>NC_140339.1:23679467-24879467 GCF_963514085.1 Chelon labrosus
AATTGTCTTTGTCATATGCTGTACCTGTTTATTTAACACACAACCAATTTTCTACGCATTATTTGTTTATTATTGTACTGGTTTCTCTGCCCTTTTGTTTTTGCGTGTGTGTATCTGTAGCGTTGTCAGGCCAAGGGATTTGTGTGTGAACTTTGCAAGGAGGGAGACATCCTGTTCCCTTTTGACAGTCACACCTCGGTCTGCCACGACTGCTCTGCCGTCTTCCACAGGTCAGTCACCACGGACCAGTCCAGCTAGTCCCTAAAACTTTGAATTTCTTAAATCTTCAGCTCTAAATGTTTTGAGTGCAGCTGCTGGTGACGCTAAAGACATCCAGTTGCTTGGCTAATCTAACGAGATACCTTCAGAGAAGAAAGGCATTCAAAACCAAAGCATTACAATCAATTAACACATCCATATGTACACCATTAATACAGTCTATTATATAATTAATTTATTGATGTTTGTCGTCTGTCTCTTTAGAGATTGTTATTATGACAACTCCACAACTTGCCCACGATGTGCCCGAATGACCGACCGCAAGCAGGATGAGGAGCCTGACCTGAAAGAAGCATAACTCTAGAAAGGGCAGCCTGATGTTACTGGATGTTGCACTTTGCCTCATGATCAAAAAAAGTCTGATCTTAGTGTTAAAACTAGCTTCTCATCTTTGTCCTTGTTTTGTGTTTATGCTGATGTGTCTTTGTTTTCGTGTGCACTACATTAAGAAGCAGGGTACTTAGAAACCCCACATGGAGAGTAATATAAATATATATATTTTTATCAAACTTTTTGCATTCGTACCTAAATTGGATGTACTGAACACTGTGTGTGTGTATGTTTCTCTTTTGCGTGTGCGTCTGCTTGTGTAAATGAACTAGTAAATTCCCTGTATAGAAAATCCACCTAATCAGTAGATGAGTGAGCATGCAGCAGTTTTATATCAGCTGTTACAAGCCTCAACTGCATTAATTTATACTGCCAACTTTAAGGTTGCCATAAGGATTACAAGGATTATAACTCCAGTGACACAACCACAAAATGATATCAACCAAAAATTTGCCTTTCAGCTCCTAGTTGTTATTTTAGTTTTTATAGTAGAATCTTGTGCTTCACTAAGCCTTTATTTCCAAGCATCTGTTCATTAGGTTATAAAAAACTAAAAAGTGCATAGTGCTGAATTCGTTTACTGGAAGATGTGGATTTAATCTGTTAAACTATGTCATTACTAAACCACTTCCTTCTTCTGTTTACTTACAATCATAATCTATTGATCTGTTTAACATTTCATTAAGTCTTAACATAGAGGTTTTCAGATCTTAATGCACTTTTCATTTTCAGAATCTGATCTGATCTGCTTTGAGTCGGTAATTAACCACCCTGTAAATCATAAAAAAATATGGCTTGTAATGGTTCAACAAAAAAAATCATAGAAATCATAATTTTAAATATGTACTAACATATGTAATCAAAGCATGCATTACCAGTACAGTACATTTTCTTGTAAAGAACCTTGTGACACTGAAACAAAAGATGACTGTGGGAGTCGTTAAATGTACTTTCTCTTTATTGAAAGCTGTGAACGCATTTCATACTGTTCTGTTTAGTGCAGTGTAGCAACTAGCCGTGGATACTCCTGGACACTGTGTGCCTAAGATGGTCAGATTACAGATGTTATCCAGACATCTTAGTATCATCATGTCGGTAGTTTCAGTCTTAATGTACCTGTAGGCCATTTTTATCCAACAGTGACAAATATGTTAAGTGGCAACTTTGGCGATGTGTAAATGTTTATTTAAAGTATTTGTTCTAAAATAATGAGTTTTGGCTGTGTTATCTTTCAGCATGATGTACTGTACACATTTTTTTTTTTTTCCAACTAATGGACATAGATGCTGTTGGTAAAAGCCATGTCCTGTTGTAAAACATGAATAGTGCATGAATAAAGTTCTGTAATTCAACTAACCAGAACAAAACTCTCATTATAATAAACCTCTGATCCGCATCAGCACATAGCAGTGATATTAATATTCCTGTGACTTTCACTCATAAGCCACTGTGCTTATAATCGGTTCCATCTGTATGTGTACGTCTACTACATGAAATGGTTTAATGTAATTATTACCAAGCTGATAGTTGTTAAACAGCAGGAAACTTTTTGAACAGTTTGTGATGTTGGGAAACATCTGCAGTATTAAAACATAAACCTATAAAACAGGCCTAAAATAAAACTGCAAGAACATGTTCCAAGAAGTAGATGAGTCAAAATGTTAATTGAGTAACAGAGTTTGAAAATTTGTATTTTATTACATTACACATATTTGTATGTAAATACAGCATGGTCTTCTAAATGCATTTCCTTCTTGCTGTGGAGAAATACAGAACAATCTGTCATTTTTCTTAAATTGACAAAATCACCTGTTAACAAAACTGCCCCATGGTATTGTTCTCAAACTCATAGTTGTTAGTAAAAGGCAACCTTCTGAATTATTTGTGTTCCTGTGAAACATCTGCAATATCAGCAAATACATAAATAAAACAGGCCTGAACTATCCAATATATTTCAACTCATAAACCTACAAGTTTATGCTATAAGAAGTAGTCAACATGTTACTTTGTCTAAACGATTCTGAAGTTTATTTTAATACATATTTTACTTGTTGACCATACATTTTGTTAATTTAGTATGCTCTTATAAATGCATTTCCCTCTTGTGGAATATACGTGGAATAGGGGACACTGTTAAATTGATGGCCAAAATAATCACCTGTTAACAAAATAATTCCCCAAAATATGCCAAAATGTTATCACTGCTAGTACTTATTTGCATTTGAACCGTTTTTGATGCTGTGAAAAAATATCCGATATATTTCAATTCAATGAGAAACTGACAATTTGAATAACCCTGCAAGAAATATGACAAAACAATTACATTATTCAAAATATATTTGTGTAACAGGCTTTGCATATTTATGTAAATGTATTTGCTGAGCATGTATTTTTTATAAAATCTAATATGACCATATAAATGCATTGCCAAGTGCTGCTGGGGGGGTCAAGGAGATAATAATGTCATAATATAACATCAGTGCAACGTTTGCACTCAAAATCTCGCGAGACGACGATGATAATTGCTGTTGGGTTCTCTCCGGTGCGTCTTGATGGCTTGCTGGACAGTGGTCAGTGGGGACAGTTCATCAGACAGAGAAGCTGCTCCAAAGCCGCCGACGGGATGCTTCTCCTGTCTGTGGGTGTCGGGCCTTTTCGCAACCGGGTCCTGACAGTTCGGACGTGGAGCCGAGACTTGACAACTATTTCAGCAACTGTTCGCAACTGTGGGACACTCAAGGCGGTAATGACATGTTTTTGTTAATATGTGTTTTTTTTTTATTTATTTTTTTTAATAATATTAAACTTCTTGAAATTAATATTCTCAAAACAGATCAATCCTAACTTTTTCCCCTTGTCAAACTGATTATCCATGGTTTGCAGGAGCATGATCCCTGTAACTGTGTTGGAGGTCTGTCGTGGGAAGGACAGTCTCCATCAGTGCAGGCTGCAAACCCTGAAACCTCTAAACAAACAAACAAAGTGCAGCAGCACTGTTTGTGTATCTTTCCTCAGCTGTTTGTGCTCTCATGGAAGATAATGCCGTTTATAAATAGGTTTCCTCGGTTTCATAATGTTCTTTTTGGAGGGGGTGTGTCTCACTTCTTGTTGGGGGAGATAAGGAAAGACCCCAGTGGAGCGTATGCAGTTATTGTTTAAAACAACATGAAATGTGCATGAAATTGGTAAAAGTAGTGGACCTGTTGAAATGGGTGATTATTTTTTTATCTTTGTCTTTCCTTAATAATAAGATGTAATATTAGTTCTGTGTCTGGGCCAAGTTATTATCAATACTTGCTTCAGTGGTAGTCAGTGAAGCAGAGGAAATGAACTTCCAGATTGAGTACTTTCACTTGATGTTTTATTGAGTTCAGATGTACTTTGAGACACAGTATATTGTTTGATTTGTGTTTTCCGTTCAGAGGTGGAGCTACACTTGTCCTGGACTGAACAAAGATAAAAGCAAAGACATCCCACAAGTTTTCCCTTAATTAAGCTCTTCCTCAATTTGTTGTTTTTTCCCCTTGGTCAGATATGCATGGTTGACAGAGCCTGACTGTTCATATCATTTTACGCTGATATGAAATAAACTGTTACATAAAATTACTGACGCATAAACTTCAGCGCTAACTATTTAAATTCTCATATCTTTTTATTTGTAGTTGACATAGAAGCATGTTTCCTCACAGGTAATTTGATTAGAGCAGTTGTATGGTGGATATCATTTAATTTTAGTTGAATTTAGTTAAGGCTTTCATAATAACTGAATCATTATCTATTAGAGCCAGATGACAGACATGGAGGTAAATGCCAAGTGAATTTTACAACTGTTGTCAGAGTCATGTATAAGTGGGTTATCTATGACGGGGCTGTAATGAATTTATGGAGTTAGCTGAAATGTGACACAGTCCGGTGTGTCCAAGCTGTAATCAGATTTCAGTCATGTAAATAATGTTGAGAAAAGCCAGACAGATTTCTGTCAGTAACGTGAAATCATGAATGCATGAGTGGTTCACAACACCCACAGGTACTTATATTAGTTTTTTCTACCATTTTACATTAGGTGTAGCCTTATGCTGTTATCTCTTCTTTAAACTCATGTTTTTGCCCCTGCCTTCTCTACTAATATATTCATCATAAGGTATTTGTATTTCAGAAGACATCATACATCCAAAGGAGACGGGGAGGATTATATCAACACAGTTTCGTACTCACTCGGCTAATGAGCTCTAACAAGCCACCAAAAGGTGGAGTATCTCCTAACGCTGTTACATTACATAATGAAGCTAAATGAGTGCACCCAGTGACCTTAAACTGAGAGCGTGAGACGCATCATTACATTCTTCTCTGTGTCTGTTACTGATTTGAATCTAGGTTTTGAAAAGTTTCCCCCAAGGAGTGAAGAAAGTACAGGCCTCAATAAATCAGCTGGAGGTGAGAAAAAGGTGTCACATTTACTAGCGGCACCATGCAAGTCATGTATTGTTAGCTCTGCTGCAGTGGATGATTGGTTGATTGTTGCTGTTTAGATGAGGAGGCCAAAGATCAAGAGCGTCGCAGAAGAGAAGGGAGGGAATCAAATGACGATAGGGACGAAAGACGAAGAGGAGGGAAAAAGGAGGAATCCCACTGGTGGACGCGCTTTCAGGTGTGACTCATGACCTGAAGTTTATCAGTCATCTCATCAGGTTCTCATTAAATTGTGTCATGTGGTTTTAAAAGTAAACTGCAAGATAAGATAAGATAAGTTAAGATAAAGAAGAATGACATGATAGATTAGTAAAAATCCCTACTACTGTAATATTCTTCTGACATACTGGTCCACTAGGATTAGGTCTCATTCTTCTAAATCTCCCTCTAATACTGATCATCTTACATATTCATTTTTTTCTGATCTAAATTGTTTAGGTTATGCAATTGTGTAAAAAAAAAAAAAAAAAAAAAAAAATTATAAGCTATCATCCAATCATATCAGGCAATCAGGAATATGCCGTAGCGCCCTTGTCACACTGCTGTTGAAAGAAAGCTCAGTTCATCTCTCAGGCAGCTTCAGGATGCTCTCAAAAACTAGCTAACTCTAGTTAGTAACTAACTCTCCTCTCTCTTTCCGTTCCTTATCCAACAGGATGATTTTCTCTTGTATAAAAAAACATTCCAGAACCTTGTGTTCGGTGCAGCTGGCATGGCGTCTGCATTCTTGTACTTTCACTGTAAAGAAATCGGGGTCCAGATCTCCTGGAAGGTTTTTGTCCATCACTTCTTGAGCAGAGGCTTGGTGAGAGTGGCAGATATTGTTTTAGATCATCCCAATCTGTGTTTCTCTTGTCTCCAAACATGTGAACACATAGTGTTTGTGCTCTATACACAGGTGGGCCACGTGGAAGTTGTCAACAAACAATATGTCAAAGTATTTCCTGCGCACGGAGTGAACACATCAGAAGTGGTGCGTGACACCATAATGCTGTTATATGTACAATGTTTGGTCAGTCCCAACGCTGGGCACTGATAACGTAATATGATCATTGCACATAAATACAAATATATTTGATTTCATGCATTGACTTTTTGATTGGATTTTTATGACCAGGAATAATACTGAGAAGACTATGAACTAAAATCAACACAATTTTATTTGATTAAATCATGTTTCCTGTGTGTTGTTTTTGCTCAAATAAAATGGTTTGCTGGAATTCCTAAAACTCAAAATTAAGATAGATTCAAGATTCAAGATGTTTATTGTCATATCCACAGTAAAAACAGCACTTTAGATCATACAATGAAATTCTTACTTTGTAAGGCTCCCTTACAAAAACAAGACAAGAAAGAATATAAAAAAAAACAATAGACTAAAACAAGGTGCCTAGATAAGATAACTGATGTGTTTTCTTACTTTTCTTCACGTCTTCCCTTTAACCAGTGTTTTGGTTTCTGAATGACTTGAATTTTGAGGAAATGATAATAACATCTTTATCATTCACTTGTCGACTTCTATCTTGTGCAGTGTTTGTATGACAGCTGTGTGCCTCCCCAGGCGGGCTACTGTCCATTTGGGGAACCAATTATAATACAAGATAAAATACGCTATATGTTGTACATTTGAGTTGTCTTTATGTTTCAGAGCTATTTGTGGTTCAACATTGGCAGTGTGGACTCATTTGAGCATAACCTGGAGATGGCTCAGCGAGAAATAGGTCAGGACTCCACACAGAAAATACCCATACTCTATAGCAGTGAAAGTGACGGGTGAGAGAATCAGACCTTAATATTAAAGCAACTTTTATTACATACTGTTTTAATCATTCGTGTGCTCGTGTGGATCCTTGGGCTAATTGAGGTTCTCTTTCCTACCCATAGGACGTTCTTTTTAAATGTCCTACCAACTTTACTTCTGGTTGGCTTTTTTCTGTTTGCCATTCGGCAAGGACCAGCAGGTATGGGGAGAGCAAACCCTTTCAAACTAAGTAAATCCAAAGCCAAGATAGTGAAAGACAAGATCAGCGTGCGTTTCGAGGATGTTGCAGGCTGTGACGAGGCCAAACTAGAGATCTTGGAGTTGATCAACTTCCTGAAGAATCCACATCAGTACCACAAGCTGGGAGCCAAGATCCCGAAGGTGTGTTATATTATTGTAATGGAGGAATTGTTGTTATTAAACACCACCAACAGATTTAATGCACTTTAAGTGAAACTCCACATTAGTAATCTGATCTGTAATACCTAATGTAAGCAACATCTTTGTTTCCAGGGTGCAGTGTTATCTGGGCCACCTGGAACTGGGAAGACCTTGCTGGCTAAGGCTGCTGCAGGAGAAGCCAACGTCCCTTTCATCACAGTCAACGGTTCTGAGTTCCAGGAAATGTTTGCTGGCGTGGGCCCAGCGAGGGTCAGTACTGAGCTAAAAGCTCAACTCTTCAAACTGAATGATTGGTCACATGTCGATCATGCTCCTGTTTGGCCAAATCATCTGTAAACACAACAATTATTTTGATTGATGAATGTTGAAGATACGTTAATGCAAGCACTGCATAGTAGCACTGACAGTAGCAATACATTTATAAATGTGATTAACCACGCGACTTCTCTCTGCTCTGTCCTATATTAGATAAGAGACATGTTTGCCACAGCTCGAAAAAATGCCCCTTGCATTCTTTTCATTGACGAGATCGACGCAGTTGGCAGGAAGAGAGGCAGAGGGAACTGTGTCGACCAGAGTGAGCAGGAAAACACCTTGAACCAGTTGCTGGTGGAAATGGATGGTGGGCAATCACTTTTAGCCTTTCTCACATTCTCGGTGCAATATTTCACAATCTCTGTTTATGCTAAATGTTTTTGTCATGACAGGATTCAACAGTAGCACTAACATCATCGTTTTAGCTGGGACCAATCGAATTGATATCCTGGATCCAGCTCTGCTGAGGCCTGGACGCTTTGATCGACATATATACATAGGTAAAGTATAAGCTCTCATCTGAGGACTGCCTTCGCATTCCAGCTATCTTGTCTATCTTTGGTGGTTTATTAAACACACGTTGATGCATAAATGTATTACCACCACAGTTATTTACCACTGCACACTAAATGCAATTCATCTGTTCAATCACACGCACGCCCAAGCTGTATTGGTTTTCTGCCCGCTTTAGATTTAGTTTGACCTTTTTGACACATTTCCATAAAAACGTACTTATTGTCTGTTAAATTTAAGTCAGTTTTTCCTGTCTGTTGTGTTTGTATGTCATTGTAAGCATCTGTTGTATACTGTAGGCTTTTATCTTGGTTAACATGTTTGATGTCTTTCTGCCTGCTAAGATCTAATTTACTTGACGCCAGCACCACATGGTGGGTGTGCAGGGCAGTTTTCTCTCTGACAGACAGAATGATTAGATAACTGGAGAGATGGGACACACTGCTCCTCTTTGTGTTGTTTAGTTCCTGTCTTCCCTGTAGTCTGTCTGCTGTCACGGAAAAACAACTGCCACTCAGGCTAATTAATTTAATTGGTAATTAGATGTGTTCTTCACACACTTTCCTGCCTTTGTCATCCCCAGCTTTCAAGTTTAAAATATTTCTATTGAGAATGTTTCACAGTAGCTTATTGAAAAAGGTACTGTATAACATGTAGAGTACGCCTATGTAATAGTTGAATAATCTTCTGCACGGCCTGTTAATGTGAGATCCTCATGAAGTTCGGAGTCTGAGACAGAGTCAGCAAACTGTCTGCTTTAAACACAATGGCTGCATGCTTAATGTCCCAGAATGCACATGATATTAAAATCCCTGACTGCTTTCTTTGTCTTTTCCGCAGGCCCACCAGACATAAAAGGCAGGGCGTCCATCTTTAATGTGCATTTGAGACATCTGAAGTTGGACTCCAGTATAGATGTAGAGGCTTTGGCCAGGAAGCTAGCTGCACTAACTCCACGTTTTACTGGTAAGAACAGGAAGTTCGGACAAGTGCTCCATCAAGTCACCAGTGGATCTAAAAAAAACTTTCATAATAGTCTCTCTTTGTGTGTCTCAGGAGCACATATTGCTAGTGTGTGTAATGAGGCCGCTCTGATAGCTGCACGCTACATCAACCAGAGCATCACTGTTAATCACTTTGAGCAGGCAGTTCAGAGAGTGACTGGAGGTGAGTTTAACAACCACAGGTACACACATCGGAATGGATAGATAGATAGATAGATAGATAGATAGATAGATAGATAGATTAATTAATTTTTCACCAACATCTTGTATTGATGATGGGAGAGTCTGACCACTGCACAAAGCCTTCTCCAGCACATCCCAAAGATTCTCAATGAGGTTAAGGTCTGGACTCTGTGGTGGCCAATCCATGTGTGAAAATGATGTCTCATGCTCCCTGAACCACTCTTTCATCTGATCCCGATGAAGATGAATCCTGGCATTGTCATGTTGGAATATGCCCGTACCATCAGGGAAGAAAAAATCCATTGATGGAATAACCTGGTCATTCAGTATATTCAGGTAGTCAGCTGACCTCATTCTTTGGGCACATAATGTTGCTGAACCTAGACCTGACCAACTGCAGCAACCGTTTGATTTCACCAAAACGTTTTTGCCAATCACAATCACTCAGGATTTTTTTCCAACCACATTCCTTCCTGGAAGACGATGCTTCACCACTATCCTTCCAGTTTTTAATAATGCATTGGACAGTTCTTAACCCAATTGTAGTAGTTTCTACAATCTCCTTAGATGTTTTCTCTGCTTGATACATACCAATGCTTTGACCCTTCTCAAACAGACTAACATCTTTTCCACGACCACAGGATGTGTCTTTAGACATGGTTGTTTAAGAAGTGAGAAGCTACTCATTGCATCAGTTAGGGTTAAGTACCTATTTGCTTAGTTAAACCAAGGTCACTTTTCTCTTACCTGTATCCACGCACTGTTTACTTTATTAAGACATCCTCCTTGTTTTCAGGTCTGGAGAAAAAGACTCCAGTTCTGCAGCTGCCTGAAAAGACTACCGTAGCGTATCACGAAGCAGGGCGCGCTGTCGTTGGCTGGTTCCTCGAACATGCAGACCCACTACTTAAGGTATACAGTCCATTTCTACCCTGTTTTCACTTTTCTGCAGTCTTTTTTCTACAATCAAACAAGTATATCTTCTAATAATTGTAGTCATTCAATTATTTTTTTAATTAGACTGATGTATTCCACCAGGTGTCCATTGCTCCTCGGGGGAGTAGCTTGGGTTATGCTCAGTATCTCCCTAAGGAACAGTACCTCTTCACGCAGAACCAGCTGTTAGACAGAATGTGCATGATGCTGGGCGGTCGAGTAGCTGAGAAGGTGTTCTTTAATCAAATAACCACCAGGGCACAAGATGACCTCAAGAAAGTCACACAGTCAGCCTATGCACAGGTAATCGCTACAATTTAAAACATGCTTATTAAAAAAGAATTGTGTCGTAACCAAACTAAATTTTACCCAGAAAACACAACTACTGGTTATGTGCTGTGTTTTATGTATAAGACATAAGACTTTACTGACTATAAATGTTGAGTTCCCTCTTGGAGCAGTCATTTCTCTTCACATTTTAGGTTGTGCAGTTTGGAATGAATGAGGAAGTGGGTCAGGTTTGCTTCGACCTCCCTCAGCATTGCAGCGTACTAACAGGAAAGCCCTTCAGTGAATCTACGGCCCAGCTTGTAGACCAGGAGGTCCGCTTGCTAATAGAGGCTGCCTTCCAACGAACGCTTCAGCTCGTCCTGGAGAAGAAAGAAATGGTGGATAAGGTGCGACCACTTTCACTTTGCAGAGATTCATGTCAGAGACAGCTAAAGCAAAGTGGATGATGCATCTCTTTTGCATTTTGTGTAAATCCACTTTCAAAATCTGAATTGTCAGTACATGTGATCTCAAAGTCTCCCATCAGAAATACAGAATGCATACCAATGATTAACTGATATAATTTACTGAATAAAATATTCTTTACTATCACTGGCCATTCATTACAGGTGGCGAAACGTCTTTTACAAAAAGATTTCCTCGACAGGGCCGACATGATGGAGCTGCTCGGACCTCGCCCCTTTCAAGAGAATTCCTCATATGAAGAGTTTATTGAAGGGCTGGGGGAATCAGAAGAGGACACATCGCTAAAAGAAGGGCTGAACGACTGGAACAAGAACAAAAGAGATGAAAAACACCTGCAGAATCAGCACAACAAATCAACTCTTTACCTGTAGATGAGGCATCAAGGTGAATATTCCACTGAATTCGTTTCTCTTAATGAACCTTGTAGTTCAGACTATAGCCTGTCAAAAGTCTGATCATGGTTTATTTCACTGACCTTCATGCAGTGTGCACTTTTTTTGTTGTTTTGATCTGACCAGACTTTGGGACTTATATTTTGCCAGATGAGCCGTCTAATCTGTTCCTTCACGCTCTAGTGCAATCTTGAAGTTCAATTATTTTGACAAACACTACAAATAAATAGTAGTCATGGGCAGTTAAGTTGTTAATAAGTATTTATGTATTAGCTAGCACACTCTGCTGGTATCAGCATAAGGGACAGATAAGTTAGATTTTATTCTGAGGCTTGTTTTATTTATCCAACCTTACTCGGTTTCAACATGTTTGCTGCTTCCATGTGGTTGAGATTTCTACAAAGTAATACATTTATTAAGACAAGTTGGAGTCTCATCCAAACCTCCTTTTTACTTGTGACTAAATATGTAATATGAGTTTTATCTGAGTGGGGAATCAGCTTTTTCTGATATATTGTATCTACACCGATCAGGCATAACATTATGACCACCTTCTTAATATTGTGTAGGTCTCCCTTGTGCGTTCAAAACAGTTCTATCAGTGTTGTTAGCGGGGGCCTGTGGATCCTGTGGGTTGAGGGGAGGGGCCTCTGTAGATCATCCCACATGTTTTTCAAGTTTTTTTGACTTGTTCCTAAACGGTTGTTGTGTGTGCGCTTGTGTCAGGCTGCATCCTGCTGAGTATGTAAGTAGGATTGCTATGGGGTAGGGGTGCCTGGTTTGGTCTAAGTGGGTTTTACATGTCCAAGTAACATCAACACGAATACTAGGTCCAAAAGTTTCCCAGCAGAACATTGTGTTGTCACAAGATGGTCAATGTTATTTACTTCTCCTGTCAGTGGTCATAATGTTGTGGCTGATTGATGTATGTCATAATATACTTTGTACTTTAAAATCTTTCTTTAAACCATTATGCAATGAAGACTCATGTCTCATGTGTCTCATTTAACCTCCGTAGGCCTGGTTCTCATTTATTAGTGATTATGTTTTGAAATTAGGTCTATGCTCATATGACAGATCTTACATATGTCAGTGGATCACATGCAATTGTTGCCATATTTTAAAGCTTGTATCACATTCGTGTGTGGCCGTCTTCTTCTCAGTACACTGTTTTTGTTTTAATGTGTAATGTCAGTCGGTTGAATGTTTCCTTATCACGAGCTAAGCAAGTTAAGCTAGATAACGAGTCATGCAGCATTCTCGCTTAACCTGTTTGAGAACTATTCCTTAAAGGGAGGCAACACACTGTAATCTGAGTGTTTATAGTGTCTTAATTATTATGCCAGTAGCCAGTAACAGTAGCACATGATAGCTGGTTGGATACTAGTGTACTGTATGTGTTTGATATTGCAATGTTGTGCCTGCTCGACTATGTATTATTTTTATGATTTCTTTTTATATGTCACAAAGACAAATAAAAGACAGATAAGAGATGGTTGTGATGAGTATTAAAACATTTTTATACACCGATATGTATTGTTACTGGCTCTTCTTATAAAAGCAATTTAGTTTCTATTAATGTCAGTGATAAATACGTTTTATTCTTCCATTATTAGTTTGCAAATGCATTTTAGTAAGATTTAAGCAACCTTTGCAAAGCAAGCCTTAATTGCCTCTGAAACCTTTGCACTGCTCTGGGGTCTGTTTTCCTCCTGCCTTCTATGTAGACAACACCGTGTGTACAAGATAAAATGTGAATCTTCACCGGGGTGATTTTCTAAACCAAAGATTTGTATAATTCATTGTAACTACATACTTAAAACACAGTGTATGTATTGTAGTGTTTACTGTGTACACCATAAGATACTGAATGTAGTAACAACACAAACCACACAAATACTTTTCTTTGTCTTTATTTTTCTTCCATCCCGTTCCATCCACGTTTGATTCATCCATGTCACAGCATTCAGAATTATTGGCACTCCTGGTGTAGACAAGCTTACACACGACAAATAAATCAAGTACTCAGCTATCCCCTTTGTTGACAAAGGTAAGAAATATTGCATCCAAAGTGAAATCCATTATTTGAACAGTGATTACAAAATGATTGGCACTTTGTTGTGTATGTTTGGCATCCACGCAAATCCACCTGTCTATGGTGGGAATTCACCTTTGGATCACTTTAATTATCTTAGCAGCAGCATTTGTGGCAGCCTTAGTTTTTTATAAAGATAAGGAAAGTGAAAACAATCTGAACACATTTTGAAAAAAAGTGTTTGCGTATGGAAATGTGTATTGCTTACAGCTGCTACTTGGTCTGTTTATCTTTCGAGTCATCTGAACCAAATGCCAATAATTCTGGAGGGTACTGCAAATGCAGTCTAGTGAAAGAAGTGCAAGTTTCTTTATGTAGGCGTCTAAAATAACAACAACACACATTCCTCGTTAAAATGGAGAAGGTAGGATCGGTAGATCTGAGCCTCACTGAAACCCACATCCTCCGCTCAGGTTCATTTACTTAGCGGTGACAGAAAACCCTGTCAGTTTAACAAGCAACATAATAAGTCTCAGTAAGCCCCAGTGAGATTTATTCTGAACAACCCTGGTAATTGAGAATGATTCCTACTGTTTGAATATCACATGGAAGGTCTAGCCTCGCGTTGTGGACTGAGCTTTTAGTGCTAATCACACTGTGCGGGCCCACCCTGAGAGGCTGGAAGGGTGAAGGGGGTGTTATTCTGCTGGCCTCATACCCTGTCTGTCATCCAAAAGAAGAAAACAAAACTTAAAGTTATCTGGCAGCCCACATTGGATTTAGGAAAGAACTTTTGCATGGAAAACACAATGATTGCATGTGTTTGTGTACGTGTGTGAGAGAGGGAGAACAGGGAGAAAGGAGGAGAGTGTATATATTGCACGTCTCTTTAGTTAAAGTACAGAGCTCAGTGTCCAGAGTTCAGCCTGAACTCACCAGCACCATGAAACTTTTTGTGTGTGCACGGTGGCAGATGGAGGCCTCTTGGTCCACTTTGTGTTACCACTCTGGCTGTGTGACTGGCTCTGGGTTTCCTCCCTGTGGTCCGCCCGTCTCGTGTCAGATATCACGGTTGCTTTGGCCTTTCCAGCTTCATTAAGGGCTCTGCGGTGTCTGAGTCACTGTGGTGCTTTCTCTCACGCGGAGGCTCGACTTTGCTGCAGCGTGTCCACGAGGGGGAGCGCATGTACCCACCTCGGGGCAGCACAGGCTGATGAGAACCTGAGAAACAAACACACACAACAACTTACTACTTACTAGTCTGGTCAGATACAAATAGTATACTGCAGTTTTTGATTCATACATTTTGAGCTTTAAAATATAATTGTCTTAGTGTTTGCTGATAAGCAAAAGTATATTTACAACAGAGGCTTTGAAAGACACAGTAGCTGATTGCTTTTCACGAAAAGTAATCAAGCTTTCAGTTCACACCTGCACAAATACATACCGGCCACCTCAACATTGTCAGGACTCCAGTGATTACATTCACAGCTAAGATGGAGTAAGAAACTATTTCCTCACATTTATGATATCTATTGTAAAATGATCCAAGGGATAAAAGAGTACTTTTCATACAACTTAAAATGTTATCCTTTTATACCAACTGTCTTTGTTCTATGTTTAGTTTTGTGTTTTCCGTTTCATTCCACTTGGTGGTGATGTTGAACCAACCAGGAAGAAAAAAAAATAAATCATTATAGGGAATGACTTGACTCTGCCTTTCACTGCCGATACCGGCCTATTGTCAAGTCCCCTAACGTCATACTCAGTACCTGGCTTATATATCTCCCCTAAGTCACATCCATATCTTCACACGCATTAAAGGCAGACAGACAAAGAGAGAGAGAAAAGGGGAGGATAAAAAGACGTATTGATCTCAGGTGATTGATGGCGTCTCCACTCGATTTTTAATGAGCAGGACGGCAACCTCCAGCAGGAAGGAGTTTGGTGCCGCATCCCTACGAACACCTGCTGGTGACTGCTTGTTGCATCAATGCAGTTATAAAATAACTGTGCATTCAAATTTTATTTGTATAACTGTCTGTTTAATGCATATATTCTGTCATTTAATGACTGAAGAATAAGAATTCAGGAACATGAAATGAAGCACACACAGAGGCGGCTGTTTGTACACACAAACCTCCCCACAATTTAAATAGTGTTTCCCCTTTTGCTTTTCTCCTCTCTGTCTCAACATGTCGAGCTATGGGTGTACTGTGCTATATTGCTTTGCTGCTGGCTACAAGCAATTTGCTTCTTCACTCCTCAATTTGCTGCATAACGTAATGTTTCTGAAGTACTAAATGCTCCTGCAGGTGTCTTGTGAAGACACAAGCAAAACTGTCTCTTTCAGCCCATTTAAAGGACGCAACCCTTGATTTATTTGTGGATTCTAATCCCAGCACAGCTCAACCAGTGTTTGTGAAGTAGGGCAAGTATTTATCAAAGATCTGTAAGGCCATTAAAAGCCTAAAGAAGCCCTAAAGGGAGTAAAGGAGCTGAACTGGAATCAGTGACACTTTTATAGAGACTATGAAATGTGGTCTTCTTCTCCCAAAGCATAATTCACCACAGAATGACATAGAAAGCTACTGCTGCTGCTGCTGCTACACTCCCTGTGGGCTAAAACTTAACACATTATATGCTTCATGTGTAACATCCACTACTTGTTCCTAAAATAATTCCCTGCTCTAAATAAACTCCTATTACTTGACTGTGAAAACAGAACAGACAAACAACAGCATATAGTCTGCAGTGTCATCAGTTACAACTGTGTTACTGTTCCAGCAACAGACAAAAGGAGGCCTGTGGTAGTTTTCCAGGGATGTGGGTAAACTTTATGGTTCATCAAGCTCATATGAGAGTTAAACAAAGAGCAGACCTCAGGCTGGACATCAGCCTTTTGTCCTGTGTCTCTGGAGCTGCACTAGAAAGAGGCGCTTAATGAAAGAGATTTTCATTTAAGTAAAATTGAATAACATTTTGTATCAAAACGGAATTAGGATTTAAGATGCCAACAGTTTTGGAGTGAAGTACAGTAACATGGGACAATGGGGGGGTCAACAAAACAAACAACGTGTATAAGTAATGTGCAGGAGGAGTTATGATATGTGTTTTTGAGGACCAGGCCTTGTTTCCAGCAGGGGACAGTGAATTATTCAGGAACCTACATTTAGCATGAACCCACTCACCCATCCTCCTCTCCTCTCCTCTCCTCTCCTCTCCTCTCCTTCTTTAAACTGCCTCTTGAACTCCTTATGCACTCAGCAGTTTCCCATATACCTAAGTATCCCAGCTCAAAGCTACATGACCCACATATGCAATGCACTTAAACTTAATGCATCACAAAAGACAATAATATTGCTTAAATTTACAAAAGTGAAATACTGAGAGAAGGGATACCACTCTGGCCTTACAGAGGTAAATATATAGCATCTTATTAGATGGACACTTTTATCCATAAAGAAAGCCCCAGTGCTACTGACCCTGGCAGTCTTAGGCAGCATCCAAGACTAATTTACACTACGTGTTAAAATCACCTTTAAAATGTTCCTTTTAGAATGACACACGGCTCCTCCTCTTCTGTCTGCCCTGCTATCCTCAAAATGACCCATTTTGCTAGTGGATGATGTTTTTACATGACTGTCGTACATCAGTGTGTATCCTCTGTCTGTTTTGTTAACCTGTCATGATAGCTGTGTGAACAGTGGGTTTTTGCAGTGTGCTACCTGCTGAGCTACTTATGACATTCTTAATTAAAAAAAAAAATAATAATAATACCTGAAAACTTCCTATAGAAACGGCTGTTTCATGTGTTTAATCATTGAGACTTCTGTGAGTATTACCACTATTCAACAATATGCACTTGGTATACAGCCGTCTCAGTGGTTGCATCTGTCTCAAATTGTTTTCCTTCCTCTGTGCAAATCATACCTGAGGCAGTTATGGAGAAAGAGTTCACAGGTTGACAGTTTTTGGAAGAGGTACAAAATGACAAGTTTCATGTGAAAAGGTTGAACACTTTTAACTGTGTTCTCAAATGCCTGAGCTATTTTTAGTCATAATTTATGCAGGTAAAATAGAAGAGTGAAAGACATAGTACTCTTGAGGAGAAGTCTCTTGGACTAATTTAGAGGGTTTAAAGTGTGGGGAGGTAAATGTAATACAATACATAGAGGTTAAATAATGTGTTGTTGTTAGAGACTTATGTTTTATCTTTCAACTTATTCTGCGCCTCAGATCTTCTTAGAACCTCTGAGATAGTAAATTCCCGTTCATATCACTAATTATCACTGAGGGACAGAGAGTATCTATGTTTTGCAAAGCTGTAAGACTGTTACTTTCACTGTTAAAGTGAAAGTGATCATTAAACAAACTGATTATCTAATCCTGGCAAAGTGTGATGTGATCCCAAAAAAACACATATCTCAAAGTGTTTCACTTAAGACAGTAATTGAACTGAACTTAAGTATGATGATGCCAGGTCAAGCTTGTGACAGTATGAAGGAACACAGGATTGTCACCTGAATCTGAAGGTCTCCAAAGCTATGTGAGTTAGAATTCATTGTTTAGGTGTTAATTTTGATGAGTCATAGCCAAGAAACACTCCTAATAAATAATGAAGCCCCATAACTGCTGGGTGTATAAATGGATGTATAAATGTATAAAATGTATAAAAGGTGATCATATGTATGTTAGTGTTGACAACTTGTTTCTGCTGGGTTCTGAAGTTAGTTAAGAAGCAAAGGAAAATATATTTTCACACATAAGATGCACTCGCCATACATACCTGTGTTATGGAACATTAGCAATATGCTGTTGAGGAGGGAGGTGCACAGTAAAGGAAAATCAAGAATCATTCATTAAGTTTTAAGATCGCTGTGAGAGTGATTTTATGTCCGATCACATATAAAGTTTCCTCCTCCGGTGCTGTGTGTTTCAACCCACAGAGTCAGATAAACCAGAATTAAGATCTTTGCAAGCATGCATGTCAGCCGCCTCCTGTTTTAAACCTCTCATCTATTTATTATTGAGAAAACAACTGCATTTTACACTTCTCATTAGCACTGCCATTCATAGAAAATACAGTCATTTGCAAGACCTTGTCTAAACTGGACCTATAAATGGATCGAAACGCTGTGTGCATGCTGAGAGGAGGGCGTGTCAAAGGAGAGAGTTCACTGCACACATGCAGGATGAGGCTCACAGGTCATAAATAAAACATGGGAAAGATTTTGCTTCCTTTTGCAAATTGGTAGAAAGATGTGTAAGCCTTTTCTCCTGTACCTGCTGCAGTGACACACTGTGTAACACAGTTACACCCATGTAATGCATTTGAATAACTGAGCTAATATGGGAATGGTTTGATGACACTTCTGCAATTCATATTATCTTGTTCTGGATGTTATTAACAGTCACTTTAAAGGCAACTTATTTGTGACACTAAGAACAGTGTTCCTGATGGGTCCTTGAAGGAGTCACATGACATTTCAGACCTTTTCAGACCCTGCTGGGCCACAACGCATAATGCATTCCATAGCCCCTCATCTGAAACCTAACCATGACCATGACCTTTACCATAAAACCACGTCGTAACAGATATAAAGCCTTGAAGATGGCCTTTTAACCTGCATCTAATCTTATTTCAACTTTAAACCAAGTCTTCATACAAACCTGTAAGGATTTCAAGGATTTGTAAGGAGTAATAAAAGCACACACTCATAGCCACTTAATATTGTATTTTTCTCACTCAAAATGATTGTCTTTTTCTTTTTTACCCACTCACTTAGTAATTTAATTGCATTTATTTAATATCATACTGAATGCTTCTCTCAAAAATCAAATGACGCACTTGAAGCTGCAAAGGGCTGACAAACCTGTGCACGAGCTATGGAACAGTAGATGTCTGCACATCTTCACAACGCACTTAAAAACTCCTGTTTACACACTGAAACTGTAGCTTATAATCATTAAATGCATAATTTTCTCCAAAATCCTCTGGTAAATCTATGTTGTTTTTAGATAATATGCATTTCATTTTAGCAGGCCTACCTGCTGGAGACTCATTGTGGTTCTCCTCATCAGAGTCAGCAAAAACTTCAGCCAGTTCCTGGTCAGACATGTCCGTCAGCTCAGTCAGATCCAGGAGGTCGAAGTGCACCTCTAAGGAAGACACACTACTCAGTGGTTCTATGAGGCAGAGAGAGAAAATGACAACCTTTTAGTCTGTTGAGAGGTTTGGATATTGAATTTATTCACAAATTTCTGCTGCAGCAGAAAAGCCACTCTTTAAAAGAAGTGGTGGATGAAGTGCTTACATTTTGTAATGCTCAGTGAAGCTGTTCTTAACTCTCTACTCATCAGATCAATAGCTGGCTGCAGTATTGTTGTAAGATCCACTTCACGTTTACTCTTTTATCCACTTTTATTTATCTGGCCATCTCTTGTGAAGTGTCTCTACTTCAGCCACATTTCACATGGCTGTAGATTTCTTCCTCTAACTGTGAGCTTGCTGCTGTAGTCAGTGAGTGTCTGCGTGTCGATGCAGGAGGTGACTAAAGAACTGAAACCAGAGCTGAGTGGAGATGAAAATAGCCAGTTCTTTAACGCACTGTGATCTCCATTTTTCTCCTGGGTGTGTGGCACCTGTTCATTTGACTCTCGAGCCAACAGGACTCTCTACTTCTGCTCAAAACGGGGTCACATTCACACATGGTGCATATCATTATGCCTGGCTTATCATTTCTATCAGTCCACCTCCAAAGCTGGAATTTTCATGTGATGTGTGCAAAATAAAATTTACTCAAACACTCAAGTGATATACATGCACAAGGCACGTCCAAGAACATCTTCTTGTCTCAGCAACACCCATGTTAGGAAACAATTCAGTGTAACAGAGCCAGACTAATGTGCCATTATTGTCGCAAGGATGTCTGGAGACCGCACTAGAGCAGATTGAGATGTGCCTGCAGTTCCTTGTGGACTGCTGGATACCAGACTGCCATCCAAAGTCAAGTCTGAATGAAGCACATCACTGGCTGTCCGTGGGTGTGTCTCTGTGAAGAAAGCGATGGGTTGCCTGACAGGCTGAAAGCTGTTATTAGCCTGCGTTGTTTGCATGCTGTTTTCCAGGCTGTTTAAGGCTGAAGAAGCAGAGCCTACTCTCCTGCTGCTCTTTGTCTGATGCTACATTTAATTCCCTGCACCATCGTCCTCCTGATATTGATTTCTAGAAGGCTATTCATCATGCCGAGGCAGTGGTTGGTCATTGTGCCATGTTTGAAAGATATTAAGGACACTCAACAGCAGAAATGCCAGGAGGTACGTGGAATGAAAATAAGGAAGCAGGGACAATGGGAGAATACAAATGTACATAACTATCAAGTTGAAGTCATCAGATGTGGGTTGGGTTCAGCCAAGACACAGCAGGTGAACAGGGTCAACATATTTATTACTAAATACCACCATGAAACTTCAACAGTTGATTATTTCTAATAAAACAATTATATTTTTGTTTTCTGCATTGGAAATGTGGTTAGAAAAGCCCAGAACAGCTATATGAATATTGGATAAGCATAAATTCAATACATACGAGAGTCAACGCTTTCTTCAGAGAAGATCTCTATTTTTGATCTGACTCCATGAATCAGAACTGAGCGGTATTAGAGAATGGATGGATGGATGAATATATCACAAACTACTGTCAACAGCAAAAACATATTTTTTTAGGAGTAAAATGTTAAATAATTCATGTTATGAATCATTTATGAACAAAACCTTCCATAGAAGGCTTATGTACACCATACCTGACATCTGGCTCAGATATGAGAAAGACATAGGTTCTGAGAAAACAACCTGAAAGACGTTGACTGTGAAATTTAATAATTAAATCAAAGATACCACTTTGTCAAAGCAGTTTAACTAACAGATTACATTCAAACTACAGTTGGAATTTTATGATTTAATATGCAAATAAGGTCTTACGCTACTATGCAATGCATATTTAAAATGTAGTCCAACAAACACATTTGGTGTTATTCATTAATTTATTTTCATTATTTTCATTATTTTCCTTGTATTTACTTCCTGTTTTACTATGAAAGGATCCCTCATCCTGTGTCTCTCAGTTGGCGTAGTGTCCTGTGTTTTTCACCTTGTGAGCTGTCAGTTCTTTAGTTTTTCTGTTTCCCCTTCATGTTGGCCTGCATGTTTCCCTGGGTTCTGACTTCTTCTTGGGGCTTTTCTGGACATTTTCAGTTGCTTTTTCCTAATGATGGATTATCAGTCATTTGGACCATTCTTGAACATAACCTGCTCAAATACAGTAGCACCTTTTGTTCTCTGTAATTTTTTTTTATTCACTTTTGTTTCTCATCCTGGCTCAGTCACCATGTCTCTCCTTTTTGTTATTAAAAAAAAACAAAAAAAAAAACATTACAGTGGAAGCCTAAGGGCCACCGTGCTTTACTTGATTTTGGGACCAGCCAATTCCCCTTTTTAAAAAAAACCATTAACCTCTGCACCACATATGAATATACCACAGCAGAGGGAAGACTCTGCAGTCATGTATTTCACATCCAAAGCTTTGATCATGTTTCCCTGTTTGGCAGTAGTTTTTTATATCAAGTGGAGAAACACTTGAATGTATAATTACTGTGTAGAGAAAAATATATTGTTGGGAATATATTTTACTTTTCCTTCTATCTTCTTGTTTACTGTTATCAACCTTACTGTTATCTAGAGGCACCGAGAGGCATTTAAACGTGTAAAAAAAAATGTGTGGGCGGAGATGAACAAAAAATACGGAGAGGGAGGATGATGGGAGAAGAGGAAGAGCTGAGGCTAGGTAAGAAGCTTCATGTAAAATAAAAAGGGTAATGGAGGGGAGAAGAAGTAGATGAAGAAGAAAAAAGAAATCCTGTTAAATGAAACACTCTTGACGTTTTCTGCTGTTATTTTCAATTGATTAAAATGTTATTCCAATTCTGCAGCGCTTGTTTTTATCCACCTCTCCCCCATCTCTTTTTTCCTCTTCCACACCCTTTCTCCTTGAATAATTGATCAGTGCATTTTCGAACTCACGGCAGACACACACTGAAACAACTGCCTCCATCTCGGAAGCCAATCAGCAGAGCTCTGAGATGCCAGTGGGGAAGACTGACAATGGAGAATTCATGCTGAGACGAAAAAACTGGGGATTTTCTGCCTAGAGCAAATGTAAAAGACGACCGCCTCCTCTCAGCAAGCATACAGGCTGGTGAAATCATATTCCTGTGTTCTGTTTCATTTCTCTTCTTGAAATATGTTTTTATGCTTTTAGAAAGTGTTCAGCGTGTGTGAAATGAAAGTCTTCGAAGGAGGGAACAAAGAACAGGGAGGATGGTGAGGGTTTGGGTGAAGAGATAAGAGGTGATGTGCCGGGTTGTATCTGTATCACCCCCCTCCCTCTCTGGCCTATCAACGCTCTGAGGTCATCAGGCAGCCTGAGATTGTGATGATGACTGCACTCTGATGGACTGAAACTGAGCTAACATGTGGTTTCTCTACACATTACATTCTTTGGTAGGTGTTATTCTCCTCCCAGTGACTGAGCATGCAGTCCATAAAAACTATTTGACACAGTTGTTCATGAACATTGTAATGTGTTCCAGTTATTTTTGCTAATGGGCCAATGAATGAATAACAGGCAGGTCTATATTTTTAACTGAAAATGCATACACAGCTAGGTGCAGACCTGTGAAGGCTTTACTGGAAGTTCATCAAAACCATCCTGATGAAGGCTACTTAGCTCAAAATGTTTCATTAATGCAGGAAAAGAGTTTTGAAACTTTAGTTTTGAAGAGAATAAGCTCTGCCCAAACTTTAACTCCGGCGTTCTCCCCTGTAACGCTGCAGATTTTCTATTAAAGTATGAGCAGTCACCATTTATGGCAGCATATTTATCTGTGCATCTACCTGTACAGCATTTTCCTGTTTTTCTGTGATTTATTTCTTGCAAACTAAACAACATTTTGATCTTTTCTGGGACATTAGGCTGTTTGCTCTGGGCCTAAAAATAAATGTTGCAGATGACTCAGGAGAAACTGTGGTTCTGGAAAAAAAAAAAATAAATAAATGCAGTACTGGAAGTTTTTATTTTGTTATTCTGGGTGAAACTGCAAAGTATTTCTGCAGCTATGTGCGCAAAATCATAATCAACTTTTTGGGAGAGATAGGGTTAACACCATTTTGTACATTTTCAAACCAAATGTGATGTTTCTGTCTGTTGGTCTTGGCTTATCTTTCTTTCCCTCTACTTCTCTTTTTGTCACATAGTATTAGCTGACCTGCCAGGTAGAATGAGTTTATGGGTTACATTAAATCGCAGAGACACAGACTTGAGCCTCTGGATGAGCTGTCTCTCTGAAAAAGTGTTTAGTTAGTGAAGCAGATAAAGGCTGCCTTGTCACCCATGTAGCCCCTGTATCTGTCTCTGGGTTTCTTTGGCCTGGGAGTCTGGCACGTACAGGGAAGCCTCTCAATGGGACTGATGCACAATGAGTGCTTTCAGTCGAAGCTGTGGTGCAGCGATCTTTCAGAATGTGCGACTCAAATAACTCAAATCCTTCAGTGGGATATACGTGTGAAATTATATGTGTGTGTGTAACAAATGCTTTAGTGCTCCAGAGACCTGTGGTATGAGATTCATTATCTGTTACCAGAATTAACAAATCAATCCAGCATTGATTGCCGGTGATAAGACTCTCTTTAACAGATCAGGATATCCTCTGCCCTCCTACCTTATCTCCTTCATATTGATCAGGTATTTTGCCCAAGGCACTTCCCAGCCATAATGAGCCTCTAACACCTCTCTGCTGCCAATGAATATTCATCACTGTTTCACATTCTTAATATTGCCCTCCCTTCACCTTTTCCCTGCTACTTACGTCTCCTCTCAGTGATGTGCAGCAGGCTAGCAGTGTGTCCTGACAGTGTGCCCTCCTCGTCCCCTGACGGGTGCTGGAACAGCTCCTTGGACAGGTCACCTGAGCTGGACGGCTTCAGCAGCTTCTGGATGTCTTTATTGGGCTCTATTATCACACAAAGACCAGAAACAGAAAGTGAGCAAATAAAGCAAAGTGAGCAAATAAAAAGCATAGATAATGATTAAAGGTTTATATCAGAGGAGCAGCTCTGGGACCATAAGGTCACAGGTTTGCATCCCCCTGCTCCCCAGGCAGAGCACAAGTAGCAGTGCATTGCTCCAAATACACGCTGCTGTGTGAACAAATGGACGGTTTAAATGCAGAGAAAGAAATTCCTCATGAGGGATCGATAATCTTTTTTAGACTTAATATTATTATAAATGAGAGGGAAAAGGATACTTAGAGATATCCAGTGCTGAAATAACATTGTGCTCACTCCTTAGCCTCTCAATTGCTTGTCTTTTTGTTCTATTATAAACTCTTCTGCCTGCGTTCACACAAGCTTTTAACAAAGTCTGAAAACAGAAGGTTCTTAAAATAGCGTCCCTTCACATTTGGGAGTGTGCATAAATCGTTTTAACCTGATCAAGGTTAAATGTCCACCTGTTTGACACCACTGAAAAAACAGTGTGGCCTACGTGGAGGCTGAGTGGAGGAAAAGACAGGTGTAGAGAAGTGTGATACACTCACTAGGAAGAAAGGAAGAGGCCGCCAGTATTTCTTACAATGCTGGATGTAAGATAAAACTATTCAACAGATTTTAGCCACCTTTCATCTATCCATTAGCTACACATGCTTTCTTTTCGAGGGTTAGAGGGGCACCAGAGCTAATCGTACAGAAAAACACAAGAGGAGAAGAGTGGTGTGTCTGTGCAACATTTAGGAGAAATTATCTCCATATAGTTATTTCATGATAACATGCAGAGTTGATGCAATACAGTGTGGGAGTATTAAGCAGCTTCCCGCGGGCCTGGCCAGATGGCTAGTACCATTTCTACTTGCACTATGTTCCTAGACAGTTAAATTTCTTATTTCAGATGAAAAGTGTGTTGAAACGTGTGCTACAGCCGAGGCGAAAGCAGAACATGATGGATCCTCATTGCACACTCAGAAGCACAGTGTTCATTGCTGACTATTGATTTATTTCCCCAGTGAGGAGCACACAAACTGATGGCTTTACCTCTGCTGTTATAATGAAATGTTGGTTCAATATTTAGACCAGCAGCTTTGGTTTCCATTTCCATCACTGTCCTCAGCAAATACTCACTCTCGATCCATCCATCCATCCATCCATCCATCCACTAGGTACACTAGTGAAAACAAATGCATTCTGATATAACGGTCCTTCACCAAATCCATCCTCTTGAGTGTTGTGACAGGCGTTAATTCAACTGTTTCTTTTGTTTGTGGTGCTGTTAAACTCTATTGAATTAAACACAAAAGCATTTCTGTTATTTAGTCTAGCCCACTGACTAAAATGTTGTTATATATATAATAGAAACATGTGTTGGTACCACATAAAATAATTCAACAGCGCTACAAACCACAGCCTCCAAAATGAAGACACGGTTGAATCAACAGCTCTTTATGTTATTTTAAACAAATGCTGAATACTTTAACCTTCATGAAGTTCTGAATCTGAGTCTGGCTTCCAGTCACAGTGTTCATCAGTGACAGGCGAGAAGAGCTTTCAAGAAAGTGGCAATATTATCTGCAGATAAAGCAAGACATGTTTACACAGATGTCCCGATGCAGCCACCACCTGCTGAACTATCTGTGAAGAAGCCAGAGTAAATAATGAGAATACAAGTTACAGCCAGCTATCACACATGTGCCCGTTTCAGGATGTGGCTGCCCCTGTCTGGAGCCGTCAGCTGTGACAATCTGTGGATCAGTTAGCAGACAGGCAGATGGAGTGGGAACCAGGGGGAGGGAAGATGAGAACGATGTGCTGAACGACCGCCAAAAGTCGAATCAAATTCACTGTCTCCGCTTAATAAATCAATTGTCGTTTGCAAGCAAGAAAGATTTCTTAACACCATTTCATACAGTTTCTTTTTCTCTCTTCTGTATCTTATATGTTCTTTTATTCTGCATACTCTGCAGTAACAGATTTACATGCACATTTCTCCAATGGGCCAATGAATTACTGTGTATCACACAAGGGTGACTTAAGAACACAGTTCTTCTCTATGCTTTATTGCGTTTTCTTCTAATCCTATACTTAGCACTGGAACTGTTTTCTCCTGTTTTTTCTTCATGCAGAACTGCAAGTGATTCACAGCAGTGGCTGTGTCTGCCACTACACAAAAATCCAAAGGTCACAATTGTACCCAGCTCTGTAAAGCATAGCAATGATGTTCAGTCTAATTCAATCACGTCTTAATGAACAAATAATATCCCAATTTGTCACAGGCAGGTAATTTTAGCTGTCTGCATGCACTGCTGATATTCTGTAAGTAAACAATGATGAGTGGAACAAAGCCAGAGCAGGCATCTCGCATTTGGAAAAAAAAAAAAATACAATTACTGTGCGTATCTGCTGAAATTGCAACTTATAATGGCTACAGAAACATTGTTTTACCCCGAGGTACTGTAGAGTAATAGCGGTTGAATGTTCAGAGGCTACTGCTTTGCCCCACTTTGTACATTATGAGTAGAATTTATCAAAGCTAATGTAATAGTCTGTCCCACATGGGCATTTTATTCAAGAGTTGGATGTGCATGTATATAACATCGCTGGAATACCATCCCTTTGAATGACACAGTGGCATGGAAGCATTGTTCGGTGCTGCCACACAACACACTGCACAGCTGCTATGGTCTTTACACAAAGGCCATATGAATCCACTACTGTTATACAAATTGTATTTGATCAGTCCAGTTTTTTCGTGGTTGACCTGTAGTGTGTGGATATAATAGGACCTTTAGTGTGAAACAATGGGCTAAACATGAAGGTTAAATGTAGAAATGAACCCTCTGACACTGGGTCCCAGCTGAAGTAGGGTTACAGATTATAGATAGAGTACTGCATTATTTAAATGTTACACATCAGTGATTAACCCTTGACTAGACCACAGTTAGCCACTCATAAGACAAACATGATTCATTGGAATTATGGTCCAGCCACCCAGCAAGTCTCCAAGTGCAAACATAATGATGCATGATAACTGCAAGCAGACTATTCACAGCACAAGTCACTTAAAACAGAAAAAGACACTTTGCAACAGTCGTGCTCAAAGCTGTGGCACAGAGAAAAGAAATAAAATGGCTCTTACCTGGGCTCCCTGCCCCTCCCTGTGCCTCCATGCAGCTTAGCCAAGAGAGTCCTGCTGTTCACCACACCAGCATCGGAGAGTGGAGGAGACAAATAGGGAGGAAAGATGGGAGAGGCAAGGGGAGTGTGTGTATGTCTGAGTGCATATGAGAGTGGTGGGGGTGGGCGGACAGTGACTCTGTTCCTCTTTCTTTTTGGTCCGCTGTTGTTCCAGATTTCCCAAACAGGTGATTTAGGTCTCTCCGCTCACACTGTCCACCTGCTCTGCTCTGCGATCAGAGCTGTCTGAGTACTGCACTGCCTCACAGAGCGAGTCCACCACAGAGAGAGAGGTCTGGGAACAACGACATCGCAGCAAATTTCTAAGCCACTTGGTTTAGTAAGCGCAGCATTGTGAGGCTTGGCTTGGTATGTACGGAACACACAGAGACAGAGAGAGAGATCCAGAGCAAAAGGGGGAGAGAAAGGGAGGGAGGGAGGGAGGGCTGAGCTGGCAGCCTGCCCAGATTGAGAGGGAGAGTGGGGTGTCAGGGAGGGTTATGGACTATCGGAGGGGGAAACGTGTGCGTGCGTGAGAGTGTGTGAGCTTATTTCACTTTCGTGCACATAGAATATATACTTGTATTTGGTCAGTACATGCTATGATGTGTGAATATAATTACAGCAGATACATTGTCTGTGATACTTAATGGAAAAGAATCCTATACCCTCAGTAAAGCAGGGCATGGTGCTCTGGTCTCCTGGGTGAATACACTGGTTGAGCTCGCCCTCTAGTGGCAGGATCCGATGTTTGCAGGTGGCCATGTGCTCATGTTCAAACTACAAGAAAGAACTAATATACAGTACAAACATCAAGAGACTGGATTCACAGCAGGCCTTCTTCTTCTATGTCTCTGCCACAAGACACTGTACAAGAAAATAGCAGTAATTAAAACTGAACAGAAAGCATTATTAATAACCTTTGTAACCTCCAATACACAAATGCTATATGAGAATAGAGCCATATTACACTATATGTTATTAGATTAATTACATTATTAACATTTAGTATTTAATTAATATATTTATTATTCAATGAATTGAACAATGGCTGAAAACTGATTTATTTGAGCAAGCCTCCGATCCCTGCCATCAGAACGCTGCTTCAATGGAAAGATACAACTGAAGAAAGAAACTCTCATTATTTAAATTAAGCAGCATGGTAAACACCACCAGTTTGCATAAATTTGTCTTCATTTTACATGATTTTTTCATTTTCCAAAATAAGTCTAAATCCTCAAAAATATATGTTTATTTCCAGGTTTCCATAAACTATATCCTCCTCCAACCTCTTGTTCTTGATTGCTTCACAAGCTAAAAAAAATAATTTTCATAGAATCAGCAGGTTCTTAGATCACAATAATCATTCTGGGGTACCTCCATATATCGCCCCACCATTATTTAATAATCAACAGTTTGGTAGGGTAGAAAGTAACACACCATCCTGGTTGGAGAACCAGATACACGTTTCATACACGCAAACATGTGTATGAAACATGTTGCAGCAGACACCCAAAACTGTCTGCAGTGAGCAGGATGAGAGAGCAGATCCCTTCCTCATGACACATCCCAGTTGATGAAAAGAGTGCAATGGTTTTGCTGGCACCATTTCCATCCAATCAGCAGTGATGAGCAGATTTACTGAAGTTGATGTCCACTCAGTTGATGTCCACTCAGTGAAATGTCGTCTATGGGTTCAGGGACCCTGCAGTGACTGGCGTGGATCCAGGTAGCTCTCTCAGCCACCTTCACAGCTGTCCTCATGGTGAGGAGAATTTGGTTCGGTCGGTCGGTAGCTCTCTCTCCGTGTTCCAGTCGTTCAGATCATGCAGCTTCTTATCTGTGGCCTTTTGAAAATCGCCCGTCACCTGTTTGTGGATATCAGAAAGCAAGAAGGACAGGTTTTCACAATATCACAGCATTTTATCCTGACACTGACTAATATGACTGCACCCATTTCAACTCTGATATGACTCTAATGTCAGTTACCAAATCGAACACTACCTCAAATATGTTAAAGAGTCCCTTGTGTATGATTTTGCTATATATATTTTTTTTTCACATCAGCCACATCAACATTAGTTAACAGAAACACAGAGAAGATGCATAGCAAGATGTGCATTAAAGAAGGAAATCTTTAATTCTATCTATAAATCTGTTCTACATGGAACAACTGTGTATCCTTTCTTGTCTGCTCTTTATGACGAGGGTGTGTTGGAGAGGTTACACTATGTTTATCCTGCCCACTTGATGGAAAGTGGGAAAATTTGTCACGCAATATGCCTTCATGTCCTTTACTGCAGGTTTGTGAGCCTCAGTGAAAATTAAGAAAACACTGCGGACACACATTACAAAGTTGATAAACCTAACCGAACAACATGAACATGGCAATCTGAAACAATCAAAAATTATAAATAAGTAATAAATTCCCTACACGTTTCCTTGAATAAGCCCACGTTTACCCTAAAAAATAATACGGACAAAAAAAAATCAGTACATGCAGTTAAAGATTCCTGCTTCTATGTGTATTCCATTATTATTGTGATTTATTATTGTGATTGGTGGTGCATGTGATTTCCTTGCTATTTTGTTGTGTTTCCATTCAATTTACTATTTACTTTCATGCCTGGTTTCAGGCTCTGTTACACTAGTTTGTACCTTCAGTGTAGGTTGTTAACGGGAGGAACGTGTTGCAGACTTTTTTTTTTTCTTTTTTTTTGACAGGAGAGATATTGTCGCTGTAGGGTATTTTTGTCTGTGTCTCGGCTCCTGTCAACATTTTTTTAACAACTTAAAGTCACGCTGCGGTCACGTGACCGAACGCAGCAGTCATATGACGTCCTGGTCTGTTTGTTGCATGCGGAGCTACAGCAGAGGACGTTAGGGGAGCCCTGAAGTGAATTTTTATTTTGTCCTAACCCGACCATAAGAGCTGTTTAGTTCATTTTTTAATATTTCGTTTGACGTGAATGAGGCTCAGCGATGATCGCAGGTGGGTTGCGGTTGTGTTTGCTCGTCGTCTTCCAGCTTGGTTTGCGGGCTGAGTACGCTCCCGATGAGGTGACCGAGCTGCCTGGTATGACGTTCAAACCCAACTATCGACAGTGGTCAGGATACCTCCAGGCCCGGCCAGGAAAGTTTCTCCATTACTGGTAAGGAACTGCTACAGACTGGCAGTGGTTGGCTTTCCTGTCTAACCTGGTCCCATATCTTTTTGTTGGACAAAAAAAAAAAAAAAATTGTTGTGCCGGTCAAACAATGGATGGCTTTAGCTCCCATAGAGGAAAATATCATGAGATAAGTTATTGCAGCTGAATAGCACTGCAACTGTATGTAAAATGAACAAATATGTCGTTTCGTGTAGACCTGCACACTGATTAACTGGTTGGACAAGTTTTAGAAAGTCCGACACCTCTTCATTTAGGGAAGTGAAACAAGAAAGAAAGCTAGATAAAGTGGTTCATCAATAAAACTAACCACATGATGACTTCCTTGCACTGCCGAACATAAAACTATATGCAAGCAATAAAAGTCTTGTGATTGTGTTTGGGTCTGTGGTGCACAGGGCAGGACTGCATTCTGAGCTTGGATCTTGTACTATAAACTTGTTTTATTTTGTATTTTTAAACAGATGACTAGTGAAAAGAATCTTTTCTCATTTTAATTTGTAACATAGTGTGCAGCAGATTAGAGGCATGTCACCTTTCAGTAGATCAGTCCGTATGGAGGACTAATTACTGGTCCTGATCTCCTGCAGGTTTGTCACTTCTCAGAGGGACCCAGTCAAAGACCCTCTGGTGCTCTGGCTGAATGGGGGACCCGGCTGCAGCTCACTGGATGGATTTCTGTCAGAGAACGGACCATTTCATGTGAGCATGCTCGCTATATGCACAACTACACGCGTGAGTTAAACAGACTGAAGACGCATTCTTGCCTTTGTTTTTTCAGGTAAATGACAATGGAGCCACACTGTATGAGAATCCATTCAGCTGGAACAAGATTGCCAACATGTTGTATCTTGAATCTCCCGCAGGAGTGGGATATTCCTACTCTGATGACAAAAAATACGCAACTGATGATGACCAGGTGAGCCCATTCTGTTAAATAATCAACAGTATTTATTTAACACCTGAAAAACATAGTGGATAAGCAACCATGTCAAATGTTCTCTTAGGTCGCTGCTGATAATTACAAAGCCCTGCAGAGTTTCTTTGCCAAATTCCCAAACTTCACTCGCAATGAGTTCTTCATCTTTGGCGAGAGTTATGGTGGAATTTATGTTCCAACGCTCAGCCTTCTCGTCGCCACAGGAAGTCCCAAAATGAATTTTAAGGTGAGGTGCTTTATGAAAAACAAGTGACGTCATTCCTAGTCTTAGTCATACGTACTTCCTGAAACATTTTTAAAGTGTTAGAAACATTTATTTTTGGACATTCGCTTCTTCTCAGGGCTTTGCAGTGGGGAATGGTCTCAGCAGCTTTGCCCTCAATGACCAGTCTTTGATCTACTTTGGTTATTACCACGGCCTCTTTGGAGAAGAGTAAGTGGCTCTTGACAGAGATTGTTTGCTTTGCTATGAGGGAATTTACGCAAATGCAATGCCAGCATGTAGCCCAACACACAACCTGCATAACTTTCAGTTCATCTTTGCTGCATATGCCTAACCAAAAATGGCCCTTGGTGGACCATGAGGTCAAATACAAGAGTTCAGAAGTCTATATAATGTGGAAGTCTGAAAACTAGACAAACAAGGCGTACAGCTGCATAGTGTATATGTTCACTCAGAAGTTCATTAGGTACACTCGTGAAACAATGCATTCTAATAAAACAGTCTTAGCTCCATGACTGTTATGATGTTCATTTTATATTGAAACAGTGTAAGAAAGGTGCTAATTCAACTGCATCATGATTTTGGATGATGTAGTTTGTTGTGCTGTTAAACTGTGCTGTTGAATTAAATGCAGCGGCGTTTCTTTTATTTAGCCTTGCCCACTGACTAAAATGGGGTTGTCAAAATAATAGAAACATGTGTCAGTACAACACGACACAATTCAACAGTACCATAAACCACAGCCTCCAAAATGAAAACGTAATTGGCTCAACAGCTATTGCAGTCTCAACAGGGTTTGAGCGTGATGACACAGGAAATATTACAAAAGCACATAACTTCACATAGAAACGTATAAAGACTGGAGAGAAGATATCATCAGCCAGATGGCACATTAAGACAACAAGTACGTTTCATAGTGCCTACATTTATTTTGTAGTGGCACTGTAGTACACTGCTGCTATTCACCTTCTAAAGTCATTGTAACAGATAACCAGTGATGGGAATAACGGCGTTAAAATAAACGGCGTTACTAACGCTGTTATTTTTTTCAGTAACGAGTAATCTAACTAATTACTATTTCCTCCGTTACAATGCCGTTACCGTAACCAACAGTTAAATGTGGTGCGTTACAAAAGCTGCGTAGGTGGTTTTTTTTTTTGTTTTTTTTTACCTCTGGGTGGGGTGGTAAGCCAATCAGCGCCAGGGCAGTGTTCAGTTGGGCGGGTGTTGTTTACACACAAACGCGCGCATAGCAGTATCACACAAGCATCAGAGATAGTCTGCAGCAATGGAGAGTTCAGAGCATTCAGAGGTAAAGTTGCCATTTTCAAGGTGCAAGTATAGGCACTACTTTAACCTCATTGAGGTAAAAGGCAAGAATGTACACGTGAAGTGTACATTATGCTCAGAAAAAAAATCTAATTCTTAGACGTATTTAAACATATTTTTTTAAAAAGTAATGCAATAGTTACTTTCCCTGGCAACTAGTTACTTTTATAGTGGAGTAATTCAGTTACTAACTCAGTTACTTTTTGGGAGAAGTAACTAATAACTATAACTAATTACTTTTTAAAAGTAACGTGCCCAACACTGCAGATAACCATGTCTCATTTTAATGTTTTGCATTATGTGAAGTGAGCTTCTCATCAAACCAAGGTATATGTTGCACATATTTGATGCAAAGGTTGTCGCCATATTTTGTGTGCAGCTTGTGGCGTGATTTGAACAAAAATTGCTGCAGCAATGGAAGCTGTAACTTTCACAACCCCACATCCAAGGACTGCAAGACTGTGGTATGTGTACGCTAGGTTACAGTATTCAGACTTCCTCTTGAACGACTGATTCAAATTTAACTTCCTCTCTTGTTTCAGGTAAATGTGGCCTTCGGTATTGTGTATGATAGCGGACTTAATGCGTATGCCCTCTACTTGAATTGTGAGGGTCACAGGGGCTATGCGAGGACCATGAGTCATCTGTTTAGGAACTTCAGGAAACACCCACACACTCACAAGGTGACCGTTTCCCCAATGCAAACAAGTATTGCTTGTTCACACACCTGTGCTTCAAACACTTCCTGTTGTCTTGTGATGTTAATGATAAGAATCTGAAATATAGTTTTCAGGTGCAGCGACACCTTCTCTTGGTGAAGTCCCTCCCTGCATCAACAGCACAGCTCAGACGAACTGGCTGAACAGAGGCGATGTGAGAAAAGCTTTACACATTCCAGATACTTTGCCACCTTGGGACATCTGCAGGTACATGATGTTCTCCCTGTATCTAGTTTTTCTGAAGAAGTTGCAGTATTCCAAAGAAATCATCATATCAACCAAAGACAAATACATTTTTATATTTTTGATCTGAACACTATATTCACTTACAGCCAGAATTCAAACCTTGATTGGCCTGTTGAAAGCACTGTTCCTCAAACAGTGTGCAGATTTAGATTTAGATTTGGATTGCTGCAACAGTTTTTCTTTTTCCTTTTAATTGTGCTTTGAGAAACCAGGAATATATTTAGTTGAACTGAAAATAGTTTTTGTCATAAAAGGAGCAATGTAAGGCAAATTGTTTTGTGAACGAAGAACAAAATATGAGATCGAGTTCTTAGAGGAAAGTAATCATATTGGATTATGATTCATCAACATGTGACAAAGGATAATTTACTTATCAGCAAGTGCACGAAATAAAATGATCATCCGCCCTCTATATTTCACATAATGGAGAAGTTTGAGAGATTTAAGAGATTATAAAAATATTAAGTAACCTGTACGTGGAAGTCAGAGATATGTTTATCATGATAATGATGACGATGTGTTTTTGTTGCAGTGATGATGTTGGAGGGCAGTATAAGATCCTGTACTTAACAGTGAAGGATGTATATCTGAAGCTGCTGTCTCTGGGCCTTCGGGCGCTCGTCTACAACGGAGACACCGACATGGCCTGCAACTTCCTGGGAGACCAGTGGTTTGTGGAAGACCTCGGCATGAAGGTGGCTTTTTTTTCTACAGATCTTTGGTTCTTTTCCCTCTGCTAGAGGAGTAGCTGCTAAACTGCACTAATATCTTCTTCCTAGGCAACGACCAAGTACCAAACCTGGATCCATGATGACCAAATTGCAGGTTTCTATCAACAGTTTGGAGACATCACTTTTCTGACAGTTAAGGTAAGGATTCATGTGTTTGCATGGCTGTCCTGTTTAACGCTGGGAACATACTATTTTAAAAAAAATACTGCTTTGCTCTGTTTCAGGGTGCCGGTCACATGGTCCCTCAGTGGGCCCCAGGTCCAGCTCTCCACATGTTCCAGTCTTTCATTACAAATGGCACCTACTGAGCCTTGATGGACACTGTATTCTGTAGTACATATCCTTTGTTAAACATTACATTTTCTCAGGGTAAATCATCTGAAAGGACAAAAGCACTGTTGTGGCACTTATTTGTAGTATCGATTCCGTACTTCAGTTCTGTGCTGAATCCTTGGACACATATGTGGTGGTGGCTCTTCATTAGGTGAAACAGCCTGTTTTTAATTGTGGTCCTTTATCTAGACTAGATCTGAAAGGGGGAAACCACATGACTCATAACTCCAGAAATAGCTTGCAGAACTTTAAAGGGAAATAAGCTTAAGCAAAAATATTACTGAATACTTGGTTATAAATCACTCTTGTCTTCAATGTCACCGTGAGCTAGTGAAACACTTTTAGACAAAGGTCTGACTCAGTAACAGACTACCCGCCTCACCAGGGAATGATGAGTTAAAAAGGGGGGCACTATGCATCCTACAGCGTTCACACAATATTAATGATATTGATGTAAAAGTGTATGCTCATCCATGGTTTAATAAAAATCAAGTGTATTGAATTCAAAGGCAGAATCAGAAAAGCTCTACCTGTCCAGAAGTTTAAGGTTGCACTTTGTATCTTTTGAAGCGGTTGTTGTCTGTGGCACTGCTTCATGCTGTTGTGGTAGAAGCTTTTTCTTTTAACTTACCGACGATGCCCAAAATGCCTGGATCAAAACTCAAACTCAATTTGTATACTTGTTTTTGTCTTTTTATTAAATGATTTTTTGAATGCAGGTTTTCCACATTTATTCGCATGCCTTCATTGCAGCTTACTGATTTATAGGTTCCTAAAACATTTCTATTATAAAACGTCATGAATTCAAGTCACCTTCTATGAAAGACCGTGGGAACACATGGTGAAAGTGTTCATCTTTCCTGCCAGAAAACAAAGTCAATCAGTGACAAATCATATATGCAGCTGATGAACTCATGACCAAATAAACTGTTGTCTGCAGCACCAAAAGAGTAAGAGGTAAAGAAATTGCACTGAAACAGTTAAGCATTAAACCCAAACCAATATATATATATATATATATAAAAAAAAACTATTTGTATTACAACACTGATTGCATGAAATGTTAAAAACACATTAATAAACCATTACATTCAGAATTATATGAAAAAAACTCCCTTATACCTTCACTGTCCCTCAAAAAATAAAACGCATTTTATATTATTGGGTTACATAAGACAGGAAACACAGGGCTTCCAAGGCTAGAGTTTCATCTGAATTATAACTCACAACATCCTTATTAGTTGTATTACAGATAAATTACATAAAATGATTTTGGTATCTCAATGACTGAGCTATATACGTTAAGTAGGCAAGAATTTGGATATTGGGGCATTAAAAAAAAATAAAAATAAAATATGGTCGTACTTTGGTTTTAGGCAAACATAAAATTTCTAACATCTCATTCTCAAGCTTGAAACATTAAGTCTGCAGTTTGACTCCTTTGCAGTGACTCCACTGTGTCTAGCCCGTGCATCCAGACATTTTGTGCAAAATGAATGCCGTATAGGTTGCTTTCGCTTCTTTTGCATACCTGCATAAAGACAGTATTATATGTCCAACTCTTGCTGTGAAGAACCAGCACTCAAGAGCTGGGTCTTCACCTCCTGAATATGGAGGTGCTGCTCGTCTTGATCAGCCCGCAGGTAAGCCTCTCTAGAAGATAATTGTTTTACACACTGTCACTTTGTCCTTCAATCTAACCACACAGCCAAGTGTAAAACCACCTTCATACTAAGTCTACTTAAAAAAATATAAAATCAGCAAAACTAAAAATAAATAACTCAAGATTAATTTGATACATTAGTGGTATCACATTTGAGTGACTTGGAGGTAAATTACCAAACCAGCTTGCACTGCAGAGCCCTGTAATTATGCCGCTCATTAAATATGCAGTGTTGATCTAGCGCTCCATTCAGTTTTTCTTTGGACAACAGAAATTATCAGTAGTGCCAATTTAAAGAGTGAACCTGGATTAGATTATCGACCTTGTCACCGACAACGCAGTAAGTCAGTACTCAACGACGAACCTGTACTTTGACATGCCAGTCAAAATACACAAATTGGTACAATTTCATTATTAAAATCAATTTGACTGTAAGACCTGATGCGAAGTCCCTCAGCCCTTGGAAACAGGACAGACATGTGTCACCCACACAGGGTCCAGAGACAGGACAAACCTGTCTCCGGGAAGACAACACAGCCAAAAACATAAAACATGCCATTAAAACTTAAAATAAAAGTGTCTGAAGTCACTCTGTGGTCTTTTGTGACTCTGATTGGGGAAAAACGCTGTAGAGCTTTGGAGCGGATGATGCGACAAGCCATAGTGGTCTTCTCTTTTTTTCTTTTAAATGAGTGTCTTGAGGTCCTTCATCTCATCCAGAAGTCCAATGTAGCAGCAATAGTCTGAGAACCCCCCGTGTTCATTACTGAGGACCGTGCTGGTTCCTTTTAGCTGACAACATCTTGATAGATGGAGTTTGTCGTGGTGAGGCCAAAGATGAACGCTCCCAGTGTAACCATGACAACTCCGAGGACCACCAATCCATGCCAGCTGTAAAAGAGACCATAAATGTTGAAGACAAATCCGATCAAGAAAGTTTGCTTGAACCTACATTTAACACCTTTATGCTGAAATAGAATCATGTCCCTAAAATAAAAGTTCATCGTGCGATAATCAGCGAATAATGCCCAATTGCACATATATTTAAGTAACCGTTAATGATCACTGTTTCCCATAGCCACTCTGTTAAAGTAGCATGCAATCACACACACAAGGAGAGCATTTCCATACAGGACCACTCACCCTACTTAAATCATTTTTAGAATATTCTACAGAAACACAAAGACATCCAGGAATGAGAAGCTTCTCACCTTGCGGATCGACTGTCCGTCTCTGATAGCTTGGCTTGCATCAAACACAAACCTGGAAAGAGAAATTGGGACAGACATTACAGTCTGAGTCACAAGAACTGCACAGAAACCCAAAATAGTGCCAATGATGTGCAGCATTACCTGGGAAGACAAAGATGAAGCAGGCTGCCAGGCCTCCGATCAGCGAGATCACGCGACCGATGTCTGGGATAAAGAGGGCGAGGACGAGGGTGACCACAAACCACACGAGCGTCTGCAGGATCCTCCTCCACTGCTCACGACGTACATTGACCTCCACCTGTTCGCCTTGGAAACGCAGCCAAAGTCCCTCTATGACTGCCCTGGAAGATCAGTGATGATTACAGCAGAGTGAAGTGAGGAAATGCTCCATAAACATCAAGGAATCGTAAAATACAGGAAAGTTGTCTGAACTACACAGTTTCATACAGATTCATAATAATAATCCTCTGCCTTTCTTTCTACAATTTCTGAAAGGTCAGGACAGCTCTAAGAACAATATGGCCTCTAATAATCATGATTTGATTTGGACAGATCACATCTAGCCAAAGCAAAATACATTTAATATGATCATCATGTCTGCTGGCAGTGATTTAGACTCTTTAGTGTATCTCTGTGCATCAGTCAAAGCAACACAAACAAAATGATTTAATGTAAATACTTCATCCACAAGAAAGCACAGATGACTTACAGTTTCTCTCCTGGCAGTGATTAAATCCTAAAAACTCATTTGTGTTGTTAGGTTCATTTGGCCTTTTTATGTGGTAGTGGAGAGACAGGAAGTGATGGGATAAGAGAGAGGGGACCACATGACGAGAAGGGTGCAGGTTCAACCACTACAGTGACCAAGGAAGCTTGCAGGGGGAGGTTTTTCTAATAAATATAAATCACTTCATGCCTTAAAATGATTTGCATGTAACGCTACACAAATCAGTTAACATGGAAACCGATTTTTAAGGAGTGAATTTTGCAGGGTCGCCTAAAACTCGATGAGGTTATAAGAAAAGCAATAACTTTGTAATACATCAAGGTCTCCTTAGATAAAAGTTATGGTTTGAACTTACTTCTTCATTCATAGGTTGTGTTAAACTATGATATGAGAAAATGTTAATAAAACAAATAAAAGATTAATGGTGCAATTTGTGTATTTAGTGATTAGTCAATAGAATATTTAATTTTTGGAAAATAATTGACTGTTGAAGCTCTAATCAGAATGATAATAAATTATATGGATCTTTCTCTACAACATTAGAAACATAATAATAGTCAGCATTAGTCTTTGGCTACTTTATCCAATGGCTGGATAAATGAAAGACATCTAATTTATCGTAGGCCCAGTGATTGGTTCTAACATACTTTACATATATTTGTTACATATGAAACCCTGGCTGTCTGAATCAGTGTTTTTGAGGCCATCATTGTCTCATCACTACAGCTTCATGGCAGAAACGTTCAGCCACAAAATCTTTACAATAAAAAAAAAAGTTAAGAGACATTCAAGTTAAAAGCTAGATACTAAAATAGGTCAAATAGTATCTTACTATTTAGGATGCAAAAATGGGTCAACGTTAAAATGCCAGGCTAAGTTCTTACCTTGATCGCAAGTCAATTCATTTTAGCGTTTGTAAAACACATTATTAATTGATCATCATTAGTGCTTTTTTTTAAGACTTTCTTAAATGTCCATATCAGTAAAAGCCTCAGAAAAAAACAAACAAATCTTACCTGCCACAGAAGTGTAAAATAGGGTAGGAGGTGATCACGCAGATGACAATGAAAGCTCTTGCGATGGCCACAGCGATGTCATTAGAGGGATAAGACATCAACACATCCTGGCTGACGCTGGAGCCGAATGTCAAGAACCCACAGACGCCTGATAATACACAAAGCACATCAAGCATTTACGTATTGACAGCCAGTCACAAGATGCCGGACAGACCTACACAATAGGTGTCTTTTCAGCATAATCTAAATTAGCATTTTAAGAGTAGAACTTTATATGTGAGGCATGTGACATAAGCTAGACACATTCTCTGTTTCAGACAAGTGTTAAAGTCTAGTGTTATCACTGTTACTCTGTACATGCAGCTTCTTAAGTTGATACTGAAATCAACTTTTGTGAGACTTGCATCAGTGTCACGGGTACTGAGTACACACTGATGCAACCAATGCACACGTTGGCTATACCTGTTCCTGTGTAAACAAAAAGGCAGATTATCATGCTGAGGGTGACAACAAGTCCCCAAGGTTTGAGCTCTTTCCTCCTCATGCTGTTGAACACCGGCACGCAGCTGACATGGCACTGTAGAGAGAAGCAAAGGGATCAATATATGGGTCATGAATCATAAAGGGCGTATCATCTTAAGATCTCAAGTAATACCAAATGAGATACCTGGAAACCAAAGCATATGGTGGGCATTGCATTGAAAACTGCAGTCCAGGAAGCAGAACTGTAACAAACACAATGATTGAGCAACTCAAGCAAAGCAAGGTGACGAGGATGCAGATGTTTCTTCATGAATGAGTTGATGGACAGTGCCAAAAGAATTAGCAGAACGTTTTCTTTGTAATGAAGCTGTTAGCTGCACAGTGTGTGAGAGCAGTGTCACGGAATGTGTACGAGGCTCACCTGCTGGGGACATAGCCCGGCGTCAGTTCTTTATCCGGCCAGATGTACTTTACAATGATCACGACGGTGACATACCAGGTTCCCATCACACTCAGGGCACTACATAGCGAAGAACAACAATTATCATGCAGGGTAATGGGTAAAAAAATATATATATTTTAATTCTCACAGAAAATAAGCTCTAGACTGAGAGTGAAGGAGCTCTGTACCTGGCATACTTCTGAAAGCCAATCTCTTTTGGGATGGAGAGAGGAAGAATAACCACAACTGCAGTAACTACAATGGTAAATTTGCGGTCAGTGTACCAGGGGCCGCTGACTAAACCATCTGGTTCATGAGCCACTGCAGCGATCACTGCAAATAAAAATAGAGAGGGAGGCAGTGAAACATACTGATGCTGGAGGAGGGTTCTGTAAACTGCTGTACACATGACATATGTGGATGGCAAAGCAGATGATTAAAGTCACAACCACTTCATTCACTTCAAAAGACCAAAAGGTCACCAACAGGCCGGAGTAAATTTTCTACAATGTCAGCATGTCAGTGCAAGGAAATGCAAGAGTGGGTCACATGAGAGGCAAATATACTGAGTGGAGAAAAAAAGCTGAGTGGTGTCCTCTTTGACGCTCTTTGCCCTCGTCAATGATGGCACTGCCTTTTTAGAAAGCATTGCTGCACTAAACATCTTCCACTGTTCAAACATGCAGATCACAGCTAATTAAAAGGACAATAAGACAAAGTCCATGTAACTGTACATTACGGAAAATAAAACAGTACCAGTGGTTTGACTGTCAGAGGTGAGGGGAAAAATAAGGTCAATGACTTTCAAACTAGTCTGACTTACAGCGATCCAGCTGGTCTCCAATGACTATAAAGAAAGCAATGCAAGTGCCAAAGGTGTAGACAGCAATCGCTACTTCACATATGATGCCTGTGACTTTCCCACAAGTGGCTCGAACAACCTCCTGATAGGTGCCCTCATTGCTGACCTGAATAAAACAAACGGATTATTAAAAACGTGACCATGCGGTACATTCAGCAGTAAATAATGTATATATATTTGATTTATTGTATTGTACTTTAATGCTTTGCTTTGGCAATATTGTTTTTTTTTAAGAAACTTTCATGCCAATAAAGCCCATTTTGAATTTGAATATAGGAACTGACATTTACAGACAAAATACATTTCTCCCATACTTCCTCCGCCACCACATAATGTGATATGTTTGCATTAAGACAGATATGTGTGAACAGACATAGGCCCTGCTCAGACCTGGTATTAACATGTGTAATGTGTGGATGGACCACAAGTGGGCAGCTTAAAGTGTAGAGGTGAATGCACACAAGACACATTAAGGACATATTTGCTATCCGCATGCTGAGACCCCATTTGGAGATTATCTGGGCTGCTTGTGACAACATTTATTCAGCAGTGTGAACACGAGTGGGCATGAGGCGCATTTTGCGAGGTGTGAACACAGGTACTACTTGGAGCTGCCCAGGATGCAAACAGGTCCGATCAGGGCCAGTGAATATCCAAAAAAAGGAACTGAAGAAGCTACTCGGATGAGTGGTGGAACGTCTTGTCAAAAAACTCTTTTGGATACACCATGATGTGGATGACGGAGAACCTTCACAGACAGGGCCAGTGAAATTAAATTGGGGCTCACTAAGTCTATGAAGGCATGCACCTGCACTCGATGGCTGTCATGTTCCCTTTAGTCTCTTTTTGCAATATATGCATGCACAATTTACACAATGTCTGTCTGCATCTCCCTTGAGAGCTGGGTTAACTTGTGCATGTTTTACATGCCCTCATCTTCACATTTTCCATGTTTCAGGGGGCTCTTTTCAGTCCAGCAAGTTAAAACTAAAAGTGATCTTTCTTCATACAAAATAAATCTATTCGTATGAGTTTTTGAAGACAGCTGGATATACCGTTGATGGTTTTTGCCTTTTAAAGCCACATACTGATGATATTTCTGAGTCAGGATGTTTGTCATCCATAAACTACGCCTATTCAGCTGACTCAGCTTTGGCTGAGTGAGTACATGTCTGAACAATTTAGGAAGTGAAAGTCTTAAGCTCTGTGCAAAGTTCTGCCTATGGTCAGAACTAGAACCACAGAACAAAGAAGCGTCAGCGTCATATGGCTACAGAACAGGGCGGAGAAGAAGAATAGTAAGAGAAGTAAGAATAAAGACATTCAAGTTCTGAAACAACACAAACCTGGGAGCAGTAGCCCAGGACCACCAGCCCACTGATAATGAAGATCAGCATAATCTGAAACACAAAGAACCAAGCAGCAGCACGTTATAGTAAACTGTCTATAATAACATTTGTGTTGGTCATGAGACAAACAGAGAAGGCAGGTGTACATTCAGTCAGCTGTTAACAGCTCTGACATTCAGTTGTGAAACTGGCTTGTGTGCGCTGTGAGCCAGCACTTGTTCAAGAAAATTTCACTAATTAAATAGTAATTTTAATAAATGACCTAAAACACCAGCTTCTTCTTATGACCGTAAATGTTTTCAGCATTAATTAAAGCCAAGCCCTTCAGGCCTCAGGTAACTTCTGAACACCTGTCCGCATTTTGAGCATTTACCATGACACATTATGAATATTCAGCTAATTATTTCAAATTAAACCGCATATTTATAGTCTTGAAGGGATGGGACTGGTAGAAAGGAATCTCCTCACCATCTGAAGCAATACTCCTGCAGTTACTCCTCCAGCCATATTGAAGGCCGCAGGGAAGTTGAGGAGACCTGCTCCCAGTGCTGCATTCACAACGATGAAGACGGCCCCAAGAGACGACACGCCTCCGCTCTGCCTCCTGTCGGTCTCAATATGCCCGACAGAATCCACACTGGGGCTCTGCAAGAGCCAAGCCCTTTCTCCAGAGTCATTACTGCCAACACCGCCCCAGTCTTCAACATCTGTGTTGATCGCCATGAGTGGACAGGAAGTAGTTCAGCCTCAGCGGCCTTACGCACCCCAGAAAGGTAGTCTCCAAGTGAGATAAAATTAGATACGAAAGTCTGGGTGAAGGGAAAATAAATGACCCAGCTGCAGTTGAATGTTTATGTCCAACGCCTTAAGTTCCACAACAGTCTGGAGACAGCTGACGTTTCTCTATTAGTGAAGGAGTGAAGATAGAGCCATTTGGTGACCAATCTGGAACAAAACATTGCTTGCATTTAGGCCAAGTTGCATTGGGATACAACAACTAAACAGCATGGTATCACTTAACATATAAAGTACATAATAAGTAGAAGAAAAGAGTAATGAAACTTGTAGTTGTGCATTACTGTAAAACAGGCTGTTATTTTGGTCAATACAACACATAGTGTTTGAGAAAGTTATCTTCACTTTATTTCATGCATTCCTCAACAAGAACCTGCACTACTATGGCAGTTTCTAGGTAGTGGTTCTGATGAACCAGTTCCTGAGTATTTTCACCCCACAAACAACCAACTACAACCAACAGCCAGAAATGTGAACTAGAAATTGGACTAACAAAACGGTCATATACACCAACAATGCTACAGACCAGGGAGTGGTAAAAGAGTCTTACAGTTTAAAAAATGAGCTTCAGATTATTAAGATTATCAATGTTTCACAAACTATTATTGTGTTACTGCTTTTAAAGGCCTGTGCTCCACAACAAACATAAATCTCAGTTTAACTGTTTACAGAAACTGAATCAGGAGAATAGAGGAAGGAGGAGATGACAGTGTCCATCTGACCGCGATTTAAATTACAGATTACAGCTATTTCACACAGACTCACCTTCAGCTGGATACAACAAATACAAGTAATTCTTTTAATGTGATTGGATTAGTGTCTTTCTTTTCATTAAAGTAACAATAGCATTTGTCAACGCAGCTGTGCCCTTTGTAATTGTGCCCTACGGTAGCTAGCTAGCAAACGATACATCCAACCAAACGCCAAACACAGCTAAGCACATCATCACCAAAAAGACAAGATTAACGCGTGTCTAAATTATGTACATTCACCATAGTGTCTTCGCTGTTATATATGTAGGGATAAATGCTGACAACTCGCCACAATACCTTCTAGCTCCACCGCCGGGAATGACTGAGCCCTGCCGTGTTTTTAACCTATTAAAAAAAAAAAACGGAGCATGTGACACTTGGTCACGTGACATTTTAAACGCTTGGTTTTGTGGGTATTGTAGTTTGTAACTATTTTAAAGCTTTAAAAAACGGTAAAAAATGTGTTGACTGTTTTTAATATTTGATTTGAAACTGTGCAAACTTAATGCCGACACCCAAGTAATTTATTATCCCTGGTGAAATGTGGTGATCTGACTTACTGAAAATTTATTTGAAGGAGTACAATACAAAAACATGGGGGTGAATTGAAATATAAATTAAAAAATAATTCTGTAACTTCATTAACTGCAATGAAGAATAAGCCAGTTTTAGACACATGAGACGAGGTAAACTGGACACAAGAGGGCAGTTACGGGAAAATAAAACAATAGAATAGATCATTACTCTATAATGATTTATTGTTTGTTCAATACAGTACATTACCAATGATCCATACTTAATGACAGAATGCAAACTGCACATGGCTGCAACGTGCCAGGTGTTTCTGAAGTATGAGCAAACCGGGGAAGTCCCCGACATTTCTAAAAGCTGTCTGTATTTCACTCTTAATAATGAACCGATTCATACAATGAAATGTGTTGTCTGGGTGAATGAGCAGCATGTGCATATTCCTGTGTTCACCCCAACCAGGTAGCCCACACAGAGAGAACATCAGTACTGGTATCAAGTACTTTCTTTATGAACATTAATAAATGGGGCATTAGATTTATCGCTTGTCCATACTCTAGTTTTGGCTTGTGTGCTTTAAAGTTACAGGGATTAGAAAAAGAACCAACTGAGAGACTTAAACCAAATAAGATTCACAAGTCCTAGTGGAAAAGCACTGAATGCAAGGAGATCGATGACCAAATTCCAAAGAGAGATAACAGAGACTAAATTACAACATGCTTGATTAGTTTAGATGAACAACATCAACAGAAAAGTGATAACCTGATTGCCAAATTCCTGTTGATACAATAAAGCCCGATGACAGAGGTCCGTCACATCCTGAAACTCAAACAGTGCCTTGCATCTTATAAAGTGCTACAACTCCACCATTATAACCCAACAAAATACTCATTTTCTACAGATTTTACAAAGCAACAAAGAACTTAAAATTAACAGACAGTCTACCAGTACCCCGATGTTGGTTCCTTGGTGTTTTACAGTGAGTGGGCCCTCAGCAGATAAACAGAACACGTATAGGAGATTAATAATGCACAGCCAACAGTTGATTCCACATAATAAATAAGTGTGTTTTACAATTTAGCAGGGAAGCCTGTTGTACGGTGAAATGTAAAAAGAGTCCAAACCATTTAACAACAGTAGCCGTCACTAGTTAATGATGAAATCCAATCAAGAACAAGTTTAAGTAAATATTGAATCTAAAGGTATGATGGAGGAGACAGAGAAAAAGTGACACGTGAAGCTCCTCTTCATCACTGTTCCTTTGATTTTGTTGCTCTCCCAGCAGGATGCACTCTACTTGGTGACCGCATGGATCCCCTCAGCCAGGTAGCCTACGTTCCCAGAGGACACACCAGCCATGGAAATTCTGCCATCCTTGGTCATGTACACTGAAAACTCCTTTGTCAGGCGCTCAACCTGCCGGGGAAAAAGTAACATACAGAACTCAAAAATGAGGCAGGGATGGCAGGATTGTAAACCATCGTCAATGCCTTTTTACTGTTGATAAAGCAAGAACTTCAAACTAACATGAGAAAAATGTTTAAGACTACAAAAAAGGGGCTTGGGATTAAAAAGTAAATCCTTGACTCAACAACCTTAAAAACAGATTTACAATATATTAAGACTGAATTAGAGCAGCTCTATGAGATTTTAAAGAATATCCATGTTGTCCGACAAAGCTGACTTTTTCTTAGTTTCAGACACTTCTTTGTAAACTGCCTCGCTGTTTTCAGCGTTAGCTGTGCGCTGTGAGCTCACAGGAATGCCTCAGTATTATGGGAATCATGCATCTGTGCTGTAAATGTGCAGCTAGAGCAAGCAGCTGGTTAGCTTATAAAAAAAAAAATACTTGACACAGGGAAACAGTTACAGTAACTGGTCGCTGAACAAAATTAATTAAATCCATCTAAAAGCTCTTCTAAATGCTGCCATTGCTCATTTCCAACGTTGCGTCACTAAATTATAATTTTTTTGCCCATTATCGCTACAACTCTCTGAATTTCATTAACAGTCTGTGGTCTCTTGTTGCCACATCGCTGCTTGTATCCTTCTGTGTGTACGCTCCTTTACAATTACACTTACTCTAACATACAGTATTAGCTGTTAACATAATTTAATAAAGTTGGTTTGATTTCAGGAAGGAACCATTTATAAAAAAAAAATAATAATGTGTTTTAATAAAGAATATATTTATCTGTAATTCTTTGCAGTAAAATGTCATTGAAAATGTGGATAAAACCTCAGTACCTGTTCAGGTTTGAGGCCTGTGAAGCAGAACATCCCAATCTGGTCAATGACGTGCTGCCAGTTGTGGCTGGAGCCGTGCTTCTTCAGACCGGCCACCAGCTGCTCTCTCATCTTAATGATACGGTTAGCCATGCCATGGACCTCCTCCAGCCTGGGAAGAATGAACACAGATAAGCACAGGGTCCACACTGTACATTTGGCCCAGGTGAGCATGTAATTGCATCTAAAAGCTCGTACCACAGAGACCGCAGGTCAGGTGTGTTGAGAATAGTTGTTGCAATTCTGGCACCGTTCATTGGTGGGTTAGAGTAAATGGGTCTGATGAGGATCTTGAGTTGAGACTCCACCCTCTTTGCCTCCTCTGCGTCGTTACACACTACAGTGAAGCCTCCCACGCGCTCACCTGTCAACATCAATATACACACACGCTGAAACAAAGCGATTTAGAAGGAGAGTGACCTACTCATGCCAGGAACACTGGTAATCTGCTGATGGTTAAAATCAAGTTGAGTTAGACTTTTGAGAAGGATTCAAGATATCCTTAATGTGTTTAGGCTTAAAACGCAAGCATAATTCAAATAACTATTTATTGGTGAACTCAATATATTGTAACTTTTAAACTCATTAGGCTATTAATGAACATAATAAATTAGGTTTGCAGTTATATGTGAAGGTCTCAGAATGTCAACAAGGGTTAGGGGGTTATGGTTATCTCTAATCTCTTCAAATATTTTAAAATACCAAAATTTAAACCATATATTACAATTTTATACTAGATGCTTACTTCCATTGCTCTGAAAGTATAAATATTTATTTTGATAAATCACACTTTTACCACTGGGTGGCAGTAAAACACAAAAATAAACATGCTTTACCTGAATTGCCAATACAGTTAATACTAAATCAATATGCACTTGTTGTCTTTATTAATATTTATTCAAGAAGAGCCCTGTACTAAATTGTGACTGACCATAGAGTCCCATGTTCTTAGCATAGGACTGGGACAGCACGATGTTGTGGCCCTGTTCAACGAAGTAGCGCACAGCCCAGGCATCACGGTCGATGTCTCCGCTAGCAAAGCCCTGGTAGGCCATGTCGAAGAACACCAGCAGGTTCCTTTTCTATGAGAAAGGAATACTGAGTTATTAGTTTCAAGCGAACACAATTAGCTATTCTGCAGTGCTTATCAATTGTGGGTTTTGAACTGTCAAAGATATAAAACAAGATATTTTATCAAAACATAACAAAATCTCATAATGACGTTCACTCACCTTCACAATGTCAGCCATCTCCTTCCACTGCTCCGGCTTGGGGTCCACACCGGTGGGGTTGTGGGCGCATGCGTGCAACAGGATAATACTCTTCTCTGGGATTTTCTGTTACATTAAAAGGGTTTCAGATTATCAACCTGCAACACCACACCTACTACAGACTCTCCTGGTTGACATTGTTTCCTTCTCTGATCCACTTAAATTAAATAAATTTGGGGCAAAGATGAAAACTGAACAGTAAACAGTAATAACATGAATGCATCTGTTCTTCAACTGTAAATTAGTATTAAATATAAAGACATGGGAGTACTGACATAACTTGAAGCTTATTGAAGAATTTTGAAAAGATGTACAGGACTGGATTAGCTGGACTGACAAATAAATCTGCTTTCAATGAAGTACGGTTGAAGTTAGTACTGAATTTCCATGGACTACATTTTACTCCACCATGAAAGGCATAATCTCATAATATATTAAACACAATACAATACAGAAAAAGATAGAGTCCTTCAATCAGACAGTCATGAGGGGATGATGGTTGCAAAAAAAATCCTTGAAAATGTTAATCATTTTCTCACATATTCCTCATTCATATCTTACAGAGATGTCCTCCAGAGCTCCTTTGAAGTCAAAGCCGCAGGTGGCGGGGTCATAGTATCGGTAAGCTTTGAGCTGCATGCCTGCATCTCTGAAGATGGGTGTGTGGTTTCCCCAGGAGGGTTTGGGCAGGTACACATCAAGGGGGCCTCCATGGAATCGAGACTGTAACAACGAAAGACGTGGTGAGACAGCCAGCATTACCTAAATACATTTTTTTTTAACTAATTTTGTGCCACTACAAGAAGCCCTCACCAAAAAGTTGGCTCCAATGCGCAGAGACCCAGTTCCTGAGATGGTCTGCACAGTAATGTTCTGTTGGGACAAGAATACTGCTGCACTGATTTGGACTTAAAACAGTCAGGACTGATGTGAACCACGTGGGATTGGTAAACTTACCCTGCTGCTCTTCAAGACCTCATTATCGGCACCAAAAGCCAGCTGAGCACAAGCCTTGGTAAATTCCCCAAAACCACCAATGGGAAGGTACTCTTTATCCAGCTGTTTGGCTGCAATCAAAGCTTCTGCCTAGAGAAAAAGTGCAGAATATCACTACTTTGTACATCTGTTATTTGGTCATCTTTTTTTTTTTTTTTTTTTTTTAAAAAGCAAACAGTGTTATGACAATGCAAAATTATGTGCTTTATTCTACATTACGCTGAATGCTAAACAAAAGTACAGCACAGGGAGAATGTCACCATGAGAAAGATCCTGAATCACAACAACCTTTAAACCCTTCTAACACCCAGTTAAAATATAAACTGTCCAACCCCCTGACCGACCCCTCAAGTTTCTAAAGACCTGCTTAACAGGCCACATGGTCTCATAATTCTCATAAACCGAGAATGACTGATAATACTGCTTCCCTTCTTTGGGTGAATGGCGTGGGATAAAATCACTGTCTGAATTTGTCAGAAAAATGTAGCAGCAGTGGATCCACTGGAGAATTTGGTGACAGTTGTACCTTGCGAACACAGCTGAGGACAAAGGGCTTTCCCTGGTCATCCCTGTAGGCTCCCACTCCCAGGTTCATCTTCTTGGGGTTGGTGTCCCTCTTGAAGGCCTCGGTCACCCCCAGGATGGGATCGGGGGGACCCATCTGCACTCCACCCCACCATGAGCTGCAAAGGCACCAGATCAACAGTCATGAGGAGGAGAAGAGTTCATCCATGCATACTAACCTGACAAACTGATTTTCTGTTCATTAACACTAATGGACCTTCACATTTTATAGGAACTGCTGCCTCTGATGTTTTCATGGCCTTAAGTGACACTGGTGACACAGTTGAATAAACCATGCTTCTAAAACATGCTATGGACTTAACGCTTGAGCTTAACCCCTCATGTGACCAGGGGATACGCCACTGACGTGGAGACAGAGGAACGACGCATGCTCAGTGGGCACAGGTTTCATGAAACAAATATTGTAATCCATTCAGAAGGTCCAGGGTCCAAAAACAAAAGTAGAGGTTAATCTGGGTCTAAACACAAGCCGTCTCTGTAATAACTCCCACACTCACTAAGTCACTAGTCCTGCCATAATTAACCCTCAGTAATTATCTCATTTATTTTTTTAATTAATTATGGCAGAACGTAATGTTGTTCATTACGTCCTGCCTGCCAATTTTATTTCCTGATGTTTCATTAATGCATGCTTTTAATAGTATTTACAATGGCATTGTAGGATGTTCTGTTTCTCTTTTTCTTTTTTTCTTTTACTGGAAAAAAGACAATTAAAAGTAAGATCATTCTTAAACATTCATTGGTTCTGTGTTATGAAATAGTATGAGTAGAATTATTTTTATAATTTATAATGAACAAACAACATCTACTACTGTAAGTGTAGAAATTACAGATCTGTGGAAATACCTTATTGGAACTGAGTAATACTTGCACTAAAAAAATGTCAAAAGATAAAAGGCAGTAGTGTGAGTAGGCCACGATAAAAGGCAGCAGTGTAAGCTCCATATCAGAAATGTTGAAGTCTGATCTCTTGACCTCAGTCTGACACAGTTAACAATTTATTATGCACAGTGGTGCAAGCTGTGTCAGTGGATCCAATCCACTTCAGACTTGTATAATATAACGTGTATATTAACATAGCATGAGTACACACAGAAGTCTTTATAGGGAGTACCACTCCTCATCATTAAACATTTCAGCAGTGATGACTGCTTTTATCTCTGACTGAATATCTGCACTGCTAATTGTGTCAACAACGAAGAACATCTGAACATTATTGACCGCTTTGCAACTGGCTATTTAGCTACCTTATCTATGTCGAGGATTGTTACATAATAACTGCCTTGTTGTTGCCTTTTGTACTTCAAAATAAACTGGCACATTCTGCCACACATTTGCTTGATAAGTGAAGATTGTGACTCTACTCCACTTAACTCCTGCCCTTACTCACATGTCATTGTCTCAGATTTCTTCTGCTTTGTAAACCCTCCAAATGTTGGTGCTAAATTTAGGACAGCACACTTGCAAAGGGCAAGAGTCTGCAATCCTCCAATATTAAAACACAGATTACGTTGAGTTATAGCGTTGTAATGACTACACTCATTGAAAAACATGTTTACTGCACAAAAATAATGGACTGTGACCTTGGTTAAATAAAAAAGGCGTGTATGAAAGTGCTAGATGAAACCGTGCAGCTGTACCTTTACAACTATTTATAACAAAAATTACCTTTGTGAAAACTATAATGTCGATACTGTGTCAGAAAAGTACTGTCAATGTACTTCTGTTGTAGTTATTGTATTCCAGATGTATCACTAATCCCTATACAATCACTTGCCAGTTTATTAGGTACACTGGTGAAAATGAATGGATTCTAATACAACAGTGCTGCACTAAATCTTCCTTTATGAAGGTTCAGTTTATGTCATATCTGGTAATCTATGTCATCATTGTGGAAGATGTAATTTGTGGTGCTGCTAAAGTGTTGAATTACTAAATTACTAAAACTGAGTTGTCAAATTACAACATAATATAATTAAATAGTACATCAAACCGTAGCCTCCGGCTGAATCAGCAGCTCTCTGTTATTTTAAATAAATGCCATAACTTTCATGAAGCTGAGATTTGCGCATGACTGTTAAAGCTGTAATCATTTATTCATTTTTACTAGAACATCCAATAAACTGTCAAAGTGAGTGCACATGAATTCTGTCACGTACAGGGATAAACGTTATATACTTGTGAAGTTTTAAGTACTGCAAAATCTGAGAGTTCTTTATTTAACAAACGTGACATGAATGTGGCCATTGTATTTATATTTTAGTTTAGTCTTTTAAGTAAAAGACAATATATTCAATGTCTGTTGCAACTAAATGTGGTTTTCAATTATTTAGCAATTTAATCTGACAGTATAGTATTAGTATACTATACTGTCTCATATTGCCTGCATCCTGAACACAGGACCTTTGAACATATGAACTTCAGCGTTTGTATAGGGACCAGTAAGAGGGGAGTTATCTGTGATCAATAGACCAAAGGCCTTGTTGGCAAGTTAAAGACGAGGGCAAGGTTATTGGGCTCTGAAGGGTACCCTTTATAAAGTAACAGCTTCTGATACTAACCTCTAACATTAAATAATAACGCTTGGATGAAGGCGCTGGTACTAGTGTGCCTGAACATGAGATGACACAAGGAGGGGAAAAAAACTCAGAGAAACACCCGCGCATACGGAAATAGGAGAACACCTGCTAGCAAAACGAAACCTACACTTACACTTGTGAAGATACAATGAGAAGCTGAACAAAGCAGGTATATAAAGTTCTTCATTAAGCAATCTTCAAGTACAACGGCTACACGTGCACTAGTTCAAGAAAACAAAAGCGCAACAATATGTCTAAACGAGTTTGTCCTCCAAGCATGCTGTGAAAGGACACGCCGGTAGCTTCATCACTGGAAATAAGCCAATCAGCGATGAAAAGCGGAACACGGCAGCAAATCACGTCGTGCGATATCTCCAACTACGACAAGTCGGATGGATCAAACCTCAAACTTTACGTGGGATGTAGCTCAAACGCGTTCATATAAATCCTTAAAAGTTATTTTGAAATAACCAAGGCCAAATGGTTCATACTGAGTTAGCGTTAAATTAAAGTTGCGTTAATTTAATAAGAAACTGTGTTTTGCAGAATAGTAAATTAGCTGGCTTCTTGTTTTCCTCCAGACATCAGTGGCTGCTGTCCGGAACTTGTGCAACTGCCACTCCAACGTGACTTTCATCAAGCCTCACTATTAGCAACACAATGTTACAAATCTGTCTGAAGTCAATGTAGTGATACTCGGAAACGACGTCTAGAGTAACGTGAGAGTCGGAAACCTGCAGACCAGAACTAGCTACTGTCACAGATGCTAACCTGACAGCACAGCCGGGCCTGCTAAAACCATTTGACCCCTATCTATGATTAGCTCTCCAGCTAGTAGGCTATACAAGTCACATAGTAACGAAGCTTCCACGTAAACTTAGCAGAGTCGTTAACCTTAATACAGCGGGGTTTTAGCAGGTTGAGTGGTCGATAAAATGTGACATTAACCCAATATGATACGGGATCTCGACTACTTTAGTGCCCTAATGCCGAGTTATTTTTGCCGAGAATATCATGGACATGTACCTGTTGCGGGTAGACAGAACTCCCAGGGACGGGGAAATGTTCCCCAGGCAGTAGATCACCTTGTTTGACTTGAGCAGAGCCATTTTAGCAGCGCTTGGGAGCAGAGCCTTGTAGGATGTGGATGGATGTGAAGGGCAGGCGCGACGCGCGACGCACGGCGCTACGGCCTGAGTACGCGCTGACGTCAGAAGGCACGAATGTACGTCGTCGACGCAGTAAACCCACGAAGAAGAGCTGGGATCATGATCACATTGTTAATCCCTGGTCTGATGGGGATCATGGAGAGGGCTGCTAAACAGCAGGGAGAAGAAAACCACAAACATTAACACACACAATAAAAGCCACCTGACTGACGGTGTGGAGCACTCTGTGTTTCATGTTACCAAAATTATACACAAATTATACCAAACAATACACAGTAACATAAAAACAGTCCACAGAGAGGGCATTCACAGCTTGACCTTCTGACACTATTACGTGTGTACAAAGTAATACAAAATAGTGGCATTAGAGTACAAGTCATTTCCAAATTAGAAATAAGAAAACAGGTCCATTTATTTTTGGACATACCATTCTTCAATGCCGTCCATAGTTTCCATACGTTCAACAGTCATGTCCTGCAATGGTTCTTGACAAAGTATTAAAAATGAACATTTTATTTATATTTGTAATTGCTACACCTTTCCTACACCAAAGAATTAAAGCTTATTCAAGCAGCTATTCATCATCTGCACTAGTTTAGTAACATTAGGTAGCTACTGCTTATTGTTTATGCACTGTAAATTGCTCACTTTATCTGTTTTTGTCATATGCCCATCTCCTTTATTGTAAATTATGTTATGTTACAGTTCCTGTTTATAGTCTACTCACATTTAACGAACAAATCCATCTGTATAATATGTTCATAGTACCTCATTCAATCATTATGTATATCCTGCTCATTCACCTGTATATATGGTCTCACTTGTACATAGGTTTTGATCTATAAATAGTGTCCATATTACCGCACTATTTATGCCACGTGCACTTAGATGCTAAACTGCATTTCGTTGCTCTGTACATGTGTAATGACAATAAAGTTGAATCTAATCTGATCTGATCTAATCATACAAATATAAGTTCATATTTTGGAGAACAGCTAAAATAACAAAACATGTGTCAGTTTCCAAACATACGATGGGACTAATTGTATAAATACAATAAAAATACAAAATAAGTTGGTTGAAGTGACAAACACAACGTTTTTGGTAATGGTTATCTTGCTGTAGATTGCTTCTTTGCAGATTTGATTGCGTCCTAAAGTAGAGGCATTCTGTAGCTGCTCCATAGTCCACTTGAGGGCGATATCACACATTAAATCGTCTTTTGAACTGCTGCTACCGTCACGATTTCTCTACGCAGGTTTACTTTCTAGTAGTCTTGGTCTTCTATTCACTATGATGACAGATTATACCAAGATGGACTTGCACCTGCATACAGAACAGATTTTAATATTAAGTTTCTGTGGCCTGACCACACTCTGACAATCAAATGTGTAATTGTACGTCACCATTGGCAAAGGACTCTGCTATATTTGACTCAAGAGGAATTATCAACTACTATTAATGATTTACTTTCTTCATTTAACCAAGCACAAGCTGTTATGTTCCAGTGATGAACATGAATGTTGTTTTTTTTAATCAGTCTTAGAGGTTGAGGAGCTTCTGCAGTAAGTGCTGCATCAACTGAAGAGGAGATGTCATACAAGTTTGAAAGAATAGCTGCTTCCATGTCTCGTTGTCTGTGTGGAATGAACTGTGGCCTGGAAGAACATCATACAACAGAGCCTGGATGTCCGTGAAATGTTTTCCTGCAACTTGACAGACAACAACAGCTTCTACTGGCACACCAACAGAGTAACAGGGCAGGACGTGTTCTTGGCTTACTTGTGGCACTGTCTGTGCATGGAGATATGGGTGTTTCTAGCAAACCCATCATGTCACTGAGAGGAACACAGACAAGACAGAAGACAATAGCTTTTATAGTTTCCAGCGTTTATTCAGGTGCAACATCAAAAGGCCTGACCTGTTTTCTTATTGGAATAGATTTTAGCTGTATACTGAACGCCTTAGTGATGGTACTGTAAGCATGTCCAAGTATTATAAGTTGAAGTTGATATAAATACACTCCAAATCTTCAAGTATTTCTTAAATACTAGTTAATCCTAACCCCAGAGCAGAACTTAAATCCTTCTACTTTCACCCATAACTCGCTTGGTTGAAAGGAAATGATGACAGTATAATATCTAGTGACAAAGAGAAGTTAGAGTTTGAGGAAATGCGGGGAAAATGGAGTGGAGCTAGAAGAAACATCAAAATGGAAAACGCAGCAGGAAAAAAAGCAAGGAAAACTGATTAGAAAGATGTAATGCTGAGAGATGTTTCACAGTTTAGCTTAGATTTGAACAGAATTTTCTGAAAGCACGTTGTGCAGTATATTCTATATGCGCACAAGCAAGACTAGACTGTTTTTGTTGATGTAACTGTAAACCCCTTATTTAACCCTCGTACTTTCACACACACTGCAGCACAACAGCAACTCCAGCCACTCCTTTGACTCCTCTGTGAGGCTGTGGGTTAATAGTTTGTCTGCTGTGATGATGAAATGTGAAGCAGTGCAGAGAACCATTAGACATTACATTTTCTTTCATTAATCAACTCCAGTAATAATACTTGGCACGATGGGAGCTAATGGTGGATTCCGTTCCATGTCGCTATTTGCTGTGATTTATAACATCTAGTTCACAAACATTACAATTTTTGCATCTATTTAGTGTGTTTGTGCGTTAATACATTTAGTAATCTAACAAAAGACAAACTTCACATGCTTCTTTTCTTTGTTCAACAGAATAAAATACTGAAATATTATTCTACATGAAAAAGCATAGACGTAACAAATAAATAACTAAAGACAGACTGTGATCATATTTGTGACAGAGGAAATTCATGGGAAGGTTTTAAAGTAACAAACCTGCTGTTCAGTGTGTAATGTTTGTGAAGTAACATGAATCATCAACATACAATACATAAATACATAATAATAATAATAATAATAATACATTCTAATATTCTTAGAAGGAAAGACACAGGTATTATTACTGATGTGGTGTCTTCAAATGGAACTTGTGAGATTGTGTAACATGGGATGTTGTGAACACAAAATGCTTGACGAAGTGGTGAAATCAGCAGTAAGTCGTGAGAACAACACAGCTAGGCAACTTTTGAAATCTAGAATATACCAAGGCAAACAGTTTAGCGACGACTGGGTAACATGATGCAAATGCATAAAGAAAAGAAGAGGCAGTTTTCCTAAGGCATATTAAAACATTAAGAAGAAAACTCTAAATGACTAAATCACGCCATATTAAACTATCATCCACCTACACCACTTCTGAAAACATTAGCAAACATGTCACAACTCACGAACTTTGACCTTACCAAAAACTTCCACAATTTTGTGACTACCACGAGAGGGCGCTGTTCACGTGGACCTCATTTGAAGGCAGCATGGTTCATTGAGAAGTTGAGCCATGGTCAACCTTAGTGTTTGTAACGGTGGTGTTTTAGCTTCAGTAACAAATCAAGATGTCTAGTGTGAAAATGATCCATTAAAGTGTCCCAGTGAGTCACGGCATTGAGCCAGGACCCTGAAACTGAAAAGGAAAATATTACATCTTTATCTTCTCATTAGTACAATGACTTACTGACTGAGTTTATGTAGTCTAATTCCCACTTTTATTCCAGTCAACCTTAATTTGAGCAGAGGCCCAACCAGCCAGAATAAACCAAACGCACGTGATGGTTAAAAGGCCTGTAACCATGTTTCCCGAATTTGAATATGTATATGAGCTTCTGCAGTGGCGATTATCATGGCACCACATGGACCGTCAAGCTGCAACGAAATAATTACTTAAAGGTGCACGCTTTGTTTGTTATTACTAGTTTCAATAGTTCTGTAATAATAGTGTGACTCAAAAGAAAAGGCATGCAACTAAAAACTGGAAATGGATTATTTGCATAAAATGACATTTTCATTTATTCATTTTCTCCAGCCGCTTGTCCTCTGGAGGGTACCTGGAGAGAACCCACGCAGACACAGGGAGAACATGCAAGCTCCACATAGAAAGACCCCAGTTGGCCCATGGATTAGAACCCAGAAGCGTCCTGCTGCGAGGCATCTGACCATCTAAGCAACACTGTGCCGCCCCACATTTCCGTTTAGTGGCCATTAAATGCTGCAATGTGGCTAATGGGTTTTCTATGTTTAGAAAAGAAAATCAGCAGAAACTATAAAAATCCCTATTAGTAGCACCGATTTTTCTGCGTGTGGTATTTTGGAAGTACTGTACATGTGACTGATAAGAAATAAAGAAGAAGAAAATCACCTGCAAAAGATATGTGTTTGTCCTCTCTGAAAGGTATCACTGCAGACAGTCACATGTTTTACAGCAAGTTAATCATTTGTCTCCTCAGTCACGGATAACACACCATCGGGTAGAACTCGACATAAAACAGCACAGAGCCTGCTCTTAAATTCATGACCACTGTATCAAGAAGAAATGAAACTGTGTCCACTGTCACTGTAGTGTGTGTGTGTGTGTGTGTGCAGCTGTACAGTGTCTAAGTAACAGTGGGAACCTCATCTGCTTGCTTCATTCCTCTCACTGAGTGGGTCTGATGTGTGTGAAGGAATCAGAGCAGATATAACTCTTTTTCCTTGATGTCAGCAGTTAACAGTTTGGTCTACAGCCCAGTGTTTCACTGTGCGCCCCAGTGTTCTTCTGTGGGAGTGTGTGTGTGTATCAGTGTATAACATCTACCACTTGCAATGAAGAGGTGAGCGCTAGATTGTTTTGTGTGTGGTGCAGTGGTGGCATGCGTGAAGGGACGTGCTTTACAGATAGTGGGTTTAATTAAAAATGAAAGGGTTGATGATTAATTGATGGAAGGTAGACTGTTCCATAATGCTTAAACATAGGGGTGTGTTGACTCTTCCTCTATAGACTGTCATGAAACATGGCTACATTTCTGAGTAGACCAGGACAGCATCTTTTATGTTATTAGTCAATGATGAGAACAGATAGTCCACATACAGTATAATCTAAAAGACAGATATCTTGACTTTAAAATGTGACAGATTATCTGTTCTATACTGGAGACGGTGTTTTGTCTGGTGAGGTGCAGAAACTCAAATACATGCATGTGGATGAAACGGACATTTCAGTTATTTATCAGTGCAAATCTTTGCATGTGTTTTCTCATTCTGTGCTGTCGCAGGCTCTTATACACGTAGGGACGAGTGAGATGATCGTCCGACTGTGTTTTTGTTGTTCAACCCTCAGCTTGTCTTACTCCACTCAGTTCATCTCAAAGTGGCTCGAATTCCTCGGAGACTCTATAAAAAATGGAGCAGCAAAAGAAGCACTTTTTGCATCACGCTTTCTGTTACCAGGAGATTAGAAAGTGAAGGTGGAGTCAGCGGAGAACACAATCTTGGTCTGAACATCTGAAAAGACTAAACAAACCTTTCACTGCAGCAGCAGCGACACAGTTGAAATTATCCCCTCGACAGCTGAGGTGCAAACGAAAAATGGTTTCGATGCTGGTGGGATTTCTTGATACAAGTGACTAACTGGGACAAGCGTTGTCACGTTATGTTTATTCATTCTCTCAGTAATATTTTTAATAGAACAGTACAAGCCTCATCAAATAAAACAAGCTCGTAATAAATAAACAGGTAAAACAAAAGTATTCATTTTAAATTCAGTGGAGAGGAACCTATTCAAATATGAGATGAATTTAAAAATACAAATGCATATTAAAAACGGGAAGTCAAATAAATAAAAGCACAATATACTTCTGTATTCATTGCTATATGCCACTATGGAACTGCATGTTAAAAAAAAAAAAAAAGAAGTAGAAAGCTAAAACAGCAGGGTAAGCAGTACACTTTGTGCTCTCAGAAGCACTTTTGTCTTCACTCTAAGTGGTGGAGCGAGGTTAAGGGTCACACATGCACCAAGTTACATCAGGAGGTAAGAAGGAGGCAACAGCAGGGGAGGACTTCAGGGTCCCAGGCAGGGAGGTCACAGCGCAGAGTCCCGACAGAGGACGATCTCCAGCTCGGTGCGGTACAGTTTCCCTCCATCAGACAGAGCCATGATGCTCTGTTTGTAGTCCACCAGTCCGGTCGAGTCCACGTCCTGCCAGAAACAGCGCAGGTACGTACAGTCAGTGGGCACAAAGTGGTCTATACTACACTCTGCAGAGACTTCTCAGGCAGCTACCCCATCTCAGTTCTATCTTTGGCGATAAGAAAAGTAACCTGAACTGATAAATCAATAGGCTCACTATTCATTACCATTTTGTTCTTGTCACAGAGGTCCTTCAGCAAAGCATCCAACTCCTGCTCATCAATATGCCCGTTACCATCCTGGAGAAGAAAGGAAACACAAGAGGTCTGAATTATAGGGGCACAAAAGGTTTTCAGCATGCTAAAAGGCACACAGTGAGTACACTGCACCAGCAAACTTTAGCAAGCTTTGTGTGCCACAAATGAATAATTCATTCTAAACACATTGTACAGTTTAAGCAGATATGGATGCTATTAGTTTTGGTCATACACCAAGGTAGAGATGAGATCACTACAGTTATTACAGATGGATGTCTTATGTGCTTAATTTCATTCATCCTATACTTTTTGAGAACAATTTAGTCAAAACCATACATTTATTCAGCAGATATAGTGTAGTTTGGACCAACAGACCAAATTTCCTACCCTTAATCATTAATTACTGGCTTGAAGTGGGCCGATACTCACAGGTACACAGTACAGACATTTTAGCCTTGGTGTATTATGATCTCAGTAACGTCCCGTGCATAACATCCCTTGATAGCTGCATTACCCAAGGGCAGGGCACGACTTGACACTCTCCTGTTCTCATCTGCTTGGTTTTTCTATGTCAACGGCCAGTCTATGTAATATATTACATTAACCTTAGGCATGGTTCAGGCACTGCAACAGTAGTGTAAATCTGGCTTCATGTAACATTAATGGCGGCCTCCAAAAGGCAGCAAAGAAGACATAGAGTCAGAAAATTACACAATAGTGTTTTGAAAGTCAAATCCTACTCAGTCTTCATCGCACCACACTAAAGCTTGTGTTTTGCCAGAGGGACAACTGGACATAGAGCAAAGTGAAGCAGAAGGGATGTGTGACACACTGAATGTAGGGAGAAGAGAAAGTATCCAGGGATTTTACTGGAAGTATTTGAAAGCATTGCAGCTGGATCTGGATGACAACACACTAAAGCTAGTGTAGTGACTTTGTCTATGCACTCTATTAATGATTGATATGGTTGAAATATAAAAAATATGAAATTGTGATTAACATTTCGTTCCCTAGAGCATGCAGCCATACTGTCATACTATCAATGTCAGTGAGCTATCACTTTGGTCCAGAATGAGCTTGACATCTATGAGATGGACTGGTGTGAAATTTTCCCAAGAGACTGAATCCGATTTGCTTGATCTTCTCTCACTACCATAAGGTTGACCTTTGTAGTTGAGAGGGAAATAAATCAATAACTAATGAATGGATCACCATGAAATTTACTGCCAATATTCAAGGTCAGTTAGATGGATGTAAGCATGCTGATGTGTGCATCCAGCTGGAGTATAGCTTCACAGAGGCAATAGCATGACTGTTGTTCAAGCGCAACACATAGCACAGACACGTAAACAGGCTCTTTTCACCTTATCGTAGATAGCGAAGAGGGAGTTGAATTCTTTAACAGTGAGCCTGATGCCCTGCGTATGAGAAAAGGAGAGGAGGAAAAATAGTTAGAAACCGATGGATGTTTCTCGAGAGCGGTAAAAGCCGCAGCAGATCCAGAACTGATATTAATCCATGCAGATTATGATAACTGGGACTGGAGTTGAGTTAATCCTCATCAGACAGACTAATCCCTGGTTGGAAAGGAATTGTTGATCTCTCTCAGACCAACATGTACATATGGTAACATACATGACATAACACATGTGGGGTATCTATCAATGTAAAATAGCATTGTCGCTACAAATGTTGAGCTTCAAATAATCAAAACTGCATGACATAGATCTTCCATAAATAACATCTTCTAGGTATGAATATAAAACTGTTATAGTTTTAGCCTTAAGATGGACTGCCAACCTGCCTAGGGTGTCTTTTGCTGACAGTTAAATGGGTAACTGAGTATTGCTAATGTTTTGACATTTTTTTATTTAACTTATTTAACTTAAATGAATTTAAGAATATAAAAGAAGTGTTTCAAACACATAAGAGGAGGTTATTATGTTTTAAAAGAAACTTTAATGCTATAGCTTCTAATTCCTGACAGACTTAACATAAGTTACCACACATTTGCGGCAATGCTCCATATGTTCATTGAGGACAAATAATCCTCTTGCAGCGTATCCAATAATGTTGAATTGTACTATTCTAAATGTGCAGTGTTGTCTGACTTCTCTACATCAGCTGGATGGATGGGACATGAGGGCTTCTGTTGTTTTAAAAAGCATAATCTGACCTGGAACTTCAGTAGGAAATTCTCCTCGACTGGCAGCAGCCTGTGGAGAAACATCTCAGGGTTATCACTAAAGGAAAGTTTAAAAATGTTCTAAACAGACAAATAAAAGAGACGCAACGCTCACCTCGCCATCTCAGAGAGGCCCAGCTTGCCGTCACCATTGAGATCAAACATCTTCAGCTACACAGAAAGCCAATTAACAGGGACGTTATCAGGACGTGTTAATCACAAGTTAAACATTCAGGGAGCTTAAATGAAAGCAGCTGAGCAGATAACTGGGCTGCAATGCCGGCACTCACAATTGTCTGCGTGTACTCATTGAGCTTCTTTTCATCGTAGCTTCTGTTGGCCCTCTTCAGCAGGTCTGACAGGAAACCCTGAAGAGATTAAAAAAATAAAAAGCACCACAGTCATTGATTAGTTCTGATTGACATTCAGTGATAATAAGGAAAACAGATGGAGGAGATGTAGACTTGTTTTCAGATGTGTTAGGTGATTTTGTTTGTCACACTAAAGCGAGACGTTTCAATAAAGTGAAAAATGTTCAAGTACAGGTTCAGAGCAGTTCAGTGTGTAGAGACACTGGCACCAGGTAGCACGACACAAAATTTCATTAACCATTTGTAATATTTACTGCCTTTCATTTGCTTATACAGCCGCAAAATTGCGGAAAGTAAAGCAACAGGAATCAACTGTGTGGATTTAGATATCAGTGTCTTCACATTATCGATCATGTAACAATCATGTGCGCGGGCATTTTTAACATTGCAGATAATTGTACGTATTAAGGTATTATGATTCTATAATAATTAGCGGAGTGTTACCTTCAGCTCGTTAGATTCAATGTATCCGCTGCGGTCAGTGTCATACCTCCGCCATGCCTGCAGGAGAGCATGCATCAGGTTAATCCATAGGGAAGGTAAAAGGGTCATATACACTTATACAGTAACACGTACTAAAGTGAAGAGACACAGTAGCGTCGCGTGACATTGTGTAAATATAGAATTTGTCAAAGCCCTTATCAAAGATGGATACTTAAAACCCCTCGAGCACTCGCTGACTTTCCTCCGCAGAAAGCTGGGCTCCATTCATAATGCATGGAAGTCTGAGAATAGCTTTAACACACAGAACAGCCTGAACATCACACCACTGAAAGCCCTCCTAAAACACAGTATGCCACATGTGATTGTGTGTGTGGGTTATTTTCAGTGACAGTGGACCAGATGGTAAGTGCCTCACGGTTTTCACTACTGTTACTGTTTTCAGAGATCACTGGAAGCCGTTTATTTTAAAGTAACCGATGCATTACTTGTGATATTGGAATAATATGAACAATTTTCATTTGAGATATGAGGAGAATTTACATTAGTGTCAGGAATGCCGTTGGGAATGACTTTGACCTGAATCTAAAACAGTTTCCAGGACCGTATCAAATGTTTTGTGCGTGTCTGAGCTCCTGACCCAGCATCCAGGTTTGAACAAGGCACACCCCTACAGCACTGCTTCCACATGAAACAGGCGTCCTAACGTGGAACAGAGAAAAAATAAATTGTGGGACAGATGAACATGCATCCCACAGGACAGACTGAGAAGGCACGGTGACTCGAGGCATTTGTGAGGGAATTTCACAGCTCATTTAAGTCAGTGAACAACATTTCCTCCAAATATTAGGACTCCAACAGGAATAGAAAAGGAACATCACCAAATTCTTTACACTCGTTAAACACAATGGCTTGGGATAGGCTTGAAAACCATAGAAAATCTACGGTACAGAGTTATATAAGAATAGTGGATGTATGTCAGCAAATGAGGTGAGGGATACAGATGAATGTACACAAACTTACTGCCATGAACTCAGCACTGGATCCAACAAACTCTCGGAAACAGAGCAGGAAGTTTTCTTCTGTGGGCAGAATCTGAGCCAGCTGCAGAGTGGTAAGCAAAGACACACGAAGATTATTAACTGAATATTATATATGGTTTAAACTTTGTATTTATATGTATGTGTATGTGCATATATGCATGGTTTATTTCAACTTTTTTGACCATTTTTAACTTTATTAAATAGGTTCAAGGTGAAGAAGGTCACAGGTCAATAGACAGTGACACAGACCTACTTTGTCTGATGTGTCTTCACCAGTTGTCCACCACAGGGCAACTGAGACCTGACTGATTTTAATTGGCTCTCACCTCTGACATCTCAATTCTCCCATCAGAGTTCTTGTCAAATTTGGCCATGAACTCCTTCATCTTTTCTTTGAATGTAGCCTGTGAGGGATCCTGCAAACACATCAGATCACACCATTTAAAATACATAAAGTATGTCATCCCAGTCTTTTAAGGATTACACTTAAAGAATATTAAGCAGCTCAGCTTTGGATTACTACCTTGTTAATGCTTCCGGTCAATATGCTCCTATTTACTCTCTGCTCATGTTTAGGCATTCACAGCTCTTGGTTAATGTTGGCAGAAATAGTTCATACATCTCAGTCACGTAGACACTCCCTATGTTAGAATAAATACAACCAGGAAACATAGTCCAGGTAACACTTAACTTATTCTTGGTCAAACTAATTCGTAACCTAATTTCCAAAGCACAAGGTTGTTTGGATGACTGTAAATAATGTATCCTTTTTTTATTTTGTCAAAAGATGGATTGAAGGTGAAAGTCAATGCATTCACCCGTGTCACCCACAATACAAGAGTTCCTCGGGTATTCAGGCTCACACTCACCACGCCTGCTCCTCGTCTTGCAGTCTCCAGCTCTTTGAAGAAGTTCTCCAGCTCCTTCCCTTCAATGTAGCCGTTTCCTGTGGCGCACCAGAGCAACAAAATTAGTTTGGCACAAATGATGTTATGAGGCTTTTAAGTCACTCTGAGCTTTGTTGACTGTTTTAAAGTTTGATTAAAGACTTACGGGAATGATTAAAGGTCACCAAGGGCTTTGGAACAGTCCCCAAACCTCAAGACTTAAGTCCTCTGTGACTGAACCCAAGTAAGCAGTTTATAGGATTGTGTAAAGAGTATATGTACTCGCTAACATCTGTACTGTAAATAGTTTGACTGTTACTAATTCGATGCTCCTGTCCTTCAAGTCTTGTTCCTGCAGCTCTGCAGCACTAGGAATTTAGATCGCCAGAAGTTATATCATCTCTGCACAACTCAAAACTCACTTTGACAAGATCGGCAGAAACAAGTCTGTGTCGTGAATAAATTCCATCTTCACATTCAAATGTCACAGGATAAATTGGCATTTAGCTGCATCAGGAAACAAACAGACCTCAGGAGTCAAACGCAGTTGAATTGTACGATGTATAATGAGTGTTTTCTTGCCTAAAAGGGTTAAAGTGGGCGGTCAGATAGATGCTTGTTGGGGCATTCTGTCCCTCTGCCTGGATTTGTACCACTTATGACAGTCACATGACCAGGCGTGAGTTAATACAATAATTTACTCCACTGGTTTGCCTGCAAGTCACAGGGCAACATATAGGACATTCAGCGTTCTCTTTTTAATCATAAGAATGAGTCCCATCTGTCTACAATCCTGGCTGTGGATTGGGGGGTTTTGGGCATATGAAAATGGATGCTGATAAAATTGTAATTTCCATTCAGAGTTAAACACAGACGTACAGAATAAAATGTAGAGATTCCCCCTGCTCCCTCCTTCATCTCTTAATCTCTTATCCTCTCATCTCCTTTCCTTTTTGATAATTCACCTCCCCCCTTCCTCGCGTCTCCCTGCCCGGCTTCATTTGCACACTGTATTTGATAGGTGCTCCATGTCACCATCTGTGCTTTGGCTGAGCTGATGTTTTAGATATAAACAAATCAGTGCATGAGCACAAAGCTCAGGGTGAAGAAACAAAGCAATGTGATGCAATTCAATAAAGGCAGGGCGGCCTAAGATTCATCCTCAGTTCAGTTTAGCTCTGCTTTCTTATCAGCGGTTAGCCCTGAAACTGAATGATAGCTGAATTACAGATCAGCACCACAATCTGTATCAGTGTGTGTTGACAGTGTTGATATGAGAAGGATAGTTTTTACCAGAATTTAGAACAAACATCCTGGCTATTAGGAATTGTAGACTCAAGTCTGAAAAGTCATACATCAATGTCCAAAAGTAATGGATTGACTAAGAGGCTGATGTTGGCATCTAATTTGAGGCACACAGATTATACTGCTTATGATCGTATGTCCACTGTTTATTCATGCACTTGGGAATTTACTTAGATAACTATTCATCATTGCATTAGTGTATGCTTACAAATTATTTTTCTGCATTGTGGCCAGGGGCTTAACCTCAATCAGTATTAACTAAACTGTGTCTGCAGGAGAGGCAGTCATGCAGACAGGGTTCGATCGTATGTGAGATGGGAAACATCTTAGTGTGCCCAATAATATCAGCAGAGAGCTGGGAAGCGATGTATCTGAGTGAGTTCTCGTTGACCTTCAAGGGCATAGAAACGAGTGAGAGAGAACTGGTGTTTCCTGCTTGTGTTTCTACACTGCAGGTCAAATTCACATCATTAATCACTTTGTACAGTTACAGTATTATATTTGATTAAATTTGACGTGTTGTCTCATATTTCTAAATTAAGTTTTATTGTTTTAAACAAATTGCCTAGTTATAGTGCTAGCACTCCTCTCCTGATTAATGTCCAAGCTGATATAATGTTACGATATAAATAAATGTAGTATGTCAGGCTGGAAAGGAACAAATGATCATGATGAAGTATGCACGCTCAAATCCTGTGACTTGTGAATCCCACAAAAGTAACTGCATTCTCAGTTCATTGCGGCTCACAGCCAGAGTTCAGTTACGATCCAAATCTCAGCTGTCACATGGAGTGCACCACTGCACACGGAGCAGATGCAGTCCTCTCTCTTTTCAGGCAAACTTCTCAGCTGCTTCAATGTCACCTCGACAACAACTCATCAGGCAAACTCATAATAGTGGATAACTACAAAAGGGCAACTTCAAGAAGAGTGACTTTTATTTTTAGGTGTATGGACAAGCCAACATGAGGGGCTACGTGCTGGATGAGTTTTTTTTGTTTGTACATTTTAGTGGAAATGTGTTTTATTCTCTGTGTTTGAGCCACAGTGAGGCCAACTTTTCCAACAAACGTGGACTTCTGCTTGTTTCAGTTTTCGCTGTAGTCACTTGGAGGTACAAGAAAAAAGTCTGTTGAAGCCATAATCCCCAAATATATATCACCCAACACGTCCCCAAAATGGACAAGTGAGAGGAAGATTTAGTGTTAGTGAGTAACACTAAATCTGTGAGGAAGTAAAAACCTTTATCCCCGTGGACTGAACTTTTTGTTTCCATGACTGATTCATTCTACCAGTAACGTCATCCTCCAGCTCTGACAATAGCAAACTCAGTCGTAACCAAAGATCATAAAACCTTCGGTGGAATTATTATCTTAATTTGGTCCACCTCTAAATGGCCCCACCACATTTTTCTACCATCAGATGATGATTTTACCAAGCATGAGGAAAGCACATGTCGGTTATGCTGTGATTCCACTCAGTATGAGGCGGGTAAGCATCGCAGCAGAGCCGCTGATGGAGAGCCCTGAACAAAGGAGCTGCTTGAGGATGGTGGTTTTAAAAACAAAGTCAATGCTGTTCTGGAAACAGCCATTAATCAGTTTTCCATTTGTTGTTTGCTCCAATAAAACACCCCAATAAAATACATCTACAATCTTCTGATTTTCTCCCCTGTGGTCACTGGTTAAGGTCTGAACAAAACTGGTTTAAGATCAGAGAAAGACACTAGCCATGGATAACATGGTGAGGCTAGATTGTGGAAGCCTTGTGGGACACCACAGTACTGTCAGCCTACAGTGTTTGATGAAAATGAACTGATTTTATCAGCTGGAGCTTGAAAAAGGTTGAAGAGGTCAGAGCTTTTTTTCTGAATGGCTTCAGAGATTAATCCTTCAATTGAAGCTGCAACATGAAAATCAGTAAAGCTGGAGTAGGTCATAGTAAGAGACAAAGACGGTGATAGTCAACAGCTTGGTGCACCACACAGATAAATAACTAATAAAAGGCTTTGTGGAGTGATGGAATCTAAGTACGTACATTTACTCAGCTTCTGAATTTTATTCGAAAATTTTCATTTTCATGTTACTGCAGACCTCTGCTTCAAATATTTCCTTTTCACTCCACTGAGGTGACAGCTAGGTTACTTTGCAGATTTAACAATAAAATATAAATCATTGCCAACAGAGCAACAATAATACATTTCAGTACTGAATAATCTGTAGGTTATTTAGTTGGCTTCTAATTTGGGTCCTAAATAATAGACTATCACAATTTCTTGTATCAGTCAAAAACCTGGAGATATTTAATCACCCAAGACTAAGAATCAACAAAGACTAACAACTCAGAAAAACTGACTAAAAACTATTTTTAGTATTTTTCTATAGGAAAAGAAAAATCGTAGATTTAACAACACAACAGCTCTATCCAGTCCGGCTACAAGATTAAACAGCTGCACATATGTTCATGGGTCAGTAACAATAATCCAAGACTAGATAATAAAACATTTAGTTGTACATTTACAGCTAGTTACTTTTACTTTTGAGTCTGAGTATTTGCATTGAGGAACCACACACACACACACACACACACAGCAGCTCCAGTTCATTCCCACCCATTAAGCTCTTTGGGTTCAGAAGCTCCACCCAAGAAGAGTCAGGAGAAAACACCTCTTCACTCTGGGCATCTTCTCTCTCTCGCTCTCTCTCTCTCCTCTCTCCTCTGCATCTTTTTCCCCCTCCCCCACTTCATCTCTCCTTACTCTCATTCTTGCAGCCTCTCTCCCTCCCCCTCTCCTCTCACATCTTTTTTTCACTCTCTCTTCTCCCTCTTTTCTCCTCTCCTCCTCTCCCCTCCGTAACTTAACTCTGATGCAGTAACCCTGAAAGTCAGCGTAAATCCACTGACACGTTTCTATTTCGGCCCATAAATGATGCTCGAGGATGTCAAACAAAAATCACACATTCAGTCGCCGCGCACGAAAATGGTCAATTAAAAGTAAAACTATTAACTTGAAGACTGACATGCTAAAAGTTTCATTGACCTGGTATCCGTTAAAAATTTAATTGATTGAGTGAATAAATCATTTTTCTCATCTTTCTCTTTTGATATAACTGATTTAACAAGTGCTTATCTTATTTGAAAACACATAAGAGGAAATTTAAGAAAAAGATGTAATACAGTAAATGAAAACAATTCTATTCTCAATTACTATTACTATTACTATTACTATTACTTTCTTCATTACATTTTAGCTTCTAATAAATAACATTTGAACTTTCATTTAATTTCCAGTTTATCAATCACTAGAGCTTACTGACCGTCTGCGTCAAAATGTTTCCAGATCTCGATGAACTGCGCTGCGGTGAGATCATCCAGGCGCAATTGGGGAGGTTGCTGCGCTTGGGTTGCCATCTCTGCTGTTTCTGCCTCCTTCAAGTCGTCTGTGATAGTCAGAGGTAAACTTTTCCCGGTGTTGTCCTCCTCGGTTCTGTGGGCAGCGCCTCCTCAGCCTGAGCTTTTAAACCACCCGCGGCGTCTGCACTACGTCTGTCCGCCGCATGGGGGCTCCTCGACAGTGAGGGGAGCCTCCAGGCATCCTCACGGCAGGAGACCAATTACAAGAGGAGGAGGATGGGGGGATAAGGCTCTCCTGGGCTTTGCATATGAGTTACCATTAACTGCTGTCCATGCTGCTGGTTTGATAGCAGGATCATTATACATCCTCCAATCCTGCTGCTCCTGTGAGGACAAAATTACATCAAACAATTTATTCTACAGCAGGGCGCCCCGCTGGCTCTTCTAGGATCTATGTCATCACTATCTCTTCCCATCCTGCATCTCCCCACACTGTGAATTGTCAGATAAAGCCTGGGTAAATCAAATATCGCATTCTAGGGCCCGCAACACCTCAGGAGGAGGAACTCAGTGCAGTGATGTGCATGTCATGCTCCAGTAAAGGCAGTCTTTCCTTCCAAATCACCACTTCACTCTCTGCTGAGTTTTGAGTTCAGATCAGATGTGACTACACATTCCCTCCATTCTTTAATTTTACTTTCATCTCCTCCCTCAACCTTTCACACCTTCCATAACTCTTCCTGGCCTCTGCAGGTCAGTGGAGCACTCATTCTCCTTGGCCAATCGAACACATACTTGGCATAAATCCAAGCAGCAGCAGCAGCAGTTGCTGCACGGCCACTAAATCACCAAAATGCATTTGTTCGTTCTGCAGGACGAGTATACGCTTTTCTCATCTTCCCTTCGTGCTGTGGTGCATCTCCCTCCCCGGTTTGGACCCCACAAGGTGGTGTGAAGGATGGATGCTGTGGCGGGTGGGGTTGGGGGGGGGGGATGCAGAAGAAGGAAAAGACACTTTATCTAGTCCCTGCAGAGCTGTGTGCTGCTGATCAGAGCGAAATGGGAGAAAAAGAAAACAGACGGAGAGTTGAAGAGGACAGATAATAAGTGTGTGTGAGTGTGTATACGTAAAGCTAATGTGTATGTGTGAAAGACAGAAAGAGGGGGTAGGAAAAACAGAAAGAGCTGGGTAGGTTATTTATAGGAACTCCTCTTGTAAAGCTTAAACTGTATGAATAATAATTAGAGAATTTACAGGATTTGTTTGCAGAGCTCTGAGAGGCTTTTTGTTGAAAGTGTTGGATGTAAAGTGACGCCATGAATAATGGAGAGGTGTGGGATATGAGGACCATGATGATGGATAAGGCACAAAGATGTTAATGGACCACTGATCATCTTTAATATACAATGCAAAAAACGTGTGATGTGAATGTGAAGTTGTATGCACACGTGATGAACACACGGACATGTCTCACACACAAATATGAGCACACACACAATTACATTATGAAACTGGATCAGGAGGGCTGTGGCGATTCCAGTCACCGTACATTTTGTCGACTGCAGATTATAGATAATTATGCAATCCTGTAAATGGCGTATTAAAAACGTCATATGAAATTAGTTAAAGTGGCTTAATGTTGATATTTAGTGTGGAAAGTGACATAATGAGGATGAGGAAACGATGCAGACTGCCAGGTGTTTAAGAGGCTTTTCGATTCACTTTAAATTAATTTTCTGAAAGAAAATGTAGCATCTTTGGTTTAATGCAGAATTATGCAGGATCAAGAGCACAAATCCTGCTCCAGAGTATACATAAAAGTGCAAATTCTGGTTGGGATATATTCTTATTTAAATAACGTCATATAATGAATGGTGCTGTGAGCTAATGGTTGTTGTAATAGATGAGCATTACCTTCACTATATCCTCACAGAGATAAATAAAATATTGTAGCTGTCTCCACGAGGAAACATAAAATAAAATGAAATCTTCAGTATCAGATTTTCTACATTTTCTTGGCCATTGTGTGAATATTAAGGTCACAGTTACCCACTCTGGCATCTACTGTGCAACGACTGAATGAAGCACTGGGTTTTGTAGAGTTGTGTCGTCACGCTGTAATGCAGCCCCAGAGGACGAGCATCCTATTCATTTAGTTACAGACACTGACATTAATCCCAAGGAAGCACAGATTCAAGAGTAAGAGCAAGAGGCAACACGAAAAGTAATACTTTTAGAGTGTTTCATTTTGGGGAGCGCCGTTTTACTCGCTGAGAGGTTTATACGATAAGACTCTTGTGGTTGAGGAAGCCACGGAGGCTGGAACATACACTATATTACCAAAAGTATTCGCTCACCTGCCTTTACTCATTCTATGAACTGAAGTGCCATCCCATTCCTAACTCATAGAATTCAATATGATGTCGGTCCACCTTTTGCAGCTATTACAGCTTCAACTCTTCTGGGAAGACTGTCCACAAGGTTGAGGAGAGTGTTTATAGGAATTTTTGACCATTCTTCCAAAAGCGCATTGGTGAGGTCACACACTGATGTTGGTCGAGAAGGCCTGGCTCTCAGTCTCCGCTCTAATTCATCCCAAAGGTGTTCTATCGGGTTCAGGTCAGGACTCTGTGCAGGCCAGTCAAGTTCATCCACACCAGACTCTGTCATCCACGTCTTTATGGACCTTGCTTTGTGCACTGGTGCACAGTCATGTTGGAAGAGGAAGGGGCCCGCTCCAAACTGTTCCCACAAGGTTGGGAGCATGGAATTGTCCAAAATGTTTTGGTATCCTGAAGCATTCAATGTTCCTTTCGCTGGAACTAAGGGGCCAAGCCCAGCTCCTGAAAAACAACCCCATACCATAATTCCTCCTCCACCAAATTTCACAGTTGGCACAATGCAATCTGAAATGTACCGTTCTCCTGGCAACCTCCAAACCCAGACTCGTCCATCAGATTGCCAGATGGAAAAGCGTGATTCATCACTCCAGAGAACGCGTCTCCACTGCTCTAGAGGCCAGTGGCGGCGTGCTTTACACCATTGCATCCGACGCCTTGCATTGCACTTGGTGATGTGTGGCTTGGCTGCAGCTGCTCGGCCATGGAAACCCATTCCATGAAGCTCTCTGCGTACTGTACTTGGGCTAATCTGAAGGTCACATGAAGTTTGTAGCTCTGTAGCAATTGACTGTGCAGAAAGTCGGCGACCTCTTTGCACTATGCGCTTCAGCATCCGCTGACCCCTCTCCGTCACTTTACGTGGCCTACCACTTCGTGGCTGAGTTGCTGTTTTTCCCAAACGCTTCCATTTTGTTATAATAGAGCTGACAGTTGACTGTGGAATATTTAGGAGCGAGGAAATTTCACGACTGGATTTGTTGCACAAGTGGCATCCTATGACAGTTCCACGCTGGAATTCACTGAGCTCCTGAGAGCGGCCCATTCTTTCACAAATGTCTTGTTTCACAGTCTGCCTGCCTGAGTGCTTGAATTTATACACCTGGGGCCAGGCCAAGTGATTAGAACACCTGATTCTGATCATTTGAATGGGTGAGCGAATACTTTTGGTAATATAGTGTATTATATTAAACATTAATGTCTTCTAAGTAAGAAAAAACACACCGAATCCAGCGTTACCTTCATTGAATGGCACATCTCTGATTAACCACAGGGTCAGAAAAAGTCAGCTGTTAAATTAACATGAGCTACAACAGCAAGTAGCAAACACTGGTGAAAAAATATATGTCACTAAATGAACCTCTTACATACAAACCACCATTATACCAGTGTGTGTGTGTGTGTGTGTGTGTGTGTGTGTGTGTGTGTGTGTGCAGTGTAGTGCATTACCCATGTTGAGCGGATATAAATCTGTTTACACAGTCACAATGTGGGGACCAAATGTAAGTAAATCCTTACATTTTAGTTTGAATTCACAGTTTCAAAGCTTAAGGATTGGAGCAGTGGTCAGGTGAAGTTGATGTGAATTGATGTTATGTTCTGTGGAGTGATGGAAACACGACTGTGTGCGTGAGTGTGGCAGGACAGCAGCTGCCCGATGAGCCCCTCACTGGTGTTTGGATGCACTCAGTAACCTCCAACATGCTGTGGTTGACTCTCTCTGTTCCTCATTCTGGTTTCTGATCTACTATCGGCACGCAAACCAGCGAGATGACCCACCTGGCACGATAATTGTACCTAGCATGAAGAGATTAGATGCAGAATCAAAAAATGTAGTTTACAGAAGAGTGGTCAGAGTGCCTGAGGAAAAGGAGAATTACTAAATACTGGAGAAGATGCAGCATCTTATTATTAATTTGTCCTCTCTCCTAAGATCAGCTGAACTTTTGCCCAGCTACAGACCCATAAATGGGATTCTGTTAATTAGCTTCAGTGATTCTAAATAAACGCAGTTTACTTCTTGATCTTCAAATTACAAAATTTATTTGGAAGGACAAGATTTCAGACAAAGGCCGTACTTAAGCTACCATTACACTTCAACAGAAATGATCCTGGGATAATCGAATTGCAATTTCTGATGTTGGATTAGTGGGACTTTGTGCAACTATTTGTGTTACTTTCCTAAATCTACCATCAGACATTTAAACCTATTATCACAGAGACTGGACAGCTTTCGAAGGATATCCATTAATATTTGTTGTTGGTTTCGCTGTTGTTTTGCTTGTCAGACAAAATTATTTCTGTAATTTTTTTGTTGTGTAAATGTGCAACTTTATGAGTGGCCGTAGTAATATTTAGGCACACCATGGCTGGCCTTTCACTCTGGCCCTTCAGTGCTCTTTTGGGAATTTTTTTTTATTAAACACAAACCTTTTCATTTTAAAAAATGGGCGGACAGCTTGTCACAGACTTATTAATTTCTAGTGCTATACCATGCTAACATCAACAAAACTAGATCTTTAACAGTTAATTTAATAAAACTGGCGCTAAAACGATTAGAAAACAAGTTAAAAGCTCTGATGATGGGACCTGACAGAAAGTCATAGGACATCAAAACTATGAATGTCTCTGCCAGATATCATGACAATATATACAATGTTAACAAGGGTTGTGCGACTTTGTTTCCACATTAGTTTGGACCTGAATTAAAGTGTTGAAACACCAAAGTCACACAGGAGTAGACCTTCGACTCCTTTATTCTGCTTGGAAAGGCTTTGAGGAGAGAAATATTGCAGTTTAAAAAGTCTGGAAAAGTCTGTGTGAGGGAAAGTTAAAGCAGTGTTAGTTATCTAAACATTGTGTACATTTAAAGTACTATTAATTATTTTATGGTGGCCCTTGTGTGAGGTGGTTAAAATATATTTAGCTGCTGACCTTGTCTACAGTAGCTCATCCTGCGTTACAAGAATGTGACTAGTACCTCAGTCAACCACACTTCATAGAAACCAAACTATACCATCAATGAACTGAGAGGTACACTTTAAATTCACTTTCTCATGTGCAAGGCAGCTGGGATGGTCGGGCTGTTGCAGGGCAGTTCATGCTGAGGTGGTGCAGAGAGATCAGCAGTGGTGTTCTCATTCAAACACAGCGCTGTGTGGCTTCATTCCACCACCACAGAAAAAGATACACATGACGGAGAAGCAAACAGAGCTTTAACGGCCGATAACTGTGTGCTGCATGTTCACTCAGAACATGGTGCTTTAGTCTTGCACTTTCACATACAGCAGGCAAACTGCACACCAGAGACGGCTCTTACAACATGCCTGCATCTAATCTCCAAATCCATTATTAGAAAACATAAAGGCACGTTCAGCAGATCACCATTCCTCCGAATGTCCAGGAGGTAGTCCAATCAGTTCCGTGTGGATAACAGTGCAATGACCCCTGTAGTAGTTTGTCTCACCTGTCATCATTAGCTCCACGGCCACATCAGCACAGCCTCTCCAAACCTTCACTTCCTCACTAAACCTCCAACAAGCCTCCCTCTTGTAGCTTCTCATCATATAATCAGGAACAAACCTGAAACGCATCGCTGGAATAATCATTCACACCAAGGTCCTCGTTTCTGATGTGATACCACTGAGACAACAGCTTCTGAAGCTGCATAATTACATGCTCTAAAGGATAGTAAATACCAAATGTGCATATTGTTGCTTGGAATGAATATCACAGTGGGATTATTTGTGTGGAAGTGTGCATGTAGATCAAATTAGGCTTTCTGGGTTCGACTGCCAGAGATTTGCTTCGGTGTTAATATGGTTGAGCAGCAGTCAGAGGGGGAGTGTACGATTTGTGTAAATTAGAGTGACAGGGTGCCTCATCGCAGTAATCAGCCATTTTTATCAGCTGCACCATGTTGACTGAGCAACTATAGAGTACAACCATCCGAGATAGAAACTGCTGGATTTGCCACGGGCTGGAAAACCAATACTGAAAACAGATAAAGCAGAATTCAATGTTGGGCCTATTTGGCAGATTCTGTTGTGATTTTGTTCCGCAGAACATCGCAAGAGATAAACACCTTACAATGACAAAAATGGCGTCATCGTTTTCCTGCATGCCATTTCTACAGGCAACAAAAATAACAGTGTCGCATAAAATAATAACAGCAGCTCAGCACCATCGTATTGCGGCCTTGTTCAGAGATAGGAGCTGAACTCGCACAATGTGACCCAAACTTCCTCATGGGGCATTTCACAAAGGAGGTGGCCGTTGAGCTCGGCAGCCAGCTTCTCATTTTAAAATAGTATTTCTGACGGTTTGTTGAACAGATAGAATCTCCCTGTAAGCAAGCAAGTCAATGTGTTCTCCTCCTTCCATGGGGAACAATTAAGACCCTGGACCTCAAGAGAGAACATTCTCAACAGCAAAAACAACCCCACCATGAGGAATAGTGTCACCTGAGACAAGAAATGATAATTTGTCCTCATGATGCAATAGCGAGCCCTGTGGTCACAAGAATTGAAATTCAGGCAGAAAATACACTACCGGTCAAAAGCTTTAGAACACCACACTTTTTTCAGTTTTTCCAGTTTTAAAATTATTCAGTTTAGTGTCTCATTGCGCTCTGAAATGAAAGCACGGAAATAAAATAAGCAATTTGAGTTGAAAAAGAAATCATGGAATCAATTTATAGACCAAAATGTATTCTAAACTTTTGACTCATCAAAGTAGCCACCTTTGGCAGATACAACAGCTGAACACACTCATGGCATTCTTTCTACAATAGAAATCAAATATTCTTCAGAAAGTTCTTCCCAAGTCTGTTGCAGAAGTTCCCATAAATGTGTGGCACTTGTAGGTTGCTTGGCTTTCACTCTTCTGTCCAGTTCATCCCAAACCAGCTTGATGGGGTTTAAGTCTGGAGACTGTGCTGGCCAGTCCATGTTTTCAAGCTTACCATCTTGTTTTTTTTTTTTTTTCTGAGGTAGTTCTGGCATTGCTTTGACTTGTGTTTTGGGTCATTATCTTGCTGTAGGATGAACCTCTGACCAACTAGGTGCATACCAGAGGGTATTGCATGGCGCTGCAGAATGCTGTGGTAGCCACTTAGGTTCAGGGTGCCTCTCACTCTGTACAAGTCACCGACCCTGGATCCAGCAAAACAGCCCCAGACCATCACACTTCCTCCTCCATGTTTGACAGTTGATGTCACACACTGTGGAACCATCCTCTCTCCTACTCGACGGCGTACAAAGATCCTGCGTGATGAACCGAAGATTTTAAATTTTGATTCATCAGTCCATAATACCTTCTTCCAGTCTTCAGAAGTCCAATGGCAGTGTTTCATGGCCCAGGCGAGCCTCTTTGTCTTATTCTGGCATCTTAACAATGTCTTTCTTGCTGCAACTAGTCCTGTCAAACCTGCAGCTCGAAGTCTTCTCTTCACAGTTGAAACTGAGACTTGCTTACTACGACCACTATTAAGCTGTGCTTGAAGCTGTTGTCCTGTGAGCTGCCTATCACGCAAGCTGTTAACTCTCAGAAACTTGTCCTCTGATTCAGTTGTGGCTTTGGGTCTGCCAGACCGCTTCCTGTCAGAGTGTCCCCCAGTTTCTAAGTGCCTTTTGATGGTGAAGAAAACTGTACTCACTGACACCTTGACTTTCTTTGCAATTTCCCTGTAGGAAAGACCTATATTTTGTTATGATGTAACAAAGTGTAACAAGTGTTATGATGGTCTGTCTCTCTCGCCATTTTTGTAGCAACACACTACTTTCTGCAGTACAATACTGTTCACCTGATGCTCATGAGGGTCTGGTACCACAGTGTGTTCCAACACTGCTTTTATGCAGACAGGCTGGGTTGTAAGTAATCAAGAAAAGTTGGAACACCTTTAGGAATTAGTAGCACCAGCTTTCAAGGCTGATTCAACCTTCATTGCTGCAGTACTTACCTTTGTACCATTTCAAGCTATTCATTGGACTTGCATGACTTAAATTGCAAAAAATAACTGGAAAAATTAAGGTGTTGTAAAACTTTTGACCAGTAGTGTACATATCGGGATTGTTTAAGTCAGGCTGGAGCAAGATGGTGCCTTTGAATTGGGGGTGTGTTTGCCATCTATGAACAACCTATTATTTTTTAATAAAAAGTAATATATTGTGGAGGTGGATGATGACTTAATGTATTCAGGGAGAGGAACATGTTGATATTTCCTTTGGCTTCATATTTTAGGTATATTTCGGCAAACCTTTCCTGGACTTTAGATGTAAAGACCAGAGATGAGGCCAGAGGAGGGTCGCCGCAGAAGTTTTAAACTAAAATGACAGCTCACAGCGACTGGGAGGGACATATTCAAAGATGAACACAATTGGCTGATTGAGATCGTTGCGAGATTTGAATGGTTAAACTGGAAATTCCCATGGTCAGCCGATTAGAGACACCTGAAGAGTGAGTGAACCTACTCTGAGTTTCCTAACCTCAAGCTCACAGAGCTTATTTGAAGACAGCAAGAGTTAGATGAAACCATTAACACCACTCTTATTTCTAATACAGATGAAGGAAGGTACGGCCAGCAGCTTCTTAGGCTAGCTAAGTTTACCACAGAGATGTTACAACACGTTACTAAGGGCAGACACAGCTGCACGTAACCCGACGACCACCAGTTTGTGATGATGGCAAAGAGTTTCGATTTAACCTTACTGTCCTTTGCTCATATTTGCAGCAAAATACTTCTTCATCTATGTGCCTGACAAAACCATAACCCTAACATCTGGGATTAAAACTTCTCCAAATATAGATTTGTGACTGTGCAGAAAGTCATCAGAAAATATTACAGCGTACTGGCATCACTGCAAATGTTTGAACATCTGACACTGTTTGTGGTGTTTTTCCAGCAAATGTCACACACATACACTTTATAATTGAGTTAGAGGCTCATGTCACTCCCCAACCTGCACCCGGCACCCTTAATGATCTACGTTTTTTGGGAGAAGGAATATGAATCAGGCAAACGTGGATCATGCACACAGAGGGAAAACCAGGAGCTCAGCACTGTGATGAATCTCCGCATGTCGACAGGCTTCTATAAACAAAATGCACTGAAGCACAGCAAGTCCTCCCACATGCACATGTAAGGGCTCAGTGTGCATACCTGGCCAAACATATCTCTGAGGGGTGTGTGAGTGTGAGTGTGTGTGTGTGTCTGTGTGTGTGCGTGTGTGTGTGTGTGTGCGCGTGAACATATTGAACGTCAACAACAAGTCTCCCTGCGGCCTGATTTGTGCCCTCGGCCCCAACTTCTGCTCAGGCAATCCTTTTTATTGAGCCAGTTCAATTCAGCGGGTGAACAGAGGTCTATTGATGTGCCTTCAAGCAAAAAGCGAGAGACAGTGAGACAGAGGGTGAGAGAGAGAGAGAAAGTGTATGATGAACTACACTGGCAAAGAGCTTATCATCAGCTATTGATTATATTCGTATATATTATAATAACTCTCAGTGAAACCCATCCCAGTGATTGCAAGTGTTGAAACAAATTAATTAAATTAAACTAAAACCAATGTGGCCCATATGGGACATAATCTAGCTGCCAAAACATGTGTGACCAAACAAACACAGCAGCAGCTCCTCACACTCTGTGCTCCGGCAGCTGCCCATTTGAAGGTTTGGCTCCAAGCGTGTTCATATTTTGGACAGGGATTGACACAATGAGCTCAAACTGCAAGCTGTTGGCTGGAATTGCAGGCCAGGCAGGTTTTAATTATGCCAGATTAACATTTTAGACTTTTTGATTTTTTTCCTTTAACACACCCACCTTTACAGAGGAAAATGCAGACTCACACTTAATGTAAAGTTTCTCTATTGTTAATGTGATGTTAATTCCTTCCTTCACATATGTAGTACCACATGCTTTAATTTATTTTTCTTTAAAGGAGATTTAAAAAGTCCGGTCCCATATTTCACAGCATGAATAAATGCAGATAAATCCAGTGGGAGACATTTGTCGACGAGCCACGCACTAACACTTTGACTATGCAGTGTTTGCATTGGTGCTTATGCAGAATCAAAGCAGTGATTTCTGTTTCATGCATCCACATCCTTAGCTCTCAGTAGTCTATATGACATACTCACTCCTGGAGAATATACTGTACTGATATACAGTACAACATGTAATATTTTCTGATATGAAATCATTTGTATGTTTACCTTAAATGTCAAATTGTTCCTGTCTGGAAGCATGAAATTAAATTGTCTACACAGTTGATTCTCTGCCTTAAGATGAATTTCATCTTTATTTGATCTGTAAATGTTTTTAACACATACTTCATTTTGATTGGTGGGCCTGTTGGCAAAAACGGATCCCCAATATGACTTAATATTTCATCGCAAATTGCCGGTACAACCCGCGACCAAATCACGCTGATCAATATTTGTGGTCCTAAATTTGTTGGTTTGGCCAGGGTTGGTAACAGCTGTCTGAAAGGTCACTTTACGAGAAGGGATTTTTATCATGAGTCTGGTATTCACACTTCCTCTGAGTAAAATAAATCACTGTAAGAGCTTTTATTTTTATACGAGAACACTGAATTGCTTAGGACCAAGAACTCCGGTTATTAGCTGAGGGGAGGGGTTCTTGTTTGTCTTGAAGCATTTGGGAATTGGCCCGTATGGACCTTATGGTTATTATATTGCACACAAGAAGAACTAAGAAAAATAAATAATAACTGATAGTTCCGAAAATAGATGATGAATAGCCTGATCACAAGTCACACAATTAAACACAGAGAAGGAGACATTAAAGAGATTTGTTTCCAGTGTGACAGCAGCTCCATATGTGCCATCACACATTAAGATCATGTATGACAGAGGCTGTGAGTCCCAGTTGTTGACTGGGTTTCCCTGGTGGTTGATGATAGTGAAAAAAGCAGGAACGCCTGAGAAGAGACTTCAACTAATTAGCATTTTAAGAAGACAAACCCAAAGACTGTTGTGCTTTAGCAATAAATCTGAGACTATCCAAGATGATTTATATATTCGGCCCTTAAAAGCAACCCTTAGAACAGGAACTAAAATGCAATATTTCCACAAATCGACAAAGATTGACACTCCAATTCTGGCCAAGTGTCAAAGGTTAATTGGCTGCAGTTGTTTATGAAAGGAAAACACCTGCCACATAAAGATTTGTGACCCCAAGTCCTTTTCTCCTCTGGTGAGTTTTTAATTTGTCCCTACAGGCTCCTAAGCTGACTCCACAGGCTCATATAGAACTCAGACTTTACATGAATACAAGTGGGTTTAATGAATTCATTTCACATATTGTTGACACTGACATTATAAAAAGGAATGGTTTTATCTCATAAGGTGACTTATTTAAAGTCAAGCCATGATAGATTGGGTAGGTTACATCGTCACAGCTGTTTACTTCGGTAAATTTTAACATCTCCACTAAAACTGCAGAAAATAGCTTAGGGTAACTGTTCAGCAGAGGGCTTTGCTTCGGGTAGTAAATTTGAAAAGCCATCGGCCAAGACAGTAACTCTACAAGGGGCTGTGAGGGGCTGTTTACACAAATTAAAAAGATTTTTTAATTTTTGTTCATGTCCATACTGTAAAAGCATTGCTTGCATTAACCACGCCAGATTTGAAATGCCTCATATCTCTTTCTCTAATTGAGAGATTGATCTCTCTTCTGTCTCTTTCCAGATGATCCATCTCTTGTGTATGAGAGGGGCAAAGAGGGTTTGTTTCAGACAACAGCTGCAGGAGGAGAGAGAGCGGCTCGTTTGCGTCGCTGCAGCGTCGCTGTGACAGAGAGCAGATGTTCCCTGTGATTGCTTAGTGTTGTGTTCACTTCTGCCCTGGTCCTCGTTGTGTTGGAGACAAAATATAACTGTCATCCTCAACATTCATCCTGCACCGACTCCAAAGTCATCCAGCCTTTAAAAACATCAGTGTGCCAACATGCTAAACACGACAATGTTAAGCTGGAACATGTTCACTGTGTTTACCATCACTGTTACTTCTGCTTGTAAGCAAATTACACAAAGTATAGCTGAGGCTGGTGTCAATGGTTTTTACAAACCAGAGGGAGAAACTAATTATTGATGATAGAGTGAGATTTGTTTCCATCCAAACATTTTACTTAAAACTATTAATGAAATCTCATGGTGGTGCTAGTGGCCTGAAGTCATTAGAAAACATTATCGGGGGACCACGAAGAATTTTAGACGGGAAAAAAACAACTGTTTCCCCAAGTTTTTCATATTTACTCTACCCGCACCAGACAGGTACTGATCTTGTCTGCATTTCCCAAAATGGTCCAGCTCTTCCCTCAAGAATGATGACTTGACATTAGATTCGGACTCTGCTGCTGTGACCTTGTGTTTACTTAGGACCTAAAAGTAAAAGACTGATCAGGTTTATCCAGGTAGAAACCTGTAACCATATACAAATTAACAGTCACTGCAGGGTATGCACTGCAAAACTTTTCCGAATAAATTTAATTATCAGGTCTAAAACTCGACAGGAACAAGGAAACAATTCACAGAATAAAATGAGGCGTTGAATAGTCACTTTGTTTTGCTGGGGATGTTCAGAGGAATGCAAATACTTTTTTTACTGCAACCCATTTCATTACTGTCACAGATTAGCGATTGCCGCTACAAAGCGAGACTAACAAGCAAGACAGCTTGTCTTAAAGAGAGACGAGAGAGAGAGAGAGAGAGAGAGAGAGAGAGAGAGAGAGAGAGAAATGACTGACTGAGCTGATTTCCTCTGATGAACACGTCCTTCTCTGAGGGGAACACTACCCTCCTCTTCACAAGCTTTTTCCTGCAGAACTGTTTTTGTTACATAATGACTGCTTCACTTCACCTGTCAACATCTTTACTCTGCAGACAGAAAAGCAAATGGAGAGTCTCCATTCAGCAGTGATTAACAAACAGAAACAATCAAGGGGTCAGCGAAAGATTCTGCTCCACATCGTTTCGTTGTGTCTACAAGTTTACTATTTTTAATGCCTCTACGCTTTCATTTGTGTTCATAAATGTTAGCTGTGTATGAGTTTTGTATTCATTTAGTTATATTAATATGATATTATTCGTATATTCAGTGTGCATTTGTTTTGTTTTTTGTTATATATTGGACTGAAACATCTCACAGGTCCACATACAGTAATGCAAAATAGTAAATCAGTAATCAGTTAGAAAAAACTTGAACAAATTCAACTTGAATTCAAAGCAGCTGATCGCTTCATCCACACAAACTGCACAAACTCACGGCTCACGGAGCACACACAGTGGTTTGTTGTATGAGTGTGAGTGTGTGTGCATGCTTACACAGAAAGGACATGAGTGGGACAGGACAATATTACACTGAGGAAGGATTAAATTCAAGCTACACAATACAACCTAATCCCACTCACACCCAGAAACTCTTTCTAGCACTACCTCTTCATGGTTCCATTTGAAAGCCTCACACTGTAAACGGTTATTAACTGCGTTGCGTTTTTTGGATGAAAAATTTGTGGAAAAATCTCCAAAATCAGTTATTTGTATGGGTCTCATTTGAACTGTAAGTGTGCTACCTCATCTCGTTTTTAACTGTAATCCAGAAAATGAAAGCCTTATAAAGTTAAATGTGGTGAGTTTTGTGTGACAACAGTATTTTTCTTCAGTAGATTCAGACTCAGATGTCCTTATTAAGTTACGTTTGTGGGTATCTGTGGGATGTACTAGAATAAGCTTGATGCACAGAGGCCCCTCCCCTCAACCCATAGGACCCAAAGGCCCCCACTAACAACATTCTGCTGCCAGACACCACAGGACACCCTCAGAAGGACCAGGTCCATTCTCTGATGAGCTGATGAACAATTGTTTTGAAGGCACAAGGGAGACCTACAAAATATTAGGAAGGTGGTCATAATGTTATGCCTGATGGGTGTATATGACTATTATTAAGTCCTTCTTGGAAAACAAGTGATTATAATAATATATCATTATTTGCACCCTTTTTATCTGTGTAAATGTTAAATATGATACGTATTTTTATTATTATTTGAATGATATATAGCCCTGCGATAGACTGGCGACCTGTCCAGGGTGTAATCACAATCTTAAATACCTACAATGTGTGTACAGACATGTGAGAAATCATTCATTCATTCATCTGTAACAGCTTATTCCTGTTAAGGGTCGTGGGGTCTGCTGGAGCCTATCCCAGCTGTCATCGGACGAGAGGCGGGGTTCTGTATTCTGAGGAGAATTAAATTAAATCCTTTTAAAGCAACTATTTGGTATTTATCTACTTTCAACTTTCAGCAGATACGACATTAGGAGATATAATATTCAGATAATACTGATAATAGCTTCCTCAGGAAGTAGAGTCCAATCAGGCCCTTCTTGTACACAGCATCGCTCCAGTCCAGTCTGCTGTTCATGTGGACTCCCAGGTACTTATAGTGGTCCAGTACTTCCACCTCCAGGCTCTGAATGGGGATGGGCTCCACTGGTGTCCTCTTCCTCCTGAAGTCAGTGACCAGCTCCTTGGTCCTGTCCACATTCAGCAGTAATTGGTTTGCCTGGTCTCCCATCAGTGTCCTATACTCCACTCTAATACACCCAACCACTGCAGAGTCATCAGAGAACTTCTGCAGGTGGCAGGACCCAGAGCTGTCCTGGGAATCAGAGGTGTAAAGAGTGAACAGAAGTGGAGACAGGACAGTCCCCTGTGGTGCCCCCACATTACTGACAACAGTATCGAACAGGGAGCCCCCCCCTCCCCCAGCTGCACAAAATGGGGCCTGCTAGACAAGTAATCAGCAATCCAGGAGACAGTGGAGGAGATGACACCCATCCTGAGCAGCTTCTCACTCATCAGAAAGGGCTGAATGGTGTTAAAGGCACTAGAGAAATCAAAGAACATGATCCTCACAGAGCCCTCCGCCCAAACATTACAGGCCAGCTCCACATTAATCACTTATAGTTCATGCTGAAACCGTTCTGTAGGAATCCAAAAAACAGATGAAATTAATGTCACGGTGCATCTAAATTCTTGAGCAGCAGAAAATTATTAAAATTAATCAAGTTGTTTTTCAGAGCATATTTTTATTAGTTTTGTGAGAAAATAGAAACAGATTCTACAAACAAAAAATTACAAATAGAAAACAGCATTTAAGAAGATGTACTGTTGGTCAACACTTCCTCAGCTGTGCAGATCATGATCTATGAAACTTTTCAGGGCATTCGGACTGTCCTTTCATATGAGATTAGAAAGTTTTTCTCACCAGACACAAAAGAAGAAAATTAACTGGTAAACTGTTATTTGGCTATTAGCAGCAGGAAGGCTGATAAAATATATCCCCAACACTTTGGGATGAAATAATGCGTTGTTGCAAGACAACTTCAGGGTAAACCTCAACACCTGTATCTGATAGGAGGTTTGGTGCTGAAGGTTGGACCACTGTTTATTCAGCCTCCTCCTTCAGTCACAGATGAGTTCTGCTGTTTGAGAACTGAAAATAATCTGCATTGAAAGTTAAACAATAACTAAGATGATTTGTTGAGACATAACTGAAAAAAATGAAGGCTGAATTTATTTAACCTTGGCAACCTTTATTTTACCAAACGTAACTTCTCCCCAGTGAGTAATAAAGTATTTCTGATTCTGATTCATTGAAGCCTAGCGAATACATCAGCATGGTAGATATTATTGATCTCCTTCATATACAAAGTTACACACTCGGAGGGCACTAACTTATTCAGTGGCCAACTCTAAAATGTCCTGTTGAAAAGGAAAAGGAAAAGAACGCAATTAAAAATAAACTTGCTAGTGACACACTTGTGGGTAATGTACGCAGCAGGTTTTGACAAATCAAAATCATGTATGCAATAAAGGATATCTCTGTTCATCATTTTTAATCTGTCCATTGAGAGTCAGGGAGTGTTACAGGAGCGTAATGTTACATAAGACGCGGACTCTTGACAACAGCCAGCAAAAATAAGTCAGTGACTAACTGCTGGGTAGCTTCAACAAGAATAATTGTAACATAATGGGACAGCTTCTGACATGATAGCATGAATCCCAGAGTGACAGCTCACTAAACTGTACTATAACTGCATGAGCAGATGCAGCTTCCGTTGGATGATTTCAGAGTTCATGGTCCACAAGAACTCAGTCAGTCCTCCAGTGAGCAGCTCCTCCATAGGGACAAACTGCAGCACCTGCCTGTCACCTCCAGAAGACTGATTTTTAACCATGTCCCCCTCTCCTCTGAACAACTGATTCATGCGAGTCTGGACATCAGTGAGGAACGGGAGTATTCGGGCAGCAGCTTCAGGGCAGAACCCAGCGCACACAAGCACAGTCCCAACCACACCAGAGAGGGGCGGACACCTGAACAAGACCGAGCAAAAACAGGCGTGAAGGCAGAGCACAAGAGCCGCAGTGACACGGGTGAGGGCAGAAAACACAGGCAGCAGCATCGCATCCCCAGAGCTCAGGGTCTGAAGGGAGAACATGACACAACTTAAGAGCTGCTGCTGGTACAACGGCTCCCCATCGTGCAGTGAGATGCAGTCGCTTTGAGAAAATGAAGGCTCTGCAGAAAATGTTAAGACTAAATCCCCAATTTGGCTCTCACTGTCGCCCCAATCTGAGCAGCTGCCAAACACCAAACACTGTTTATTCTTTTTGATCCCCGCATTGCCGGATTTGAAGGCACAAAGACCTGCAACCTCAGACAAGATGGAGGCTGTGGAAACTGCATAGCAAGAGTCACAGGGAGGTACACGTGTCCAGTCCACAGCTGTTTCCTTCAGGGCCTCGTTCAGGTGGGTTAGCAGCCCTCCTTCACAGAACGGAGAGTTTCTGACTGCAGGAAGCGCAGCCCCAACAATAACGGACCATGAGTCCACGTCACAGCTGGACATGGGCCCTTCCAGCACGCAGCCTGCCAAGACGTCCACGGTGCAGTGTCTCTGTATCCAGGAGGCATGGCAACCCCTCTCAATACGCTCCCTCCAGCTCAGGGTCTGTAATTCCCTGCGCTCGTTGAAGGAGCCTGTTTGCTTCTTCTGTCCCAGAGGTCGGCCCACTGACACAATGCAGCAGGCAGGACTCACGGTGTTATGAGAGATCCACCGTCTCCGTGGAAGAAAGATCACCTACACACAGAAACACCTGATCAGCTTCAAATGTGGACCTCTTGAACATTTTTTGCTGTGAAACCTGAGGCCAAATTAAATGAGCACAAAAGGCAGACCAGATAAACTCACTGAGTAGTTACAGCATCGTATGTGTTGCTTTTTGTTCTGTCGTATAATCACAAACTAAACACATTTAAGTTATTTAAACAACTATTGAGAGACCAGCTGTCCTCTGGTCAGACTATAAAGTAGTGGTGAAGTGCAGGTAATTAAAGCACAACAAATTATTGACAATTTTTTAATTTGGCTTCATCATGTTCTCTGTGCTTGTTAGCTAACGAAACTGTCCCTGTGGGTTCTGCCACCAGGGAATTTTAATAGGCCTATAGGTTTGAGAACATTTATGAAGTCTTTATGTGCTGCCAGAAAGAAAGTGAAAGCCTCTTTTTCAGGCAATGAATATTTATAATATATCAAACATGGGCCTCTTTTCAGTTGCTGATGAGTCAGCTCAGATCAAGACTACATTTCTTCCTTCTGGCTATTTCTTGTTCCATATATGATGTAGATATTTAAGACTTGAAACTAAATGTTGTTTCTCAGGACTTTTAAACTTGATGAACCATGTCTGCATGCTAGTAACTCTGAGAGGCTGTACTTACAGTCGTGGCGATTCTTTGAGGTTGCTGCTAATGTCAGCATGCTAACAAACTCACAATGACAATGCTAACCCACTGATGTATAACAGCTTGAAATAATCACTATCTACTCTGCTGCTTAAACATTTCTGTGCAACTCCAACATTTTGGATTTTCATACAAGTCCTGAAAGAAGACAAAGAGAACCCAATCAAATAAATGAAACATTGACTATACCAGCAAATTCTGAAGGAAAATGTCAGGACATCTGTCTGTGAGACATGTAGAGACAATGACCCCAAGCACACAAGTCATTCTACAAATGTATGATTAAAAAAGGACAAAATTAATGTTTTGGAATGACCAGGTCCAAGTCCTGACCTTAATGTCGTGAAATGAAATGTTGTGGTAAAACCTGAAGCAAGCAGTTCATGTGAGGAAACCCACCAACATCTCAGAACTGAAGTGGTTCTTTATTGAGGAATGGGCTAAAATTTCTTCCGGTCACTCTAGGCGATTGATCAGCAGTTACCAGAAACGTTTAATTGCTGTTACTGCTGCACAAGGGGCTCACCCCAGTTACTGAAAACAAGGGTTTCCATACACAGATATGTACAAATGATTGTTTTTCTTGAAAAGGTAAATGCACAAGTATAATATTTATGTTCCATTTGTTTAACTGGATTCTCTTTGTCTTTGTCTGCTTTAAGGACTTAAGGAAAATCCACATTTTCTACATTTCTGCATAAAAATTATTATTACATTGATGTAGAAAATTCTGAGAGGTGAAAATACTTAAGTGTACTGTAAGTACCATAGAGGCTGATGGGAATGCCATTGTCTTTGGACAAAACTAAACTGTGACCAGATAATGGCCCCAGATGAAGTTATGGGACCACCAATAAGATTACAATTTGTCCCAAGAGAAACACGTCATTCAGAATCAAAAATGTCAAGTGCACAGTGGCATTAAATGACATTAAATCAAAAGTTGGAGCATCATCAGAATTGTTAGGTTTTAACCTCAGGGGTCAACGAATGTCTGAACATGAATGAATGTCTTAGTCTGGACCAAAGTGGTGGAGTGATTTTAAACAGTTCAGACGATGTTTAAAAGATAAGCCAAAGTTTAAGCTGAACCTCATGGACAAAAAAAGATAAGTACCGTTAAATATGATCGAAACCTCTACAAAGGCTATTAAGAGGATCTTTAGGTTTTGTAAACTCAGTTGTGTTAGCTGTCTCAGTTATCATGTTCTGAAAAGATCTTACCTGGAAGCGCTGCAGGTATTCGTGAGCCACACAGTCCCTGATGTGGTCGAGCCGCTGCCTCTGCTCAGTGCTCATTCCTTCAAACAGTCGCAGGTTTTCTGTGATTGTCTCCACTTGCAGCGAGTGGAAGTGAAAGCACACTTTTTTGTGCTGTTCCAGAAACGATTCTGGGATAACAGATCGTGGGAAAAGTGCCTCTCTGTCGGCCAGATGTGGTCCATAATTTCGAATCAATTTTGAAAGCAGGGGCCTCACCGCCTCTTTGCCGTCATAGTTCAGGCACACAACATAAACCTCAGAGTTTCCGGCTTTGCTGGTGGCGGGCTTGAAGACGCTGACTGAGTGGAAACAGCAGTTCAGCAGGTAGAGTAAGCAGACAGAGGAGTGTTCATACAGGGTGAACATTTTCAGTACAAAGGAACCACCAGGACTCAGGAGCAGAAGTGCAGATGTGACCTCACAGTAATGCAGCGACGCCACCAGCGCCTCCTGCTCATCAGGGTTCTCCTGACAGTCAAAACTTCCATCTGCCGTGACCAAATCAACTCTGTGCATGTTTGACACAAACACCTGTAATTCCAGCAGGTGTGTCTGGAGCATGATGTTGCCTGTGTTATCTGAGCCAAAGAACCACCATGGCAGCGTGTTAGCGATTAACCGATCATCTGCGATGGTCGTGCTTCCGCCGTTGGCCTCGTGGTATGGGTTGAGAGTGTTGGCAACCCAGCTCCAGTCACAGTATCGTGTGGACTCACTAGTTTTGATGTAGTGGTTAAGAGCAGTTATAAAGGCCCCTGGGGCTTCACACAGGTGGACTGTGTTCAGCTCTCCAATCTGAAGAGCTTCCTCTGGGAGAAGACGAAAGGTTCCCAGGATCTCGTAGAACTTGCACCAAGCCTGGGTGCAGATCTCTGCGTTAGCAGCAGAACGTACGGCAGCGATCACTTTCCCGGCGCGATTGGTGGAGTTGGTGTGCTCATGCCACACCTGTACGTTCTTGTCACTGAGTTGGTTCTTCACTGCGTTCAGCGACGCCTTCAGCTGCTGCAAACGGCAGTGCTCCTCTGCTGGGTGTCTGAGAGCAACATTTGGGTCGGGGACGCACCACTCCCCACTGGATGGTTTCACATAGACTTTCACTTTGCTAAAAATACCTTGTATCTCAGCCAGTGTTTCAGGGTCAGGTGCCACCATGTTGTTAAAGGGCTGCTGCTTGCTGACTTTCCTCCTGGTCCCATTGCCCGAGCTCATCCTCTAAACCTGTTCAACATGAAGAGTTGGACATGCACTTAGATTAGAAAGAAACCCTTATTCATTATCGATACCACACAACACAGATAGCTTCAATTTTACTTTTTTACAGTTACATTTATACCAAGGTTCAGCTGTGCAACCCTTCATGTTAGTCCTACATGACTGGTGTTGAAATGTCGACTTGTTGTATTATAGTGCTCTCGGGCCACCAGGTGGTAGGGTAAGTACTAGAAATTACCTGATCAACAACAACAACACAACTATAAGTTTTGAGAATAACAAAATTCATGCAACACTGACTGATATTTTCCAGTATTTTCAAATGACAGCTACAAGCCACGTTATGTTAAAGATTGCGCTATGAAAACCAGCTCACAATGAAGAACGCCTTTTAAATATCCAGGTCAGTCTGTGATGGTAAGACCTTTAACCAGGCCGTATGAAACACCATCATGGTCAAAATAACAATCCATGTGTTATTGAGTAATTTCTAATTTATCACAAAAATCATTTACAGTCAGGATCAAATTAACAGAGGAAAACCCCAGCTCATGTGCACATGATTTAGTGGGCAGCATGAAGTATTTCGGGGGCATTTCTTGATTAGTCTGTGGTGACTCACTGATGAATGACTGTTTATGTTATACAGCTAATGACAGGACATTCATCAGTTATTTGTCATAAATCATACTGATACACACTGCTGCTGTGATTGAAAGTCAGCTGCTTTGTGAAGTAATAATAATGGCTTCAGCTGTTGTTAACATGAACTAGAAAGAAAGACGTACTGATGTTACTTTTATACAGGCAAGAGATTAAGCAAGAGACTCTGCGTCCTGCAAAGATTATATTAATTAATCTGAATTAATCAATGTAGATAAGCTGTGAGACACCAGCTGCTATGAGCTCAAAGCAAAACCCATACAAACAACTGAACACTAGCTTAGCATTAGTTACATGCTTGAAAGCTTAAAATATTTAAATAAAAGTTAATATATGTGCCAACTGGGACATCCAGTGAACCAGTTGGTACATATTTTAACTTTTATATTTAATATTTAGAGCTGCCAACTAAAACTGAGGCTATAGTCCTCACTACAGAGGCAAAGGTTTGATTCCAGTCTGTGTGCTTTGCTGCAAGTCACACCCCCTCTCTCACCCATTACTTCCTGTCTGTTTTTCTTGTTTTATTTTGTATTAAGAAAAAACGCAGATGATCATCGCTCACAAAAGTACGATTTAACAACATAATTAACTGAACTACTGAAATCCTTTCTGCTTTTATTCCAAAATAAGCAATTACATGAGGACACTTTGGGCTCTGTAGGTTCCTATGAGGATAGGTGTTGCAAGCACTAAAATACTGACCGGAGAAGAGTAAAACTTGATTGTACACTCACTTGCCACTTCATTAGGTACACTAGTGGAAATGAATGCATTCTATTATAACAGTCCTGCACTAAATACTTCTTGATGAATGTTATAATATTCAGTTAATGTTGAAACAGTGTCAGAAACGTGGTGATTCACCTGTATGATCATTTCAGAGGATGTAGTTTGATGAACAAATGCTCAACGAACACCATAACTATAACAAGATTAAGGCAGGACTGTAACATTAGAGTACATTTGTTTTCACTACTTCAATTAATGAACTGGTAACTGAGTTAATAAGTACAATATTTGATTTATTGCTCATTGAATTACTGCCTAGCTTGAGTTACAGTTATTGCTACATCACAGACATTTTACCATCAATCGGAACCTTAAAATTACAAATTCTGAAAACTGTCGAAACTGGATGTCCCATTATGGACAAATCCAGTTTGATCGTCTGTGTCCTGCTCAGTCTGCTGCTCCTGTATGCAACAGTGATATGAGGGAAACCCATGACGAGTGAGTGTATGAATACAACTTTAGGGCTGTATCCTGTAACCGGCCTAAACATAGCCTTGTTTTTAGGGTTGTAGTGACACAGAAAAGTCTTAATTAAGAAAACACAAGCTGTTTATCATCACCTGGCCTAAAACGGGACGCTTACTACAGAGAAGAGTTCAAGGAAACGTTGTGTCTCTTAAAACCCGTAAATGTATTAATTTTCTCAAACACCAGGTTGAAGTCTATAAGTGTTTCCGAGGAATGTCTGCGTAACACATCTGTGTATCGATAAGACACATACCATCTGAGACAACTTCACAACTTGAGCAGGGACTCACCGGACTACCGCTGCCGTAAAGTAACCACAGAACAACTTTATCACATGACCCAGAACAGCTCTGCGCATGTGCATGGCTGAGTGGGCGGGGTTTCTCTTAAAGGGACATGTAGCAGCCTTGTCTGACTCTCGGAAAGACGACGATTTATAATTGACTGAGTTCGCAGTAAGATGTGAACTACTTTGCATGTAAAATTTTATCTGGTATACTAAACAGTATATTTAAAAAACACTGATATTGGAAGATGATGAGTTTTTTGGGGGGAAAAAACAGAGCAGATGCGAAAAACACTTGAACAGGAAATTTACATTTGATTATTACAATTTAGTGGGCGGCACAGTGTCGAGGTGGTTAGCACTGATGCCTCACAGCAAGAAGGTCACCGGTTCGAATCCATGGGCCGGCTGGCCTTTCTGTGTGGAGTTTGCATGTTCCCCCTGTGTCTGCGTGGGTTCTCTCCGGGTACTCCGGCTTCCTCCCACCATCCAAAGACATGCTCATTAGGTTAATTGGTGACTCTAAATTTGCCGTAGATGTGCGTGTGAGTGTGAATGGTTGTCTGTCTCTGTGTTAGTCCTGCGATGGACTGGCGACCTGTCCAGGGTGTACCCCTGCCTCTCGCCCGATGACAGCTGGGATAGGCTCCAGCAGACCCCCGCGACCCTTAACAGGAATAAGCGGGTATAGAAAATGAATGAATGAATGAATATTACAATTTAATTCTTCCTTCTTCTTTAATGCTTCATATATAGTTAATTAGATAATAGCAAAAACACATTCACACATGTGAATCTGTGATCTATATTGCTGTCACTGATTCACAAAAATCCGTGGTATAGTATTCTGTCACGTTATGGTTGTAAATAAACTGTATACTACTGGATTTACGTGTGTGTGCGTGTTTTGAGCCAGATTATCTACGGTGGTCTGATCTGTGCCATTATGTTATATAATTATTAGAAGTCTTTGGAGTGTGAGCTGATGAAAACTGAATTTTTAAATATTGTTGTTGTTTATGCAGTTTGAGTGGGCACATCACTGTGTTTGCTTTACACCCCAGTCTATTTCACATGGATAACATCCTGCTCACTGACTGTGCAAAGTTAATTGTAGCTGCAGAAAAATAAATTACTAACTAAAAACAGCACACTCATTGAGTGTGTCTCATTCATAAATAATGGGCCTTTGGGATATCCACGTGCAATTAGGACCCAAAATGGTGGGTGTAAACATTTTTTCCATCTAATTAGGCACAATAACAGTGGCATCTCTTGTAAAATTAATGCATGCATTGAGGAGTTATCTTTCTATTTATGTCACCACTGTCCAAATGTAGTCTCTGAAATTGAGTTTCACATTGAGGGAATCAGTCAGAGCAAGCAGGTGGACATTGACAATTATACAACAAAACTATGAAGAATAAAACAGTATACTCCAAAGTCTGAGGTGTCCTGAACAAGTTAGTGTCTCTCCATTATTATCATATATACTGTTACTCAGTAGTTAACATGTTGTACATCTAAGATCTTTATTTCTCATACTTTGGCTTCTAAAAGATCAGGAGGTGTTTTTGGTCTCAAAATTTGCTGTTTTTATGATGTGATGATTTTTTTTATTTGTTTGTTTGATTTGTTTTTTAGTTTTTTTTTTTTTTTGTCTGCACAAACCAGTTTTATCACTAACCATATCAGTAGATTTGTGATGTACTTGACATTCATGTCTGGTCTGTATTTTTGTTACTTATCAGTATCAGCCATGACGTCACTGATCTGAGGGAAGTTAAACAATGCAGCAAGAAAAAACGATCCTAAAACTAAAACCAAAAGATGAAAACACAATTACAGCTCACAGCATTCAAACAGTCAGAATGTAAAGATTATTTTTGAGAATTGTTTTATTATGGAAAACTGCTGTTTTTATAGGGTGTGTTAAGTCATTAAAATATGAAAACAACGCCTTGGGGGCACAAGTAATGTGTTTACAGCATCCAAATCACATCGAGCGCATATACAGTATCACAACTGGTATTAAAGAAACTGGGATTTTAAAGGTCATGTGTGACTATAAAAAATAATTAAATGCTCTCCGCGACTGTGTGGTTTCATTCCTAAAGGGTATTCACTCTCAATCTTGAAAGATATAATAAACAGGAGGTGAAAGAAGTCATGTTGTCAAAGGTCCCTTATATATTTAGCAGTTTCCGCTCTGATCATAACATCCTAAAACTGTGACAGCACCGTCAATGATTACAGTCCATTCATCATGTGTCACCACTACCCTGTCGATGACGCTTCTAGGGGTGTCATCAAAAGCCAACGTCTTTCCATCTTTGCTACTAACAGAGGGTCACAACCAACCACCACAGTGAACATAAATGACTGGCTGTGTTATACTCCATAGGATGACTGTCTCATTCTAAATTAAAGCTTTATCTATTTTTGTCACTATCAAGCATGAGAACTACAGAAAAAGCAGTCAGACACATCTGACATACAGGATGACTACCATACGAACTAATTCATGCTAACGTGGCAGCAACTGCCAGTTAATTACTCTGATGTTCCACTATTTTTACTACCTGGTTCCTAACTTTGTCGTGCATTTGATGAGCAGGTAACTAGAGCTGGTTTGTAGGTGTCCATCAGATGGGACTGTCAGAAGGTTAGATTAAAGGGTGCTAAAATGTAAACTGGGAGGCAAAGTGGAAAAGACACTAGGAGCTATAGCTAAAGAGGACAGGGACAGGTGATAAGAGAAGTGTCCATGGAATTTACATCCAGCTGCAGTTATTTGATGGATTGTCATGAAATTTACTATGATACTGGTCTGCATAGGAGGTTGAAGATGTATGTATTCATTAAAAATATCTACTTAATTTGTCTTAATTTAAAATTGAACTTAGCACTGGATGAGTTGACATGAGGATGAATTGTAAGAACTGTGATCAGCTTATATTTCATTTAGTACCATCCTCAGGACAAAACTTAAATCTCCATTCAGAGCAAAACCTGAAAATGAATGACATGACCATCAGCTTCATTTGTACCTTGTTTACTTCCACAAACAAATGTTAGCACTCTAGCAGCACAGTAGATGGCAAAAATCTGTATACTAGAATTGGCACTGCAAGCAAGTTGATGTTACCATCAAATTCAAAGCATGACCGAATAACCAGAAATCTGCTAGCACGGCTGTAGACAAGACAGACAAAACATTATATAGCAGCATCTCAGCAGCAGACAAGAAGAGACTGAACAGACTGATGAAAAAGGCAGGCTCTGTTTTAGGCTGCCCTGGTGAGCCTGTGGAGGTGGTGGGTGACTGGAGGATGATAGCAAAGGTGTCATCCCTGATGGAAAACCTATCTCACCCCCTCCATGGCGCTATAACAGCACTGGGCAGCATCTTCAGCAGCCAACTGCTGCACCCACACCGTGTAAAGGAGCGTTACTGCAGGTCCTTCCTTCCTGCTGTGAGGCTGTACAACCAAGCCAGAAGCCCACATATGTATAAACTCTATTGTTCTTGATTTTCTGTTTTTTTGTATTTATTTGGTGTTTACTTTTTTATCTATTGTGTGTGTGTGTGTGTGTGTGTGTGCTGCTGCAACACTGCAAATTTCCCCACTGTGGCATAAATTAAAGGATTATCTTATCTTACATAAATGCAGGACTCTGATGCGTTCAGAGAGATATTTCTTTGTTTAATTGTTCTTGGACCGTACCAAACTCTAACAAATATACTCTGTTTCTAGAGCTTTATCTGACATCCTTTGCTTATGTCCAGTTTCAACAGGCATCAGAGCATTCGAGTAAATTGCAATAGATCTGTAATAGAACTTCACAAAAATAGGTTAATTGCACTTTTAGTATCACAAGCAGGATGTAATGTTATCCTGATCTGCAGCACACACAAGGTGACAGAGGCCTCTCCTTCACCTTAGCTCATTGCCGCTGCAGCGATTATCCCGCAGAGTTCATTTCGGAGGTCAAAGATTTGCTGTCACCACTTCAATAAACGCCTAGTAGCACTATGACAGATGCATGTTATCTCCATCATGATGATCTCAGCCTGCTGGGCGCAACCTTGATGGAGAAAACGGGGTCACACATACATGCAGACAACAATGGCATGTCCACGATATAATGTAAACTGTGAGGCGCACACAGTCTAATAGTGAACATCACTACTCTTATTTGGTGTGGGGAAAGACACAGGCAGTCAGAAAGCTGTCACTTATCTGCAAATTAAACAAAAGCTAAATTGAATTTTTTTCGTTCTGAAGGAATGAAGATTTCAATCAGTGTGACAGAAAGCACACACACACGCACAGTAACAGAAATAATATGCAGCCATCCGTTTTCATTTAGGCCTCCTGCAGATGCTCTTATCAGGAACAATTAAACGTTTAAAAGGGACGTTGTCACAAATTGCAAATTAATTAATTATCACTGGGAGAAGCTTACTGTACATTACAAGTAATCTTTCAGTAAGGACGGAGCTACAGGGGACAACATGATAATGAGGGCTGGAAATTATCTTTCAGAGGCGGAGGAGAATGAAAGGATGATCTAATGCACAGAATAATGGATGATTTTAGCCATGCTGCCGGCGTTGCACGGAGATGGCAATGTCAGTCTGACAGTCGCTCAACTGGTCGACCACTTTGGACCACACTGAAAAAGATCAACAATGGGATGCATGAAACCCATTGTATCCAGACAATATGACCTTTTTAAAACATTGATATTTCCTTTCACCAGCGGGTAAATGTTTCCTTATGTCTAGGAAGATGTCTCAGCCATCTGACACCAGCACCCAATGTTGTACAGACATTCATGGTCTCCAAACAATATATTGTTGAAGTAAGCCAATGTTTTTGTGATCACTACTTTTGTATTCAATAAAGCATTTTCATTTAGTCCGATATAAATTATGCATGTAATCACATAATGCAAACTATGGTAACAGACAAAGGGAGATCACCTTGACCTGCAGATTCCTTATGTAAAGAGAATAGAAATTTGTTATCTTCCAAGGTTAGCCAAGGAGAGAGCAGAGGCAGGCTCACTGTTGACATTGACGACCTTCCTGATGCAGATGAGTAGCTCAGGTCAATAGGTCTTTTCCTTCCAACCTCTATAGTGATGCAGTGAATCAGACTAATCAGATTATCCTGTGTGTGATTGTTGTGTTGACCAGTCAGTAAAATCGCATCGCTCCAGGAGGAGGAGGGATATAAGTCTTTTACTCTGCATTTTCAATCTAGATGTTTTATATGTCAGAGTTGGATCCTGTACCCTGAGAATAAAATCTTCTGCAAGGGACAGACAAGGTCATCTGTGTACATATTTTGGTTCCTACAAACCAATAAGTGGCTGTTTTGTAAAAGGTCTAAAAGACAAGAAAGACTCTATATCAATGTCCCACTGATTTTGGTTGTCCTCTGAGTTTTCCTTTTCTAATGAAACGCTGACATGTTTTAACTTAAATCTGTTGCTTCAACTCAGAATTAATGAAATCGTCCAGAACTTTGATTTATGACCCCATAGATAGAAAGCTAATGCCTTGCCCATCCCCCTTAGCAGTTCTTTGTGTTAAGTGATAATTAGCCACTGTTAACACATGGTTGACATGTTGTGTGGTAAACATCGTCGCAAAATGAGCAATAATGACATTAGCATTTAGCTCAGAGCCATGCTGTGCCTGAAACTGCATGTGCTCTAAAGTCAAAATTGAACGGAAGCTCTTTAAACGAACAGACAACATAAGTTCTTGTATGATGGTTGATGGTGGTTCCCAGTACTGCTGAGAGTACCAGTGTTTAAGGGTTAAGGACATTACCATGGGTAGTGATAAAGTACTGATAGTCTGTTTTTGAATGATATGTGTACTTTCGAGCAGAGCCCTCCAGGCACAGTTACAGCACCCGACTGTAATCTACCGTAAATCATTACTCACTCATGCACTAACACACATGTGTGAGCATGTGCACCCTCTCAGGCAGTGTGCCATAACTGCTTTAAGCTTGAAGTCAATAAATAGGAAAGAGTTATATTCACCATACTTCAGCCCTCAGTCTATGCTCAGTGAAAGCTGCAGATTTATATCACTGCTATGATTCAAGTTATGTGGATGACTGAGTACTGAGGAATCCAGAGAAGAGATAAGATTCACACTCCTAAAAGAAGATATATTTAATCTTGCCTCACCTGAAGAGATGTAAAAATTCATTTCAAGGACAATGAATCCATCTGTTTGTATCAAATGGAATATTTCCATGCACAATTCACTTATTATGTTAAATTTACTGGTGGGACCAGAATAACAGTGATAAGAATGAGTTTTCCCATATCTGCATTGCCAATATGCAATTCACATACTGTATGTGAATGGAAAGCGCAGAGATAAATAAATAATTCCTAAATGGTGCAATACTGCCCTCTGGTAGTGCTTAGCAAGTATAAAAGCACACTTAGACACACTGCCATTGTTGCATCAAACAAAATAATAAAACCAATGTTTATGTTCAATCTTTTTTAAAACTTATTAAACAACAAAATACCTTTAGCAATCAACACAACGCATTCTGCCAATCTTTTACAATACTTAACAGTCAACACACAGTCCATTCAGATCCAGTATTTATGCATCTCACACATAAAATTGTATTACATTCTGACATCATAAATATATTTTCCAATAAAATTCCAAATAAAGATCACATGTACAGCTTAAAACCGTCTTTGCAGAGGCAACGCCAGGTTGCGCAAAAGAGATTAACGTCACAGTGAAGCAGCTACTGCAGGTAGTGGTGATAATGGGGGCAGAAGAGTCAGAATTTTTGGAACATCTCGATCACAGCGATGGTTGTGCTCTGTCCGAAGATGAAGGCTCCGACTACGATTGTTATCACTCCCCAAACTGTTAAAGTGGCACTGTAATGAGAAATAAAATAAGTACATTCAAGAGAAAGATGAGTACGGAGTATGTTCAACAGCAACAACAACAATAAACTTAGATGGATCTTCTGCAAAACAGCAATTCATAATCAGTAATCAGTATTTGCTTTCTCTAGAAATCCTCCAGTTATGCGACAACAGCTCGAATACACTCTGTGAATGAAAGCTCAGGGGGGAAGGATGTGTTCTCAATGCCTTCACATGTTCAGTTGCATGTTTTCCTGTAAACAGCTGTCACATTTGAACGTGCTGTAAGATGACCAAGTGACTTTCTGGGTTACAACTGGAAATAATAAGAAATATATTTTGTTCATAATTAAAATTGCATTGTCTAGGTGTTGATTCAGACATGATGAACTTCTTTTAAGAACATGCTCACCTGACTCTTGGAGAGACGTTTTCAGTTTGCATTGTGAACACTAGACAAAGACCTGCAACACATATCAAAGCACCAATCTAACCGTAAATGAAACACTGAACAAAGCAGCTTTACTTCAAGTGAGTCCAATTTAAATATGAAATGATTAGTCAATCAGTTAAATGTCAGAAAAGATCGTAAGACATAAGACATGTTTATTGATCCCACGTATGGGAAATCAATGAATTGATGGAGAATTATTAATTTAAAAATGCTGCTGGTATAGGCTCCAGCACCCCCCGCGACCCTTCACAGGACAAGTGGTTACAGAAGGTGAATGAATGCTGCTGGTTGAGACAGTTCAAAATGCTGCACAAAGGAACAAAAAGCAAAGCAAATCATGCATAAATTAATTCAGTAATACTATCTTTGACCCATACTGTATCTCCTGATTCTCTTCTTCCTGTCATCAGCACCACAAGTGTCTAGACCTGGAGGTTTCCTGTATTAATCATGGCCTTACAATCTCCCCTTCAAATATGATGATGTTTCAAGTGAATTGACACTGATATTTAGGTTGACTTAGTTCATACCAGGAAAGATAAAGATGAAGAAGGCGCTGATTCCTCCAATGACGCTGATGACCTCTCCCATGTCAGGGACGAACATGGCAATGATAAGAGTGAAGCTGATCCAGACCACAGTTAGAACGACCCTGCAGCGGCTCTCAAACGAATGAGTGACGATTCCCCGGCGGCGCCTTTGAACTCGTAACATCAGGTTCAGGATGACAGATCTGTTCCACACACACCGACACAACAAGGTAGACACATAAAATCACACAATATAAAACTACTCCACTGTGGTGTCGCTGACCTGCCCAGAAGAAGGATGATAGGGTAAATGGTGATGATTGATATTCCAAAGAGTAGTCTGGAAATGATCATGACCACATCATTTCCTGGATATGACATCAAGATATCTGAGGCAACAGCTCGTCCAAACGTCATGAAGCCATACACACCTGGTGAAGAAGAGAGCAGTTGTGGCTAGCAGCTTTCAGGAGGAACATGGTGCACAGGGACTGATGTTTCAGAGGAGAACTCACCGGTTAGAGTGTAGATGAGCAAACAGAAAAACATGGATACCACCGAGATGATCACCCAGTGGGAGAGCTTCTGGTTCTCCATGCTGCTATAGATTGCTATACAGGCTTCATGGCACTGCACACAGACACAGACACACAGATTAATGAATAATTTGGTTATTTTCTATTTTTCCTGAGTTGGACCAGTTTTGAAATGCCTTTTCATGAGTATGTTGGACAGTGAGCTTCACCTAGTATACCTTAAATAAAGAGTACAAGTGAGCAGAGTGGAGGTTATCTGCAATGATTGGCTTTGACTATGCTGCATAAATTGGTTTTGCTGAAATTACCTAGTGTCATTTCTTCATTCATTCATTCATTCATCTTCTATACCTTTTTAGTCCTGTTAAGGGTCACGCGGGTCTGCTGGAGCCTATCCCAGCTGTCATCGGGCGAGAGGCAGGGGTACACCCTGGACAGGTCACCAGTCCATCGCAGGGCTAACACAGAGACAGACAACCATTCACACTCACACGCACACCTACGGCCAATTTAGAATCACCAATTAACCTAATGAGCATGTCTTTGGACGGTGGGAGGAAGCCGGAGTACCCGGAGAGAACCCACGCAGACACAGGGAGAACATGCAAACTCCACACAGAAAGGCCAGCCGGCCCATGGATTCCAACCGGTGACCTTCTCGCTGTGAGGCATCTCGCCACTGTGCCGCCCGTCATTTCTTCATTTTTACTAAAATTAGTACATTTAGAGATACAGAAATCACCACACCATCAATCATTGCACCTCTCTGTAAGCTAATGTATTAAGTTTTAGATTTGGAAATCATTAGCTCTGATGATATTGTTGGGCAAGCAAGCATCTGGATCTCTATGATACTCTATGGTAAGATGTCCAATTCTTTTGCAAAAAAGTAAGTACATCAAAAGTGTAAACACATTTTACATAATTTTGCATAATTGACCAAAAACAAATCAGTGGGATGTCATTTTTTTCACCTTATTGTTCATATTCACTAACTGAGGTACCCTTGGTTAACCTCTACTGTTTTCACCAGAGACGTATTTAAAAGCTTGAGGAAAATGTGGACTTTGAAAATGATCAGTGCCCATAAAAACTATTTTATTATTTTTATATTTCCTTTTTTATAGCAGTAGATAATAATTTGCACAATGCCCTAAATGTGCAACTTTTTAAATACTCAAAATTAAGATTAAAATATCAGTGATAGGAAATGTTGTTATAGAACATGACAATGAGGTAAAAATTCATTCTATCAGTGTAATTTCAATCTACTTGTTTCTGACTTCAGTGATAATATTTCATGTGGTGGGGCTCTGCTCTTTTATTATTAAGAGAACCATAACCCGACGGGAGCAAACTGACAAAAGCACTGTTGTAAAATCCCTTGAACTGGTAGTATGGTGTATTACCTACCTGGAAGCCAAAGCAAATTGTTGGTACGACACTGAACATCGATGCCCATGAACTCACACTGAAAGACACACACACATTTACTGATGCATATGATACAAAAAATATAAATACACACAAATCCATTTTAAAACCAAGTAACTGACCCTTGGCTGTGCTCTGGAGTTATTATGACCAGGTGGCTGTCCATCAGGTAGTATTTGACGATCACAGCCACACACAGATATGTAGCAGCGAGTGTCCCCAACACACTGACACGAAGAGAAACCGTTAACTCACATTTACAATCAGGGGCATGCCATTCAGACCATGAGCTTGTTCGTGTACCTTGTGTATTTCTGGATACCAATCTCTTTTGGGATGGACAGTGGTAGGATGATGACAAGGCACATGATGAAGAGGGCAAATCGCTGGTCGGTGTACCAGTGATATGGGATTTCTCCCTCACTGGACCCCGTCACTGTCTCATATAAAGAAATGCACACTGGAGAAGAAAAGAATCATTTACATGTATCATTATTCATAGCAAGACAAATGTTTTGATGTCTGTGGATGAGCATAAAGAATAATGTGCATTCCTGGGACTGTGTCTTAAGCTTCTTGTCCTTGAAGACGTCTCACTAACCGCTCCATCTGCCCTGTCCTCTGTGCAAAACTGTGCGTTTTTTTGTGTGCGTTTGTAAATCCAATCAAATGATCTGTTTAAAATTGGAACAGAGCAAAAACATTAAAGGGATTTGGAAGGTTTCAGATGGACATAACACACAGGGGAAAATGAAATGCTCCTAGTCACATGTTTAGCCTAATACTAGCTGGGATGAAAATTAAAGTGCGGATGATTTGTGGTTTTTGAAAGAGATTAGTTTTCTTTTTATATGGAAAATGGCTGCTAAATTGATCACTGACACAGTCTGTTACCTTGATAACATGAAAACATCTGTAGAAACCAGAGTGTGCTTGAACATCATGAATAAAATAACAAGGATGGTGATGAGAGCCTGGTGCAAGACCCAGTGAAGCAGATGTTTGTATTTTGTTAATTGTTTGTGTTCTATTCAGTGTACAGTATATCAATTTATGTGCGTGCATTAATAGACTATGCTAAAATGTATTATATTTGCCATTATTCTTCTTTGCTGGGCAAGAATACAGGGACATAAAGCATAAAGCATGTGTTCTGGGGGCCTCAAAAATAAGGCAGGCCACCACTTCTTCATACACATATTGTATGAACAGCTGTTAATCACTTTGCTATGAATTTTTATAAGTGCTTTTGACTTTGTATGGCTTAGTAATAATTGGTTAATTAATTTTGGAGGTTGCTAATCAAAGTTACCTATACATATACTTTTTAAATTTAAAAGAAAATAATAGAAAAATGTCCATGTGACTAGCGCTGAGCGAGTTGCAAAACGTTTCCCTGTCACCTAATCAAACACATACAGTACATGTTTAATCACAGTAGTGTTTAATAGTAAAAAGAAGAAAAAAAACAAGGTGATCACTGAATGTTTTCACTAAAAGTGTTTAAGTTCCCAAACACACAATCTAAACCGAGATGGATAAATGTTTTTTGGCACTGATGCAACTAACATCTGTATAAAATACAAAATCAGGACTATTGCTATTATTACTGATCCACCCACCACTGATATGTAACAGTCATAGGAAGAAAGAAAATCACCACTCAGATGTTGAAATGTTTTTCACAGACAGACGCATAAAAAACAGGAAGTCTGTAATTACAAGCGTTTGACTTACGTTTCTCCAGCTGGTCCTGCACCACCACCAGGAATGCAACACTTATCATGAACAAGTTGAAGCAGAAACAGACTTCGCAGAGTTGTCCCACGGCTTGTCCACACACTTCTCTCACCACATCCTGATACGTCTTCTGTCTGCTGACTGACGACGCGTAGCCGAGGATGACCAGGCCGCTGATGAGGAACACCAGAGATACCTGGAGGGGTGGGGACCAATTAAGTTTTCATATTTTAGCCCAAAAACAAAGAAAACAATTGATTATCAGAAATGTTGAGAATTATTATTATTTTTTATTTTTTTATCAACTTATTGTTTGGCTCACATTCTTTCTAAAGCTGTTTGCTGCTACAGCTTAACATACCAACACTACTGGAAAGCATGGAATATATGAAATGTCTGTAATAAAACTGTAACGAATGTAACGAAGTGAAATCTTTCCAATATGAACGAGCAAAACATGTGATTGAGACAATGTCACATGCTTTGACCCCTGACCTCGAGGAATGTTCTTGGAAAGCCTGTACATCCATTAGACACACACACACACACACACACACACACATTTTTGTAGCAGTCAGGTGCAGCAAAGATTTCAGGTCCTGGAAGCTTCATTAGAGCTCTCCTGTGAAAAATATGAGCCTCTTTCACACCGAGGGGAGACAAAGGGATGGTGAGTCCATAACGTGCATACAGTACAGTTTACGGACGGTCAACTGCAAACACATCCCATTTTCTGGCAGCTCAACAAAACTAACAAAATCATAGTTAAATGATGTTCCTTGGATTGTATTAAGCGGTCAACAGAGCATTTTCGGCAACCAACACAACCAACTCACCAGCTCTACGCTGATGGCAGTGGTCACTCCCCCTGCTTTCTGAAAGGCCCAGGGGAAGTTGAGCAGTCCAGCTCCCAGCGCAGACTTCAGCATGATGAACACTGCTCCAAACGAGCCGAGCCGCGGTGGATCAGCGTGAGACGCAGACCGAGCCAACAGGCTGATGCTCTCCCGGGCCAGTTCCTCCATGATCCTGAAGCTCACAGACTCAAACCACACTGGGGCAAGAAGCTAACGACTAACTTACTCTCCACTTACTCAGTTTGTCTCGCCCTGTATCTTCAGAAGGACTAAACCTGGCGAGTTGTGAACCTTGCCAATATATAGACCCGCACACGAGCACACACACGACTAACGTGGTCTAATTGGACTTTTTGACTATTAAGCATTTCACTCTGAGGTGATAAATTTGACACTAAAGTGAGTGTGTTTGCCTCTGTCTGCTATCCTCCTGTTCCCTATGGCTGTCTCAGATGTAGATGCACTGCTGCTGAACATCTAGCAGATAGAAGATGTTTAAACTACCACAATTCCTATAATCAAACATTTTTTGAAAACAATCAGGATGGATGAGAAAATAAAAGGGGCAAATGTGCAAACAGCATGGCCGCAATAATAAAGGGGCTCTAGTGAGGGCCATGAATATTCACGTAGGCTCTTTTAGTTTTTCTTTGTTCGAGATCACAGGTTTGCTATGTGTTAATATTATTTCACATTCATTTGCACAAAGCCTAAATAAAAGAGAATTGTAAAACCAGATTTTGACCTTTTCAATGGAAAGTATTCACTGAGACGTTTCTGACCCATTGCAGTTTGCAGGAATGTGTTGAAAAACACAGCTTACATTATATGACAAAGCCCATTAGTGCAAGCCCTGACAGAACTCACAAAAAAACTGCCTTTACATGATGTCGATGAGAACAATCTGTGTGATTAGCAGCCTTATCAGAACTACTCACACTGGCAGATAATTGATATTGCTTACAAATGCGTTTGCTATTTTCAGATAATCTTACCAGGAAGCTCATTGATAGCGTCCTTAGGGGCTGACTTGATTTATGAGCCAGACTCGAGTGGGAATTTGGGGAAATACAATTATTGACACCTGCATGTTGGCTTAATTTTCCAGACCCTGAGGTTGCCGCTTGAACCGTTGTTATTGGACATAGGTTAACACAGACACCAAACAACTTTGGAAAAATTTCGAGAGAGGTTGAATAAGACATAAGACATAAGACATAAGACTTTTATTTAATCCCACGAATCCTACACTTATTAAAAACTGGAAGGATAGTGGGGAACCATCGTCTTCAAGGAAGAAATGTGGTCGTAAAAAATCCTGATTGATCAGCGATCTCTTAAAAGCTTGGTGAAATCAAATCGAAGAAAAACAACATTAGAACTCAGGGCTATATTTAATAGTGTAGCAATGGAAGAAGGTCATGTGGTCTGATGAGTCCAGATTTACCCTGTTCCAGAGTGATGGGGGCATCAGGGTAAGAAGAGAGGCAGATGAAGTGATGCACCCATCATACCTAGTGGCTATACAAGCCTGTGGGGGCAGTGCTATGATCTGGGGTTGCTACAGTTGCTCAGGTCTAGGTTCAGCAACATTATGTGTCCAAAGAATGAGGTCAGCTGACTACCTGAATATACTGAATGACCAGGTTATTCCATCAATGGATTTCTTCTTTCCTGATGGCTCGGGCATATTCCAAGATGACAATGACAGGATTCATGGGGCTCAAATTGCAAAAGAGTGGTTCAGGGAGCATTAGACATCATCTTCACACATGGATTGACCCCCACAGAGTCCAGACCTTAACCCCACTGAGAATCTTTGGGATGTGCTGGAGAAGGCTTTGTGCAGTGGTCAGACTCTCCCATCATCAAAATGAATGCAACACTAGATGGAAATAAATCTTGTGACAGCTTATCAAAACAATGCGACAGCGAATGCATGCAGTTATCAAAGCTAATGGCGGTCCAACGAAATATTAGAGTATGTCAACAGTATGATTGACTCAGAGTATTGTTTATTCCTCATTCTATTTAATTCATATCTATTTAATGTATTTACATAATTGTACATGAGCATGAGGAGATGGTGTGCAGTACAGCTTACATGGCTGAAGCATTTATGTTCTGGTACAATAAAAGCCTGGCCATATGGATTGAACAGAACAATCTACTATGCATGGAATTTATAATCCCTGCCATGTTTTATTGTACACGCCATCTGCCAAGAGCAGAGAGCCTTGCTCAAAAGCCGTGCTCAAAATCTCATCCATGCTATTCTATATGTCAATGAAAAAAAACAAACTCTTGTTGTGTCTTCAGATTTTAATATTCAAATGTTAAAATTTTAAAATACAACTAACTCTTTTTTCAAAAAGTGAGGGCTCCAGGTCTTATTAAGAGTCTGTGATGATGTTTTAGATTTTTTTCCAGTGAAATGCAGCACATGTGACTGCAAATTTGTTTAATTTGTATTGATGAAAACAAAATGATTCAGATAATGATAATTATTTATTCATCTTCATTATTTACTTACCGAGTCTCAATTTATCAGAAAAACACTTTCTCTTCTGCCTGTTTTGGACTTTTACACGAGCAGCACTCTTTCTCATGTTTTCAAAATCAACATGTAAAAATGAACCCATGTCAGTTTCATTGCAACATTTCTGAGTACTGTCCTGTCAGGCACAACAGCTTTGCATCTCGGTCCATGGTGACCTGCCATGTTTTGTGCAGGCCGACTGCCCTAATAAATGTCGGTCATCATTTCCAAATCAGAGCTATAATCTGGCTTTTATAGGAAGGCAAGGCCAGATAGTTTTTCCATGTAGTCTCATGGATTTTAAATAAAAACTCAAATCGCCGTCATCCTGAAAAACACAACTGGGATCAGCTGTATACATGTAAAACTATGAAAGAGAACTTTAGGTGACAAGGTAACAGATCAGTGTAACAGATGAATCTTTAAGCAGAAGGAAGATATAACGCAAGAAATCCATGTGACATTTTAGTGACCGCTGCAAGAAATTCAGCATGCTGCATTAATGAAGTTTCCACCTCTGACCCGCTGTTGTCACACATGCTCACATCACGTTTCAGTCTGACTACATGACAGTGCTGACATGGCAACACGTCGCACAACCGGCCATCCTCCTTTTTAAGCATTTCTCCTGCATGCTCTAAGACTGTTTTCAAGGGTTTTGAGGTGCAACCTGCTACACTGGGGATGAATAAAAACAGATGAGATTAATCTACTCATGATTCTGCTGTTATGAAACAGCTTAAGAGTATTAAGATTACACACACACACAAATCTGTCACAAAAACACATGATTTCAAGAAAAGTAACAGTGGCAGTGACGCAGAATAACGCTGCATTGCATATGTCAAGATATCTTTTATTTAAACCATGAGGTGGGCCAAAAATCGGAAACAAAGTGGCACTCTGAAACTCTGAAAAAACATAGAATAGTGCAGAATTACAAAACAATACACACTGGTAATGAGAAAACCAGTGAATATAAAAGCAGTGTCATGACAGACTTAGTTTAGTTGTACAACATTAAAACAAATTACAGCAACTTCTCATTTACAAGGATGAAACTTGGGTAATACTTGGGACAATTCCTCTTTCTGCTATTTTTCATAATTCTATACTTCTGGCAAATATTTATTTTGTTCTTCATTGAGATGTGTGTGCTCTTGGTTGTGTCTACCTCATGATCAGTGGACAGATCAAACTGAAAAGACTGATAAATCTGGCAACACACCAGAGTCCTCCTACACATAAATCTAATTTTCTGCTGTTAAACCAGTCAAACAGGGTGACTGCTCTGAAACACTGTTCTGCACTCAGTGATAATACTCTCCTCTGGATCACACCTGATTGGATCACAAGCAGATCTGAACACCTGGCATTGCAACATCCCTTAAAATCCCCTTTGTTATAAAATCAACCGTCATTACTGATGCCCTGCAGGAGTGGTAAAATAAAACAGTGTTTTCAACAAATATTTGCTTTTAACTGAGGTCTTTTATTCAGCTAAGAGACCTCGGTGAGTGAGGTGTTTTGTTCCCTTTCTTTGACTGTTTGTCACTTTAGCCTAGACATTATAATAATATGTGAACTTAATCACAACCAATTGCAGTTGTTGCACAACCCATTGAAGTGACAGTTGAACAGCTAACATTAAGTTTGATCTAAATTCTCATGTCTCAATTGCACCAGCTTCTTTGTCATCTTCTTTCTGAGAGCAAGGCTTACAAGAATCTGAAGATGTAAGTATTAAATTAATGTCGCCATGTCCATGAGCCAAACATTTCATACTGATCCAGAAACAGAAGTCCTTATTTTAGGATCAATATATGATCATGGTGAGCTTGACCTGTACAGAGTGTTTACCCTCATGTGTTTGGATAGTAGGGGAAGCAGGACTCTGACCAGTTGTCTTCACTCTCATTAAAGGACTCTTGTGGGTTAACTAACTCCTGAGCAGAAACAGCAGCATGCTGCATACAGGGAACAACAGTGTGATGAGGGTAGGGCTGTGCTGGTCTGTTTGCCCTTTCAGTGTCTCCTGGTTCGTCTGGTCAGAGGTGGGAGGGCTCTGGGCCGCAGGCACAGAGATGGGTGGGAGAGTTGTGCGGCTGGCACACATGTCGTAGAGATTTCCAGAAAACTGCGCCTTCCTGGACTCTTGTCTTAGAGACTCCCAGACTGCTGCTGCTTCTCCGGGACAGCCGGCCAGAGCTGAGTTGGCACAAACATGGAACGCATTCCAGGACCTTAAAGAAACAAGGACAGGACGAGATGTCAGTGTCAAAAGTATCGACTGCAGCACAGTGTGTAGACAGTAACCCACAGTTATACAGCTATGAAGCTGTAAATTGTTCTCCTGAATACCAGTGGTTTAAGTTTTCCTGCTGCTGCAGTGTTGTGCATGTGTAATGCATGACCCTGTGTAGTAGAAAGTGTGACAGAGCACCAATCTGATTACATCTAACAGAAAGACTTAAGAGAGGGCAGTGAAAACAATGTGTTCAAGCCAGTTTATCTTTTTAATCCTTGTTTGGCAACACTTGTGGTGACTGGTGATAATACAATTTTATAGGAACGTGTCCCAGAGTAAACATGCCACAGCCACAACCAAAGCAGAGCACCATTCATTGCATCATGCAGTTTTCTCAGAAAACAGCTTCATGCATCTGGAAATGATGTTGATGTTGATAGTTCACACGTTCACCGGCTTTGTCGGTTCATGCTACGATTCACCAATTAGCACTAAAGACAAAGTACTGCTGAGTCTGATAGGAATGAGATTAGTTTTACAGGCATTAAGTCATTATCTTTATTAATGGACATGTCTGTATCTTTTTTCATTGTATCAAATAAGTTTATAGAAATCCAACTAACATCTGTCAATACATTTCTCTAAAAGCCAAAAATCAGTCTCATGTGAGATTCACCATCAGGGGATTATGGTTGTCTCTACATAATTTCATGTCATTTCATCCAACAGTTGAAATATTTCAGTATGAACCAAAGTGGTGGGCCTACTGACCAATTGTCTTTAGATCAACATCTCAAGGGAAAAACTGATAAGAGTAATTTTGAGGATTTCATAGTGTGAAACAACTTCTATCGAGGCGTGACTGAACATCCACCACAGTAACAAGCAGGTACACACTCACCTGCAGATTGCATCGATGTCCTGTGTACTCTGGTCTTTTTGCGTTTCCACCAAACTATCCCCAAGTGTGAGTAGACACTGAGCAAAACTCTTGTAGATGGAACCACATGAAATAGGGATGGCAGCTCCGAAACACACAGGGACCAAACCTGGTGGAGAGGAAGAGACAAGAGACAAATATGTTTTGACACAAACAGATCAGTATGTTTATAGAGAGTAAAGCAGAGGAATAAAAAAGTAAATACCAACAAATAATTACAGAAATATGTTGTGTTGAATATATCTGGAGGGATTATAAATCCTCAAAGCCAAACATTTGAGTGTATCAATCAGCTCCAACACAGCACGACCCCCTGACACTATTTTGCCTTTTCTCTGAAATGTTCTTGAAAAGCTGATGCACAAAGTTTGAAAGGTTTGGCGAAAGTAGATTTATAGATTAACTCTGAGAACGCCTCCAGTTTGTTGTTGTCCTTGGATGCCTCCCCTTGTCAGCACCTGATATAACCCTGACTTCTAGCCTCAGTTTGGTTTTTGATCCAGTATCCTTATTTGCTCCCCTCTAAATGTTGAAGGTGTGAAGCATACTATTTTAAAATCTGCATTTATGAAATGATAATAATAACCTTTGTAGTGTTTTAAAATCTAAATGCAATGTGCTTTACATGAGTAACAAAACAAGCAGATCATCAACACAGAACACCAGCAATGAGCATTAAAAGCACATCGATTAAAGTGATATCTAAAAAGGCACTCTGATAAGAGTATGTTTTAAGAAGAGATTCAGAAGACGTTCTGAAACTAAACTAAATGCTGAAACTACACCTAATCAGAAAACCTGATGATGATGGGCAACCTCAGCAGCTACACCTGCAGCTAAATTCACCAACTTCTGCAAATAAGCCAAGGATCACCTCTGAACTTGGGCTACACCTGAAACCACCTCAACTGCAGCAACACCTGCAACTAATGACAACTTCTGCAACTGAACCAACTACAGCTTCTACACCAACCATAACATCTACTGCAACTCCTTCAATCTAATACACCAACTTCTTCAACAAAACCAAACAGCAAAACCTCAGGGCAACCTGTGCAAGTTAGCAACTGTTGAAACTATAGCGATACTTGCAATTATGATTTTGTTTATTTTGGAGCTATGTTTTTATCTCATCTGAAACAAATAAATAACTGATTTCACATGCAAATGCACAGTGTACGTCAACCTCTATGCACACACACATACACACGAGAGAGTGAGAGAGACACAGCGCATGAAGGGAGCATTTCATTAGGGTAAGTGCATCTGTAAAACCACTTCAGTTTCAGAATAAGCTGAATCGAGCATATACTCTACTTTTCACCTTCTCTAACAAAACTAAAGTTTCACTGATCAACCAACATGAGTTTTTACTTGAATCCAATTTGAAGAAAAAACATATGTGCAGATACCCCAGGAAAAACGGAACATGCAAGAGCATTAAACATTACTTTCTGAGGACCTAAATTAACTCCAACACATGCAACACGCCCCCAAAGTGCAAGTGGAGAGCAAAGAAATATCCTTACTGAGGCAGAGAGCGATGGACAGCAGCACGGTCGCAGCGCCTGGATGGGACTTCATTGTTCAGCCCAGCAGAGTCCCGTGGAGCTGAGTGCCACCACTGAACAAGCTCCCACTGGCTATAGATATGAAGAATGTAAAGTTGCTGCTTTAAAATGGGATGTTTCCTGCCATCCGTTGGGAATTCATCAGATTGCAAAAGTACAGCAATGCACACAGGCACAACCCAGCTGGATTAACAGTGAAAGGGGCCGATGCATCACAGAGAGTAAGAGGATGTTGTGTACGTGTGTGTGTGTGATTGTGTGCGCGTGTGTGTGAGCACTGGGGAGGCGAGCCGTAGAGAGCTTGGAGGCAGCAGACCAATGACTGCATCACAACATAGCTCACTGGATTAGAGAGTTCTCATTTCCGGTCTTTGGTATTTAGAACATTTATTTGAGACACAAATAAAAATCATATAATGGTGAATGTACTCTAAGCACACTTGTTACAACCCTGCCTGGAGCCCAAGCTTATCATTACTACTGAACACTGAGTTTCTAACATGATAGTGGAAGGAAACATGAAACAAGTGTGAGGATTTCATTTTATCTGGACAGATGGATGACGTCCCAGTGAGGATAAGAGACCCCAGCTCACCTGGGAGCAGAGCAGTTTCTGAGAATAGCAGCAGCCCTGTGAGAATTCCTGTGCAGCTATGTGGGTCACTGGGGGCCGGTGAAGAGTGCTGTGATGTGTTAAACAGTTTAAAATAGGTGATTGTAAACCATCCACCTTATTCCCAGCCCTTCTATCTTGAGCGTCTATTTTACGCTCCCCTCCTCTCCCTCTCCATCTCCCTCTCCCTCTCCAAATCCCCTGCTACGCCCCCCAGATGGCTCACGCTCCGTGCATTAGTATAAGTCCTGGTTCACATCTGTATACTGACACAGGAGGAATGGTAACCCATTGTTAATCTGCAGCTTAAAACAACCATTATCTGTAGAATAATCTGTTTGTGTCTGAGGCCACTGCCCAGAATCAATACATCATGGAAGCTACTTTGGCAATTCCAAATGTGAGTCTTCCTGAAAACATCTGTATTAGCTCAACATGCCTGATGACTTTTTTTTTTGCATTGTCACATTGTAGATGCTCAACAGAGATCAAGCTAGATGTGGGGTGGGGCTTCTGTTGTTTTTTTTCCACAAATTTTCCGGGCTTTCAGGATTTCTATTTTTCCCAGTTAAAGATAAATTGTTATTGCATTATGTGAACTGAGGTCCAAGGACAGATGTTTTAATATACTTTATACTGTGTACAAAGCCTTGAGGAAGTGCTATATACAGTAAAAAAAAATAATGTTTTCTTGGGTCCAAGTCATAGATACTCTATTTTCTTCTTCTTTTTCCATAGTTTGGACATTTTGTTCAAATTAAGATTAATTTTAGTCACAGTACACAATTTTTTAAAGTGTAAACCAAAGCACACCCTCCACTCGTTGACTAAAAGCTCTTTATGCCTGCTCACTCGGTTTCACTGCACAAGCAGTTCAAAGTCAAAACTGACTCATTAACAGTTACAGTGCTCTTCTGATCTCTTCACACCTTTCCTTCGTTAAGACTTCCTGTTCGTTGTGTGATGATTCTTCTGACATTTCCCCGGATGGCAGCACAGTCTCTTTGCGCCTCTTTGCTGGACAATCACTTTTATGAGTACAGAATTGGATTATTTGTCACATTGTCCACTAAAACGTATTGGCATTATTCTTGAAAAGCGGTTGTAAGGTGTCTGTAGCTTGCCCTGTTATGAAAAACAAGGCATCATTCAACTTTTTAAAGAATGATTAATTTATCTGCACTACCATTTGCCTCATCTTTCTGTTTCACTCTCAAATCTGACATTTAATCAGGGGTAGGACAGGCAAACCAAACTACAACCATATTGTTTGTGGCCGAATGGAGAGAATGACAAGGCCCCCCTGATGGCCACCTTTTGCACCTTTTGCTCGCATCCTAAAAATAGTCTTCTAGATGGAAACTATGACCGTGGCTATTCATGTAATATTATGAAAATGAACAACACAAAAAACAAGTACCGTGACTGAGAGCCTGAAGATTTTGACTACTGACAAACACTATAGTAGGATTGTTCCAAACTGTCTTCTGGCACAGTTTTTGATATTAACTCAGCAGACTCACTCTCTAAGGTTCATGAATGACCCTTCCTGATCAAGAGTCATACACAGAGTGCTCCAGTCACATGAACACCCACTTTAAGCTGTAGATGAGCAGACAGTTCCTTTTTCAGTCTTTTGTAAGTTTGACTATCAATACAATATGTTTCATTTTGATTTTCCCACACATCTGCACATATATTTGTTATTATTTCCCGTCTATATAGTGTACATGATTGGTTCCCAGTGCCGGATTTCAGAATGATGAGTTGCTTGCATTATTATACTTCATTCACATTACATAATTACTCTCAGAGGATGAAACAATGTGACATGAGAAGCTGTTGTTCGGCCTGACTGTAAAGACTGCAGTGGTAAATGGCAGCAGCCATAGAAAAGAAAGACAGAGTTGTGTAAGTTTGATTGACAGCACCAGATTAAGGCATTATGTAACACTGTAGGGAGTAAAAAAAAATAAATCCAGATGAGATTAGGATCTGGATCCTCCCTCTCTCCAGTGCTGTCCATCCATTCATTCATCCATCTCTCCCTCTCTTTCTCTGTTCCATGTAACCCATTATCACAATAGGAGTTTAAAATTACCCATTTAAATTTGGGTTGAGCAACTGCGTTACGGCCCTACACTCACATTATGACGTTCAACATTTCAGCTCCTCAGCACGAGTAGCAATAAAGAAAATTACCATCAAAGCAGCCAAAAGATAAAGCAAATTAGGGCATATAGACAGGAGATAAATCTCCACTCCTCCCATCGCCATCTAGAGGGTGAAAATCCTGCTGCAACATACAACTATACAAGTCTGACAAGTGTTACTTCTTCTCTAAATTACATTTGACTTTTAATTTAAATGTATTTTTAATTGTTGTTTGGCTACTTTTACTTAAGTAAAAAAAAAATAAAAAATCTTCCACCTACATCTTGCAGTGTACAAAAACACTGAAACTGGTGCCAGGTAAGTCCATTCAAAAATAATTATATTGGAGAAAAAGAAAATTCAAATAATAATGAGATTCATTCATTCATTCATTCATCTTCATTCTCTGTACCCGCTTGTCCTGTGAAGGGTCGCAGAGGGGCTGGGGCCTATCCCAGCTGTCATCGGATGAGAGGCAAGGTACACCCTGGACAGGTATAATAATGACAATAATAATAAAATAAAAAGTCAAATCACTTGTTGGTTTCTCAAATGTGATGATTTGCTGTTTTTAACTTATCTGTTTCTCAAAACAAGCACTTTGAATACATATGTGGTTTTATCCTTTGGGATCCTATGACTGGACAAATTATTAATTTATTTGAAACAACTGCAGACATCCACACAGCTACATGCAAGCCTCCCTAAAAGTTAAATTGCAATCTCAAGGCATAATATTTGTGATCTTGTTATCATGTGAAGCTCCATACAACTATTTTTTCCCAATAATTCTAAAGAAAGAACTAAACTGATGAGTTAGACACTCTTCAATGCGCTCACTAACACTATAGACTTTACAGAAAACAGATGCTTTAAGCATCAGTTCACATTAAATGCCAGACATTTGTAATTCAGAGTTTCGTTCCCATCACAAATCTTAAAATTTTATTATTTTTTTCCACAACTCAACACTGCTGATAAAAATACTAGAAACACTGCAAGTTTTTATCTCTTTTTTCTAAACAAAATAGTCTCATTGCAGTCCATGGAGTTTGTTCTCATACAGGATGAGCCTTCTAGTGAAGGTAAAATAACAGTAACACTGCAGGATCTTGCAGTCTGATCCTCTTTTGTTACTTTCATACTGAACAAATCAACACATTTGTTGACTGTATAAATTAGGCCGCACAACTCAGCGCTATTTCAAAATGAAATTTACTTCAAATTAAGAGTGGAGCACAACTGTCAGACCAACTCCAGAAATGCATGTAACATCCTGTGCATAAAACACTCATGAACAGGACAGAAATTCAGTCACTAAACTTCTGTTTGGAGAAAAACAAACTGAACACAAACAGGCACATTAAATTCATGAATCACACAGAAACAAGCTGATGCTGTTTCACGAAGCAACCTTGTAGACAAACATACACTTTCAAGTTGCATAAAGTGATAACATGTTTTTCTATGAACCTCTATAATGCGAAAAAACTGTTGCAAAAAATGCTTAATGTTTTCAACAAACATCATTTAATAACATTTAAGTGCCCTTCAAAGTTTTTGAGGAACTCCTTAAAGTCCCCTTTTCTGTCGCACAACATTTTTAGCAACAAAAATAAAGGACAGCAACTTAGGTACCTTTAAAGGCAGCTCTGATACAGTCATGATAGAGTTCTGTTTGGATGACTAAAACCATATGTGTGCCAAGAATAGTGTTTTGGTAGCACATCAATCTTATGGGCTTCATCTTGGCGTACTTCACATTACTTCTGCAATCTACTGAGAGATGTTTCTTGCAACAGCCTCATTTCGACTGAAAAGTAAGGAAAGGTCCTCATAGAGTTCTTAAGGAGAAAACATTGTATGCAGAAAGGCAGCATTGAGCATCAATCTCCCTTCAGCCCGGTTATAAATATGTAAGGCTGTCTAACTTGTAGATCTGTGCAAACTACCAGTCCTTGCTGAATGAACAAAATATGTGTGCAGACCAATAGCGGACTGTGCATGTTCCTATGTTATTAGCAATGAGGTTATTACTATCAGCTACATAAGCTAGTCAGCCAACTTTGTTCCGGGCTTTTCAGTTCTACTTGTTAAAAATAAATTGTCATCGCTTGTAGTTTAATACAAAATAGGGCTGGATCTGCTGTCTTCAATCCCCTTGCCTCCAGTCTCAGTCTCTGTAACGGGTCGTCTCCAGGAATGTTCACCCATCCCATCATCAGATTTTCTTCCGGACGCTGCCAGCCACCGAGTGGCCGTACAACAGCCGGTCCCGTTCCCGCACCTCCTCCTGCAGCTTGGCCTCCGCCACCCGGAGCTGGCGGATGGTCGCCTTCATCTCCTTCATCTTCACCTCCATCAGTGCGATGATGTCCCTCTGCTCGTTCAGTTTCCGCAGCAGCTCTGCAGACGTGGTACCGGTGGTCAGGGAGTACGAGTGGTCCAGCGGACTGCTGGTCACGCTGACATACTGCACGGAGGACCCCGTTTCGATCGATGAGTCGTCGGCCGTGAGCTCGTCTGCAACGCCGATCCCACCGGTGAAACAAGTACCCTCTGAATGGGCGGGTAGCCGCGCCGTGCCCAGGTACTCCCCGTTTTGGCCTATCTGAACCACGGTGATACTGTCATCGCTCGCCTCGCCGCCAGCATTGCCCTCGGCCCCTTCTGCCGTGTTGCCCAGTACGCCGGTGACGACAATCCCGGAGGTCGCGGCCGCGCCGGGGGCAGGAACCGCCGAGGACGCTTTCTTGCCTCTGCCTCTCCGACTCCTGCGCTCATTCACCCCCCGCAGCGGGAAGAGGGACGGTACTCGGATGCTGTAGGTTTTCCTCCCGCCGGCGAAATGCACGCTGCAGACTCGGTGTCCCGTGGTGGGTTGGAAGGTGCTGAAGCAGCCGCTGACCCCGGCCCGGGAGATGTTCCTCAGCCACAGCTCCCTCAGCGTGGTGTCCTTAGGAAATGTGTAGAAGCGCAGGTCCCGGTCCCGGTGTGAATTGTTGTAGCAGCCAGGGACACAGCAGGTGAACCCGGGCATGTTTACCTCAACACCAATGGTTAAAACGCGAGCCTCGAATTAAGTTTAGATTATTTTATTGTTGTTTCTTTTTTCTATGCGTTGTTATCAAGCTCGGCGGCCTGCAAGCGGAACTACACGTCCCACAACGCTAACAACTTCCTGTTTATTTTTCACCAAAAGTGAGCCGCTTTTCTTCGTACGACGACTGAATCCACCTGAATTTATCCGGATTCAGTATATACGGAGCTCGTATTCAAGCTGAATTCAACGCTGATATTATATTTTCGGCGGCAAATGTCTTGATTTTATTCTTCGTTGTGTTATCAGTCCAATCGTCCCCCACTGAGAACTAAAAGTCCCATAATCCTTTGCGCTTCCGTCCGAGTACGTTAGAAGTTGGCGCCCCTTCTGGTCAATGAGTGAAAATGCATAGATCAGTGGCTACTTGTTGTCTATCCCATTTCCAAATCTTTTTATTTAGTTAAAATAGAAGCAAAAAGAAAGTAATATTAACATGCTGAAAAACGCCAGCTTCAGTCATAAAAATACCCACCTATTTCCACGTAGAAATCCCTGTAATTATTTATACTGACAAAGTTATAGCCAAAGTTCTGTATGTACTGTAATAAAACAGATTTTTAAAGGCCCTGTGTATACACAGATCTTTTGATTTACACATGCTTATTTTAAAGTTGTAGTCAGATTGATATGTGGAAAATATGTAAGTCTGGAAGCTTGTCCTTGGTATAAGCCTAATTAAACAAAACAAATTGAAACAAATGTGTTGGAAGACCAAATTATCCTTATTACGTCCAATAAATCTAAATACAATCTACACATTTCGACTTACTTATAAGTGATTAATCTCCAGCCATAAAAGTCCAGCTCAAAAGGAAACAAAGATAATAAAAAATAGGTAATAGCATACATTATTTACCTCTTGTTAACCAGAGGAAATTGTTTTTGAGACACAGTGGCCATACAGCCACACATACACAGGTCAGATATAACCAAATACAAAAGATTGATATTATTAAGAAATAAATAATAAGTCACACCATAATAAAGTAACCAGAGTATCAGGTTGTCCAAATATCAGGTAATCTAGACATTTTGGAACATAATGTAAAAATCCCAAATCTGGGATTGATGACAGGTATGGTTCATAATAGAAAAGATGTTTAAAGAGAACTGACACGTGTATTGGAAATTACGTTGCATCAGGCTTCATATTCAACAGATATATAAGATACTTGCCTATTAGTCTATTATTCATTAATTTCCTGTAACCGCTTGTCCTCTGGAGGGTGAGAGGCGGGGTACACCCTGAACAGGTCGCCAGCCAAAGGGCTAACACAGAGAGACAGACAACCATTCACACTCACACCTACGACCAATTTAGAATCACTAATGAACCTAAGGAGCATGTCTTTGGACAGTGGGAAGAAGCCAGAATACCCGGAGAGAACCCACGCAGACACAGGGAGAACATGCAAACTCCACACAGAAAGGCCCCAGTCGGCCCTTTGAATTCGAATCCAGAACCTTCTTGCTGTGAGGCATCAGTGCTAACCACCACACCACTGTGCTACCTATTAGTCTGTTAATGATACAGTAAATGAATAGCTAATTCATTTCCAGTGAATACTGAGCAATTACAGAGGTACCTCATCTGTGTTTGTGCAGTGTACTAGAGTGCTCTAAATGTAAAACAGACAGTACCACACATGAAATAATATTCTTATTACATCTGCATCATCCCAGGTCTTTTTAAATTTTATTTTTGAGAAAGCTGTGTGATTTTTAAAAGTTAGTCGGTAGAAATGCATAAAGCTACCAAAATGTAAGAAGTTCTGAAGTTAGATCTGTTGTGCTAGCATACTAAAGCATTCTAAAACACTAACACTTAAACATTGTTCAAATAATACACGTGCTCCACGGGCACATCTTTATTATTTAGACAAATTAATGTTTTTTCAATTATTTACCTGTAAAATAACACGCTTATTTCTAACTTTTAATGGATTTAGTGTGTACATGCGAAGGGCGGAAACCATATTTGTTAATATGGCTGTCGTCGCCTGTGTCTCCCACTGAGTTCACGGCTGCGGACACATCTCCGTCCTCTTTAGCATCTTTGGTTCCGCCCTACAGCCGAACCGTTGCTACTGAAGTTACCATTAGCAACTGGGCAGCGCCCGGCTGAACACCTATCACCGTCGCTGTTGGTGTCCTGGCAAATACGGTAGGTAGCTAATGTTACCTTTTTGTGAGAGGAGTTGTTTTTGTATCACATTTATAGACAAATTAACTGTAACCATTAACTCTGTAAAGTACATGGGTTCACCGTGAGTTGTGTTCGCTTTGTGGCTGTCTGGCCGGCTAGCTGAATGTGCTAGCTAACGTTATCAATAACCTCACTGTGTAGCTAGCTCAGAGTCTGTATGTAACGTATTTAAGGTATCAAGTAAAATAGTGGACACTCTTTTCCAAGCTTGTGATATCGTTAAAACACGAAGGCTACTGCCCAACCAGCACTGTTGATATCTTCAGCGAGAGTTTCGCATGGCATGGCTTCATCTGTCCAGCTGACTCAACAGCTCGGCTGAGTTACTTTACAGTGGTGCCAGTGCGTGAGAGAGAGTGGGGCTTCAACAGCTGTCAGCCTGGGAAATGTGTGTTTGTTTTCCACGGTGCCTGAGCCCCGAGCGATGCAGGCTGAGAAAGATGTAGCTTCCTCCCCAGAGGTTACACAGGTAATGCAGGTGCACAGGCACACTTGCCTTTATCAGCCTGTTGTTGCACAGTCATGGCCGCAGGGAGCGTTAACTTCTTCTAGCCACTGCTGTTCTCCTGCAAATATATGTTTACACTATTACAATAGTTTGAGTTCATTTTTTGGCACCATCTTTTTAAAGCTCAAAACTGGACACTTCTTTGAAAATATATAATGCTGCGGGAAGGGGCTGTGACCACACAAGCCAATTGTAGTCCCACACGTTTATTGCATGTGTTACTGAACTGCACAATTAGGAAGGATAGGATTTAGATAAGGATACACACAGACGCATAAGTTGCACTGACTGTGGAGGTAGAGATGACGCTTGGTGGGTGCGGGAAGTCTATGGAAAGGCATGTCAAGTATGTGGCAGGACACAGTGTAAGTGGCTGTCAGTCTTCTGGTTGGAAAAACAGGGTGGGAATAGCATCAAACGTGTTTGTCTTGCTTGTTCACTCCAAACTGACTCACTTGCCAGATCATTAGGTATGAATGCATTGTAATATAACAGTCCTGCATTAAATCTTAGCTTCATGACTGTTATGATGTTATGTAATTGTTATGTAATGGAAGTCTTTGGTGTTTAAACTCTATAGAATTAAACACTTAAGTGTTTGTTTTTAGCCTAAAACATTGACTTAAATTGGGTTGTCAAAATACTTAATTTTATATAGTTTGCCTTGTACTGATTTTAAATCCAGCATCACAAAAAAAAGCAAGTAATGTGGTTTTCTGAAGTTGTTTGACGTCCCTTACATTCAAATGTGACCATCATGTTCACAGTTTATTCCACCAAGTTCATATCATTCACATTTAATTAAAGCTATTTGTGGAAGCAGCAACACACAATAAAAAAGTGCTGTTTTGTGTGATTTATAACAGTCTGTTCATTTGTTTTATAGGTAAGAGCTCCAAAATTTGCAGACAACAGCACAGGCCGTAATAAAGAAGTGGCTTGTTTGCTGTTGTGGTGTCAGTGAGACGGGCCATGGTTCACACGTAAGGTCACAGTGAGTGGCGCTGCCATGTTGCCAGGAGTCGGTGTATTTGGCACGGGGAGCACAGCCCGAGTGCTGGTCCCGCTGTTGAAAGCTGAAGGCTTTGAGGTTCATGCACTTTGGGGACGAAGCGAAGAGGAAGCGTGCTGCTTGGCAAAGGAACTTGGCATCCCGTTTCACACTAGCCGATCTGATGATGTCCTGCTGCACCAAGATGTCGACCTGGTTTGCATCTATATTCCACCATCCATGACGAGGCAGATTGCAGTCAAAGCACTGGGTAATTTACTCTCTAAAACAAATATGTGAACGATGACACTCAAATAAGTTTTCTCCCAAAACACCAGTTTTATTTCAGTTTCCGTTCGCATTGTTTTAGTATCTGATTCAAATTCAGAATCAGTGAATTTTATTTATCCCAACAGGGCAATTCATTTGCAGCTTTTCCACATGCATTCAATACACAGTCCATCAACCAAACAAGCAAGTCAGGGAAACAATAAGTGCATTGAGTTATGCAAACTGATAATGTGACATGACCCAGCCAGACAGGGCAGGTCAGATCAGCTACACGTATCTAAAAACTATGATTATAAGTCTCTACAAAAATGCTCACACTGAAAATGTCTGCATTCTTCTGTAACTTGTTTATTAATGATGTGTGATTAATGTTGAACATGGCCATGACCACAGGGAGCATACAGTCGTTACTTCAAGGGAGTAGTTTAGTTAAATTCATCCACATCTCATATCAGTCTGTTAACAAACATAATCAACACATTCTCCATCAGAGGAGACTACATGTAAAATGTTAACTTACTGTATCTGATGAAATTCCTGAGTGTTGACCTCAGTTTCCTGTTTTAGTTGCAACTTCCTGAGTGTTTCCCCACTGAGCAACTTAACCATTGCACTAATTCCAAGAGCACTAAAGGCCAATGCATATCTAAAAGCTACACCCTCTCTGTTATCTCATGTGGTTTCAGGAGAACACTGAGTTTTTGTCTGTACATGCCAAACATCAGGAACTGGACAGTAATACCATTAACTCCACAGTGTGCCCTAGTTAGCTAAAACAAATACAGAAAGAGCATCTGAGCGTATGGAAAATATGAACGGTGTGTAAAATCTGTTGTCCTTGTCTCTGCAGGTATAGGCAAGAATGTTGTTTGTGAAAAAGCTGCAACTGCTGTGGATTCATTCAAGATGGTGACTGCAGCCAGATATTACCCCCAGCTGCTCAGTATTATGGGTAATACCCTGCGCTTCCTGCCAGCTTTTGTTTCAATGCGCCAGCTGCTGGTGGACGGATATGTTGGTGAATTGCAGGTGTGTGACGTCCGGGTCTACGGACCGAGCCTCCTGGATCAGTCGTATGGTTGGACCTGTGAGGAGCTGATGGGAGGAGGCGGTCTGCACACCGTTGGCTCTGCCATCGTCGACCTTTTAAGCTACCTGACAGGCGCCCGAGCCCATCGCGTGCACGGTTTACTGCGGACTTTTGTGCAACAGAACAGTTTGATCCGAGGCATCCGACGTGTCACAAGCGATGACTTTTGTTTCTTCCAGATGTTGATGGGTGGAACTGGGTCTGCTGGTGTGTGTTGCACCGTGACCCTCAACTTCAACATGCCCGGCTCATTTGTACACGAGGTTATGGTTGTTGGATCCAGTGGGAGATTGGTTGCCAGGGGTACAGAACTGTATGGTCAACGCAATGGGGGTAAAGGTGAGGAGCTGTTGCTAGGCGACAGTGGGTGGGTGGGACCAGAGGTGAAAGAGATGCCCCTTCCTCACCTGCAGGGACTGAGTTCCATGGTAAAGGCACTGAGACAGTCTTTTCAGGCTCACGAGGAGCGCCGGTCATGGGCGCGAGGACCGGTTGCCATGGCACCAACATTTGAGGATGGTTTATATGTGCAGACAGTAGTGGAGGCGGTCAAACGGTCCAGCTGTAGTGGAGAATGGGAGTGTGTCGAGATCATGAGTCAGGAGCCAGATCCCAACCACAACCTGTGTGAGGCTCTGCAGAGAAACAAAAACTAAATTCTCTGCTGAATGTTTCTCCTTTAACTCGGCTGCTTCAGCAGTTTACATTAAACACGACTACTTTGCATATTCACAAAAGATTTTATTTGAAAGAACATAGCTGCGCTGTGAGTCAAACTGTTGTGATTTGTTTGTGCACCACGGCTCCATTATTCTGATTCTTACCGGAAAATATTGTTATTAAAAACTACCTGTGGTCCATTGACAGACGCGTGTGCCAAATAGTAGACGCTGCCTCTCTTGCTTGAAGTCATGACAGCAGATTTCCTGCTGAATAAGACCTTACGTCACCTGTCAGTAAGGTGCCACGCCTAGATCAAATATTGGCCAAGAGCAAAACTGATTCAAAGAGCCAGGGCATGTCGAACTATGGCCTCTCTTTTTACTGGAAGCAGCTTGTTTTGTTACTTACCCTAATATCATATCAGTGCAGTTAACTCTGTTTCAGATCCTCCGTGTCAGACCTGTGGTTGGATTATAATATGCTAAATGGCACAAGCTCAGTCCTACTATGGCAACAGGACACTACAATTTGCTCAAGCTGTTAATTACTGTAACTTATAGTCAGATGAGACCACATGTCAGTCTCTGTTGTAGATGAATTTTTGCTGTTAATGTGTTTGGATGAAAATATATTGGTGTGAATATACACCAATAGCACCTGCATTATGAATAGGAGAGTTTACCTCAGGCATGAGTCTCAAAGCATGAGGACGATTTGACTAACAAATATTGTGTCGTCACTCTGGCAGAGCTCAAACAGATCTCCACTGGAGTTAAACTGAATAATGCAGAATAAGAATAATGGAGCTGTGTACAGTTTTGTACTTTATGTGGATGTTGTGACAATGAGCATTCATTTCGATAGTTGCAAGAGGGGCTTGTTGATTTTTATGTTATACTATACCAGGGAATAAGTTAAATAAGCTATGGAGAGAATTAAAAAACAAAAACAAAAGTACTTTGTAGCAGTTCCCTCAAAATGCCCAGGGTTTCATTTTAAATGCTTTTTTTTTTTTTGGGGGGGGGGGGGGGGGGGTTGATCATCACTGTGCTGTAAGCTAGAAAATAGGTTGTAAAAGGTTTGAGGGTCGCTGCTTCACACACACAGCAGCTCGGCCTACTCCTGCATATTTTCTGTTGTAGAAGAAGTTTAAGAAGAGTGCAGCACAGACCCTACTGATGTCTGATCAGAAGAAACAACATTGAAACTAAATATAAGGATTATACTACCAACTTGTCGGGCCTAAACATGTTGAGTATTTGTTGCTACAAAAGAAATATTTTAGGTAAACGTACAAACGCAGGTTTGTCCTAGATATTTGAGATTGGTGTCCTATTATTGATACATTTTAAAGATTAAGAGCCCTAAAAGTGTCTAAAATATTTGTTTACATTTAAAGTTGTTAACCATTGAAGTAATTGTGTATATTTGCAGTGCTTTAAAAGTTATTACCGATGTTGAAGTTGTAATCTTCGGCCACCAGTCATACTGAAACTGTACCGATATTTTCCTTGAGTTGAACCACTGGATTTGACGTGAGAGTATCACCGTGAGCCTCTCTAATGTGCTCAGACCAAGAGAGGGAAGCGTTTACAGTTTACTCACTGCCTCTCACTTCTGTTGAAGCGACATGGAGCCACACTGTTGGCATCGCAAAGACAGGAAGTTGTTGAAGAAAGAGGCAGTGTGTACTGGTTTGATCTGATGAATCTGTCCCTTTCTTGGATCCATGATTATCTGCAAATATGGATTAATGCACGCTTACCTCACGCTTCCCAACAGTGCTTTACAAGTTTACATTCAATGTCACATTTTCCTGCAGAACACGTAAACATTAAAATACATTCCAACAGTTTTCACCTTCTCATCAACGGCTGTGTTTTTGTTTTTGACTTGTTTTTTTGCACTGAAAACTGACAAAATGCCACATATTTAAAATGCAGTGTAATGCTTGTACCAGCCAGCACGCTGCAACAAAGATGAGTTTAACATTTGTATGAGGAAGACTTTTTGTATTTATTTCAGTTGATGTGGAGGAAGTTTGCCATCGCTTGTTCTGTGTTTTCAGCCTGTGAATTTCTGTTAAAATCTGTAATATTTATCTTTTTTTTTAGATTTAGTTATGTTTTAACTGATAATATTGGCTTTTGAGCACTGATGTGTTGCTTTAAAGTTGGGAAACTGTATTGTTCATCTGCTTGACAGATATTTCCTTTAATAAATATCTGCTCTGTGTTTGTTAATTGTGTGTCTCTAGTTCCCAGAGTTTATCTTGATATGATCCAAAACAACAAGAAGGTCAAGATTTGTTCTGATGGCCCTATCTTAAACCACTCCACGTTTGTTTGGAAATGTATGTGGAGCTCATTAATATCAGCACCGTTGAAGATGTGAAGGCAATAAAACAGGGCAAAGGGAGGAGGTATGTTCTAAAAATCAGAGATGGATCAGAAAATAAAATCAGTACAGGAAGAACAAGTTTTTCATATCTAGTTTAAGGAAAATGATAATCTGCTCCTGGTTCCAGTGCTGAAGTTGTCAGAGCATGCAGTACATCTGGCAGCTGTGTGTAGTTGTCCACTATGAAACACTGCAAAATCCATCACATATGGTGAGGATTTAAATGAGGTAATGATGTGGTTGCACAAACCAGACGATTCTTTTCAACCACTCCTGGGTATAAACTAAATGATCAAAGTCTTTAATTGGTGAGAGACACTGTTTTTTATTATTCCCACAGTTTGACAGTTTGTTTCCAGTGGTGGTTGATGCAGCATGTGACACCAACACAACACACTGGTAGTGGAGAACAACTCTGAAGCCTCTAGTTTGGTATATTGGCCATTGCTATCACAGGGTGGCCACTTTCTAAGGCATAACCTGCTTTATTGATTATACTGCTCAACATGGAATCATAATTAACAAAGTGAGCATCATGCTATATGAAAGAAGATTTGAAAGAAGTGTTTTTGACCATAATCTCATTTGGAAAATGATTACTACTCCAGCAAATCAAGATTGTGGTAATTTTCTTAGAATTTTGATTTATTTTATTTATTTATTTATTTATTTTTTGCAACTAATGGAGTCGCCCCCTGCTGGCCACTACAAATAATGTAGGTTTAAAGCATAGAATGAGGCTGAACCACTTATTTAACAAACCATAGGCGTGACTCATCTCCATAGTGGCATATCCATGCCGCTAAAGGCGGGACATTTGTAACCCGGGTTACTTTTTGAGGTAACAATTTACAGAATTCCCTTAAATGCATCACCCGCAGGCGATTGGTAGACGCTACAATTTACCAACGTGCTCTGAATGCTACACGTCCAGGCTATCGGCCAGCACCCACTTCGGAGAACACGGTCAAGCAAGCCCCACGTTCTTTGTCCTTATTCGAAGCTTTACGGTAAACGCGTGAAAAATACCAGCCCTTCAAAATAAAAGCGTCATTCTCGCACGCTGTCAGTAAATGGTGAACAAATTTAAATCTAATGAAAAAAATAAATAAATGAACAACAAATAATGACTAATTATTATTTGCAACAATGTTATAATGAATTACAAAAAGGTAACTAACTACATAAATATGGATCTGTGTCAAAATAATCAATAATATTTAAGTAAAACATAACATTTAAAGAAAACCAACTGTTTCCACAAATTGATTCCACTTCACCCTTATAGCACACAACCTCAAGATGCCACCCAGGAAATATCATGCCATTCTGGTGTGGAATTTCAAAATAAAAGCAGCACCTTAAATTGTCTAATATTTTACTTTCCACATGATTTTAAATAACCATAAAAAGAAAACTGCCTGTTTCCACAAGCTAATTCCACTTCACCCTGAAAGTACACAACCTCAGGATGTCACCCAGGAAATATCAGGCTATTCTGATGTGGAATTTCAGCTTTCAAATCTCTTTCCCGGAGCAAGAACCCTGCTGAAAGAGACCAGTGGTCCCAAGAGCCCTACTGCTCAGGCGCATTAAAATGTAACATCTGAACAAAATGATATATGATATATTACACAAGACAAGATAACTTGTGCCTCCAGATTCAATGAGTGTGGACAGAGCCTGCTATACTGGGGCTCACACATGTTCTTGGGAGACTTAAAGTGGATAAAAAAAACTTTCAATAGCTTCACTATTAGACTGTCAATATTTGTGTTTATTAAGATGGTCAGTGATGAATTCCTTTCAAGCAATTCCTGCCATCAGCTTTGGGACATTCAGAAAGGAAATGGCAAAGGAAAGAAGAAATATGAGTCTGGAGATACTGAAAGCTTCAGGTTTGCAAGAAAACTTTTTTTTATTTTAAAAAGAAAGAAAAATAAATTATTCCTAAAACATGCTTAACACAAATGGAATAAACATCCAAAGAGAAGGCCAGGATCACAGCAAAAAGCATGCAGTTAAACACATACAGGATACAAGAATCAATGCATACCTAAAAAGTGATTGAAGAGGTAAGTGTGACAGCTCTACAGGTGAACGTGGAAGGCTGCGGATGAAGGAATAGTGCAAAAACAGCATGATGAGGCAGAATAGGACATTACAGCATGCTGAGACATGGAGGATCTGCAAGGACATAAACATAGTATTTTGACCCGAAGACAATAGGAGGGTTAACTGAATTTGTAGATTTATAAAATTATATTAATAGATTTTGCTTGGTAAGTACAGAAATTGTCTGGGTCTTTATTATTTATTAATATTATGTTATTTAGAAAAGTATTGGGAGGTAGTTGTCAAAGTAATGCAAAGCATGTGCTCAGTTTGCCAACCAATTTTGTTTTGTCTTTGTGTACTTGTAATTTAGTGTTTTTAGTTTTTGTGCCATGTGCTCATTGACAAAGGATCCTGGCTCTGGGCCTCCTTTGACTAATTGGGTGAGTTTTTCTAATTTCCTTGCTTGCTGGTGTTAAACACTGTTACAACAGTAATAAAGGATTGATGTCAGATTATACACTTTTTTTGTGCTTTGTGGCAAAAAGTGTTTCCATCAGTCTTAACAGTCATTAATCATGAGTACAGATTGCCCCCTGTGCCCTTTAAATTACCATGTCATCTTTGTTATCTGTCTTTTGTATGTTTTTGAACTGTCCTACTTTTTTGTTTCATGTCTAGATTTGTCATTTGCTGCAAATCGCTTTTTATTATTGTTATTTTTTTTCAGCTGTCATTCTTACAGTTGTTGTAAATTCACTGTAAATAAAACAGTATTATCACAGTTTCTTACTGAAAAACAGGAAAAGAGCTTTTGATGATGGTTTAATATTAAATACAGATCAATTTAATGTGCCTTTATTCTGAAATTCCACATCGGAATAGCCTGATATCTCTTGAGTGACATCCTGAGGTTGTGTACTATCAGGGTGAAGTGGAATTAGCTTGTGGAAACAGGCAGTTTTCTTTTTATGTTTATTTAAAATCATCTGGAAAATAAAGAATATTAGAAAATTTAAGGTGCTTAATTTTGAAATTCCACATCAGAATGGCACGATATTTCCTGGGTGGCATCTTGAGGTTGTGTGCTATAAGGGTGAGGTGCAATTAGTTTGTGGAAACAGGTGGTTTCTTTTAAATGTTATGTTTTACTTAAATATATTCGATTAATTCGACCCATATTTGTGTAGTTTGTTGCCTTTTTATTGTAACTCACTATAACATTGTTGCAAATAATAATTAGTCATTATTCGTTGCGAGCAAGAATGACGCTTTTATTTTGAAGGGCCGATTTTGCACGCGTTTACCGTAACGCTTCGAATAAGGACGAAGCGCAAAAGTACTGTACGTGAGGGCTGGCTTCACTGCAGTGCTATCGGTCGGTAGCATTGACTGTATAGCATAGAGACGTTACAATTTACGGTTCTGTTCCTTAACAACTTGACTGTATAGTAAACCCAGCTACATTGCATGCCTCTGTGAGGAAAAAAACAAGAACCAGATCTCGGGAGAAGCTAATGTGGGCTGCTTGCTTTAGGGTTGTTGATGTTTTCGTGGAGACCAGAAGAGAAAGAGAATAACACCTAAACACGCGGTCAACATCCGGTGAGTCGGCTAGTGTAGCTAAAGTGACGACATGAGCCAATCAAGAAAACGCAGCAGCGTTTGGATGCACTTCATTGACAAGGGCTTCGAGAAAGCGGAGTGCAATATTTGCAAATCAAAAATATCAATCAAAGCGGGGTCAACTTTTAATCTTCGCCGCCACTTGAGAGCTCGGCACCCAGCCGTGCAAGAGGCCGAGCCGAGACGGTGTTTTCCCGACGCTGACCAAGATAAAGACGGAGCTAACGTTTCTGCCACCACGTCGTTCGCTTTCGGTAGGTAATCTTTGCACCGCCCGCCATACTTCATGTGCAAGCCATCGTCCACTGTCGCAACTATTCATGTACTTCTGAAACTTAACACTAGGGTCATATCAGTCTCTTTATAAGTCTACGGCTCAGATAGACTGAGCTATTGATTCAGTTAGGTGTGTTTCGACTTGATAACTCAAATCTTCATAACACTGGCTCCTTCAAAGAGCCGTTAACTCCATTATGAAAACAAACTGCAGCCGGAAGAACAAGGACGTTGGGCTGCAGCAATGCATTATGGGACTGCTGAGACCACCGGATTTAACATATACTCTCACTTATCTGTTTAATATGTTTACTAGTGAAAATGCATGAAATATAGTTTAACAGTCCAGCACTAAATCTTTGCATCATGATGGTTATAGTATTCAACATTAGTTTGATATAATTGAGAGAGAGAACTGGTGATTCAATCGTGTTTTTTCATTTTGGACTTTGTGGTTTGTTGTACTATTGAATTGTATTGTCTTGTGCCAACACATGTTTCCATTATTTTGACAACCCCATTTTAGTCAGTGAGCTAGACTAAATAACAGAAACACTACATACTGTTTAATTCAGTCCAGTTTAACAGCACCACAAACTACATCCTCCAAAATGATCAGACAGTTCAATGACCACCTTTCTTACACTGTTTCAACATAGACTGAGCAATATAACAGTCGTGAAGGGAAATTTGGTGCAAGAAAATTATATTAGACTGTGTTTGTTTTCACTAGTGCACCTAAGGAACTGGCAACTGTGTGTAGTGTGTAAGTGTACACATTACTACAAACGCCAACAATGGCTTTCTGATTTTCTGAAAAATAAAAGTTTTTATCAGACTGTTCTTTGTTGTTATTTACACATCTGCTTCGCTCGCTCACAGTGAAATGTCAAATTGTGCTGTATAAAAATGATTATTGAATCTGAACTTTTCTTTTTCTTTTTTTTTCTCTCATCCTGTTCAGTTGATGTGACACTGGAGGACGGAGACTCTGGCACCATTACCACAATGAATGAAAGTGCATATTCTCTCAAGCCAGCAGAACAAATAACACACACAGTGGCGAGTGATGCGCCCCCTTTGAAACGAACACAGCTCAGACGGAGTTTGGTTTGGAGGCACTTTGAGCGTTTGGACAGTTTGAATGCTGCTCAATGCAGCATTTGCATGAAGAAGGTGCAGTGTTTTAAATATGGCGGCACCAGCAACCTGCGTCGACACATGTCAAAGAGACACCCAAAGGTGTTCTCTGAGCTAGAAGCAAACGGGAAGCACGGAACACCTTTAAACTCAACACAACAAGACTCAAATGCTACAAATGGCACCCAGGGGACCTTTCGAGCAGCAGAGCAGAGAAGTTTTCAAGGTATGCACTTTGTAGCACGGTTTGACTGTGTAAATAGTAAATACATCTCTCTGAAAAATTATTTCTGATGGTGAAACAGTCAAGTACATGAATCACACACCCACTTATAGTAGGCCTGTTACATTTTGCACATTTCAAAATCCAGCTGAAAAAGAAGTGAATATCCTACTGTATCCAAGATTGTAATAAAACTAAACATGTAGCATTCACTTCTCCTTTTCTTAGCACGTGACGAGGAAAGGCGTGTGTTCAGGAGGGAAAGGGAGCTGATAGATGCTCTGAGGAGAACGCAGAAGGAGGAGGGTCTGACACTGGAGCATCAGCGGGAGCTGCTTGAGAAGCTGCGTGCAGCCAATGCCCGAGAAGCAGCTGCAGAGAGGGAGCAGATTGAGTCATTGAGGAAAGCACAGCAGGAGGAAGCCAAGGACTTAGATAGACAGAGAGAAGAGCTGCAGAAGGAGAGAGCAGAGCTACAAAAGAAATGGGAGGAGCTTCAACAGGAAAAAGAAGAACTTTTGTTGTTTTCAAGAGGACAATAAGCCTCCTAATTCAGTTACGACATAACAGCAGAACTCATTCAGTTTTTTTTTTTTTTTTTTTATGGACACTGTCATCACTGATTTTAACCTTTCTCCAAATGCTTTAGGATTAAGTCGAACACAGGATGATGTAAAAACATCTAGTAAAACAAATTTTCCAAATTTTGTTTCTGATACAGATGATGCCCTGAAATCCCTTGAAATTAGATCCTGGACAGATGTCTCCTACCACACCCCTCAGTGCATTCGCTCAGTGTCATAACCACCTATCAAATGTGTACAGTAGTCTTTGTTTGTCTTGTCATTTAGATTAATCAACTGTGTGTCAAATTCAGTAGAAACTGATATATGTTAGAGGCCACCCTATAGTTACCCCTGTTAAGACAATATATAGATAGGGCTTGAATTAATCGAAGTTAATTTTTCATGCAAAGACATATTAGAAAGTAATTCTTTCACTATTGGACCTATTTGTTGAAGCCAGATGTTTGGTGAAGACGTACGTGTTTAAGTGTAAAATGTAGGCCAATATATATTTAGGAAAGCAGTCTCATTATTATGAATATGTTTTATATTCCTACTGTTGGTGAAATTTCTAAGAACTGATGTTTGAAAATCACATTCTGTGCTCTTGTTTTTATTAAATCAACACATCACAAATTTTTAAATCAGAATCATTAATATCATACCTTATGATATATTTTCTGATAAATGCTTAAAATCCAGTGTGATAATGAATTATTATTAACCCTGTATAACTTCAATGTTGTTTGTAAAAAAAAGAAAAGAAAGGCAAATACCACTGTAAAATAATATTTGATTGTTGAACACTGTAAAGGAACTTTTATTCACCTTCAGTGTTGTGAAGGCGAGTAAAATCCAAAAGAAAGGAGGTGTTGCAACACAAATCAAGTCCTCAGGAAGAAATTGTTAGACAGTGATTTGTTTATGATCATTTGTTTAGTTGAATATTTGTGCATAATTAAAACCTGGAACAATACGGGCCCTTAAACTAGTTTTAAAACCTTGGATTATTTAAGGTTATTTGATGCTTAAATAATTAATATTTCTGAATAACTGACCCTCCAGTTGTTAGGCAGGTATAGATGATGGGTATGTTAGATTACTTTGATTAGTATCTGTATCTTAATGGATAAACTGGTTAGAAAGGAAATGCAGCTACATGCATTAGTCATGCAATAGTCGGTGCTGGTATGAACTCTGCAACAGGTTTTGCTTGCTGTAACCATTCCTGTTATTCATCCTGACCATGTATGGATTCCTTTCTAAAGTGATTCCAGTGGAAGTGATAGAGAATGAAACCTGTAGGCTGAGTAGTACTTCGTCATGTAGTCTTCAATATACTGTTGGCATTTTCAAGACAGTGTTTCCTGATTAAGCTGCACTGGAGGCTTGCTGATGAAAAGAGGTGGATTGTTCAAAAGGGACTAAATCTGGAATCCACTTGATTTGACAAAGATTATTGAAGCCATGTGTAATCTTCAGATAGATATTGTTAGTACTCAACTTTATTTATAAAGCATGTGCACAGATATGAGAACAGACATAAAATAATTAAAGTAGAACATTGTATTGTCACAAGATGGTTAATGTTATTTACTTCTGTCAGTGGTCTTAATGGTGTGGCTGATCGGTGCATATAAGAAGGCGAAATTCATGCAATGGACAAAGCGCATGCGCAAGAGTGATTTAGGGTTAGTTTATTCCCTGAGTAGAACTTGTCAGGTAGTGTTTACCTACTGCCACTTCCTTGAGCTAGGGCCACCACCTACAACATATAATACATGGTTGTGTGTTACAGACGGTAAAGGACAATGTTATGGACTTTATTATAATTTTAATACGAGCCTGAGAAGTAGGCTAGCCTGAGAAGAGCCTGAGAAGTAAGCTAGCCTGAGCAGTAGGCTAGCCTGGAAGACTAAACCCAGGGTGGAGGACGTCCTGGTGACGTCTGCTCTTGAGTCCTGTTCCGGGTGTCGGAAGATGGCTGACAGTGGACCCGTGGCAGCGAAAAGATGCGACTCCGGCTCCTTGTCCTCTGTGAGTATGGAGACTATCTCCGCCCTGACGGAGCTGGAGGACCTGGAGAGAGTTTACCAGCAGCTCTGCACAGAGGAGGTTCGTATAAACAGCCGCTAACTGCGGTTTGTGTGTGGCTGCTGTCATCCACGTAAACTTCCGCTACGCTGCTGTCTCAAAACACTGCTGAGAGAAAGACTCCCACTGGAATAAACTGTGGATGAATGAACAGAAACAGTCGGGATAATTCATTTTTCTTTCAACGCTGACACATAGCTACTGTTCTGTATTTTCTAGACACGGTGGTGTACATGCAACAAAGCACTTAAGAACACTTCATACCAAGTGATCACAGCCATCATGTTTACTCACGAATACACACTCATAAAGTGTGCTGCACTACATTTACTACTACACATTTGTTAAAATAAAGACCCACGTGTTCATTCATGGTGCTCAGTTCAGATAGCTGTACTCTAAAATCCATTTTTGTTTATTTTTTAAAAATGTGCCTTTGTTGAATGGTTTGGTGTTTTATTTGTTTGTTTGTTTTTATTGATCCCGAATCATGGAAATTTTTACTAAAATATTTGCAATTGTTTTTAAGGGATTGATGTCAAGATTTCTAGGGTAATGTTAGGCTTCCTCCCAGGCTATTAAAAGCTGTAATGTACTACTAATAATAATAGTAATAATGTAATAAACAAAGATGTTAATTGTTTTTTTTTATTGTATATCTTATTATGTATCTGAGTAATCGAATAAATTAATAAAAAAATTAAAAAAATGAGGCTGAAATGTGCTGCAGGGCACACCTTAACCCCGACATATTATTTTGACATATACGCCATTCATGCACAGACTTAATTAATTAATCAGTGGAAAAATCAAAAATGGATTGCATAGTTGTAATTATGCTATAGTGTGCTTCGTAGTATATATGTACGGTATCCTAGGTGCTAAAGTCAAAATGAAATGTGTAATCATTGCATGTTTTGTTCTGTGTTTGATGCAGAATGAGGTGGAAGTTGAGCTGGACAGACTGGTTGGCCAGGAGGGCACTATTCACACAAAGATGCTGGCGCTGCAGAGGATGGGGTACAGTTTTTTCAGATCAGTGCAGCTTCAAGAGCAGCTGGTGATCTAAGATCTCTAAATATGAATCTGCAATCATGTTGTCGAAAATAATTTGTATTTGCTCTTCAGACCCAATCTGCAGTTGATCGGAGGGGATGCCAGTCAGCTGTCGGGCATGATCAATTTTACCTGCAGCCTGGCTGAAAACGTCAGCCGCAAAGTCAGACAGCTGGACCTGGCAAAGGTAAATCCATAGTCTCATTCCTTCTATCACAGATACAGTATCTATTCCTGATTGCCAGGGATATAATGTGATCAACCCACATAAAAAAATAACTTCTTATTCAGAGGTTCCTTTCTCTTCTGCCTCTCTACCCAGCTGCCTCTAGACCTTGTTTCTTCCTGTTGAAAGGGACTGTTTTCTTGCCACGGTCGCCTTAGTGCTTGCTCTAGGGGTTTTAGGCTCTGGGTTCTGTAAAGTGTCTTGAGACTATTTGGATTGTTATTGACGCTACATAAGTAGAAGAGAATTTAATTTAACTATATTATCTAATACTATCCAATGCAAAACACTGAAACAGAAGTTAGAAGTTTGTTTTAGCTCTCAGGTCATTTATATGTTGTATTTCAGTAACAATAATGTTATGATGAACCACATACTTTCAGCTCTGAGTATAAATCTCATTTGATTTTTGATTTTTTTGCAGACGCGGCTGTATAACGTCATACAGCGCGCAGATGATATCCTTGATCTGAAGTTCTGTACAGACGGCGTGCAGACAGCTCTACGTAATGAAGATTATGAACAGGCTGCTGCTCATATTCATCGATACCTTTCTCTGGACCAGTCGGTTATTGAGCTCAGCAGGCAGGGAGAAGAAAGTACGTGCTCTTGACCTCTCTGAGTCTTTCACTGCACTAAAATTTTCTCTAAAATTTTTGATTTTTTGATAATTTCCCATTGAGTTTGTCACACCCACGACAAGATCTTTTTACAATTAATATGAGGTTGATAGTACATTGTCTCTGCACTGTAAAGACTGTATACCTTGGCTTGCATGTGTTTAGCCATCACTAGACGAGCATCAGGACTAATGCATCATATCTTCACAGGCAGTTCTGTGGACGCCAGTCTGGTCATGCTGCAGGAGGCAGAGCAAAAACTGAAGGTCATCGTTTCTGAGAAGCTTGATGAAGCTGTAGCGGCCGTGGACCTTGCGCAGGTGGAAAGGTTTTTCAAGATCTTTCCTCTGTTGGGCCTCCACCAGCAGGGCCTCGCCCGCTTTGGTCAATATCTCTGCAGTCAGGTCAGTAACGAGGAATGCTGGGAGATGGTTTTAACCAAACCACTTCAATTATAGCGATCCGCCTTTGGCAAATCTGTTTGTTTAGATCATTGTCATTGTCATGCAGGGTGCTTACAGAGCGGTTTTGAAGCGCACTGTGGGTGGCACCAGTATGATCAGATATGAGGCTTACGGGTGACGTAGAGGCAAACGGATAGTGATCTGAGATGGCATCCACCTGTATTCAAAGCTGCCACACCTAATCAATGCATGAATTTAAGCCTTGATATAATTAAAATGATTTAGTTTAATAAAAGTTCATCCCCCACACAGTTGTCGAGTATGGGAAAATTAGATATAGAGACCAAAACAACAGATTGACTTGCATTTAGGCCCAGCCTCAAGTGGCCATTTGAGGAACTGCAGTTTATGGACAATCAGGCTGGCTTCATTTTTCAGCCCTCCTCATTCCCACTTGGTTTAGATGTAGATCAGATGTAGAGTCTGGATCCAGATACAGCTTTAGGATTTCCATAGACTTTATAGTAAAATTATAGTTGCATGCTTTCTAATGTTTCTCATTAAAACCTTTGCTTTTCTCATTGTGTTTCTTATTGTTATTTTTTTAGTCCAATCATTTTGATATCTTGTCTCTTATTTGTGTCTCTCGCTCATACAGCTCGCCTCCAAAGCTGAGGAGAACCTGCTGTTAGCTACAGGAGCAGATCTGGGCGAGAAGAGAGCTCTGCTGATATTTGCAGACACCCTAACACTGCTGCTTGAAGGTGAGAAAAAGCCTGTATGTACATTTTCCTTTGCACATTAGTGGACTCCTCTAATATGTTGGCATGTTTTCACAGGTATTGCTCGTGTTGTTGAGACTCATCAGCCTATAGTAGAGACGTATTACGGCCCAGGCCATCTGTACACACTGATTACTCACCTGCAGCAGGAATGCGACCGTCAGGCCCAGAAGATAGTCGATAAGTTCATCCAGCAGAGAGGATACCACAGCAAGGTGTGCACGATGTCTGCGCTGCTTCATGTGGTTGTTTTGTTTGTACCTGCTGTGACCCTGAGTCTGTCCTCTAGTTTCAGATTGTCCAGAGCAGCATGATGAAGAGCATGCCAGGGGAGAGGATTGAGCCAAGGTGTGTGTGTTAGTCTGGGCCACATGCTGCATCCCTCTTTGTTTGCCTCTGCTGTGTTTTTTTTTTGTTTGTTTATACCTCTGTCTTACATGGACAGAGAACTGGACCCTGTGCTGTCAGAGGTAACCCTGATGAACGCGAGGGCGGAGCTCTACCTGCGCTTCTTACGTCGCCGCATGATGGCAGACTTTGAAATTGGAGATGCCCAGAGCATTACACAGGGTATTTCCTCATTAAAGTATGGTTTTACATAAAAGGATGCAGGTTTTAAATAAGCTGTAGAAAATTATTTTTCTTCCACCCATTTTTGAAAACCCAGAGCATCAGCAGAACGTGGAGAAGCTACTCAAGCACTGCCAGCTGAGCAGGACCATGCAGGAGCTGATTGGCTACTACATTCCTATGGAGGAGTACTACATGAGGGAGTCTGTCAACAAGGTTAGTTACATATAGTGTTATTTCTATAGGAGACTGACTTACCATTTGCAGGTGGCTGTGGTGCTACATGTATGTGTGAAAAAAACAAGGTGTCTTTTTGTGGGTGCAGGGAGGTGTCTACATTCTTTGTAGGAGGAAGTGAGCTTAGCTGATCTCTACAGCCCATTCCTTGTCTCTGCTTTTATTAGCAACTATTAACATAGTGCACCTGAATCACAGACTGAGCACTTGGTGGTTAAGTTGCATTGCAGGTAATGTAGGCTGCATGGTTGGTGAAAAAGACTATGTAGAATAGAAAATACTATATATCTCTGGTTCTTTTGAATCTTATTTGACAAAATGCATTTGATAAATACCAAGTTTAGGAATTAAAATGAACAGAAAGTGTTAGAACACTTAAATACTTCTGGCATGTGTTAAACGAGCTAAAATAATATTATTTTTCCTGTATTAAATATATTAATTCCTTGTTTTTTTCCTCCCAGGCTGTTGCTATGGATACATATGAAAAGGGTCAGCTGACCAGCAGCATGGTGGATGACTGTTTCTACATTGTAAAAAAGTGCATCAGCAGAGCTTTATCCAGCTCCAGCATCGACTGCCTCTGTGCCATGATCAACCACGCTAACTCCGTGCTGGAGTCTGACTTCAGGTGCTCACTCTCTCTTTCTTGTTGATTTATTGATATATTCAATATTTTATACATATCTGATGACTATATGTGCTCGTCCCTGCTCTGCCTGTCTCTTTCCACCTGTCAGGGAGGTGCTATACAATAAGCTGCGGCAGGGCTTCCCGGCTACAACACTCCAGGACATCCAGCGTGGTGTGAGCAGTGCGGTCAGCCTGATGCAGAGCAGCTTACAGCAGGGCAAGTTCAACACGATGGGCATTGAGAGCACTGAAAACGCCAAGGCTGCATTTCTGGTAAGACGCATAGAAAGAAACTCACACACCCCTTCTTCACTCACAGGCTGTATCTTTCACAAAAGTGAAGCATTTGCATTTATTGTAAAAGTCTTAAAAAAAAGGCGACAGTAATTTAAAGGAGGAATCAAATGCGTGAATAAGCTCCTCTGATTTAAGAGCGCTAAGTAGTGCTTTAATTTTTAAAAAGGCTCTTTGCTAAAGGAAGCACTACTTCAAAAACCTTTTAACACATTTGTCCAATAGCAAGTGGAATCAAAAAAAGGTTTGTCGTTCCCTGTTGGACTCGAGACGTCAAAATACATCGTCTTCAACTGATTCTATTTTTAAGGAACGACTGAAGAGGACTTAATCTCACTCTGTTTTTTCACCTCAGGTGACTCTGAATAATGTGGAGGTGTGTAGTGAGAATATCACAACCCTGAAGAGGAACCTAGAGGTGAGTTTCACATCTCTGCCAAGGCTCTCTGCATCTCTTGTTCGTTGTGTTATTTATAGTTTGTCACGTTTCTGGAAAATTAACCTTTGGTTTCTTGGTAGAACGACTGCTCCAAATTGTTCACTCAAGGGGCTGGTTCTGGTGAACAAGCCAAGATCGAGAGCTGTTTGTCCGACCTTGTCAGCACATCCACAAAGTTCAAGGATCTCTTACAGGTTGGAGACACACGCGCACGCACACACACACACACACACACACACACACACACACTGATCTGTGCTTCTCAGCTGTGAGTTTATTAATTAGCAGTAGGAGCAAGGGAATGGGGAACTGTTGTTAGCATGACAGACCAGTGTGCACAGTGGAGGAAAATTGCTTGTTAAAGTCACAGGAGATTACAATTGAGCTTTAATGAGATCTGTTAAACCTTGTTGTTGTATAGAGGGAAAAAAACAACTTTGTACTCAGATTTTTTTTAACAAGGTAGGAGTCAGGTGTTTTCTGTAACCATTTGTTGTAAACAGCATCCTCTGAGCAGTGACTGTTTCAAAATCTGATTCTGTTTCACAGGAGGGTCTGACTGAGTTAAACACAACAGCCATAAAGCCTCAGGTCAAACCGTGGATCAGCAGCTTCCTTTCCATCTCACATAACATCGAAGAGGTAACAGTGTCACATTTCTGCACAAACATGAATCAGAGGTCATGAAACATGTTGCTGTAACTCTTGGCGTTCCTCGCAGGAGGAGTTTAATGACTATGAAGCTAATGACCCCTGGGTGCAGCAGCTCATTGTTAACTTGGAGCAACTCATGGCAGAGTTTAAGGTATCCGCACTTTTTAAGCTGTGACTTTATATTCGCTGATTAAATGCCTCTTCCTTCACATTTTTCTTGTCTTCTAATCATCATTCCCCTGCCTCACTAGACGGCCCTCTCTCCTGTCATCTACGACACGCTGACCAGCCTGATGACCAGCTTGATATCCATTGAAATGGAGAAGACGGTCCTCAAATGCTCATTCAGCAGGGTGAGGAGCTGTGCTCGGCCACCAGGTGGCAGCGTGCTCTCTGTGCATCACAACACTGATGCGCATGAAGAAAAGACTCAAGCTGTGATTTATTAATAAGTCCAGAAAGGCCTGTAGGGAAGGGCGCATCCTTTTAGCCCGTTAGCCACGTCCCCTGAATGAATTCCTATTCTGTTTCCAGTATACTGTATAGTACTAACAAAACACCTGAAGAAAATATAGCTGCATTCATAATGTACACACACGTGTGCTGTTTTTCACCGTGCTGATCATTTTGTTGTAGCTTGGAGGGCTGCAGTTTGATAAAGAGCTTCGTTCTCTTGTGGCGTATCTCACCACTGTGACCACCTGGACCATCAGGGATAAGTTTGCTCGTCTCACACAGATGGCCACCATCCTCAACCTGGAGCGGGTAATTCACGTTTTACACAGACACACACAGCCAATGGTAGATTGTAGCTAGTTATATTTAATCTATCATTTCATGCCACTTTGCAGTTCTACTCCTGCTCCTATAGTTCTTCTACTTTGAGCGTTATACTTTTTACTACACTACATTTGTCCGACTGCTTTAGCTGCTAGTTACTGTAATTAAACTATGACTATAGCAATACAGTGTGGTCTGCCTGGCTACATATTGTCAGTTTATGTCAGACCTAGGATGAAAAGTCTAAAAGTCTATAAATCTGAAATAAATAAATTACTATGGTAAAACACTGCTTACACATTAATCCGTCAGTATATCATTTATAATAGTATCAAACTCATTGTACATTTTCCGAATGAAATGGACCAGGATTAAAGTAAATACTTACTTAATAATTAATAATAATACCCTGTGTAATGCTCTGGGCATCACTTAATAATTACTTTTACCTATTTCTACTGCAGGTAACTGAGATCTTGGATTACTGGGGCCCTAATTCAGGCCCCTTGACGTGGCGGTTGACCCCGGCGGAGGTGCGTCAAGTTCTAGCGCTGCGCATCGATTTCAGAAGTGAAGATATTAAGAGGCTGCGGCTGTAACTCAAGATCTTGTACGCTGGTCGTTGGCGATTCCTGCACACTACCCACCTTGTGATGTTTTTCCCTCAAGGCTTCCTCCGTGTTTCTGTACAGATGTCCCCAAGGCATGGACAAATGGTTGAGGATTTCTTTTTATCTGAAACAAAAACTGCTGATTTCTCTTCAGTGGTGTTTTCAGACCTTCTTCTGCTCAGTCGGCTGATGTCAGTCTGTATCAATTACAGCTGAGCTCTTAGGGCAGTGGTTGTGGACTCTAGATGTGAATTAACAGTAAAACATGACAATAGTCTCTCCAGTGTGTAATTAAAAGTGTAAATGTGTAATTGTGTCACAGTGGGAGTTCCAACCTTTTAACCTGTGACTGGCTCTGAGAAACGAGGACATACTGGGACTGAGGAGTGGAGCTCTGCGGCTGTCAGTGAAACAGAGCAGTAATGAACATCATACCCATTAAACTGACAGAAGCAGGTCAGACAGCTGATCCAGTGTAGTCATTCAATATATGAATAGCTCCTTGTCTGTGAGGATGGAACACTTTTAACCTAATAAATTGAGAGCTGCTCTGCAACGCCTCTGATCCCTGCCATCCGCCACATTTCACCAAGTGCTGGCCTATTGCCATGCAAGACCTGTTCCCAATCTTTTTTACATATTTCTGACACTAAATACAAAGCTGTGTTCACCAGGCAATGGAGCATTAAAAGTGGTCCACTCTCATAATGTTCAGCCTAATTTCCTGGTCTAACCTTAATTCTCTGCACAGGTTAAAGCAGGTCAGAGTGTGTTTAAACGTTCGTGCGGTTTGTCGTCTACCCTGTTACCTTGCAGCATAATCAGACTCAGACCACAAACGCAGGAATAGTTAGGAAAAGTGTGGCTTTAATGTAAACACAACATTCGATTGGCTCAGCACAAACATTCCACATGAGAGCAACCAATAAACTACTGAATAGGATGGGGTGCAGCACAAAAACATTCACAGTAAAAAAAAAAATCTGGTATAATCATAATATATATATACAGTACGGTGCTTTTAAGGTGAAAATGGAGATAAGATATGAGGACTGATATGTGATAGGTAAAGAGTATACAGGGACGGAAAGATGAATTTCTGGGTGCACAGGTGAAAATGGTGAGCTGTACTTTTTCTCTACCAAAAGAGAAACGCGACAGACAAAGGGAGGGGGTTAATGGTTCCCTGTTCACTGACCAGGGGAGAAAAGGGTTAAAAAAAAAATAAAATAAAATAAAAAATAAACAACCTTGACTCCCCAGACAGAGGCTGCCTCAAATGATATTGTTCTCCTCGTGCAGTCTTCTATTTCTACACAGATTCACAACGAAGGGTCAAGCACCACACAGAGAACAAGATGTCATTGGAGGGCGGATTTCTACCCTCTGAACCGTAGACGGGCATCGGTGCACCCCAGCTTTTCATGACAGGAAATAAATATGTGGCACGGGATTTCAGGAGGTAGGAGGAGGCATGTAGGGCATGAGGCTTAAATAAATAAATAATTCATTGATAATAAAATGTTATATACTTAAATAATATAGTTGAAAGTATGAGCTATGATTTCTGATCCTATTCTCCTATCTGTCAGATGGTTGGCACCGATATGATGTATTTTATTTTATTTTTTTAGATATAACTGGCTGATAGGTATATCCTCACGCTACAGGAGGCCAATGGCAATGGGCAGCCACTCTGCACAGGAGAATCCTCTCTTTCATTATGTTTAAAAGTTAAAAGAGAAAGCGGAGTAGAACAGACCTGCAGGCCACTCAGTCATGTGTGGGACTGAAGGAAAGTTAAAATAGCCTCCTTCTTTCCATCCATGACCCTCAGCCACGAGTACAGCACCTCCCCGACATCGTCGTCATCCTCTCCACCTTCATACACACAGCGGGCTCTTCAGCGGAGCACCAGAGGCCATATTCAGTGGAGATATAAATGCCTCGAGGCTTTGCACATAAAAGTGCCACAAAGAATGGGAAAATATTCCAAGTTGTGTTTAAGAATGGCACTGCAAACTCCCCGCGTTACATATCTGGATTTTGCGAAACAAGGCTCCGGCTGAATAAACCCCTGGTGCTTCCGACCTTCTCGGTTGTTGACATGGCCATCAACAAAACATGAAACATTCAGTCGAAAAAACACATATTTTTAAAGACAAAACTGGGGTTTGTATATTGAAATCAAAATAAGAGGAGGGGAACAAATCATGGCAATAATCCAGTGTGGTGTCTGACGGCAGCTCTTTGGGTCCATTTGGACGTGTAGAATTACGTATTTATGTGTTTAAGTATCATCAAAATTATCATTATCAACACCTCATACACTCCACGACAACCTCTGTGCTTGGCCAGGCCTCAGTATAAGCCACACCCTCTAAGGTTGTTTGCAATAATGATGTCAGTGACGGCATCAAACACTACCTGGATGTTTCCTGTGTCTGTGGCACAGGTCAGGTGACAGTAGATCTCCTTGTTGGGAGACCGGTTCTTACTCTCAAACTGAACCTGAATATATGCAGTAGCATCATCGTAAGTATTAGCACCTGGAGACAAACGAGAGAGAAAAGACAAGAGGAGCATGAACTACTTTGTACAAGGAGCAGCTCTGATGAAGAGCGAAGGTGCAAGGCTCACCTGTGTATTCTGGAAAACAGATCGTCAGTGGTGACTTCTTGATCTTCTCAGCAAACAGATCCTTCTTGTTGAGGAAGAGGATGATGGAGGTGTCGATGAAGAACTTGTTGTTACAGATGGAGTCAAAGAGCATGAGCGATTCATGCATGCGGTTCTGCAGGAAGAATAACAGTGAGGTCAGTTTAATACGAACTTTAAATTGCTTTGTCAACAACATCCGGTTTGCAGTTTGAATCATTGCTTGATCAAGTAGTCGCCAAGGAAACAATTATAATTCTAAGGGTTTATCTTTCAATGGTTTCATTTTGTTCAACGTAAATGAGGAACAGAACAAATAAACATTTTCCAAGATTAATATTTTTCTTGTTAAACCAGCCTCTAATCTGGCTAATATTAAATACACTTGTGTGCAATTTATTCTGGAGATGACAAAGAAAGTAACAATATAATGATAAATAAATGGTTTGTTCTAATTTTTCCTGCAGTGAAAGGCCTTTTTGTCTTGTACAAATTCTATATAAAACTAAAATTCATAGACACAAGATAAACGTTTTGCCACAATCAGTCTGTATATATAGTTGTCGTTTTTCTTTTTACATTTTACCTTTAAGTGACAGTAAAGACATGAACTGTGCACCAGAGGGATTCAGATTGGAGTAACTCAGACACACTTACGGTTGTTTCATCTTCATGGAGCACCTGGTCGTATCCACTCAGAGCCACACAGAAGATAATGGCTGTCACATCCTCAAAGCAGTGGATCCACTTCTTCCTCTCTGACCTCTGACCTCCGACATCAAACAGCCTGGAAAAAGGGCGAAACGTCAGTTCAGACACAGCTCTATAATCCCCGAATCTCATCTCAGACAGCAAAGGCCAAGTCATTATGAGCTGCTGCGAGTAGCCACCTGAAATGGAGATTTTTGAAGGTGAAGTGGGTTTCAACGATGCCAGTGGTCTTCACTCGGGTTCTCAGGATGTCCTGCTCTGTGGGCTGGTAGTCTGCCGCCCCGATCCGGTCTAGACTGTCCAGGTAGCTGATGACAACAGGGACAGACAAGGGATTAGAGGGCTGGTGTTTTTTTGAAAATGGGCGCTTTTTGGTGCTTTACTCACTATTGAGCGGAGTCGTTAAGCTGGTATTCACGGGCACGGTTGAAGCACTCCTGAGTTCCAGCGTCGGCCCAGACACGCTTCATAGCAGTGAGAAGCTCTGCAGAGTACGGCTCTGTGTCCTCCATACGGCTCACAACATCGCAAACCAGTTTAGCATCGGCCTGGAAGAACACATTTCATAAGCTCAGGGGAGGAGCTGTACACCTGTACCTTTATTGCTGATGTAATAAAAGATTAAGAAATGAATTGGACGCAACAATTATCTTAAAAAGAAAAATATTTATTTTTGTAGAAATGCCACATTAATGTTAATTATCATCCTGTGCATGTGAGGGACATCAACAAGCCATCAAATACAGGGATTTTTATCAATACTGGATCAGATTTTTGATTTCTTTCGCAATATTGCATTTCACTTCAGCTCCAGGTTATATAAATGAAACCTCGGTTTCTACAGGTCAGTTTTTCAGCAGGTAAAAGACTAACCTTTCGGTCCTTGTCCCCAAACTCAATCCCCAGTGAGTCCATGGCTCGGAGAATGGCAGCCAAGCTCTGGATGGTGTTGCTGTAGACCACAGGCTTATACTGCTTCACATCATCCCCAGAAAAGCCATCTTCATGGATAATCCTGCAGGCGTACGGAGATATGAGCAGAGGGACAAAACCCTGGACTAAACAGGAAAAGTCACACATGTCCATATGTTCCCCCAGCCCTACTCAGCTGTCTTTTCACAATAAAAGCTCCTTATGTTCTGGCCTTCTATGGATGTGAGATGATTCCTGTCTTATTTTTAGAGTTAAACCATATTTTATTGCACGTTTTACTGTTCACTCTCCTCATTCCTATGCTCTATACCGTGAATCCATCTTTAAGCGTGTCACTTTATAATGGGGCAGGAATTGATCACATGTGGTCTGTAATTGGGCAGTAATGTGATATTCTAAGCCATTTATAATTTATTATGGGTAATGGAGTGGAATCAGTCAGAGCACTAATCAATCACACTACCCAGTACTCAACATAGTTAAAGTCCTTATAATCGGGTCAACGTTAATTTATTTATCGGCACATCCTCACCTTGACCGAATCTTTAAAATGTCACTTGTGTTTTAAAACGGACCTGCAATCACAATTAAACTTGATATTTCGATTTGATTAATATTTGATGAAAAAAAGAAGTGTTTTTACATGTGCATCTCATCGGTGCACATTATGAGTACAGGTTTTATAGCAGAGATTAACCTGAATCTCCTCTACAACCATAGAAATGAACAGGTTTATAAACGAAAGCCTTAAGAGAAACAGTTGCGCTTTCGCAAAGCAACGATCAATAAATGATTGCAGGTGGCAGCTAATGATTATATTTGCAGATTCATTGTTTTTGTCTATAAAATATCATATTTTATGAGGTCTCAAGGTCTTCATGTGCCTGACAACAGCTGAAAACCTGAACATGTTCAAATTACGTTCAGTACAGTAGGAAAATAAATGACTAATCAACAAACTGATTAATTAATTAATCATTTCAGCTCTAAAATAACTGGGACAATGGTTTAAATGTGAGGTTGTTCTATTTTATGTATTGTGAATTTAATGCATAATAAATTTTTAATAAATGAGTCTCACAAGACAGAAGTTTACAATAATCTACCTCTAAGGCTAACTTGCCGTTACATTTATTATTGATTGATCTGCATACGGTTGGATGAATTGTTTACTTAAAAAATAAAACTGCGTTTCTTTACATGATTATTAAAGTTAGATCTTTAGCGGACTAATCCGGAGACATCACTGACATTTCTGCAGCTGCGGCTCACTGGGTTAGTCCTCCATCACCAATCAATGAAGCTGCTTCTTGTTTAATTCATATAATCCACAAGTCAAATCTACTGTGTGCATCTTTTCAGCTCCTCCATTATTATGTAGGTCACATTTTCACTGTGGCCTTTTAGTGTCTGCCTCTCCTTTACAAAGAGCGAGTCCAACTGTATTAGGTACAGTTTCACACTCTCAGCCGTCATACTAACCTGCACAGTAAGTGATGATGATGATGAGCAGACAAATCACGGCAGAGCACGACATGTACCCTCCAATACCTCAACTTTATGACCCACTGTGTGTAGTAAAACCCATCCATCTGCTGGTCACTTAGGCTAAAGCAAGCCCTGAAAGTGTTTGTAAACACTATTTGGCCCAGAGTCTTGAGTTCAGGAGAGAGCAGTGAGTTATGGGCAACCAGAGACCAGAGGGAGGGTAATGAGGTGAAGGGAAGAGGAGGAAGCAGGGCATGGAGGCAGGGCGCAGTCAGTGCAGTGCAGGAAAGAGACACTGGGAGAGATGGTTCACAGGACCAAACATACAGGGACGGGCATTTTGAGAAATGAAACATCGAGAAACGTAACTAAGAGGTTTAGAGGAAACAACAACAGTGATTTAAAACGTCAAAGGGTGATTTAGCTTAGACGGGGAAGGTTTAGATGCGGTTTTAGAAGCCATATTTCTGCGTAAATCCGCTTTATAGGCAAAGTACTCCCGGCGATATCGGGCACTTAAAGCCATTAAGATTAAAAGCAGAGGTATTCACTAATGGAGCTGTAGTGACCTCACTGTAATTCACACAAACACACACACGCACACACACACACACACACACATACACACACACACACATAGGAACAACACCCACACATCCCCAGTCGCACACTCCCTGTAGTCAAGCAAAAGCCTCGTTAACTACATTTCAGCACCCAGGCGGTGAACAGCACCCTGGGACGCACCGGTGCGGCCTCCGCAGCCTCATTGTCTGTCTGCAGGAGGAGCTCGAGTCACCGGCACTCCTCCGGGGCTACGGCCTCTCGAAACATGGCGGCTCAACCTGCCTTAGCACAGATAGGGAGGCGCAATCTCGGGCCTTTCACTCTGCCTGTGCTTGAGATGATCAGAATGAGCCAAAAAAGGGAGACTTACTTCATCTGTTTGACGATGGTGCTTTTTCCGGACTCTCCGCCGCCTGTAAAGAATGGAGGGCAGAGTGAGAGCCGGCAGTGAAATCAGTACCACGGAGAGCACCTCCGCCCCATGCAGTCCCACCACTAGTAAACCGAGCCGCGCCGAGGCGCAGCAGCCCCGCGGTCGGAGACGCTCTTCTCTTACCGAGTAGGAGCAGTTTGACGTCCTTGGCGGCGACCATCCCGTCCTCTTTCAGGTTTTTCTCGATGGCCTTGCTCCGGTCCAGAGCTGCGCGCTCCTCGGCGCTCAGTGTACATCCCATGTTTCCAGGAGAATGAGCAATCCCGTCTTCTCCCCGGTCCGCCCTGTCCCTCGCCGACTCTCAGTCAGTACGTTGTCTCTCACTAGCGCTCTCCTCTTGCGCTGACTGCTACAGCATTAGGCCCGGATTGAGGGCGAAACAGAGCCGGGATCCCGAAACGGTGCTTTCTCCGTGACTGTGTGTCTGTCGCTCCGTCCCCTCTCTCAGAGGGGGTTGGGGGGTGGGGTCGTTGTGCTCGAGCCTGCGGGGTTGGGGTTGTTGTTAGGTGGGGAGGGGGTCTCTCTCTCTCGCTCGCTCTTTTCCTCTTTCTCTCTCTCTCTCTCTCTCTCTACAGGGCGGCGCTGGTGATGATGACAACGAGCGCGAGCGATTTCATGGTGTATCTCTTCACGAAGGCAGGGCGCGAGAGGAAGAGGAGGCTGCGCGAGACTCACCTCGGGCTGACAATCTGTCTGACGTCAGAGCCGAGCTCTAATCACGTCCGCTGAAAGATTATTCAAATGAAAGAGCCGTTTAAATGGCCCACGTCGTCCTCTGTTCTCGCGACACATTAGCCGAAACGGTGCTGCTGTCGAAAAATTAAAACGATCTAACGTGGTCACCGTGTATTCTCCACGGCCTGCGTGACGTGCAGTCGTGTCAACATAGGCCCCAAGCACACGCGGTGGTGGACACGGAGCACCAGGTGAACAATTACATAAAATATAGCAGGATAATCAGCTGACGAGCTGCCGTAGCCTACAACAATGTAAACAACACAAATGGAAAAACGACCTTTAGGCTCCTTAAGTGAAATTAGCACTGCAGGAATACAACCCTATATAAATAATAGATATTCAGTGTAAAAATACTTAGCCTAGTGTGTGTCATAACAAAGCAACAAACTGTATTTATAGCCTCGACAGGTGTAATAATTAGCTTAATAGCAACAGTACCATTAAACTTCCATAATAAAGTAGCCTACAATACTGCTACACTGCCGAGTGCATGTTCAAACTACTGTTTGAACTGTTTTAACTAATAATAACATTACAAATAAAGGTTATTTTTATTATTATTCCGTATGTAAAAACTCCAGGGAAGGAGAAATATGAAAAAAATGATCACTTAATTGTATTTGAGTAAATGTATCTTAGTTATCCTCAGCCCACCACAAACATAGGCCTATATCTGTATATGACTAAAAATGCCATATTTAATATCCAGAAAAATATTAGCAGCATCGTATTTTTAATGAGTGAGCTATAATTACTGACATATTAACATGAAGCATTATATGTTTTGGCACAGGTCTGGACGAGGTTATGTTATATGCTGCTGGGCAGTTTACCACATTTCATGAGATGACCATAGGTTTAACATCTACCTCCTTAAAATCTGATGCTAAAGGTGTTAAATAAATGTAAACGAGTAATGAAAATAGTGCAATATACAGCTTGAGAAAATACAACAAACACTTAAAAGTACCTAAATATAGTGTTGAAGTGCAGCACTTACTTTAATTGCATTTAATTACTCCTGCATATCATGAAATATGTAATCAGACATCATTTATTACTTAGGATTAATATTTAGGATTAAATTATATCCATGAAAACGTGCAATATTTGTGAGTGTACATAAACGGCTCTTTATGTTAGAAACAGGCAGCAATGACCTCCCTTTTATTGGCATTAGTTACAGCACTGGTCACACATAAAGAGATATGTGTTTATTAAAACTGTGCATGTCTACGTGGGGGGTTGTAGCCATACCATAAAGCAGAAATAAGTGTTTTTGTGAGTGATAAAAGCTTCTAATCCACACATCACATCTGGATGGATGGTCAAGTGGAGTAAAAAGGGGAGGGTTGGGTTTTCAAAGTGGACTCTGAATGGGCTCAACATTCAGTGAATCTCCTCTTTGACAACCATAAAACCTCCACAAACCCCTCAACTAGACTCTCGCCCTCTCCGCCCTGAAGCTTCCACAACGTGACTCAAGCAGCGGCACACACATTCATCAGTAACATCAGTAATCAGCATTCAATCATATGAGCATGTTCACGTGTATGTGATGGAGAGGGAGGGAGGATTAACACCAAATTATACCTGAGGGAATTTTGACAAAGTGATGTTTTCAGTTTTAATTATACTAATGCATCAAGCACAAACATGAAGACTATTTTAGTTTGCACAACCATTTAATTTGTATGCACCAATTTTGTAGAAAAAGAAATCAATAACTGAGCACTCATTACAGACGACACCTGACAGGTTCCATCTGTAAATTGACATAAAGAAGACATTCAAGAGGTATAAGATGACAACAGTTTAAACAGTGCATTAAACTTATTACAGCATTCTTTTAACAGTGATGACAGTTTATTTCATCTAAATGAAACCAATTATCAATAACACTAATAACCGATTAATTTAATATATGAGTCGGTTCTCACAGATGTTAACATATGTTCACACAAACTATCTGAAACGTGCACACTCTCCCACACACTCACACACGCACACTTGGGAATGATTTTAAACGTGAGGATGACAATCAAGAACAAACACACTGTGTATAAAAGCAGACAGGACAAAGTCACCACTCTTCATGCCTTCATGCAGAGAGGGCCTGTCCCCTTCAGTTTTCACGACTCGTACATAGAGTTACTCTTGTGGCTGCACGTCCAGAATATTTTCAGCCAGGCTAGTGAGTCTGCAGTCCTCCAGTGCTTTGACCAGTCGGCTCAGCTTGGCCGCCCTCCCCTCTGCCTGGATGAAGCGGCTGAGCAGCTGATAGGCTTGCTCATACAGCCCTTCTCTCTCATACTCGTAGGCCAGGTTGTCTATGGCGGGACCCTTCAGAGCGCGGCAACTTTTCCCCAGGGCCCTACCAACGTGCTTCCACTGACGGCCCACTCCATTAGAAAAGCTCTGAACATCTGCCGGTGTCAGCATTCGGTCCTCTGGCGGGCCAAAGGACGAAGGATGAAGAGAAAACATTAGTGTAAACTGTACTTACAGTAATTGTGATTGCACTGAATTACATAAACTGTGATTTATAAACAGATGTATATAACTTTTCATTATTTTGATGTCCTTAAAGCAATATCAATAAGATTCAGGCCATATGGGCGCAGGGATTATATTACTGTGATATTATTATATGTTAGCATGTTGCTACTTGGACACAGCAGGTATGGAGCAACATTAACAATCCATTGCAACATTAACAATGCTTTGTTTTGGTCTTCACCATCTACTGAGAAATAACTCTTCTAGAGAATAGACAAGAGAAGAGACAAGAAGAGACGAGAAAAGATGAGATGAGAGAAGAGGAGAGACGAAAAGAGATGAGAAGGATAGAACAAAACAAGAGACATACGATAAGATAAAATAAAATGTAAGGTGAGAAGAGGTGACAAGACAAGAAAAAGATGGGATAAAACTGGAGAAGACAAGATAAGATATCAAATTAGATAAGATGAAATAAGATATGATCAGAACAGATCAGAAGCTGATGACTAAGTGAAGAGGAAGGCAATAACTGCAGAGCGGAAAACCAAAAGAATCATCTTAAGGAGCTGAGAGAAAATACAGTCCAAGCTGCCACTATGTGCCTCCCTCCACATTACATATATGAATCTTATTCATGATTAAAATGAAGATAGTGATTAGTGCAGCTTTAAAGTTTTATATTTGCATAGTTGGTGTTTTAATAAAGGCAGAGTTTTAATAGCCTCTGTCTGTCTTTTGCTATTTAAATATCTAAATCACATATCCTTGTCCCATCCCAGGAAAACAGGTTAATGTGTGCTCATGTATTTTATTTTATTTTATATGTAGGCAGTTCTGTTTTGTTTCATAGCTTTAGCATCAAATAAGTCCCTTATAGATAAGCTACCACCTCAATAAGTTTTTATTTTTTTTAACTTTGGTTGACCTACTATGAAATCCATTAAGATACATTATCTACTGAAACTAATCTCTTCCCAAACACTGGCCATTAGATCTTTCAGCGAAAAGTCTGGCACAACATTTGCGAAGAAACACTACACATGAAGATAAATATGGCTTCCTTGACTCACCAAACACTTTGTTCTGAAACTTGAAGCAGTTGCTGGGAACGGAAGACTGTTCCTGTGTGATGGTGGTGGACGGCGGGGCAGGACCGAGGGCCTGAGTCTGCAGCTGCTGCTCCAGGTGATCTATCTCCTCATCGCGCAGGCGCTCGGGCTGACAAAACAAAGACAAAGATGACTTAAATGGAATAAAATGTACTTTAATGTGAGGCCACACACTTCAACATTAAGAGAAAATGAGCTGTAATTTTTGCCAACAACAAAAAGCTCACCAATGTTAATACGCATTGCCTTGTCAGACAACAGAATAAAAAGTGTGTAGAAATCTACAATATAGAAATTACACAAACATTTTAAAACATCTTATATACAGATATATGTATATGTAGCTTGTATCCAGTATTTGGCTGAACTAAATCTGCAGCCGTCTAATAAATGATCAGGCTTAGCAGAGAGAACAAACTTTAACTCAGTTGCAGTTTATCAAGCTAGTAACAACTATCCTGGATCAAGACTTGTGGACGTACATTCACGTCTCAGATATGTCAAGCGGGTCAACAAACTGAACCACCACAGTGTAGGTTTACCTTAAAAACCCGACACACCGCTCATTTCAACCTGAATCGATGGTTCAGTGCCACAAGCGCAGAAAACAGCACATATGCCAATAGTGAGCAAAGACACAAAAATATATTTTACACAGCTTGAACTTAAATCTTACACCGCAGTATGCCAACACAGCTAAATAGGTTTAGTGTTGGGTTCAGTGAGGCTGCTTTCACCACACAGAGAAACAGCGGATCAATCAAAGATTAATAGGAGGGATAAAGAACAGGGACATTGTACTCCAATTCAGCTAGCAACCAGCTACTCTCAGGAAACACAGCGTACATGAGATCAGCTGTACAGATTGTTCAGTCAATTCACAGAAAAAAAAAATACTTAATGGTACCTGGAGCAACTAAAAATGACTCAGACTAGATATGATAGTGATTGGTTAGGCCAAAAATAAATCCCCAGAAGATATGTCAGGCAAACTGAATAATGTGAAACATTCGCTCTGGTTGTCAAGCCAAGGACCAAGTACTTGAAAATTTGAAATTCTGGCGCTCCATTTAAAACCACCAAAGACCTGTCAAACAGAAACAGCAAGCATACCTGTGAAAGGTGGATGTGCTCCAGGCAAAGCTCCAGCTTATCCAGACAGAGATCCAGGATATGCGTGCCGGCCTTGAGCTGGGTTTCTACAGTGAACTCCTGGGGCAGCGTAAGGAGACGGGAGGCGTGCTGGGAGAGAGACTGACGCACTGCTCCAGAGCTGTAGCTCTCCAGGAACTGCTGACATGCTGCCACATCCACAAACTTCACCTCCACCCCCAGGAAGGGATCAGCATCATGCACCTTTAGGATCTCATAACCACCCAGACCTCCTACAGAATCTGGCCATGGAAAACACTGGTTAATGAATTTGACATCCTAGAAAAGGTTTCTTCTATTCTGATTAGTATACAGTATCAGACATGCCTAAAAGGTAGAGTGTTCACCTATAAGTGTCAGCTTGATGACTTTGAAAACGATGAATTTTCCTTGTTGGTTTTTGTAGAGAGAAAGCAGATCCACACCAGGATAGAGCGACTGCAGAAACATGACGGCACATCCCGTCCACGGCCCTCCATCCACTGTCTTGTCCGCCATTGTCTGAACAGATTTTGAGACTCACCGTAAGTTTCATAGAGCACATGAAACCAGTGAAGTGTTTAAAACTACTATAAAAAAAACTGAAAGAAAAATAATCATCTCCACTTGTGCACTTATGTAAGTTCTTTATAACACATACATGACAGCTCTGACAGTTGCTAACGACAGGATATCTGGACTTACAGTGCAAAGGAGCATTAAAGAAACAATGTGTACAATTTAGCTGCATCTAGTGATCAGACTGCAGCCAGCTGAATACTCCTCCTTCCTCCCTCCCCTTACAAGCATGCAGAAAAGAAGAAAGACCCTCTCTACAGCCAGTATTCGTTATGTCCTTTCTGGTCTACTGTAGCAACGTGGTAGCTACAGGAGATAATACAGTAAAACAATTTTCAAATTTAAAATCACTGATTTCTGATTTCTATTAATGACTATGCAAACCCCAGAGCCCAACGATTCAAAGGTTGGGTTAGTACTAGAAAATGTGGGTAAACTTTTATTGAGCCATTCAGCTAATTTTCAGCTAAAGTCTTGAGGGACCTAGGGGCAGTAATTTCTATGGGACTAACAATGTACTGACACTATTACTATTACAATTACGTGACTTTCAATGACAAGGCTGCCAAACATTCACTGGTTCAGGTTATTAAAGTTGAGGATTTGTCTCACTGTAAAATAGATGTCTCCTGAGTTTCACTGTGTTGATCAAACCAATCAAGGTGGCTGTCTGGTAATTAATACTGAATATTGGCCAATCCAAGTGTTGATCTAATTTTTTCATTATTATTATTTTTGCATGTTTTGTAAATAAACAAATTTCCCTCTCCTGGTGATTGATAACGGCTTGTATTATCTTACTTGTATTCTCTTCAATCATGTGTGCACTGTGCAACTGTATCAGGCACAATAAACTTACAAATCACCCCAATGTAGGCCTAAACTGAATGCTTTTTAACTAACAGTTGAATAGCTTGTCAATGCATTAGGACCAAAATACTTGCCTCCATGCTTTTCATTAACTATTTTCATGTTATATTATGCATAAAAGAAAAACCGTCTTCATGTGGAAAATAATAACAGTAAAGAAACTCAATGTATATTGGATCTTATCACAAAGTAAATTATAATTTTTGCTTAGAGCAGCAACATGACACCATACAACAAAAATATCTTCTACCACACAGCTGATACGTTTATTAATGTTCTTTTACACTTGGATTTAAATACAAAATTCAGGCCTGGCTACGTGCTCAATCCATTCAATTAATTTCAAAAATACATTGATCTGCCCTGATATCGATATCCAGATACTGATCGAGACACCCCACAGTTAAATTGTGATCGTAGTTTTGTCATTATTTTATAATATTACACACTAAAAGATTAATCTATTTATCAAAAAACATTCATCACCTCACAATATATCAATAACTGATACTGCATTAGTTTTAGCACTGAACTTCTGACTGCAAGTCCTACCTCTCCTTTAATCAGCAGATAACGTTTGTAATCATCCACACAACCTGATGAGGAAAGTAAATCATATAACTGTCTGGACCCGTGACAGCAAAAAAAAAAAAAAGTCCACTGTTGTCCTAGTGGTTGATTGTTGTTGTGGCCTTAGTACACCTTATCCTTTTTTACCCCAGCCTCCTTTTTGAAACCCTCATTACATAAAAACATGTTTAATCTCATTCCTCCCCTCCCCCAGTCCAGCCCCTAACTCCTGTACTCTGGATGAAACACTGTGACATGCTCACTCTCTCTTGGTGGCGTCTCCATGCACCCTGACAGGGCGCGCTCTGCGTGAAGAGAGCATCCTCTGAGCTGGATTATATACTCATATTTCATATTTCACTAATACACAGTATGCTTGGATACTGGGTCTACAGGAATGTCCACAGTTTAGCCAGTATGTAATTATGCGCTATCCTATCTACCGGTACTGAGGAAGTATAGTGTGAGATTAGTTCTCCAGCTGTATGAGGATTAAGTGATCATCAGGAGCTTAAAACATATAATTTATCTTTTGCTGCCAAAAGGCCACCTCTAGTATTCCCTGAACAGCTTGTCTGGAATTTTGGTACCAAAATATTTGATTCTTACAAGAATATGGTTCAAAAAACTTTTTTTTATATAGATAAAAATTGTGATTATGCAAACTGACCTAATGTTTTATAGCTCCAGATGTAATCTCAACAGGCCATTAGATAATAGCAAAAGAAAACCCATGCAAAACCAAATGTCATCCAGCATTTTTTTTTCAGTGCCAGTGAATTTGAGTATTTTGTGATGAATCATTTAGTATACATTCTCCCAGCTGATGTTCTCAAATAGCTTGTTTTTTCTGACCACGAGTTCAAAACCAAGAGACAATAAATAATGTTAGAAAACAGAAAGTGGAAAATGAGGAAAAAGGAAGTCCTAATTTTCAGCAAGATCAGACAATCTTTGACATGTTCCCTTGATTAATCAGTGTAATCATTTATCTCATCATTATCAATTGTTGAAAAGAGCAGGCAATTGTTTTTTCTGTCAATCGACCCATCAATAACTAGACATAAAACCTATTTCAATCATGCCCATGCACAGTAGAGTACGTACATACAGGTATCCTGGAAAATAAAATGAGAAAACGTTAACGCAAATCTCTATTCTCGTGTTTACAGTAAAGCGCCTTGTTGTCAAAGAAAACATGCAAGATGTGTTGTTTTCTAATGTGCACACTTCTTGACTTATCTTAACTCAGAGGGACTTTTAAGAGACTGTTTATGGTAACGATTCATTACTTAAATAAAGTAGTGTGCGTATGAACTATCTGGTATGCGGGCACACCACAGACATGGAAGTCAGGTTAAACTGGACGACAGTGTGGGAACTACAGGATATCGCCATGCTCCATGTGCTAATATAGCAGCATAAGTTGGTTGTACCCTGTTGTAACAGGAGACATGTCAGTTGAGCGAGATCGGTACAATACATGCTTGCAGTCCTGAGAAGAGGTATAATCAAGCAGAACAGGAGAAAAAAATTGTGGAGGTGGAATATGGGTGTGGAGAGGTGTAAGATAGAGGCATCAAATCTATCTTAAAGCAATAGTCACAAGGAAATGTAAAAGTATATATACAGTACATATGGAAAGAGTTGAAGCAATTTTAGGCATTGCAGTCTGATTTGCACAATCAGAGATCCAAATCACAACTTGAAAAGTGAGCAACAAAAATGTAATACAGACAAGGAGTCAACTGTCACTGTATATCATTGGTGCATGTCATTTTAGTGTGCTGAAACATTTTAACTAATTGAGCGACACAACACTGAAAACTGAAAAGCAAAAAGTCCAAAATCTGAAAGGTTTATGTGTGGCTCCAACAGTCTTAATCAAATCATCTTCCTAAGAGTTTGTAGATTCAAACTGAGTTTGATGTCTTTTCCTGCGGAGTTGCAGATGAAAGAAGGCAACATGGAGAATATTCCTCAACAGTAGTTAATGAAAAGACACTGTGTACACTGCCTTCCACTGCTGACATGTTGGAAAACAATCTGTTTACAGCCACGAACAAGAAAACAATAATAGTGAACAACGGAAGAAATAATGTACACATGGACACAATATTCTTTTGTAATGAATAAATAATTCTACATGAGGATGGTAGCGATTGTAACTTGTATAAAAAGTCATTGCTAATCTGTCTTCATATGGAGATGGGATGTTTTCTGTACATTCATTAACGGTTTATAACTGGCAACCTGTCCAGGCCAATGACAGCTGAGATAGCCAGCTGTCATTGGCCTGGACAGTCTATGGAGCATGTCTTTGGACAGTGGTAGGAAGCTGGAGTACCTGGAGAGAACCCACGCAGACACAGAACATGCAAACTCCACACAGAAAGGCCCCAGTGGGCCTGGATTCAAACCCGGAACCTTCTTGCTGTGAGGCATCAGTGCTAACCACCACGCCACTGTGCCGCCCATAGACTGGTCAATGCTAATAAATAATTTCCTACTAGCTTCAGTTATAAGACATTAACAGGAAATGTCTGGGTTGTCAGATTATTGGACATCCTCCTCTAAACTCGTTCATTAGCTATACTAGAGAAAACAAAAGCATTCTAACATCCATACATACATAATCTTTTATGATGGTCTTAATATTCAGTTGATGTTGGAAGGTGGTTATTCAACTGCATGATTATTTTGGAGGATGTAGTTTGTGGTGCCGTTAAACTGGATTGAATTAAACACTCAATTGTTCCTATTATTTAGCCTAGCCCACTGACTAAAATGTAGTTGTCAAAACTTAAATGCATCAAAAATGAAAACAAAGTTCAATCAACAGCTCTCAGATATTTACAACAAATTCTGTATATCATAACCTTTATGAAGGTAAGATTTAGTGCGGGACTTTTATATTAGGATGCATTCGATTTCACTGCGTAGGCTACCTAATAAACTGGCACAAAGTGTATAAATATAGGAAGATGATTTATTGACACCTGGTCCGCTGCCTTAGCAAGACTTGTTAATTTTTATAGTAATATAGTAATTTTGTGTAACTTTAAAGACAGTGTCAAATATTTCTTCCAATGAATACAGCTACAACTTCCACAAGACCAACTAAAGACGTGGTTGCTACGCAACTTAGACGTACAGGTACAAGTGAGTTTCGGCTACAACAGGTGAAGTTAGCTAGCTACCAGCCGCAATGTGTAACTTTTATCGACAGTGTCCCTGCAGCACTAGTTTGACTCAACCGACCGGACACTGAACCCGTGTGTTTTAAATTACTACAGGCTCATGATGACAGGATGAAGACATAAAGTACGTCGGTGGTTACTGGGAGAGCTCGTGCTGGTGAACCTCACGTAGAGTAGATACAACTGCCGTAAAACTTCGCCCACACTGCGACCAAAAGAGTTTTACTGAGGAGCTAAAGGACACGGGAACAAGCACATGGGGTTTCTAACATGGTGTCCTTTTAATTCGATGTGAGGTAAAACTTTTTTAAAGTCGATACAAACTTACCTTACAAACTTTGTTATATTGTTCGAAGACGCTTCCTACTGAGGGATCGCACCCACTGACACAGTAAGAACTTCCTGGCCTCCCATTGGCTGAGCAGACATAAAAGCGCGATATGATTGGTGGAAACCAACAAGCCGCCTGGGGGAAAAATCAAGACGGGAAGGAAGTGTGTTTTTTCTCTAATGTAACCACTTACATGTACGACAACTCGTCTTTGCATGATTTTATAGTCTATGTTTCCATGTTACCATTCCTTACGGTGGAAGGCTGATCATTATTTTGTATAAGAGTTAAAACTGATCACGTTTAAACATAGAAAAAATAAAAATTTAAAAAACGTAGAATGTACTTCTTGGTCAGCTGACCAAGTGATGTGGTTATTTAACTCTGTCGGATCCAAAGCCTACATAAATACTTCCTTATTAAATATCTGCAAAAAAAACATAATAAAAGACAAAAATATTTGTTTCCTAAAAATGGATTGAAAAATAATGGCCAACAATTCTGATAATCAGATTAATCTTTTAGGCCATTTTTCAGTCAAAATTACAAATAGTCCATGTTTTGGTTTCAGTTAGTTTTAGGTTAGTTTGTATCAAGTTTAAATACTTTGAGTTTTGTAATCTTCAGATGAGCATAGCCATTGTTTTTAGATGTTTCTCTGCAGACTTATAGCAATAACACATAAAGGCTTCCAACTGCCATGCATTGTTTAAGTGACAAAATATTTCAAAGGAAATACACAAGTTTGTTTAAATGTGCATTGGACATTTTTATTTATTAGTTTATACATTACTTGTCTTTTTTAGAGAGTTAGGATTATTTAAAAACAATCACAATTTCTTCTTTGTCATTAAAATGGATGGAACAAATCCACCTCAGTCAAACCTTGAAGGTTTGTGTCGACTGTAGTTCCAATGCCAGGAAATCAACACGCCCTAAAAGTCAGCTATCTAATCTAACTGAAAAGCCGCATCAGACTTTAAGAGCATTAAGCAATAGTAACCATGAATTACTGGCAAATTTCAATTAAAACCAGACCAAAGTATTTTTTTCTGCTGTCTCATAAAAGAGTGACAATTTTATGATGACAACAAAAACTATGTTTTAGCTTCTGTGGCTCAGATTGTATTACAAGTCATTTGTTAATTACTGTTGGTTCAATCTCTGGCTCTATGTGTCTTTTAGCAAGATATGACAAGAAACTCACGAACATGTATATATTTTATATATTTATTCATAGTAAACAAAGGAAAGGTCATAAAACCCTTTGGAGGTCGAGCTGCCAGCAGACTCAGAGGAACTGCTGTGGTTGACGTGTTTGACAAATCTGAGGGTCTCTTTGTCTCTGTAGACCAGGGCAAGGGAATTGTCCTCTGGGTATACAGTGAGAAGCTGTGAAGAAGGTGGAAACAAAGCAATGAGAATAACCCCAGAAGCGTTGCCCTCATATGTACCGTTACACTTTACTATACACATTAACCAGTACTCACTTCTTCATCCTCTTCATTAGCAACATAACATGTGAAGCCCCCAAACTCTGACTGCCAGTCTATGAGAGACAATTAAAGACATGTAACAATCCCAATACTGATGAACAGGCCGTTTGTGTGTGTGCGTGTGTGTGCTCACCTGCACAGCCAAAAGGCAAAACAAGGTCCAGAGCGTACTCTGCTCGTGCTGCCTCTCCATCATGCAACAGTGTATAGTTGCCATGAGACCATCGTCGCACTTCCCCGCAGCATACAGGAGTGCTCAGCTCTAAAGAATTCACAAAATGTCAAAGTAGGCAAACACAACTCTGACCAAATAGAAAAGCTCACAGTGATGCACACCTTTCTCTTTACTTGCACTTGCAGACGATGGTCCGGATGAAGACCCGGTGGCTTTTCCATCCTGTGCATCCTCTTTCTCCTTCTTCTCTTTCTCGTCATCATTATTTTCATCATCATCATCAGCAGGACACAGGTAGTGCAGTCGAAGCCCAGTGAAGTTGGAGAGAAGCAGGAAGAACGCTTCTGAATGAAGCAGCTCCCAACACGTACTCACACACTCAGGTAGGGTGTCCTGAGAAGCCACTTCGTAGCACCTGAAAGAACACGGATGAATTAGCAAAGATCTTGAATACAGTATGCAGGTCAGCATAAAAAAAAACAAGGTCAAATGATCCACCAAACATTACCCACCTCTTATTGGCTGGCCCTCTTTTTGTCCACTGAATCTGGGCAAGTCGAAGAGCTTCACTAACCTCCCTGAACTTTTCTTCCTGAAGACAAACGCTATCAGTCGGCAAGGAAAGGTGGACAATGGGCAAGACAGCCACAAAAAATATGCATAAGAACTTACCTTGAGAAAATCTTTGAGCTGAATTTCAGAGCTGTCTTCAAACTCCTCCTGAATCCGCTCTTGGTAGGAAATGTCCAAGTACACTGGATTAACCCACTCAAGCAGCACCGTCTCCTGTCATGAAAACAGACACAGCAAGTAAGTAAGCAGGAATGTAGACTGTCCATTAGAGGAATAGTCTGACGCCGTGGGAAACACACAAAGCTCCCTTGCATGTCTTCCTACATATAACCATCAATGAAACCAAAACATGTTTTTACACTATGAATATGATATACACTGAATAAAGAATATATAACATGTTAATAGGTGAGCTCTAGAGGTGCTGTTAAGAGGTATTTTTTACCTTTGGACAAAGTCAGTTTCCAGTATCTATTAACAAAGCTAAGATATCTGCCTAATGGCTCAGTATTCCCACATTTTTGACCTATTCCAACAAAGACAACACTTACATCTCTCGGTATGTGTGGATTCCTCGGGATGGGTGGCTCTAGGTGGCGGGAAGGACGTTCCAAGGAAGGTCCATGAAACCACCCGCTCAGAGACAGACGACACTTGTCCTGTGACAAAACTTCTGACACCTGGAAAGAAAAAAAATGATATTATCTAGATTTTCAAATGTATCATCTTCTTTGGTTTAACACAAACTAAAAACCAGGGCCTTACTTGGTGAAAAGAGACTGGAGAAACTTCAAAGAGGACCAGTGTGTTCCAAGAGGGTACAAGCGACTTCACGATATTCTGTGGTTGGAAATTACCTGATGACAAAGATGAAAAACACAACTCTGATGTGTGAAAGTGCAAAAATACACAGGCACATAAATACACAAAGTGGGATACTGACTGTCTGTCGTGTAAAGATCGAGGGTTCCCCCGTCGCTGCTCTGCCATGGTGGCACAAGATACAAAATGAAAGCAACACGCCTCCCCTCCAATTCATCGTCATGACACAAGAGAACATCTAGAGAGAGGACAGGCTATGATATATAAAATAACAGAATTCAAATAACATTCAAGAGAGCCTAAAATATATCAGACTCCCTGCTGCCTTTATGTTTTCAGACTAATCTCACCTGTGTATTCATATTTGGCACAAGAAATATCAACTGTGGACTCCAGCTCAACCCCCAACACTTCCCCGAGCCAGGAGCGGAAAGGCCCAAAGAGTGCTGCCCTAGAAGTGGTCACACAGAAACATTCTTACTGTGAAATTCTGAGCAGTGACAGTAACCTTTAACGTCATATTTTAGCAGCCCTCACCACACAGATAGGCTGTTTGACTGCCGAAAGCCCACCGTGACATTTTGTTGTGACATAAATAATAGATGATCACAAGTGGAGGCTGTTATTGTGTATGCAATCACAGTATTAATTCCCCAGGGCTGTATATCTTCTTCCAGTAGGTGTGGCACCATATTTACAAATGAGTATTTAAAAGAAATGACACATTACCATGCTTCCAAACAACACATAAACACAGCTTGTCGCAGTAAAAAAAAATTGCACATTATCTCTCTAAAAAGGAAATGTTTGTATATGATTTTGCTATCTGGGTAATAAATGAGTTTCAAAGGTGTCGCCTTGGGTCACGCAGCTAATTTTAGCCTTGATTTACACGCTGAGACGTTCATTTTTCCTGGTCTTGGCTCGAACACTGGACCTCTTGGCAGGTCTGGTAGCTTTCAGTAACAGCTTTGTTTCCACTCATTTGTCTGAAAGCGCCAACATTTGCAAGGCTGTGATGACTTGAACTGTAATCATATAGGAAGAGAAGGCCATTCTACTTTAACAAGGATTATTGTGAACTCGCAGACACTTGTGTGCAGCCAAATTGTCTTTCAGGTTTACTCTGCAGTCCTACAGTCATTCTGAATGTCAGTGCTGACAGAGTCGTCAGCACTAAATGATGGACAAATACTAATTAGGAGACTAATGTAATCTCTGTCTCCACCTGGTGGACTTGATAAATAAACTCTAAAATGTAGCTGCCATCATTTGATTCTTACACTGCTCATATAAAAAGATGTAAACCAGTGATGAGAAATATTGAAAACACTGACATGAGCAGTGATTAGATATAAAATAAAAATGTCCTGACAATTGTGACAGTTTTCTCAGGATGAGTGGTTCTTAATGTGAAACTTAATTTATCTACAATTTTCATCCGAAAACAAAGCCATAAGAGATTCATAAAACAAGAATAAAGCAATACCACACGCTGAAAATAGATGAATAAAATGATTTAACACAATAAAAGAAGCAATTATTAGAATTTTAAAAATAGCTAAATTAAAGCATAAGGATATATATCCAATTTAAAAGTCTGATAACAGAGATGGTTCATCATTTTAAAGAGTAAAATCTGGGCAAAAAGTGCGCAGTATCTGTCAAACTACAATATGTCGAAAAGCTGTTTCTATTTGGTCGCATGGTTGGAAAACAGCAACAAAATCAGAATTGCCTACAAACTGACCTTTTTCAAGCATGAAAATCACACGTGCAGCAATGGCTCCACGTCATTAAGTGTCTCAGTAAATCATGTAAGTGATGCACAGGACCAGGACCCTGGCGGTGGCTCATAATGTAATGAAAGGTAGGTTAATCTGTCAGGTGGCAAATATTGATTACTGTAAAACTGCACTTTAAATGTAAAAAGGTTTGTACGCCTGGTATCAAGGATTAACAGTGAATCGGGTGGTAGAGCAGTGGAGCTTAATTAGTCAATATGTTGCCCCCTTACTAAAGTGTATGTCCCAACACTATAGTAAGATAATAACAACTAAATGTGAATAAAAGTGAAGCAATTTTTACCATTTTGTGCAGCTTATTTGCCACCAGACAGAATGAACTACTTCAATTTAAATGACTTGTATTCCATTGTAGTAGCTGTACAACACAAAACAAGCTGTTAGTTACCTCAGACCTGCGATATGTGGCTCTATTCTCTTCTTCAAGTCACCTGACTGTACAAGAACAAAAAAAAAATCATAAACACATAGCAGTTGGAATAAATCAACGTGAAGATGAGTTTAATAAACACCTGTTTAAATTTGTACAGATCATTTGACTTCTCATGGAAGTTGAGTCCCAGCAGCTCTCTCTGTAGATTTTCAGCGAAGGTTTTGCTGCGGAGGAAGTTCTTGATGATGCAGTGAGGGAAAGGGTGGCAGTCCAGCTCTAAATCCCCTGCACAACAGATATACAGAGAATAGGGAGTAGGTCCAATGGTTTTTATATATTATGGACAACAAACCCAATGAATAATGAAGAAAAAAAAATGTCTACCTTTTATACTGTTACTCAATAATTACATGTTTCAAAATAGTGAGCGGTTTTATGGTTATTTTATAAACATACAAATAGTATGAAATAAAGCTAAAGCCAGACCCTACTTTTGTTTTCATCTAAAATCCCAATGCCTATATTATACATTGTCCTGACTGTAGCACCATAATAACAGGTTGTGTCCACTTTGTTTATTTGAGGACAGGTCTAATAAAAGATCTCAGCTGTCATATAAAATTGATGGATTTAAGGCAGAGAAAGAATTTCCTATGAGGGACCAATAAAGATACATATATAAATATGCAATACTGGCAGCTCGTGTTAAATAGAATAATGTATAATCCGTTTTAAATAAATCTCTATCCTGCTCTAGATAAACATAACGTATCTCTTTGTCTAATCTAAATACTAATTTATCATAAGTGCAGAAGTTGTTGGTGGTCTGGGGTGAACGTATTTGCCTGGTTTAAAAAGTTGTTACTAATATCTGCACAGGCCCCTTAAACAGTTAGTTCCTTCCTCACTCACCCTGGCTGTACTGAGTCCTACTGCTCCATGCCTCCTTCACGGCTCTCTTCACCTGCTCCTCCTCAACAACCGAACAAATTTCCGCTGTTTCTTCGCAGCTCTTCTTCTTCTTCTTCTTCTTCTTGTCTGTGTCGCTGCTCGCCGCCTGCGCTCGTTTAGACGCCATTACACAAACTAACCGCTGTCTCAAACTTCATGAAGACCCTTCAGAACCTGTTCACAGCCATAGACTGTACAGTTCACAACACGGACACCGTTGACGCGCGTGTACCTCCTCAGCTGCCACTGCGTCGCGGATAAATGACGTAATTTAAAAAACGACTCTTTCCGCCCCATGTACAGACTGTCAGGCAATACTGGTGAAACTAACAAAAACTACACTAAATACGAAACACAAGTCTTGCAAATTCGTAGGGAGATAACGTTTGATTATGACTTTTTTTTTTTAGGTATAAATATACACTCACTTGCCAGAACACTGTTGCTAAACTGGATTGAAATACACACAAAATGTTTGTTAACCCAGCCTAAAATGGGGTTGTCAAAATAATAGAAACAAGTGACGGTATAACAAAATACATTTCAATAATATTACAAACCACAGCTTCCAAAATGAAAACACAGTTGAATCATCAACTCTGTTATTTTAAACAAATGCTGAATACCACAGCCTTTTGGAAGATTGCAGGACTGTTATACTACATTGAATTTATTTTCCCTAGTGTACCCAATGAACTGGCAAGTGCATACCTCAGAAACCAGGTGAGGAAAACATGTAAAGGTATATTTACGTATTAATTGCAATGAATGGTATTGTATTAATAATCTGTAAATTAATAATGTGGATACTGGAATTTACCATTGATTTCACTGTTAGTGGAAGATGATTCCAGGGATATACAGGCACATTTTGTGACAATTGACATTTCATCATTCAGAACAGTTCTGAACAAAAATCCTAAACTAAACAGCTGTTAAAGCTTAAGAAGTGTAACGTCCTCGACTGATCTTTATTCCTACTCAAATTAAAGCTTTTAAATGACACTTTAATGTAGTGGCCATTATTTTACTTTACTTACATTTTGAATGTGTAGCAGTACAAACACCTGATAGTGCAGCCTCCATGCAAAACAGTGTTATCAATAACACCCACCTGCTCTTTTATAAAAACATACCAAAAAGACTGTTTATTAAAAAGAAAAATACGTCATTGTTACAGGTTAAAACAACATGAAACTCAATGTTGTAGTTTGTTTAATCAAACATTGGCTCCACTGAAATGACATAAAATCAGACTCTTAACACACTGGAATACAGACTTGCATACTACAAAAGCAGGCAAGTTTCTTAAGATAAAAAAACAAACAGAAAAAAACACAGTATCCAACAGTATAAACACCCCTCCATTCTGTCAATATACCTGACATGACAAGCATTTTGTTTGTGAAAGTTGAGCCAGAGGTTGCAAGTCTTTTTCCCCACATTGTTTCTCAGAAAGGGCTGCACTCACAGAGACAGCCAGATGTACTTCAGTCACACGCGTTAGTTGTAGATAAAGTTGAACCTATAAAAAGAAGTTACTACTTTTAATAAACATGTTTGCGTTAAGAAACAACCATTTTCAAAGCATAGTCATTTTGAACTTTTTAAATTTCCACTTGCAGGAATCTTTCAAGTGCCGTTTCCTACTCTGAGGGTTTATTCCACCACCGTCATCATTTTCTTATGATATTAATAACTACAGTAACCATTTCATAATGTCCGTCAATTTCCTGTAAAAATACCTGTGTCAGTATTTTTACAGGAAATTGACGGACATTATGTGAAGTATGTGAAGTACTGCAAGTGATATTTTTGTTTGTCATTTCCTAGGAACTGATTTAAAATAATTATAACTCATCCTGCACAAGGGGACATACTAATTTTGCATCCAATGGAATGCCTCCTCAAATTTAGATCTCACTCCCTCCTCCCTATGTGTGTCCTGACCAGTCAGAGCAGATCGATCCATCCAGAAGTGGACTGACCTACCCAACTCTGATTTTAGAAAAACGTCTAAGCGTGCCGACGCAAACTGTACTCCACGAGCCGTGTCATGGGGACTACAATAAACAGCAAAAAGCTTATAATTCAGTTCTACACAATAACCAAACACATGCAAAAGATTTCAACTTTACCTGCTCAATAGCTGTGGTAGACTGGAGATGATCGGTCCATATCCAGGAGCATTGTCATATAATTCAAACAGCGGTGCAGCCACCAGTTTATAGTTCTTGGGAACGGCAAACAGCGCTGTAGATACAAAGATCGATCGCAGATTTCAAAACAAGAAGTCCGTCTACAGTTTTTTTTAACATATTAAACTTCAAAATAAAGTAATATAATACAAAACATCTGTTACACTGACCTTTTTCCTGCAGCTGAACCAGGAACAGCTTCTTATGCTCCTTAGGTTTGGTGATGTGGGCGGGAATATACGGGTACTGCAAGACAAAAGACTTCAGATCAGATCACACTAACATACACAGATACAGAGACTTAGGTCTGGACTGTGAGAACATAAGACTAAAAAGACTCCAACATGAGGGATTTGTGAAGAGGAAAATGTTGTGTTCTGTAACGGATTTCTACAGTGCAGGTTCTTGCCTCAGTAGTTTTTTTTCCTGCTGGAGGACCACCTTCTTCCCACAGTCCAAAGACATGTTTGTTAGGGTGAACTGGTTATTCTAAATTAGCCGTAAGTGCATTTGTGAGTATGAATTGTTGTTCATCTTTCTGTGTTAGCCCTGTGATAGAACCTGTTCAGGGTGTACCCTGTCTCTCACCCAGGAGCAGAGGCTGCTAAAACATTTCAATACTGACCTGACAATGTTTCTGGTTAGTATAATTGAAATATCTCTGTCTTTAAAAGTTTTCTTATTGTTCCAGTCTTTTATGTGTACGAACCTGTGGTGGCTCAAAGTTGGGGCGCCACCAGTTGCCGATACAGTCGTCAATAACCCAGTCTTGCTTCACCCCATCCTGCCGTCCGAGGATCTAACAACCAATTAAAAATAATACAACGTAAAGACCAAAATCACCATTCATGACAAGAAGCTCCAACTATGTTGTGATGTAGCTACCTCAGTCATCAGACGTTTCAGACCCTCCACCTCATCTTCTCCAGGACTCAACTCTCCACCAGGCCTGCAACAGAGAAGCGGTCAGTACAAATAATAAAAAATAAAAAAAAAAACACCTCTGATGTTTCTTACAGGAACTTCTGAACAAAGTGACTCACAGTTTAAAGAAAGTAGTGCCCAGCTGCAGAAGTAACACATGAGGTAGTCTGTGTTCATGGACAATGAGAACGCCCTCCACGGTCCTCCGCATGCCCATCTTGTCAAACTCTTCCCGCATCCGCTGAAACCTGGCGGCCACCGAGCTGTCCTTCTCATACAGAGGCTCCTTGGTGCCGAATGTGTAGTTGGTCAGAGGGTACCTGAAACAAAAGCATACACAAAAAGCCATTAAACACAACTAGAGAAGACCACAGTGTACTTGATGCATTTTATAAAATGTGAACATATGAGAGACAGTAAGTGATAGTAATAGCATGTAAAATGACTTTCAATCTAAGGCCCAAAGTGACAACTTCAAATTACTTTTGATGTTGTTGCTTGATGAGAGTCTTTACTATATAATTATTGCAGCCTATTTCTGTGCATTAAACAAATGTTTAAGATTAAATATAGCTATATATTTTATTAATAAACTATCTAAAATCTAAAAATGTACTGGTGTTCCATTTTTTGTGTGTGTGTGGTTGTTGAATTTTGGGGTTTACAAAGGTAAAAACAACCAAGTGACAAATATCAAGAATGAGGACTTTAGAAATTATGGAGTTCGCCAGTGTGTTCAGATTAATTACTGATAAATGAGTTCATTATTTTCTAGATTAATTGATGGACCCATAAATTGCACCTGTGAAAAGTAAATAATCTCCCAGAGCACTATTTTGCTTTACCAGAGAACCGTCCAGAAATGAGAGATTAGTTTAATATGACAACACATAAAGAAAAAAACATAATATAGTCCGATAAAATAACCTAAAATAATTTTAACTGATTTTAAACAATGACTGGGTAGTGGAAATAGTTCATCAATTGAATGAAAATGGAAATAATAACTCCAAAGAACTTATGTGTGCGAATATACTTGGATATATTTAGATTAGTATCTTTGACAAACATTTTACGACCACATACATTTAAGTATTGTGTCAAACATGCATGTGATGTGCGTCTGCTAGCACTGCACCAAGCTGCAGCGATCAAAAACAATTAACAAATCCAGCGACTTAGATCGGTTTAATTTTGTTGTCGCTCGTTAGAGTATAATTATGAACATGTGTGCAGTCAAAGCAGCTACATCATTTCCCACTGATGCTCATGAACTCACAGGTTGATGGTCCTCTCCAGAGTGAGCGGCTTAGCGGGCCCGCTCATGTATTTGTTCCCAAACTGAGCGGCCCCTCCGCGCGGCCAGCCGGTAGACGAGCGACTGGGAGGCACGACCGACATCTCTAACGTGTTGCTCAAATACGTGCGAGTGCACCTCCGAAGGTAGCTGCTTTCTAGCTAATTGGGTTTGTATAAACAGCAAAATAAAGCGTGAAAAGGACCTACAGCTATTTCTCTACCGTCGTTCAACCACGGTCCTCCTCTTCCGGGTGAAATAGGATTTCTGTGGGCGATATGTTCGCCAGCGACGCCTGTCGGTCTGGATGAGGAACTGTAAGAGGACTGACTATGATTTAAACCAGTTAAAACTTAATATAAAAAATAACAGGATCAGTGCATAACTGTAAATGTTGCACTAACCAAAAACATTTCAATGGCTGTCTATTTTGCCTGAGGTAAGATGGCTCTATTTTAGTGTACATATAAAACTATAAGGATGAAATATGTCCATTTTATTCCTGTGTTGTAGATCTTACCCCTTATCTTGTGACCAGTACCAGTACAATAGTCTGGTTATTGACTGTGCCATAAACAAAAACAAACCAAAGCTCTTGGTGCTTCAATTGTTTCCACTCCTCCACTCTAGCAGACCTTTTATTGCATTAACAAAGTGGCTGCCCAGCAGTGTCATCAGGCCTGACTGCCTAATGTATAATAAATGACCTTCCATTCATTCATATGCTATATGTAAGAATATGTGCAAGATCAACATGCAGCCTGTTATGAATTTCATTCTAGTTTCAGATAAACATTTTTTCTCTAAAACCCAAGAGTAACAAACTGAGAATTTTGTAAAGGAGATGCACTCTGCCTTGCACAGTGGATGAAGCCCTGTGTGCTATTAAATCACTGTATAAATCAGCACGGGTCAAGAAATTAAGTTTCTATTATTCATTCATTCATTCTTTTTTTGTCATTCTCTCTGGAGGGTTGCGGGGGGGGCTGAAGACTATCCCAGCTGACACTGTGCGAGAGGCGGGGTACACCCTGGACATTTCACCAGTTTATAGCAGGGTAGTTTCTGTTATGTTTTCTTGATAATATATATATATAAAAAAAAAACATTAGATTAATAGAAATAAAATGGAGAAATATTATTTCCTATTTATGGTTCACATACGGTTTTGACTCCCTTTTGAGACACGACTTAATGAGGAATATATATGTTAACATTTATGTTTAATATTGTACATGGCCTCTTACAAATAAGTTAAAATGAATAAATAATATATAAAAGAATAAATATGTACATTCACATTGTTACCCCACAAACATACAAACATCAGCCTATAATCTGACCTCAGATATATTAGTTAGATTTCTCAACTCATGACTTGCTTATTGTCTTTTTCCAGAGCTTTCAACAACATCTCCGTCTTCCTCCAATTGAAATATCCAGTAAAAGCGAACAAGTGTGCGTTGACATGAGATCTTCCAGCCAAAAACAAAAAATAAATTATGTCATAATGTATTCAAGCGCAGGAAAAGACTCAGTCAACTGAATATTCCATTTAATAGTCATAACTATGTCTTTTATCCATCTATTGTAAACATGGTGTATTTTACCACAGTAGTTGTCTTATGGTACATATAATCATACGTGCAATGCAAAATTTCAAACAGAAGTTAAAAAAGGACAAAGACACTGCTGGATTTGTTGTTTACGTCACACCAAGGGGATCTGAGTTCTTTGGTCCAGTGGTCCACCCTTTGTGGTGTGCTGCTGTGATGTGGTGGTCCCTGTAGGAAGTGCCATAGATCGTCCTGTCCCGTTTATCCTTTACTGTGGCCTCTCTTACCCCCGTCACAGTAGTTGGTCCCGTGTTTAGCCATTTCTTCATTTTTACTTATCACTCACTGGCTTAGTTTCTCCTTGCTTCTGACCCTCTATCTCTCTCTCTTTTGTGCTCTGCTCACCCTCTTTTCCTGATGCAGGCTCGGCCAGTGTGTCATCTTCAGCTTTCACTTCCTGCCCTTGTTTTCCTGTCAGCTCATTGTTGACCAGCGTTGGTTTCTTGTTGTCGCTCTTCTTCCCACAGTCTACAACTTCCTTCTTCTCATCCATCTCAGTTATCTTGCTCTTTTGAACCATCTCAATCTCCTCATCTCCTGTTGGGGGAGGAAAATCACAAAAGACACCATTCAACATACACTTGCATACACGTTAAAGAATAAATGTAAGATCTTATATCTTACCAGTGTCTTTTTCTGCGGGTTCTTTACCAGATTGCTCTTCGGAAGATGTCTGCAAGACGTTATCTGAGCCTGGAGTATCATTAGACGGTGCTGAACTGGTCACATGGTGAGAAGCAGCACCTGAGTTATCGGTAGTGGGCAGGTTAGAGACAGGTTGTGTGAGGGTAGTGCTGACATTGTTAGAAGAAGGTGGGTCTGAGTCAGTCGTGTGTGGGGAGCTAATAGCAGCTGCTGAACTAGTGGTGGAAGTGGTATCTGCACGGTTTAAACTGGTGGCAGTGGAAAAGGTGCCTGTAGGGTTTGTTTCACTGGAAGAAGTGGAGGGAACAGACATATCATCTGCATTAGCGGTGGCAGAGTGAATAATGGCAGATGTAGAGACAGAGTCTGTGCTGGACGTTGGATCGATGGTTTCAGTAGTGGTAGAAGAGGTGGAGGTGGGGGGAGGAAGGGTGGTAGAGATCATGGTGGAGGACGTGGTAACGGGGGCATCATGAGAAGCTGCAGTTGTGATAATGTCACGTGAGCTACAAGGAGGACATGTAGTTTTAGTGACGGATGACACTGCTGTTACAGAGCTACTGGACGTTGATTCATCAGTAGCTTCAGAAACTGAACTGATGATGGCAGACAAGCCTGATGGCATATCTGTTGTGCTGGTGGAGGGGGAAGAAGCTGCGGTAGTGACAGAAATAGCTGCATCACCAGCAGCAGCAGCAGCAGCAGCAGCAACTGAGAGAATACTATCCTGCTCTGGCAAAGTTGATTTAGCTGACACATTTGTTGTTGTTTTGGAAACTGAGCTTTTGATGCTGGGAACAGAAACTGTTTCTGAAGTGGTAATGGAAGGACTGGTCTTTGTAGCTGAGCTGGAAGTGACAGAGAGGCTTGGAGTAATGGACTCTGAGGAGGTGGGGGTAACTGAGGCAGAGGTGGGGGCCTCTGTAGGTGTAGTGGTGCTTGTAAGTGTTGTCTGCAAAGTAGAGGAGGATATTTCAGTGGTAGAAGCACTAGTGTCGGGAATAGAGGCTTTACTGTCAAGCACTGTACCACTAGTGGGTGTTGTAGCTGCTGTAGTAGGGTTAACAGAGTCAGTGCATGTATACGTGTCAGAGGGAGTTACAGTACTTGAAGGGGAAATCGTAAAATTAGTTGAGTCAAGGTTTGAGTCTGAGATTGTCGGTTCAGTGGGAGCTGTGGTAGTAGTTAGGGCAGGAGCAGCAGGAGTCGATGGAGCTGCAGCTGTGCTGAGTTTAGTGGGCGTGTTTGTCTCCGCTTCCTGTATTTGGGCTAGCTCATTCTCAGGTGTGTTGCGGCCAGATGTTGTTGGGGGTGGACCTGGTTTGATAACCGGCTTTGGCAGCAAAGCAGGTTTCCCAGCTGCCTCGTGTGCTGAAACACTTGCCCGAATTTGATGCCTTGTGTCTGAAGAAAAAGAAAATGTGGAAATTACTTAGCCTACTGAATATTGTACTTATGAAAGAATAAATGAGTGTTTGTGTTTTACCTGATGACGCAGACATTGTTCGAGGTTTTGAGAAAGTGGGAGGGGGCTCAGGTTTACTGTCAATGATGGTTCCTGAAGCACAAAGATAATTTACATCTAATTTTACCAGAGGAATCAATTCTCTACACTTCTACAATAGAAGGAACGAGCAAAAAACTCCTGCTTGTCTCATCAGCACTGCGCCTGAGATATTTAATCTTTTTAATGGAAAACCGATCCATGTCAAGAATCCTCTCCTTTTGATACTCAACTTGAAAGATTAATTTTGTTTAATTAACACTAAGCTGGAACAGAGAAGACTCTAATCGTATTAAACATCACACAGATAAAAAGACATACCTTCAGACTCTGCCTTTTTCATCTCTCCTTCTTGATTCTACAAGAATAAAAGGGATATTTTAACACTGTCTGTGACTCTTAAGGTAGGCATATAAATTCAGAGACACACATTCCCACACCTGTGTCTCTCCTGGCTGCGGTTTGGAAACTCCAATACGTTGAAGCATGAGATGGAGCTTCTGTTCAAAGCTGTGTTGGCCTTCCAGTTGTTTCTGAAATCAGCAGATGAATGAGTGTTTCTTTTATATTTTTTGGTATTAATGTAAGGAAAGTAAAGTACCGCTCACCTTTGCAGTATTTCGGGCATTGGTGGTCCCTGCTGCTGCTGCTGATCCAGACAGTAAAATGAGTGACTGGGACTTCCCCTCTCTGAGAGCTCGGCGGGGAGGCACAGCTTCACCTCTGAGCGGTGGAGCACCAGAGACAGGTGTCTCCTGAACAGCTGACTCTCCAGAAACAGCACTGGGATGTTCTTTAACTTTCTCCTTTTCATTTTCCTTGTCATGCTCCTTCACCCGCTCCTTATCTTTCTCTTTTTCTGATCTGGCGACCTCCCTGAGAGGGCGAATGAGATCAGCAATGGAGGCCTTTTTGGTACGGCCCTCATGGCTTGTCTCTGATTTCAAACCTCGCCTCTTTTTGAGCGTAAAGAAATCTCCAAGCTTCCTCCTGAGTGTTTTAGTTGGGGGTGGACAAGGGACAGAGCTGGCAGGAGCCACTTCGTGTACTGTGATAGTTTCTTCATCTTGTTGTTTCCTATACAAAGAATTATATACATGAAATCTAGGGCTATTCATCTGTACTGTATAAGTTTCATTAAACAGTATTATAGTGAACTTGATACTGAGCTAATCTGTCACCTCTGATACTCACAGTGTCTCAGTAGGAAGTACTCTTTTAGTAAAGAACTCCTCAACTCCTTCATCCACTCGCCCCATGAGCTCAAGGACTTCATTTTCACTCTCAATTATTGTCTCCTGATTACCGCACACAGACACAGAAAACATTTTGCACCAAACATCAAACGTCAATGATGAAAAGCACCTTGCATCATATGTAACTTTATATTACATAACCATCACCACTAAAAACCCACACACTCTGGCACTAGTGCTCCTCCTGCCTCTATAGGTGTATTTTGGTTTGAATCTCTCATCCATTTATGCTACGGACCAGGCCTCCTGGGAATCAGTTGCTCAGTAACGTACAATGGGGGGGCGTCACAGGATTTTACATGCAGAATGAGAGCGTGATAACTCATTTTGCCAATGTAGGTAATATGATAGCTATACAGAGTTGCATCATGTTGATCACATTAACATCTGTGGCCACAAGTAACAATGAAAGTCAGGAGGTTGACTGCAGAACACAATTTTAGCAGAAGTCACCGTTACACGATATCCTGTCAGGGGAATTGCTTGAATTTTGTCTCCTAGGCCGTTTGTCTCCAAGGGAGTGACTGTACGTCTCCAGCCTAATAGCTCTGTGACAACATGATCAGCTCAGTGGAAAATGGATGATCACACACATTTTCATACAATCCTGTGAAAAATTAAAGCACCATTAGCTTTTTCCAGAGAGAGCATTAAAAGACATTCAGAGCAAACTACCATCCACTCTCAAATGCAGTCGACACGCTCTCACAGACAGAAAATTCAGACTTCAAGCAGCCGGTGACCAGTAAAACAGGACTGCCTTATTTGAGCAGGGACCAGGCATCTTTCACAGCACTCCCTCTGCATCCTTCCCTTCCCCCTGCCTCTCCCCTCTCTACCCTCTCACATCTCTTCTCTCTCCCTCCCGTCCATTTTCTCTCCTCACACACACCACCTTTCCGCCACTCTCCATTTTTACAGAACCTCTCTGATCCTCCCTCACAGTACCTGCGGTCTGCTGGGACGATAGTTCAGTTTTTGTCGGTGAGGTCTCGGTCTGCTCTGGGTGTAGTGCCTGAGCGCTGGTCCGCCCAATGGCAGCTCCATTGGGGAGACACGGCACGCTGTTGCCGTGGAGCTCTGTTGCCGTGGCTCTGTTGCTGAGGCACCGTTGCTAAGAGCACGAGCACCAGCAGTATGTAATGCCTCTATACTGAGGTGGGAGGGGCCAGGCTGCCTGGACTGACAGATCTGACAACAGAACCTCGCCTTTCTCTGCCCCCTCCCCTCTCCAAGAGGAAAACCATGAGAAAAAGATGGTGATAAAACAAGAAGAGGCACAGAGACAGAAACACCGTCACCGTGGACAATTGCCTCATCCTTGAATCCTACATGAACATGATAGGTATACTGCACCAATATAGTGCATTTGAAAAACCTGAATGGACAAAATGTTCTATTGGTTATGTAACAAATTAATAATTTATTTTACATGCGGAAAAAATGCTGAAATGCTGTAAGTGACAGGCTGACCTAGTAGATCCTCTGCTTATTGTAATATTTAAAAATACACACTAGAGTTAAAAACCTATGTCTCCCCATTGACACTAGAGGAAACTGTCCTAAGCTGTCCTGAGAGGATTGTTAGTGGCCGTGATAATAAGCTGTAAGACTTGTTCAGATTCCATAAATAATGTCCACACCCACAAGCGCCCATTTCTACGTATCCTAATTACACGGATAATTCCCCGAGGACCTATGTCCCTTTCATGGGAATTGTGGTTTGGATATTTGATATTCAAACCAGGCGAAATACATAACTGGACATTTTCTGTGTGGAGATCATATTTATTTTGCCTCTGTTTCTAAGGTATTTACATATTTCAGGGAAAAGTCACAAGGACTGTTTCTTCTCTGCACAGTTGACACTCCTACCACAACAACCCAGAAATAACTTGTTTTCCACTTTCGAATCCATGTCAGACTTTCCACACATGGAGTGATATGACATCAGCTCTTTTGGTGCTCAGGTGCAGATGTACCTGCTATACCTAGAGCAGGTTACTGTAACCAAGAGAGTTAGATCACAGGTGACAACGTTTTTTGAAACGTGACTGTATGTTGATGTTGCATATGTTTGTAATCACTAGAGATTAACTACAATTTGACCAGACCAGATGAGATTACAATTTCACTATCATCAGAAGGAACAAAATGATGAAGTGATGAAGTGTTGCAATGCAAATAAGACATTTTACTCAGATTTTTAGTATTTCCAGAAAGACATTTATACTTCTACTCTTACACATTTCACAGCGAAATAATGTATTAACAGCTTGACTTGCCAAATAAAGACATGGCACAAAAACTGTATAATAACTCAACAGTATATAGTACAAGTAACTGATAAGTCAGTTATCAAAAACATATCTGTGATTTGGTGATGGTATATATTGACTCAATTATTAAATATGGCCTACTACAGGTTATTTCTCTGCATTTCCACTATTTGAAGTATGTGTTCCTGCTAATCTCTCTGTATTGTTACTTTACTGGAGCACATTTACAGATAACCAACTATGGTGTAGGATCTGAATACTTCTCTCCCTGCTGAAAGGATGACCAAGCTTGAAGTCAGTCTGTCTGAGTCATGGATGAAGTCAAACAATTCCTTAGAAGTTTAAAAGGTTAAAATCTGCGTATTACTACTTTAACCTGTTTAAATGAATCATCAAAAAGCAGTATGGAAAAACAAAACACACTGCACACCCCTCAAGCATGTTAATATGGTCCTAACAACGAATTTTCCCTGTCGCCAGTTTAATCCGTTCAAATCAATCGTATTTACATCTTTGAGCTGCATTGATCAATCACGACTTTGTGTGTGTGTGAGTGTGTGCGTGATCGTATGCGCGTTAGGCATGAGGTCCACCTCACAAATACAACATTCATACTGCCCTCCTGTGGCTGATCTCATGAACTGCTTTAATCCACAAACTGTTCGTCATAGTGTCGACTCTGCAATGACTGAAGTGAATAAATATCTAAATCCATCTCGAGGACAGAACTGACCTGAATTTAACATAAAAAAAATAGTAAATAATGTTATACTGATCACCGTCTTGTTTCCGGTCGCCACGCCCACGTCTGAATTCAAATCTGGCGCCCATCACCCAACGCCAAAGCGCGACCACTCCCCTTTTCTCCCCCGGGTGTTGTGTGTGCGCAGGCGCGTCAGCGCTCATGGGCCGCCATTTTGTGTTGGGCCCACTCTTCTAAAGCGGGAGAAAATTATTAGCTCGGCGCAGAGCACACACGGCTTTCCGGAGCGGGACTGAACGGTGCAACCGCGACGCTTAACTTACAAGTGAATATAACGGGAAAATAAACTACAAGGAGTAAGTGAAGCCGCTTCTTTGCCTCCAAACACGGAAACGTTTTTGTAGGAGCCGTCGTCGGCCTCTAGGTGTCACGGTAGGGCTTACCGGCCAGGCGGCTGGCGGGGGGTGTTTGTCTCCCTCTATCGTTATCCAAACTGCACTAAATCCGTCTATAAACTGTAACTCCATGTTTCAGTTGAGCAATTTGGTGCTTTTGGTCGATATTTTGGTGTATTTGTACAGTGATGGTTGTTTCTACCGCTATTTCTGTTTTAAGTTTGTTTAGGCCTGACGTCCATCTTATCGTGCCCTTTGTTTCCTGTTTTCAGACGTACTCGCGCCTCCCGAGTTAACCAACTAATATGAGACAGTGTTTAAGTAGTTTAAATCGACTAAATCGTGTGTAATTTTTATACTCGTGCATTGTGAGCCGATAACCACAAGATTATTAAAATGATATGTTTGTAAATTGGGGAACAAGTGACTGAGAAGCGTTGCCTGATCGACTTCTCTTATTGGCAAACAGACAAACCTCATCAGTGTCTCATCAGCGATGAGCCGCACAGGAAGACGTTTTAGGGACATTTTAAAAGTCGGTCTCCCTGTCACAGATGTGCGGCAAAGCATGGCGAACTACACGCACCTTAAGTTATATACTAAGCTCAGGTGTTACTTTACCTGCCGCACACTTGGCAAATACTGGCTTTGTCACAGGTATACGACAACACCAGAAGTCGTTACATTCAACATGGCTGAGCCCGGTGAATTTAAAACGTGTTTACTATAACTACAACTAGCAATCGCCACAACATACCGGGACCAGTAAACCATATAGGCATTTGCAAGTTGAGATGTTATTCAATTTTATACGTAATATTAATTTAATAATTTCAAAAGTTCGTATGCCCTCTTTCTGTGTAAGCATATAAACTGGAAGTATTAGCACCATTAAATGTAGTTATGTTCGACAAACTTAAGTTAAGTATGACTGTTAATGGCTGATCCTTGTTAGAGATCCATTAGAGAATATTAGGTAATACCCATCCATGGTCAATGGACATTTTAATGAAATGATATTTGCGGTGTGCTTGAAATAACGATACCAACACTAACATATCAACGAAATTATTCTTGTCTGCTTTGTTTAGCGCATTGGTTGGCCCATTGCCATGGAGGGCGAGGTTGTTTCCATGGAGGCTGCTCAAGCTGCTGCCCTGGCTGCTGAAGGAAAGGTCCTGCCAGAGGGAGGAGAGGCCTTGATTCAAGCGGCACAGGGTGAGGTAGCCGGTAACATGGAAATGATGGTGATGGATGCTCTTGATCCAACTCTGCTGCAAATGAAGACAGAGGTGTTGGATGGAGGTGGAACAGTGACTGTCACTGGTGGAGACGAGGGTCAGATCATCACACTCCAGGTTTGTATGACTCGGGTTACACCAAAGTATCAGTAATTGATCTGTTTGGAAATGTTTATGTTGTTTTATCAAGTTAACGATGCACTGTTCATTGCAGGTGGTGAACATGGAGGAGCAGGCAGGTGCTGCATTAGGGCTTGGCCAGCTTCAGTTAGTGCAAGTACCGGTTACAACAGCAACTGTGGAGGGGCTCCAGGCCACTTATGTTGAGGCGTCAACAGCTAACAAGGATGCAGAGCCAGTCATCTGTCACACCCTTCCCTTGCCTGAGGGCTTCCAGGTGAGAATTGACTCTGATGTGCTGCAAACCCTGTCATTTTGTTGAAGAGTCAAAGAAAGCTGAATTGTTTGTTTTTTTTTTAGGTGGTAAAAGTGGGCGCCAATGGCGAAGTGGAGACTGTAGAGCAGGAGGAGCTACAGGCTGCCCACGAGGAGCTCCAAGGGACAAGGGGAGAGGAAGAGGATGAAGAGGCAGCAGAAGTGGAATCAGCTGTGCCCCAGGAGGACCCAGAGTGGACCAAGGACCCAGACTACCAGCCCATTAGCTCTATCCGTAAAGGGAAGAAAGGAAAGAAGAGTCGCCTCCGCTATGCAGATGGAACCCGTGACATGGATGTTTCTGTGTACGACTTTGAAGAAGAGCAGCAGGAAGGACTGCTGTCGGAGGTGAATGCAGAGAAAGTTGTGGGCAACATGAAGCCACCAAAGCCCACCAAGATCAAGAAAAAAGGTTTGTTCTCACTTGGTGTGCAAGAAATTGGAAAATTGTAGTTATGGGGATATTGTTTGTGTTTTTGTGTATATTTGCTATGCCTATAATGTCTGCCTGTGTGGTGTGCAGGTGTGAAGAAGACTTTCCAGTGTGAGCTGTGTAGCTACACCTGTCCTAGGCGCTCTAACCTGGATCGACACATGAAGAGCCACACCGACGAGAGACCACATAAGTGTCACTTGTGTGGAAGAGCTTTCAGGACGGTCACACTGCTGAGAAACCACCTCAATACACACACAGGTAACTAGGAAATGTGTAGCAATGCAGAGACTGGAATTAGAAATTGGTCTACTCCCTCTCAGAGAGTAATTACATACAGGAGAGATAATGTATGGTGTATAACTCTTGTTTTCTTTAAATTTTAGGCACCCGGCCACACAAATGCACAGATTGTGACATGGCATTTGTGACCAGCGGCGAGTTGGTGCGTCATCGTCGCTACAAACACACACACGAGAAGCCTTTCAAGTGCTCCATGTGCGACTATTCCAGTGTGGAGGCAAGTAATATGATGTTGACTTTGGTTAAGTGCCAGTCAAATCTGTCATTCTCCTTTTTATGCTGAAGGACAAGTTCTTATTCTGAGGTTGCTGTCTCTTTTCCCAGGTGAGCAAATTGAAGAGGCACATTCGCTCTCATACAGGGGAGCGGCCCTTCCAGTGCAGTCTGTGCAGCTATGCCAGCAGAGACACATACAAACTGAAGAGACACATGAGAACTCACTCTGGTAAGAGACAAATTTTGTCATGATCAAAAATGGTTTGCACTGAGATTAAAAAGAGTGTCTTGCTCACGGTACCCTCTTTTGTTGCAGGCGAGAAGCCGTACGAGTGCTACATCTGCCATGCCCGTTTCACACAGAGCGGCACCATGAAGATGCACATTCTCCAGAAACATACAGAGAATGTGGCTAAGTACCATTGCCCACACTGTGATACCGTCATTGCACGCAAGAGTGACCTTGGTAAGTGCAGTGTGATTATTTATACCTCACACTTCATTAACAGGAATGATCTTGAGACATTACTGGGTTTCATGTGGAGTCTAGGATTATGGTATATGTCCTCGTAAATCACGATTGTGAAAACTTAAATTGTCTCTTAGCGTTCCTCTGACTGGTGTCTGCTTCTATCCTAGGTGTTCACTTGCGAAAGCAGCATTCATTTATTGAGACGGGGAAGAAATGTCGTTACTGCGATGCTGTGTTTCATGAGCGCTATGCTCTCATCCAACACCAGAAGACCCACAAGAATGAGAAACGTTTCAAGTGTGACCAGTGTGATTACTGCTGCAGACAGGTTTGTTACCTAAACCATATACACATGTGCTGGGTTTATTCATTCAAGTGCTTATTTACTGTTGAATAACTTTGACATGTTACTCTACAGGAGCGCCACATGATCATGCACAAGCGTACACACACAGGAGAGAAGCCATTTTCCTGCAGCCAATGTGACAAAACTTTCAGGCAGAAGCAGCTTTTGGACATGCACTTCAAACGCTACCATGATCCAAACTTTGTCCCCACTGCCTTTGTCTGTGACAAATGTAGCAAGACATTCACCCGCAGGGTAGGACTGAGCTCAGATTTTGATTTTTAAAACAAAAAAAAAAAAAAAAAAAACTGTGTGACTAATGTGTGTGTCTGCGCTCCACAGAATACCATGCTGCGTCATTCTGACAACTGCACGGGCGAAGTTGTTGTGGAGGAGAATGGAACTCCCACACCCAGGAAGAGCCGCCGTGGCAGGAAGAGGAAGATGCAGTCCAGGAGGGATGATGACGATGATGATGACACAGGTAATTTTAGTATATCACAACATGCCACAGTATTTGTTCAATAAATGTCAGAGATGGGGTTTTTTAAAATATTAAACGTTTTCATGGTTGATTGAAGTTAACCACTGTCTGTTTCAAGTTTATCGTCTGCTCTAAGCGTTCAACAGGATGTTTTTGGCTGATAGGAGTTGTCATCAGCAACACTGTAACAAAATACCTCTCTTTGATGGTGACTAGTTGAAACTAATTGTCTTTCAGGGTGATCCATGTTCTGGTAGATATTTTTAGCAACATCTTATATGAGACAATCTCAATGATAATGTAATTTGTATACTCTTATTCTGTTGTCATCCTGTTGTGTAGAGGCAGACCTGGATGAGGCAGAGGAGGAGGAGGAGGAGGAGGAAGATGAACTGCTAACTGAGATTGAGGTGGAGCAGGCTGCACCAGTGGTCCCTATCCCTGCCCCAGTGGAGCCACCAGTCAAGAGGAAACGTGGTCGGCCCCCAAAGAACAAAATTGACAGTAAGACTGACTATTTTGAGATGGTTTTAGTGTTCAAGAGACGTGCAAAACAGTTGATTTGGGCCTACATAGAACAATCTGGAAGAGTGTAGATCTTTCACCAGAGGCTAACCTGAAACTCTCGTTGACAGCGGCTGCTATCATCCGTGTGGAGGACGAGGCCACTGGAGAGGTGGATGACATCATTGTTAAGAAGGAGGTGGGAGCCGAACAAGATGATGATGGTAACGAGGACATCGCAGAGCAGGTGGTGGTTGGTGGAGGGAAGTCGACCATTCAGATGGAGGAGCTGTCCCAGGAAGGTGCAGCAGCAGCTGCACCACCTGAGGCCTCTGCTAATGGAGACCTGACCCCTGAGATGATCCTCAGCATGATGGACCGGTGATGGATGTGAAGGTTGAACCTGCAAACACATCCAGACCCTTGATTAAATCTTTATTTTAATTCTTTGCATTTAGGATAACAAACACTTGCATCCTGCACAGAAACAAACATCACTGTTGTAATTTAAGATTTGCTTTTAAATCATGTATTGATAAAAGACTTGGATGAGTGGGAAAACATTTTAATAAGGATTTACCTACCAAAAACAAATTTACATACATTTGAGTTTGGGGTGGCTGTAATTAACAGCAGTAGTGTTTTTTTTTATGTGTTGCCTTCGGTGTTGGTATCTTGGTAATTTGGCAGAAAACAATTATGCTTCATCTACATTACAAAATCTGTTCTGCCTACATTTCTACAAAAACTTTTTTTTTCCTCTATTCTGTTTTATTTTTTTACATAGCAGTGGGTTAAAGTTGTAGGTCAGACGATTGTAGAGCATAAGTAGTGTGTACTTTATTACAGGACTTTGTTAGTACAGTAAATTCCCCTTATGTTTTTCACTGAAGAACTCTGTGTACCTTTCAGTTTGGACAGAAAAATGCTTTCTAGTGATGGCACTGAAGATGAAAATTGGGATTATACTGGAGTGCAGCAATAGGATATATATATATATATAAGGCAACTTTTGGAAGATAATACTGCCAGTAATCGCAGCCACTTCAAGTTGAGAAAAATATTTTGAATATTCTTTTTGTTTTCTTCCATGGTTAGTAAATCCCTTTTTAAGCATATTCTAGTTTTTAAAAGCTTGATAGATTGCTTATGCTCCTGTAACACCTGTAGATGGATGTGTATGTACTAAACATTGTCACTGATAAGTGCAAAGAAAGACCGTTGTTTTGCTTTCTTGTGTAGCCATTCCATTTTTGGGTTGATGTTTTCTTTTTGTACCGTTGGCAATGCTACGTAGCAGCTTGAATGACCTTTTAATAACTGTGTGGCAGATGAGAACAGATGTACGACTGTACAACCAATTGGGGGGGAAAAAAACAAGTACATATGAGGTTGACTTTAGGTTTCTGAAACTGTAATGATGGACTTCTAAAATAAATCTGGTTCAGCTGAGCAATTAACATGTTACTGGTACAGTTACAGTAAAAAAAAAAAGTTTGCTTGAATCATTGTTAAAATTGGCTGAGAAACATCTGAGTGATAATACAGTCATGTCAGTGTATTTTGCTTGCAAATATATTTTATTAAATGGAGAACTTTATATCATGTTCTATCTTCATTTGTATTTCTAAGGAGCTTTATATGGTGGGCTTGTTTACCAATGTACTGAATGTCATTGATGTTGTTGATATTTTTCACACTGGTAAGACATTTTTACAATATGGCATTTTCAATTTTAGACATTTATTCTGATTTAGCGTTCAGTGGAATTTCATGTAACGCCCAGACTACACTTATGTGCACTTCAGTAACCACGGTATGAGTCTCTTACATGAACTGTTCCTCCAGACACATGCAAACTACAGACCCCAGGGACTCAACTGACACACTCCACATCTTTCTTTTTTTCTTGATTACTTAGCTTTGATAAAGATTACAGATAAAATATTCACAAGGTTAGCACTTGTTTTAAGAACCTAAATGTAAATTTCTTAGCTGAATGGATACTTGGGAAAAAGCAACAACAGGATGCAAAAAAGATCACTGCATGTGACATGTCACATGAATTCATATCATGTGAGGAAAGCATGTTGAGGCTAATTACAACTGCTTTCTCTGCCATTCAGTTATGCTTGACCATACTTTAACTTTCTATTGGCTCTAATGGTCTCGGAAATTTTATCAACTTAAACGGATGCAAAGATTTGCTTCAATGCGCTGATTGTGGATTTCAGCATTGTAACTCCTATTATTGGGCAGCTGACTGGAGAATCCCTGCATTATATGGTGTTTTATGTGGTTATTTCCATTTCTATTTAAAATGCATACAGTTGAGGGGAAAAAAAATAATACCTGATAAATAAGCAAACATCGAATCTTCTCTGAAATGAGCCTGAGGTGAAGGGGTTGTACTCAAATGCCCTGAAAATGAACTTTGGGGCCTCCTTTGGGGAGTGACATGAGAAAGTGTCTTATTTAAACCTTTGACCCTAGTATGCAGTCAGGCAAAGGCTTCAAAACATGTCCATATTATTTGAAATAACTCCACTGTAAGAATCTCATCTCCAAATATAGCTATTGCTTCTGCAATCTGCAAGTGACTGCACATTCAACATGCATGGGAGGTGTATCTGGAACAGGCCTTTGCTGTCCAAAATGATTAAGGCAACACTACAGTTGGCCAATGAGCATAAAAGAAAATATCACTCCTTTAAAAATGTGATCTGGACAGATGAATCCATGAGTTGTTTGGCCACAATAACAACAGAAATGTTTGGTGGAGACAGATTTTCAGAAGAAGAACCTGATGAAAATGCTATGTTTTGGGGATGCGTCCCTACCTCGGGGACCTGCAGCTTTTCTGTGATTCACATTTATGTTAAAAGCGGCTAAACAAGCAAATAAAATACATGCAAGGCGTTATTTCTGCTAATGGGCACAATACTAGCTTCTCAGGCCAAAAGTGTATTTACAATTATTTTAATGAGTACATTATTGTGATTGTACTCACGTATCTCATGTATTTATCTGCACACTATGAAAGAGGATTTAACGTTTGCTTGTACCTAAAACATGTGACTTACTTCTCCAACACTTTACAGTTGCATCTTACCCAACAATGGTCTGTTAAGTAACTGGCTCAGTGTTTTTTGTTTATCCTGACGACTCAGACATTTTGAGTCCCGGTGGTTCCTGTGGTCAGGGAGCCTCCTCGCCGTGTAATAGCTGTATTAGTTGATGTAATGTTAGCTAACGCTGCTCAGCTAGCCAAGCAGCTAAATGCTCAACAGGACCGAGAAATGGATACAAAACTCTCAACCGTGGATAACTCTAAGTGGTTTTACTTGAATGTGACTAGGCTATAGATGTGAAAGTGTTTAACAATATGTTTTGGTATTTAACCGCTGCCTTTAAAGTTTTAACATCTTCCGTTATCCTCACTATAATTTGCTGTGTAAGTAGCTAATTTACTGCACCTAGTTTAATTTGCGGGCCGTTACTTAACTAGAGTTTGTTAACGTTAATTATTAATAGCAACACTCTGGTTAGTTTGCGGCAGCGTCCTGTTTTCTAGGAAGTCTGGAGGAAAAAGTGCCACATGCTTTCCTCCATCGCCGCCCCCTCCCCGGCTTGGTCAAACTTGGACGAGCGGCCCTCGGGGCTACTGCACCTGATGGATTTCACGGACATAAGTGAACCTACGTGTTTCACTAGGCCACTCTCGGGTGACCATCATGGCTGTAGGAGAAGTTTTCTCCGTCCTCTCCTCTCGGAAAACATCGTGCCTGTTTTTTTTTGTTTTTTTCCGTAGGTCTCACTGTGGCGTCGCCAGCGCAGCAAAAGCAGCAACGGAGAAAACGGTGACAGAGAGAGGGACATCTTCGTTGCCACAGCAACTTCCAGAAACGCGATTTCCGGTCAGAGACGCAACATTTCAAAATAAAACTGAGGCGTCCATCGCTGGTTTCGAGCGTAAAGTGGTTTGGGAATAAACGGTGTCCTAGTCAAACTGGTCTGGATAGATTTGGGTTGTGTGACTTTCAATTCAACGATGTGTTACGATCATACAGTATGTATACAGTTTGTTTTTTCAGTTTTGTGACTGTTAACTTCTAAAAAATGAAGATTGTTATGTTGATATCATCAAATTGTCATACAGTCTCCAGTATTTTACACTGGTAGATATATAATATAACTATATTTTTAATATAATACATGTTCACTGTTTAATATAATAAAATATGGAGAAAGGAAACAAAATGTGTGTGGAAATGTGCAGCTGATGGTACTGTGGTGTATAGAGGGACAAGTGATGTCTTCATTTGGAAAAAGGTTTCTGCTGTCCCATCTATAGTGTATGTTTACTAATTAAGCGTAATGTTCAGTATCAATCTTCAGTGACTTTTAATTTCAGTCAGTGTCATTTGATATTGCTGGCAATGATTCTTGATCAGGGGCTGCATATGTAAAGTTGGACTTATATTTACATTTGAAGCAGTTGTCCTTCTAATCTTTCATAACTTTAACTTATTACACTTAATATTTACTTATTTTGTGTTTTCCCCCATACATGTGATACTTCTTTTCCATTTAATAATGCACCCACTATTGTGGACTTTTGGACAAGGTTTTTCTTATCAGTTCAGTTCTATTTTATTTAGAGGACAAATAATCAGTTAAATTGTCTCAAGATGCTGTACAGAAACTCAGAGCCTGAATCCCCTTGAAAATCACTAAGGTGACAGCAAGAACAAACTCCCTCTTGAGAGGAAGAAACCTTGAGCTCATATGGAGGAACCATCTGCTTGAGTCTGGCAGGACAGAGGCAGAAAAACTGGAAGGGGAGAAGGGAGCAGCAGAAGCATACTGCATACATGCATACATGAATACATGCAGCATATACAAACAAGAGTATATGATACGGTCCGATGCATGATACATGAGAGATTGACAATGCATAAAAATAATGGATATGACCTGTTGAACCTTTAGCTCCTCGGCTAGGTAAACTTTAGCTAACATGTCGGGACAAACAAAAAACAGGGACATACAGACAAAATTGTTGGTACCCTTCCATTAAAGAAAGAAAAATAATGAACGGTGGTCACTGAAATAAGCTGAAACAGACAAAAGTAATGATAAATAAAAATTTACTGAAAATTAACTATTCAAAACTAACTAAAAATCATACTAATGGAACTGACCTGGACAAAAATGATGGTACCACTAATATTGTGTTTCGCAACTTTTTGAGGTAATCACTGCAAGTGGTTTGACTTTGTGACCAAACTGCTCCAGCTGTCTCAGGTTTGAAGGGCTATCCACAGATGTTAAATAGGTTTGAGATCAGGGCTCATGGAAGGCCACTTTAGAATAGTCCAATGTTTTATTCTCAGCCATTCTTGGGGAGTTTTCAGCTGTTTGTTTTGGGTCGTTATCCTGTTGGAGCACCCATGACCTACGACGAAACCAAGCTTTCTGATACTGGGCAGCACAACTCCAGAATGGCTTGATAGTCTTGAGATTGCACTGTACACTGCACAGATTCAAACCCCCCTGTGAAGCAGCCCCAGAACAAAACAGAGCCTCCTCCACGTTTAACAACAGAGCTGATGTGACTTGCTTGGAGTTCACCTCTAACCTCTTTAGAAGCTCTTTGGTTAGCATTCATGTTATCCTTCCCTTCAACTTTTTTTTTTTTTTTTTTTTTTGCGTCCACATCCAGTTTGGTTGGCTACAGTCCTGTGGACCTTAAACTTCTGAATAATATGTGCAACTGTAGTCACAGGAACATCAAGCTGCTTGGAGATGGTCTTATAGCCTTTACCTTTAACACGCTTGTTTATATCGCTTGTTTATAATTTCTCTCCTTAACTGCAGCCCATGTTCAGTGTGGTACTATGTGCTCAAGTCTTCTAAATACTTCTAAAAATCTCCCTTTCACCGTCTCCACTTTGTAATATATAGCATTTCATTAATGTTTGCATATGTGTGCCTCCATCATGAAACGTGAACATGAGCTGGCTCTCTGGGAGCTTTTATACTGAAAGCGGTCCGCCGGAAGTGGTTGCCGGTGCCTGCTGCTGGTTTGACTGTGGACACAAAAAACTGCGAAATCAAGGAGAAGGACAGCGCCCAGAAGAATAACTGTTAACCTCTGCTAACTGCGCCCAGCATCGCGTTGGAAATGGGACTGCGGTCACATCCTCCGGGCTATCGGACACTAAAACAGAGGTAGGTGGGCTACTGTTATTTTTCTTTATCTCCAAGGTCACAGCAAAGAAGCCTGAATATTTTTCTCTACATGGGCATGAGTCCGTCCGACGTGAAGTTGCTTTGCTGTGATGTTGTCGACATTAAATCCGCCAGCGGGGCTCTGCGGTTGACCGTATCCCGGATTCTTTCCCCGGCGGGTTTTTGTCGTGTGTTGGTGGGCTGATACTTTGAGGGGAGAGGGCGATGGGGGTCCTGGTGCGGACGGGAGTGGACTTTTTTTCGTGGCCTGTGATGAGCTCCGGGGGCTGGGGTGGGATATGAGCGGAATACGAAATCTGGCTCGACGGCGTCTCTCAAGTTTGCGGGCTTGAGCTCCATCCTGTGTGGAAGTAAAGAGCACTGCTGTGGTGTGTTTATCCGACTCAGTGGCCTGCTGCCGCCGGGTCAGGCTAATCCAGTAATCTGGAAGAGAGGTGGCTGCATTTTATTGTAACACCGCTGCCCTTCATCATCCTCCTCCTCCTCTTCCTCCTCAAACACATACAAAGTATGGATGAACATTTTGTCTAACGGGGTGGGAGCTGCATTGTTTGTATCTGCCCCAGAGTTCCTTGCAGCCTACACAAAGGAAAAACTATTGTAATTAAACTTTTTGAATAATTGTCTCTTTAATTGTTACATGCATTGTGTTATTTATCCATTATTGTTTAAATACATGGAGTTTTCTGGTTATTATTCACCTGAAACTAGACAGACCTCACTTCTGTCTGTGGTATCCATGGTAATTTACCATCAAACGGTTTTAAATTGTGGGAAATGTCAAATTACAGACCTCTCACTGCTCTGTCTGATATCATTTTAAGATATCCTTCTCCTTTTTTATTCATCCTGTTAAACAGACTAATTATAGACTAAACACACTGTCAATTAACTAATGAAAACAGCATGTAATGAAATTTATCGGCCCCATTTGGCTAACATAGTAAATGATTTAATGATTCTGGGACTGTTGTCGAGGCCCAAACTACAGCCTGAACTTGGCCAATATATATATATATATCTATATATGTGTGTGTGTTTGTGCATGCAGTGAGCATGAAAGCGTTTTTCTTTCTTTCTTTTAACAAAACCCCAGTCTTGTGAGGTGTTTTGGAACAGTGTCCTCTTTGTTCCCGCTGCACTGTAGGGAGGATTAATCCGGCTAATGATCTCTAATGTAAGGAAAGGGATAAAAGCACATCTGACGGAGAGAGGAAGCTAATTATTAATATAACTGGAGCCTGCTGGGAAAGTGCGTGGGCTGAATGTACAGCTGTTAATGTACGGGTGGCAACGTGTAAGATGCGGGTCTCTCCATGTTATGATGATGACTTTGCACTTTCGTGGCCAAAATCCTGCACATTCTCCACGTTTGGCGAAAGGCTGCTGGTAGTTTTTTTTAGTTTTTAGTTATTTCATGACACTGCTTCTTTGCCGTGTTCTAACCTCGACCAGCCCATGTTAATCCTGCTGAGATTAGCGGTTTAACTGGACCCCCGGCCTGGTGCACCCCGAGAGCACGTCCTCACTGTTGTGGCAATAGAGCATAGAAAGAGCGGGGTGTGCGGAGCTTAATCCAATATCAGCAGTGTTGTTTGTAATAAGGCTTTGATCGCATAAAATCCTAATCTGTGTGTTTTCCATCTCGGCAACTGCAACAGGTGGAGCACTTGATCCCATCTGCTACACTAAGGTTAATTTCTCTCCTGTTTGTGGGTGCGGTGTAAGACAGTGCAGAGCAGATGCCACCAGTTGCTGCGTCCTGTGCTGCTCATTCACAGATCCCATGTGTTAATATGGGTTTGGCAGATTTACTTTGGTTTAAGTCTGTAATCTCTTTTGTGGCTAGATTAGCTCAGACACGACCCTCTCCTCCCATAGTTTCCCGGCGACTGCGGCATCTCTCTAATCTGTACGTCTAATGGTTTTGTTTACAGTAGAAAACGGGTCAGATTTTTACACCCTGGCGCATGGCGGAGAGATGGTTTTATATACTCGGGCCAGACTTCTGTGTAGAATTTCCTGTGTAGAGTCAGCTATGAGACTTCCTGTGCTCTTGGGCTGGACGTGGAGGAGCGAGGGGGGTGGAGAATCAGGGAAGGAAGGGGAAGCACAAGCAGACTGTTCTCCCTACTGTTTTCAGTGGTGGCCACTCTGGTCGCTGCTAGCATGTCGCCCGCCACTTCAGACTTTCGACAAAGCAGTTTGGACAAACTGAGGAAGTGAAAGAGTGGTTTCTATCTTTTATTTCCCCACTATGAATTTTCCCCAGTGACATCTGTAATTATCACAACCTTTGATAATCACAGAGTAGTAGTAGTCCTGTAAGGTGAAGCAAGGCATGTAGTGACGACGGACATTTTTGTTTCTAATGTCCTGTTTTTGTATAATTACAGGACATGTTAAAGCCACAGTGCTACACGCAACCCTCCAAGCATGCTACAGCAGTGATAATATCTCTCCACACAGCAGGTGAGCTACACTCTTTCAGCCCCACGCTCTGTCCTGCCAGTTTCCTTGATGCCCATTTTGAATGTACCGTGATTGGAACAGTCCCGAGGGCCTTATCAGAAACAATCCCTCTCTCTATCTCTCTGTCTGCTTCCTTCTTTCCACCCTCAGCACCGTTTGATCCAAGAGACACGTGCCTTGTAAGGAAGCAGGATGTTCACAGGCTCCACCAAACTGCCACCCACTAAAACCCCCCAGCCCGAGCGGCTGGATGAAGTGTACGCTGCCTTACGTAAAGGCTTACAGTGAGTAAACACATTTCAGGCACTGGTGCATTGACTCCAATGGATGGCTGCCAGGTGGAATATCGCTGAACACACAGATTCCCCCCAACACCATTTTTTTTGTCTTGAAAATAAAGAAGTTTGTTTGATTTTGTTGTTAGGTCGTACCTGCAGGTCCACCAGCTGGAGCTGGACAGTCTGGGTCAGCAGATCAGAGAAAACAAGAGGAATGGTCGTTTGGTGAGAGCTCACGTAGTTAAACCAGTTACACCAGTATCATTGTCTGTGAAGGTTCTCAGTCATCCAGGTCATGTGCTCCCTTGGATATACCAGTATCATTCAGTATCTGAGTGGGTGTTAAGTCAGCACTTTGTGATACTAAATGTTTTGCTTCTTGTTGTTTTCTTCGCAGGGGTCTTTGTATGAGTTGGATAAGGTGAGTTTCATTCACACCAGCTGTGTATTGATGTGAGCACAGACACTGAAACTGTATACGGGTGGATGAGAGTTTAATAATTGCTTTCTGTGTTTTAGCAAGTGAAAGGCATAGAGAGGTTCATGCGTCGCTTGGAATTCCACCTCAGCAAGGTGTGTATGTGTATATGAATGAACTAACTGAACAGCAGATGAATACTGCATTGATGTTATTTTGAATCTAAGAACAAACATCTGCTTACTCTGTATTTTTTTTTCTCACTTCTATGAAGCATTGTAGCAGCTTTCATCTCATTGTTTCGGTTTGACTGGCTACAGCTTTATTGTCTTTGTTCACACTCATCGTTTTCATCACGAGCAGGCAGACATTTATAGGCTCTGATAAACCACTCAGATCTACATGCTCATAATCAAATGGCAGAAAATTATAAAAACTAAGAATGTGGTTAGCTGGTGAACACGTTAGAGCACAGGTCTTCAACAGGGGGTCCGCGACCCCTAGGTGGTCCGCCAAGGTACTGTAGAGGGGTCACAAATTTTTTTCTCCATAAATTTAAATGTTTTTAAATACACATATACATAAGTAGGGGGTCTCTACTCCATCTCTCCATCAGTTTTGGGGTCCTTGGCCGGGAAAACGTTGAAGACCCCTGCATTAAAGCATTAAGTAGCTAAAATGCAGGAGTTGGGGTAGACCAAAGCAGAGCTAATACGATTGTAAATTCATTAGGAGATAAAAACACCATTCCAACTGAATGCTAATAGTGCAAAATTCATTTGTTTTTGTTGTTTTTTTGTTTTGCTTTTCCAGGTTGAGGAACTGTACGATGCCTACTGTATACAGCGGCGACTGCGTGATGGAGCGAGTAAGATGGTGGCAGCATTTAACTCCGCCACTGGCAGCAAGGAGGCCCGAGAGAGCCTGAACGAAGCCAACAAGGGTTACAAGGAATGTACAGAGGTAAGTGTCTGACAAGCGTCAAACTCAACGATCAAGTGTTAAATGTCATAGAAAACAGTACATTATTTAAACGTGTCCCTCCTCCTGTCTGCAGCACATGTGCTCCCTTGAGAGTGAACTGGAAAGCCAGATGGGAGAATTTCATGTCAAGATGAAGGGTGAGTCACTTTCTATGATCATGTGACTTCCTTTTTGCTCCTCATTCTCCGTTAATCCAGTTCTCATTTTTCTGTTGATTTATGATGTATCAGGCCTTGCGGGATTTGCACGGCTATGTGCTGGTGACCAGTATGAGGTAAGACTGAACCCACATAAGCACGTAGACGTGTACTTTCATTTGAGTCGAGCGTGTGTGCATTATCGCTTCGACTGTTTTTTGGCCCTTTTAGGTCCTAATGCGCTACGGGCGGCAGCGCTGGAGACTACGAGGTCGCATGGAAGTCAGCAACAAGCAAATATGGGACAGCGAAGAATATATATTTCTGCCTCTGGTCACAGAACTGCTGTCAATCAAGGTAATACGAAGATTTGTCTCTGAGTCTTGTGAAGAGACCTTTTGGTTAACATCCATTTCAGATTTTTCGATGTAAATTTGTAAAAACCTGTCTCTAATCTAAAGGAACACGTCATTTGGTAGAGTGTCATTTGTATCTGGAAATTAAGACACATCTGTTGCTTCAGTGCAGGAAGATCACATCACCGTATGTTGTCCGTCTGTCCATTGTAATGAAGGAGCATGTCATCAGCGTCTTTTGACTCATGGATTTGTTTTAAATAGTTTTTAAACACACAGAGGAATGATCTGTATCAGGCTTTAACTTGTCAGTTGGCCAGTTCATCTATAGTTGTGTTAAATGTCAACAAATCTTTTCATCTTACTATCCCAGCCTCACTGTACACAGTCAGAAAACTGGTCCTCTGTGCTCAGAGGCTTTAGATAATTGTCACTCTGAATTTGTGTGAATTTGTCATCATCTCGCTGAGGTTAGCTTGTTTTTGTCGTCAAGGTGACGGAGCTGAAGAGCCTGGCCAATCACGTGGTGGTGGGCAGCGTGTCCTGCGAAATGCTCGATCTGTTCTGCCCGCTCCCCCAGACGCTCGCTGTCGATATCAATGACCTCGGGACGGTGAAACTGAACTTGGAGGTCACCTGGAGGTACTTGGAGCTCTCTCTGCCTCAGCATCACTTCTCACTATTGTCTCGTTTCTCACTCTTTTTCCTGTTTTTTCCTCCAGTCCGTTTGATAAGGATGACCAGACGTCGTCCAGCAGCACAGTTTCTAAACGGCTGCTGTCCAATCAGAGCCCTCCTGACACGCCCTCGATGCGAGAGCAGGTGTTTTATGTGAGTCACATTTAAAGAGATATTCAACCTCAGCTTTCCAACTAAATACATCTGACTTCCTCTGTCACATTGCTGCTTCATAACTTGTATAAATGGTGTTTAACAGTGTAGTCAATCAGTTTCCTCTTTAAACTCTTTACTTTGAGTAAACATGCTGTACATGTGCCATTTATCTCACTGATGGCTGTTATTACTGTCATTTCACTGGCTTGTTCTATTTCAGCTGCTCCCCAACTGCTTTTTCTGTAGCGGTAGCACTGACGTGTGTGAGGATATTCACAGAGCGCTGTGTGTTAGGACTCGTGGGTGTGGGAGTGGCATGCCTGATGTGAGGAGAATGAATGGCCGCAGTAGTGGGATGTGTGACGGCGGCGACCTGTATGAACGAAGCTGTGGTCCTTGTAGCTGTTTAATAGTGGTTGAGTAGTGCTCCAATATGTCCCTCCTCTTCCTCACCTTGATGAAGAGCGTGCCTCATGGCGGGCCAAGGCAGAGCCGGTCGCTGGTGGAGGCGTTCCGCAGTGTCGGGACGGACAGGCCGGCGTCCTTACGTTGCGATTTCAGACGTTCGACGCCTCAGTTCATCTCAACACAGCCGGTGTGTTGGGTCGTAGCCGTAGTTTAGTTTATAGAGAGCAAACTAAAAACAATCACAAACAATCAATAATTTATTAACCAAAAGTGATCAGCCATAACATTAAAACCATCAGCAGTTGAAGTGAATAACACTGATGATCTCACTACGACATAATGTTCTTCTGGGTAATCTGGGCTGTGCCATGTGATCCCCAGATAACCAACACAAAGACACCCAGCCATCCATATGATGTAAAAGAAAACATGATTCATCAGACCAGGCCACCTTAGGACGGGAGTCAGCATGGGCACCTTGAGTGGTCTGACCCCTTTCTATTAGAATCAACATTAACTTTCTCAGCAATTTGACTGGATCCCAGCTGCTTCCTTAATTGAACCTCCGTTGATAGGCACTCTGATCCCTCAAATCCTTAGGCTTACCCATTTCTTCCAACTTCTAACACAATGGCTCTATGATAACACCATAATCAGTGTTATTCACGTCACTCGTCATTGGTCATAATGTTATGGCTGATCGGTGTGGGTGGAGTTCAGTGAAAACCTTTGAGTTTGTTTGCAGTGATATGAAGTAAACTTGGGTTTACTTCATATCACTGAGTTTCCTTGGTAACCAGGCTAACAACACCCCCTTGCCATCTTCTCTGACTCATCCGCTCCTGCTGAGCCTCAAGCAGCTGTTTCATTTCCTCATTCTCATGTTCGATATGACTTCACGAATAATTTACAGACAATTACATTTTTAGAAGCATCGAACACTTTCCTGTGTGTTAGTTTGTTGCCTAAAATCTGCCTGTAACTTGATCTCTGGACGTCATGAAGTAATCCTCAGATCAGAATAAAATCTTTACATTACTTTACTAATTTGCTGTTAAAACAAACCTGTATGAAGCTTTAGGCACATACGATTTTGATCTGGGAATAATTATGACTGATCACACTGACATTTAATGTTGGAGATGATGTGAATATTTCTGACTGAGGAGGCTTTTGGTGAAACTGAGACAACTTTAACATCTAACATGGGTGTAATAGATATATAATATATAATATGGTATAAATTCAAATAATAGTATTTACATATTATAATCAATAAATGGTGTTGATCAGCATTTTTAGATGTAACATCTAAAAACTAAAAGAAACAAGACATGGTTTTAAATCATAAGTAAATCACTCATCTGTTTGATCCATATCTTCATCATCAGTTGCTGTCATCTGCACTTTGTCCCTGCCAGGTCACAGCTGAATAAATAAATAAATAAATAAATGTAAAATTTAATATAGAGTAGGACTCCAGGTTTATGATCCATTAAGAAAAATCCAGATCAGGTAAATGAGGAGAGTGAGGACTACTGAATGAAATGTTTTACTTAACTTCGTTTCTCCAGTCCTGTTTTTGAAGATGCACAACAATGTCTCCATCATCACTAATTCATATTTCTAACTCGATTTTCTGTACTGGATTAACCCTTGCCATGGTGAATCACAGTTTTGGAGATGCATTGATGATGGCTTTGTTTGTTAAACCTGCTTTCTGGAATACTCATAATCACATAATAATGATCTTGTCAACCATTATCTTGATAACTAACCAGCCCCAGTGACTTTCTGCTGTATATCGACAAGAATCATTTAGCCTTGTTCATTTTCTCATTCTCAACTTTTCCATTCTAGTCTCTGCTGAAGCGTCAAGGGGAAATGGAGAATGGGACAGTGTGGTCCAACTCCTCTGAATCCTCCGACGACTCCTCCAGTCCAGCGCTGGCTCATCACACTCAGAGGCTAACGGCCTCCAACATGCTGCAAACCACTCTCACCACTCAGCTGCCGTTCGCACCTCACAAATCCAGCGCGTCAACGCCGTCGCTGTCATCCAACCAAGAGGAGGATGAGACAGAAGCCGGCGAGGTTTTCCCTCAGACAGACGCGGTGCCTAACGGGCATCTGCAGACTTCGTGCTCTCACAGCCTCGTTGGAGAGAGTAGTCCAGACTGTACTGCGACTGACAGGGCATCTGTCCAATCAGAGGACCTCTCTGAAACCTCAGTAGATCTGAGCTGCTCATGCCCTGACGTCTCCTCTGTACTTCCTCCTGTGTCGCTGGTGGAGATGGCAGATGTGTCTGCAGAGGAAGTAAAGGATGCTCCACCCAAGGACTCATCAATACAGGCTGAACAGACTGAAGCAGAAACAAAGGACAGCACCGCGGAAGCTGCAGAGGAATGCCCAGGAGAGCAGAGTCAGCCTCATGAGTCCGTCAAGGAGTTAAAACAACCAGAGGACGCACCAGCGGTGAGATGAAGAATAAGTTCAGCGTGTGTGTGTTTTTAAAGTTTAATGTGTTGACTGAGACATTTCTAACTCCTGCATTTTTTTTTTCTCAGGTCCCTTTTCCTACTTCTACTAGTTTCACTCAGGAAGTCGAGACTGCCCTTGAAAGCTTTGATTTTCTCAACTGCTCTGACCTGGATGAAGATGAGGATGAGGAAGAGGAAGAGAAACAGCAACAAGAAGATGAAGGAGAAAAAGAAGAGCAGGATGATAAATGTGAAGAGGACCAAAACACAATGGAAGAAGAAAAAATAGTAGAAGAAGTAAAGAACTTGGAGAACTTCTACTCTGGGGGAAGGTAAGTGTCAAAAGAAAAAATATTTGTTGTTCTGCGCCGGTAGTTACTATGCTGCATATATCCAAGATGGCTGCTAACCACTTATTCAAATCTCATGTCAAAGCAGCTATAATCACTATCTTTAAGACAAACAATGAATCCAATGTGTAACAGAGCCTATGTGGTGAAGAACTTAGAGAGAATAATCATCACCATCTGCTGCTCCTCTCAGCTTTACAGAGAATTAGAGGTATTTGTAGCTCGTTGTTTGGCTGTCAGCCCCAATTCTGTTTCTACTCACTGTTCAGTGTTCAGTACTAGCAGACAGTTGATTTTAGTCACAGAAATCAGGACTCATCAGACCAGGCTACGTTTCTCCAGCCTAGACTCACGTCTTTGTTTAAATGCACTGAGTTGCTGGAATGTCAATGGCTGATTGAATATTTGCAATAATGAGCAGTTATACAGGTATACCTAATGAACTGGCCGGTGAGTGTAGATGGAAAGTCTAGTGGAAAGTGATGGAAATTCCCAATATCTCAGACTAAGAAGGCTGAATTATTGAGCTATATATATACGGCTATATAAGGCTTCAAAATGTCCACAGTGGACACTTAACCTAAACTCCTAAGTCCTCTACAGAGGACAGAAATGGAGGTCCCAGGAGAATAAGATAATTTATGTTCAGTAATATGTATATAGGCCAAAGATTAATAAAATAAAATAAATGTATATATATTTCTGTTTAAATCCAAAAGGCTCAAAGACACTAGACGTGTATAAAATGAAGATGGAGGATGTTTACATTTTTCACATTTGATAAAAACATGGAAGCTTGTCTTTGAATATTTCACTCAGTGTAAGATAGTGTGGGTTCAGTGAAGAGGTGGAACAAGATGATACATTATCAGTGTTTGTGTCTCCCTATGCAGTGATGACGAGGAGGAGGGGGCAGACGGTCTCGAGATCCTTATGGAAGCTCCAGAAGGATTTAGGAACTCGGATGAAGATCGTTTCTCTGAATCACAGGTAAACACACTTCGCTTTAAGCAGCTCGTGACTTCAGCTGTGTTTATGTTAACAGAAAGAAAAAAAAAAAGTGGCTAAAAGACATTTTTTCTGAAGGAGTCGTGTGGGGATGACGTACAGGACTTGGGTCAGATGGAAATTCCTGAGGAGAAGGAGGAGCAAAGCGAGGAAAAGGGAGGCCATGGTAAGAGGGGGTTGTCAGTATGCAGAGGCAGTAGTTGATCATGTGACTGTAGATCTGCTAATTTTCCCCGTTTTTAATCTTTCAGGAGAGGAAACATCACATGATCAGGAGGAGCGTCCCTCTACCCCCACCCATTTGGCCACTACTGTCTTCTAATGACTCAGTGGAACCACAACTAAACCATTTCTCCCACTCTGAAGTTCTCGTGCCATCTCTCTGTGGGACTGGAGGCCTGGAGGACGTTCCACTTACTGCTCAGACAAACAGCTCCTCCATTACGGTTGAGTTTGTGCACGCCATGTTCTGACCAACCTTGAGGTTTCTGCTCCTCTGTCATGACTGAACACGAACACCTTCCTCCAATAGTAATCATTCTTTCCAGTCATGTTGCCTAGGTTAAAGTGGGACACCACTTCAGTTTACATGAACTGCTCCTGTCATGTGACCATTCAGTGTCCAAAACATTACAGGAACAGATAAAAGCGGCCTTGTTTTTGGCTTTGTTACAAAGCTTTTTCCTTTCAAAACATTCATGTTCAAATGGTTTTATAAATTCACTTTTTTTTTTTTTAAATCTACAGAGAAGCATACAGTCAGTTACATTAAAAAAATAAATCAGTATTTGTGGATATGAAAAACTAGAGGTCCTGATTTTCAGTGTTAAATCAGTGTACAGCCTGCAGCTCTTACATTGTCAGAGGGGAAGACCTCATGAGCATGTGATACTTGTCTGGAGTCATTTCCAGATCAGGAATGTACCCTGAAATCAAAGAGTATCTTTTCATTTTAGGCATCAGTGGCAGTTGTTAAGAATATTCACATGGAGTGTAGAAGTTATAGCTTTGAAATTTAACCTTCAGACCATCAAAAAAAAAAAAAAAAGGATAGCAGCTTCTTCTCAGAGCTCGTTGTGGACCAGTTTTTGCAAACATGGAAACAGTCTGCAGTGTGGAACTATATTTAAACCTGCATGTGTAGCTGCCTCGCGCTGCCAGCGTGTCTGTACAAAAAGAAGCTGAACTGATCAGTTTTAAGCGTGTAAGCTAGGCTCCGCTCCAAGGAAGCCACCCGTTCTGTAACTGTGCTGCCTCTCGGGGGCGCTAGAGTCTTTCATCGTTCATGCTTTACATGTTTCTTAAAAAGCCTCGTCATTCAGAAAGTGCCTCAGAGATGTAGGGTTTTAAATGCCACGACAGGAGAGATCAGGCAACAGATAAGTGTTTATTTTCTGAATTACTTTGAGAGTGTGCACAATAAGAGATATTTACTGTTTCATATAAAGAATTGTATATGTCTTGAAATGTCCAAATGTTTATGTTCAGAAATGTTTAAACTTTATAAAGGTTTCTTTAAAATTAAACACGTCAGTTGTGTTGAATGAAACAGCATGAGTAGCATGTTTTATTCTTTGAGCACACATTAATGCTGGAGTGTTTCTGCAACTCTTTGGCTTCCAGAGATGAAAACTGAAGTCAGAGTTCACTAAGGCACTGCTTTGAATTACAACTAGAGTCAATTTATTGTCTTAACCCACATCTGTGCGTCTGCTCATCTTAAAATAAATGTTCCGCATTAGTAAGTAAAAAATAAATCATGTGCATCGACACACATTCTTAGGAAAAAGATACATTCATTAAAAACCAACCAGTGGAAGGACCCAATATCAGACAAACTTTCTAATAATACTGTAAAACATTTAACAAACACAATGTCACCCAAGTCTGCACCAGAAAGTGAGAACTTGCACCCCCCCTCCTAGTCAGTGTAGTTGCTAAAGACCACAGTGCAATAAAAAACCCCATGTGTCATTGTCACACACTGAACTGTACCACACTCAACTTTTAGTGCATTAAAACCACAGATAAAACACAGCACGATAAAAAGTTAAAACAATCTTCCAAATGTCTTCTCTCTGTTCGACCTCTGAAAATAAAACAAAGTAGACATTCGTGAGTATTATGATCACAGAGGATGTACAAAAGGATTGACGCTGATGTTTACTTTTCATATTCCTATCAGTCCTGCAGTCATTTTAACTCTAAACACTGTCCTCTTACAATCACAGTCCAGATGCTGATGATTGATAACAATGTGCATTATCATCTAGTTGGCTTTTAATTATCACTGTTTGCTAACAGCAATGCCAGGTAAAGCAGAAAGTGATCTACACTTTACGCTAGATTTCACCTGTCTGGCTTCACAATGGCTACTGCATTAGCATCTGATGAGTGGAGGCTGTATGTGCAGCAGCGTCAAAGACACACAGAAATAAAGTCTTAACATTTTAGTAAATTAAATCCAATATGTTGAATTATTGTAATATTATACAGTTGGGTCCATGTATTTCTGTAATTCCTAAACCATTCTTCAGATTTGATGCAAATAACTTAAAACTAAAGCTGCAGGGGACACACCACATCAAAGAAATATTAACAATGTCTGACTGTGGCGTCAGAGCCACAGAGATTTCACACCAGATAGACTAGGGCCTCAGACGCTCACTGGTGGAACAACATTTGAAAATAGCGGTCGGCTTGATGTGTCACGGGCCCTAATACCATATTCATTATATGACTGTAGCTTGAGTACGTTTGGTGGCCGCTAAACAGCTAAATCTTTATATGGGAAGCCCAACAACCAGCTCTGTAATAATGTGACTTCAACCCTACAAACCAAGGGTGCGTCCTCACCTAAAAACTGAGTGGCTGTTCCAGTGACCCCCCCAGCTGTTGTAAAGCAGCACTGAGTCCAGCCTTCAGCGCTGAGTAGTCGGGCTGCTCAGAGTACTGCAGAGCCATCACTGCAGTCAAGTAGCTCTGAAATGCACCTACAGCAAGACACACAGAATAGAGTGTATCACCAAACGTCATACACGTCACATCTGTTATAGAAGAAGATTGAAACTCACTGGAAACTTTCTTCCTCCCAAAGCAGTGGCTCAGCAGTGCCCCAACATTGTCAATGTACCTACAATGAGAAGTTTTTTTTAGTGAACTGTATTTTACATGTCTCTCCGTGTGCATCCTGATGTGGACATGCTCTTTTCTTACCTCTGTTTCTGGCTGGCTACTTGGTCTGGTTGAGGGACATCGGTCCATGGCAGCGGCCCTGTGTGCCAATGCAGCATACAGTAACCCAGAGACTGCAAGTCACTGCGGCGGGACGGAGCTGAAACACAGAGATGCCGACATCTATTTTCTCTCCCAGAGTTATGATGATACACACTAAACACAACAGAGGGCCTAAATATCAACTCTGTTTGTTTTGTTTTGTTTTTGGAGGCTGGGGGGCTTTAAAAGTCATAAGAAAAATGTTGTACGAGCATCTTACACTGAAGAACATCACACTCACTGATGAGGAAAAACAAATCAATCTTTTCATGCGAAGTCTGTTTGTGCCAGATGGAGCGTGGGTGGAGTGCTGGTGTCCATCACGGAAGGAAGAAAATAAATGTGTTTGGTTTATAGTTACTCATAAATACCCTAACTGGCCATCTTATTAGGTACACCCATTCAACTGCTTTTGAACACACATATCTAATAATGCAATCACGCGGCAGCACCTCAGTGCATTTAGACATGTAGACATGGTCAAGACGAGCTGCTGAAGTTCAAACCGAGAATGAGAACAGGAAAGGAAAATGATCTTTGAACATGCTGTCGTCGTTGGTGCCAGACGGGCTGGCACCTAAGTATTTCAAAAGCTGCTGATCTACTGGGATTTTCATGCACAATCATCTCCAGGGTTTACAGAGAATGGTCTGAAAAAGAGGAAATATCCAGTGAGCAGCAGTTCTCTGGGGGAAAAAAATGACTTGTTGATGCTAGAGGAAAATGGCCGGACTGGTTCAAGCTGATAGAAAGGAGACAGTAACTTAAACAACCACTTGTTACGACCGAGGTATGCAGAAGAGCATCTCTCAGTAAAACATGTCAAAACTTGAAGATGTGTTACAGCAGCAGAAGACCACAATGATTATTGTCAGACAAGAACAGGAAACTGAGGATACAATTCACAAAGGCTCACAAACATGGGACAATAGAAGATTGGGAAAAATGTCGCCTGATCCGCAGAGTCTTGATTTCTGCTGCAAAATTCGAATAGTGGGGTCAGAAATTGGCATAAACAACACAAAAATATGAATCCATCCTAGTAGATTCAGGCTGGTGGTGGTGGTGTAATGGGGTGGGGGATATTTTGGCACATTTAGTACAAATTGAGTATCCTTTAAATGCCACATGTATGAGTATGATTATTGTAAATATCCAATCAGTCAATAACTTGGCAGCAACTGCATTCAGGCCTGTAGACATGAGGCTAGGCTGGAAAATGTTACCTGGTCTGATGAATCTCAATATCTGCCAATATCCAATATTCGGATTGTATGGTCAGATTTTGGTATAAACAACAGGAAAGCATGCGTCCATCCTGCCTTGTTCCACCGGTTCAGGCTGGTTTTAGTGATGTAATGGTGTGTAGTATTGTTGCTGACCATGTCCATCCCTTTATGACAACCGTGTACCCATCTTCAGATGGCTACTTCCATCAGGATGACGTACCATGTCATAAAGCTAAAATCATCTCATACTGGTTTCTTGAACATAACAAAGAGTTCACTGTACTCAAATGTCCTCCACAGTCATATCTCATTCCACTAAGGGACCTCTGGATGAGGGGGAACCGGAGATTGACATCACAGATGTGTAGCCCAAAATGTACAACAACTGCGTGAGGCTATCATGTCAATACGGATCTTCCTGAATCAGAGCAGTTCTAAAGACTAAAGGAGGTCCAACCTGGTAATAGCAAGGTGTAACTAATAAGGTGGCCAGTGAGTGCAATTTAATTTCACAGATGGCAGGGTTTTAGTTGTTTGCATGAGAACACACCTGCTCCTTTATGTGCGTCCAGGCTGATAAACTCTAAGGTGCCCTCATGTGGTGTTCTGCTGGCTTCACGGTACTCTACATGTTGGCCTCCCGGACAGTACCTGAAGGCATGGCAGTATCCTACAAGGTACACCTAGTAACACACACAGGGACAGAGAGGTCAGTGAAACACACATCATGTATGGACACTGACTACAACTATCAGAATATTCCTCACCTGTGATGTCTGTCCTGATTTTATGTAGATGTTCTCAGCATTAATATCAGCATGAACATACTCATTTGAATGGATATATTGCAGCACATCCAACTACAAGTGGAAAGAAGTGTTACAGATTATTACGAACCAGATTAAGAGTTTTGTTTTACAGGTTTACAGATGACAAGAGAGTACTAACTATTCTACAGGCGAGCTGAAGAACAACTTTTTCAGACAGGAGCTCATTTTCCTCCTCAATGACAGAGAGCAGAGTCTGGCCCATGTCAGGGAAAATCAGAAACCTGTTGAAAAAAGAAAAAAAAAATTAAAAAGAGTTACTTAAAAATGCTTCCATATAATGTGTAAATACTGACAGATAAACTTCACACCTGTATGAATCTGCATGAAGACCAAAGCCAGCACAGGAAGGAATCCCCAGATAATCCATCTTGTTTAGTTTGATCCACTTGTCGACTAAAGAGACAATAACTCTTTGATTATCACATATATAATATTACACTCAAGACTAATCAGACTTTTAACTAAAGAAGGTTTAAGAACTATGACGAGGCTTCATTTGTCTAGCTCTGCTTTCCTCTGAATGTGTTGTGAAATGAAAGATACTCTCACAATATGATAGAAACCCTCTAACAGTCTCGTCTAAGACTTGGAAAAACAAAGTGAACTCCTCATGTAATTATCAGTGGAACACACTGGCAGCCATTTGGTGTCAGGAGACCCTTTTTATGAAATTCTGCAAGTTGTAGTGATGAAAGGTGAAAAATGTCTGTAACATGAAGTAGGCGATCAGTTTGAAGCAATGTGATTGAGGCAACAACCAATGGGAGACCACTAATACTAATATAGTGTTGCCTAGAAGTTGAGATTAGTTCAACTTGGTAGATCCCCACTTCACCAAAGGTCGTATGGTATCTTGTTGCCACATCACTGTTAGTCTCTTCACCCTTTTAGAGTCTAGGCAGCACAAGCAGTAAAACATCTGGAGCTTGTGACCCTTAGGTTTCAGCAATCATCTCCCTTTAAATTAATTTTAATTTGGAGGTGCTGACCTAGAATTACAACAAACTACTCTCACCAGATGTAGGTTTAGCAGCTCTCTGTAAAAAGTTCTGCTCATTGAAGATTCTTCCATCTTTTGCTCCCTAGGAGTAAAAAACACAGGATGAACTTGATGTATATACACTGATCAGCCATAACATTATAACCACTGACACGAGAAGTGAATCACATTGACCATCTTAAGACGATACAATGTTCTGCTGGGAAACTTCTGGACCTGGCATTCATGTGGATGTTACTTAGACATGTACCACCCACCTAGACCAAACCCCCCACCCCATAGCAATGATACTCTTTGATGCCAGCAGCCATCCCCAGCAGGATGAAGCCTGACACAGGCACACATACAAAAACGGTTTAGGAACAACTAAAAAAACATGAAAAACAGCACAAGGTGTTGACCTGGCCTCCAAATGCACTAGATCCTAAACTGATCAAATATTTGTGGGATGATCCACAGAGGCCCCTCCCCTCAACCCATAGGACCTAAAGGCCCCCACTAACAACATTATGTTGTCAGACACCACAGGACACACTCAGAAGGACCATGTCCATTCTCTGATGAGTCACAACTGTTTCGGAGGCACAAGGGAGACCTACACAGTCATAATGTTATGCCTGATCAGTGTATATAGAAGGTAGAATAAATGATTTCTACATGAATGTCACCTCATGGTGGCAACTTAGGAAACATTAAATTTTGCTGTGAGTGTTGGAACTTACCAGTTTGAGGATGTGATTTGATTCTTTGAAATTAGACCGTGAAACTGGTAAGGACAAAACAGTATTAGTAAATTATAATAATTAAGTGTTCTTATGAATTAATGCATTATGAATCGATTATTATGTCCTGCTGTAATCTGCTGCCATTACATAAACTAAGCTAGGTTACCTGGTCCATAACTTTAGCTGACAGTCAGTGCTACATTTTCCTTATTTGTAGTTGGTTATAATCTGTTTTGGGACGTTTTGAGTGATTTTCAGTAAATGTGATGTTCACCTTCGTAGAAGAGCTCTGTCGTGCTCTGACTGAGCAGTTTCATCAGCTTCCACTTCTTGCCTGTTGTGTCCGTCACCTCCTCACCTTCTTGCAGTGGCTCCACGGACGGCATTTGTTTTGCCTTTTTGGCTTTGCTTTTTCCTGTTGCTGCTCATTCATACAAACACAGTTAGTTAACATAGTTAGGGAAAAAGTCAAAATGACACAATAAAAAAAATCAATATCATGTTTGTCTCTTACATTTCAATGACAATATGGTAAATCTAGTTAGTCGCAGTTTAAAGAAAATAATGGTTGACTGGTTTATTGTGTCAGCGGGTTTATCCAGTCTTATTAATAATATACAGACTGTGAAAGTATGTTAATCTCAGTAGCTACTGGTAGTAGACCTAGGAGCTGGACTAGGAATTGAATCAACATATGCATGAAGATGTGTGTAAGATCTTGTATAGTGTGCTGTTTGTAACATTTGTGGCTTACCTTTAAAAGGAGACCTGGAGTTTGTAAAGGAAACCGCTGAAGATTTGCCCACAGAAGAGCCATCTGTTGTCGATTCTTCTGTGACCCCACTGGTTTTATCAGACAACCTCTTTCCTTCTTCTGCCTTCTTCGTAGCAGGGCTGGAGAGTTTAGCCTTCCCTCTGACTATACATGGATCCGGCAACAAGCAAGATGGATTAAAGAAAATATTATTATTTTAGGCACTATATGAATGAATAGACATAAACAGACCATACTTCCACTCACCAGATCGAGTGGATTTTACAGCAGGAGATGTAGACTCTGAGGTTGGTTCTACCTCTGCGTCAAGTTTGACGTTGGCTGTGCGTAGTTTTTGTGGTGACCTCTCCCAACCAAGCCTGTTATCTGGCGATGCAAATTACAGCCCTTTCATTTCCACAAATAGAGGTAACTTCTAGTTTGCATTAGTGCTGCTGTTTTCATATCTTTACTAATTTTTATTTAATCAGCATGCTTTACATCTTTCCAAGCTGGTAGCTTTAATCTGCCAACAACTACAAATATTACAATGGCACATCATCTGTCTGCCCATCATACTGCACGTCTCTGCTCTTATTCTCTTCTATCTGTTATCAGATAACCAAATAAAAACAATAATGGGACGCTACTTCCAGACCATTATAAATACCTTCAGTCTTGTTAGGAGGAGCAGAGGACACAGCAGGTGAAGTGGCATCTTTGATGTTGAATTGAACCTTGTCCAGGCGAAGGGAGTTGCGAGTATTCTTCAGTGCTGGACGAGTTGAAACTGGAGTTGAACTGAAATATGAATGGGCTGCAGAAAGAGATAATTTAAATTTTCCCAAAAGTTTAAACGAATACAAACTCAAATATCTGCTGAATGTAAAACAGTTCTTGATAGATTAACCTGTACTTTCTGTGGGGTCGCAGCTTATGCTTGAGGCAGGGTTTGTTTTAACGGCATATGTTGTTACTTTGTCTCTCGTAGGCAGAGGAGCGCTTAAAGAAGCAGGCAAGTCCTCGGGTCCAGATCCATCTGCAAGACTGGGAATTTTCTCCCCACACGTCGGACAAAATTTGAAAAGAGGCTGCAGCTTTGTCCCACACTGGGGGCAGAAATGGAAAGGCATTCTGCAAGAGTGGACACACACATTATTATTATTATTATTATTATTATCCATCTATCCTCACTGCCATGTAGTTTGTCTCTGGGACTGAACCTGTTAATGAACCCTGGTAGATGAACCCATGGACAAAAAAAAGTTAGTAAATCAATAAACAGAATTTATTAATTCACATCACTGTGCACATTTTACCAGGATCAGTCAATGTGGATGTTAATACTCATTGTGCGAACGTGAATACTAACTAAATGTGTGAAATTGTCTGTGTATTAGCAGCAATTTATACATTTGGTATCATGGTAAAACATGTTCTAGTATCTTCTTCCCTTAGCATGTATCCAAAATAATATCAAACACAACTTTTTAATGTTGGTCAGAAAGTGTGCAAAACAGCTGTGTAAAGTCCAGATAGCTCATTATGATTTAACGTCGGTTAATTAAACAGTAGCTAGTAAATGTAACGTTAACCAGACAGATTTAGCACTGTGTTAGCAAAATTAAAATTGAAAAACTACCCGGAGGTCTACATTTACAATGGAAATTACATCTAAACGCTGTGCCTGTGCCTCCCCTAAGTTACATCAAAATGTTTCCCCTGGGAAAACTGTAAATCACTATTATCCATTGAATGTATGCACCAGGTATTACCTACCTACCGTTGGCTAGTTAACGTTAGCTTGCGAATACTGAGGCTAAACTTTTTCAAAGAAAAATACAGAAACCGAGTCAAAGACAGTAATGTGGTCTTGTTAACGAGTTCTAGCTTTTACTTAAAATAGACTTACGCCTGGTTAAAATGCCTGAACAGATAATTAAACAGGTGTATATACATAAGAGTCTGTGGTACCTTATCAAACACTCCTCCACCTTTAGCCACTGTTTGGGTTGAAGCGCTTCTTCTTCGCTGGATAAACCGTCCTGAAGTTGGAGCTGTGGAGGAAAGGTGCTGCCCTCTACAGGCCCTTAGGACAGTTGCAGTTTTTTACCTCAAAGATAAAATGTTCATAAGCTACAAACCAAAAGCTGTTTTCTGTCACTGATTATACAATTAAAATGTATAAGTGGAAATATGTGAATTAATTACAGTTGCTGTCATGAGCACATTTATCACTTTTTATCTGTGGATAATTGTGACTCGCACAGACTTTTAGAAAACTGCTATATATTGTCATATCCTTAGGGCAACTGCTTTATACTTAATACAAATTTGTAAAAATTTGAAAATAAAATGTCTTTGTAATAATGATGCACATTTCAGATATCATAAAAGTGGTGAACAAACACATAGTGGGTGAAAAATCCCTCTATTATGATGACATTCTTAAAAATAGTGTTAAAGAGCGGCACGGTGGTGCGGTGGTGGTTAGCACTGATGCCTCACAGCAAGAAGGTTCTGGGTTCGATGGTCTGATTCCATCTGAGGCCTTTGCATGGCTTCCTCCCACCGTCCAAAGACATGCTCATTAGGTTTGGTGATTCTAAATTGGCTGTTGGTGTGCATGTGAGTGTGAATGGTTGTCTGTCTCGATAGACTGGCGACCTCCAGCCCCCCCGTGGCCCTTCACTAGCGGTTACAGAAGATGAATGAAAGAATGAATGAATGAAAACAGTGTTGAAGTATTGACACTGATTATGATCTGGTATCATTAGAGAACATCTGCATGAACTTTTTTTCATAAAATTAGACGGTTCAAGGAATACATAAATACAAATGTTTATTTTTGGACATAAGTTACACGTTTTGCATATGAAAGTATGGCACTATGGCGTATGACACATTTGTGTTTATTACTTAGGTCATTCATTATCATTCATTTAGGTGACGCATTTTGAAATACTGGAAATTGTGGAAACAGTGTGAAACAGTGAGAGAGAGAAAAAATTCCCCATGCCTTTAATAAAACATTCACCCTTTTATACAGGAACAAATGACAGTGTAAACAAATGTGGATTTGTGAGTGAAACACTAAAATACAATGTCATTTAACAGTGTTTTATGTGTTAATATAAAAGCTGAAATAGTTAAGTATCTGCAGTTGATATGCCATCCAGATCATCTGATCAATAACAGCAAAACTATTATGATGAAATAGCATCTCTGCTTCTTTTCCCTGAATGTTGTTCTATTCATTGTGGAAAATCAGAGAATAATAAAAATAATTTGTTGATTTTAAGGCTTGAGTATTATATGATTCACCTAAGAGAAATATGTTTACCATTAAACAGGTTTAAGTCAAAGGTGTAGACAGGCATAAAAGAGAGTCATGATGTTTCCTAATGTTACATTTGTGAAGTTTGGCACTATGGAAGATGCTAAGAAGAGAGAAATTACCTGAATTAATTGTGTTCCTGAGTTACTGCCCTATTTCCTTTACGTTTTTGTGACATTTTTAATTTCTAAATCGAACTCAATTAATTGTTATTGCCCAAAACTGCACATAATAAAGTGTCGGCGATACAGTAAAACTGGTTTCTGCAATTCACGTTTTACAGGCAAATAAGCAAAAAGATTTAAAGAAGAAAATACAAGAGTGTTAATTATCCATCAGACCAAAGCTGAATGGTCAGTGGGAGCTACATTTTTTAGCTGTTATTAACATATGTGTAGGACATGTGGCGTGGCAGCTCACTTTTCTGTGATGTGGAGGATAAAGTTTATATCTGAAAAAGTCTGAATCAGTTATAATAAACTGATCATCAAAACTGAATATTTAAGCTAGGCATCATAAGAAATAAATATCCCACACTCACAACCAACATGAATTAATTACTCAAAAGGCTCTGCTTATGAATTCAAATGAAATGCCCATGTTCAAAAGGCATTTCACCGAGTACTGATAAACTATACAGCCTGTCAGTGACAGAACATTGTGGTTTGTGGGGCATAGGGCACAAATAATGTTAAGTTTCACCTAACATAGAATAATATTCCAACTCCCACTTTGTGATACTTGGATGTCTTCCTCTTTTCCCCACCAATATTGTGATGCAATTCTGTAACTAAAATCATTCTAACATGCACATTTGCCTTTGTCTGAGCCTTCAGAGATGTCTTGGTTGGTGGGTCCGTTAGCTCGGACAGTCCCGTCAGGGATCCAGGACTTGTCAACACATCGTTCCATTCTCTTCATGATGAGATCCAGCAGGACTTCAACAGCCTGGTTGACGTTATGTCCGTTTGCAGCACTTGTCTCAAAGTATGGGATTCTGGATGGAAACAAGTTTGGATTACAAACATGAGATCAACAAGTTCTGTTGCCCATTAAAATAAAATAAATAAATAAATAAATAAAAAATAGCCATAACAAAATGCAGAAAATGACAGCGCTTCAAATGAGGCTGCTCCAAAACAATGCCCAAGACCTCTATGTGTAAAGGTCCAACTTTACAGCAGAAAGAAACATGTTTACAGCATGATACAGAAAACTGTTTTGGTCTCTTCAGCTATTTTCACCAAAACGACTGTTTTGGGGATATTTTCTATATAACTCAACCATTTAAACTGCAGGCTTTAAGCTATGCATAATTAAGGACATGAATGCTCTGTATGTCAGTTTGTACCATTACAGGTCTGTCTCCAAAACTGCTCTTCTGGAAATATGAAAGTGTTATCATAGAGAGTTTGCCCATCTTTATCAACAGGGCATGAATAAAAATCAACAACCTTGAATCCGTCTCTCAATACTTTTCACTTTCTACAACATTGCTCTCAGATCCCAAATAATTAAATCAGAGATCAAAGTAATTTCTTTAAGAAACAGGATTTTAAAAGCATTTCTCAAACAGGAGTAACCACTTCATGCACTGGGTAGTAATTCCAGGTGTGGATTAACATGACAACATATGTGGGATGAACTCAAAAGAAAGTATCAAATAAATTGCAGTGTGATATCTGTGTTTTTAGTAAAGGTGTGTCTAATGGGGCCAGAGCAGGATATTTTACACATGTGCACAAATATTTGCTTTTCAAGGAGGACCAGTTTAGTCAGGCAGTCTCCTGCACAGACTTTGGCAAACAATGCAGCCACTGCCTCCTTGACAAACGTTTGAGGGAGAGGTTTCGTGCATGGTTGGATCAAAAACAGAAGGACATACCCGTACTTCTCCGCCAGTTCACGGGCCTCGTCCTGACTGACTGCTCTCTGATCAGACAGGTCGCATTTGTTGCCACACAAAACGATGTCTGGATTTTCACAGTATGCGTGAATCTGTAACTGACCTGAAAAATACATTCAGCAATATTATGCGTTTACCTCGGTTTTAATGTGTATTATATTTACTTGTGAGAAACTTAAACCATGATTAATCTATTACATTCATCTGAAATATGAAGTTTGATCGCCGCAGTATTACCAACGGATCAGATTAATTTGGGTCTAACAACGACTTAGTGTAGCAATAAGCTTTTGCACACAAACAATTTGAGAGTCAACAACAAATGGATTGTGGACTTGTATTTGCTTTTAATTTTACTAGTAGGGTACAGACGATTATTTCAAAAACGCACACTTAGTTGGATACACAAGGAGACATACTCATCCAGTTTCTGACGTTGAGGAAACTTTGCTCGTTTGTGAGGTCAAACAGGAGGAGGAAACCCATTGCATCTCGAAAGAAAGCAGTTGTCAAACTTCGGAACCTGAAATCATTCAGGAAAAAAACTTTAACAAGAGATATACAGTGGTGTGAAAAAGTGTTGCCCCCCTTCCTGATTTCTTTTAATTTTTTTTTGGCATGTTTGTCACACTCAATGTTTCAGATCAAACAAATTTAAATATTAGTCAAAAATAACACAAAATGCAGTTTTTGAATGAAGGTTTTTACTCCAAAGTCTTCACTTTGTTTTTCTTCAGCCATTCAGAGGTGGACTTGCTCATGTGTTTTGGATCATGGTCCTGCTGCAGAACCCAACGTCAGACGGCCGGACATTCTTCTTCAAGATTTTTTGGTACACAGCAGAATTCATGGTTCCATTTATCATAGCAAGTCCTCCAGGTCCTGAAGCAGCAAAGCAGACCATCACACTACCACCACCATATTTTACTGGTGGTATGATGTTCTTTTTCTGAAATGCAGTGTCACCTTTACGCCAGATGAAATGGCACACACACCTTCCAAAAAGTTCAACTTTTGTCTCATCAGTCCACTGAGTATTTTCCCAGAAGTCTTGGGGATCATCAGGATGTTTACTGGTAAAACTGAGACGAGCCTTTATGTTCTTTTTTGTGGATAATGGCTCTCACTGTGGTTCGCTGGAGTCCCAAAGCCTTAGAAATGGCTTTATAACCTTTTCCAGACTGATAGATCTCAATTAATTTCTTTCTCATTTGTTCCTGAATTTCTTTGGACCTCAGCATGATGTCTAGCTTCTGAGGATCTTTTGGTCTACTTCACTTTGTCAGGCAGGTCCTATTTAAGTGATTTCTTGATTGAGAACAGGTGTGGCAGTAATCAGGCCTGGGTGTGAAACTGAATAATAACATGCATTGTGTGTTCACTTGTGTTATCTTTGTCTTATATTTAAATTTGTTTGATGACCTGAAACATTTAGGTGTGACAAACATGCAAAAAAAAAAAAAAAAAAAAAATCAGGAAGGGGGCAAACACTTTTTCACACCACTGTAATTTGGTCTGAAAAATACATTTAAAAGCAAACAAGAGGTTTGAGGAGGTTGAGAAAGTAAAGATGACTGTGTACCGCTCCTGTCCTGCAGTGTCCCACAGCTGTATGTGGATCTTCTGTCCTTTGCCTGAAGTTCCATCAGGACCCGTAGATTTGTAAACCTGACAGGAATAAAACAGGTCAAAGCTTTTAATGATTCTGAGTCTACTTTAAGAATATTTAAAAATTATTAATACGAAAAAAAACTCAGACTTCTGTTGGTTTGTGGAAACACTGATTAATGAGGAAGTGCAATTTGGTGTGGTTGCATTTGGTATTTTTGGGTGATGGAAACACTTATTGAATGGATGGTGGTGATGGAACTGAATGTCCAGTACGGCAATTTGACTATTCAGATGTGAGGATATATTCTTGGAGGTGGAGGTCAGCTGCAATAGGGAGAGTAAATATGAATACTGCTCAGCTGTTTGCCAATGGTATGAAATGTTTATTCTTAAGGTGGGTGCTGCCTGCCATTCGCCAACATTAGTCATGCTGCAGCATTCATCAGTAGTCTTTTGTTACAAGGGCACTACTTAATGCTGTGGGAATGCATTTAAGCTCCTAATCAGGCAGTAATTATTGCTAGTAGCACACAAGGAAATGTTGCATCACAAGTGTGGAGCGTAAAATCCATGCGTGCTTCTACTGAAAAACTGGATTTGGGAAATCCCAACTTTTCCAAAGCCGGCTTAAGAGAAGTATAGCACTGACTTACCACTCGCTTTTCTCTGAAGTCTATTCCAACTGTAGTGATGAACTTGGAGTTAAACTTGCCATCTGTGTACTGGTATAGAAAGCTTGTTTTTCCCACACCAGAGTCACCGAGGGCTAGGAATTTGATGAGGTAATCGTACTCCCCATCAGACATAGTGAGTTCTTAATTTCTGAAACACACAAACAAAACAACCCAGTCACAATATTTGGCAAAGAAATAAATCTAAAAAACGAGTGCTATTTGTTTTCAATCCCTCAAATTAAACATTGTGAAATTGTGAGGCACTTAGATAAAAACCTTAACAATGCAAATCCAAAGACGTATATATCTTATCCAAACAAACAAACATTGGGCAACATCAAAAATGCATGGTGCTCTTTAATATTTAGAACAGAAGGCTGGGCGTGAAAAGAAAAACACAACAATGAAGTTACACTGCCAACATGTTTCATCTGCGTCATGTTATAGCTTACTACTCAGAGTCATTGGTCTACACTGTGGCAGGAAAAAACTATGACCAACAACCACTGGTAGATATTTTAATGCATTATGATGAAAATGAGCACTTTCATATAATTAAGTAACACCTGTATACATACATTCTTGCCACAGTGCACAAAACATCAAGGTCTGTACCAACATTTTTGCCAACCTTTGAGGTTGTTCTTATGACTCGAGGGGGCGTTCACGGGAAATTTCCTAGTCAGGAACAAATTACCCTGACATCACAGGAATGCACAATTACTTCTGTTTGGATAATATTTGCTTAACACTACAGCTGCCACAGAAAGATGTACTGCGTGTCTTCAGTACAATCCCATGGGCTTGAGGCTGAGTAACACAAACACACTCTCTCACACTAATAAACAGCATTATAGACACTTACATGGGATTGTGGAAATGCTAGGAAAAACTTTGTGTTGGCATGGACACTACTTTATTTTCATTCAGCATCAGGCTGATTAGACCTCAACATGTCATCATCACCTCTAGACTAATAGGGAACATAGACAATAAAGTTGTCCTGACAAATGTCACATACAAAAGTAACCGTCTCAGAGTCCGCTTCTTATTTGGTCCTCACCAACTCTAAGCTTTTACACCAGCCCTAATTAACTGTACTAACCTGGCAAACAGGCCATTACCAAACCAAAACCCTTTGGCATTGTTCAGTCTGTCTTTCAGGTTCTTGCAGAAAATTTAAGTTATAGATCTAATTATACTGAATAAACAATAACTGTAACGTGTGTTACTGCGTGTAAGTCCACTCCAGTACAAAGGGTTGATTTAACAGTTACTGCCTATCATTGTTACATGTATTTTGCCATCGCTGTTAGGAGTTAGGAAAACAAATGTGTCAGTTTTCCGAAGTAAATATGCATGAGGAACATCGCGATTGTCCCACCAAGATGCCAGTGTTGATAAACTGTATGTCAACACAGTAGTTCACCAAGTCCATTATAAAAGGTGCATGCAGTACGGACAGGTCATATCTTTCCACTTTTATTGTGATAGACAATGCATTAACAAGCGACTACCTACGACAAAAAAACTGTGGAATAAATACAAAGATATGAGGTAACCTTTCAGTGTGGTCTATTAGGCAACAAATGCAACCAGTGTGGCAAATTTCTATCAATATTTATTTTTGTTTACGATCTAAAATGACCAGAATTTGGTTTGGTTTGCCATTTGAGGGTCATATATAATTGTTATGTACTTCTATTGATATTGGAGAATGGCCTATCATTTAATGACATATTTTCAAAGTAACAGGTTCCGGTCCACCTTCATTAGACTTTAGTTTAAGGTAGAGCATGATTTACACTTCTCCTGTATTCTGTATGAATTCCAGCTGTAGATTTGTACAGTTGATGGCAGTGCAGGATAATGTGTGATTACATTCCTCTGTCTCTCTCCAGCCAAAGACACACACTAAAACACATGCAAGTTAAAGTCCCCTTAATAACCCTAAGACCTGAATGTTGCTATAATTCCGCTCCACTAATCAATAAATAACATTTCTAGACATTTTGGAATGAACATTTAATTGGTACATATTTTATTATGTTAAATGGGAATCAGAAGCACACTGCATTGTGTATCGAGCATGAAACCTTCTCGTTTGTAATGGTCGACTACCTACGGTGAAAACAACTCGAAGAAAGGGTGAATGTATCATATGACCACTACATTACATTCTTTCCCTGTATCCTCCACTGAACCTTTCATCTGGAGCCATAAGAAGATTAAGGTCTTGTGCAAAATTAAGATCCATGATAAATGGACTGTAATGGAAAGGGTTATTACAAGCAGTGATGTGACCATAAACGGAGTGCTAAGACCACTAAACCTGAGAACTGTGATGTCCACATTCCTGGTCACGGACCTGTTTTAACTCACGTAGGTTAAAATAATATAAATAAGGTTTTATTTAGACACAAGGCTTTCCATCACAGCCTTGGATTAGTTACCATCAACTATTAAAGAAATCTTAAAATCTCCTCTCACTATATGTCAATTAAATGATTGTGTTTTAAATTCCTTCGGCTTTTGATGTAATACTTTAAAGTGTATGCTTTGCTTTACACATTTAGGTTTTCCAGTGTTTATTAATTCTTCATCATACGGTTTACTCTTTTGTAAAGATCTACATTTTCAAAATGCTTTATAAATCCATCTATAATCAAGTAAAAGTGTCCATTAATCCACATTTGATTATTAATAAAGCTACATCCTGTAATACATCAGCAGGGATCAAAGAGATTTTCCAGATTTACCACTGCAATTCAATTTATTAACCATTCATTAGCTCAGAAGCAGCGATGAACTTATGAAACAAACATGCACAGAGAGAACTTTTGTAGATGAGAGCTTAAATTCAATAATCGTGGATCTGATGGAAAGTTTGAAAGTTTGTGTGGAGAAAGCCAGGAGAATATGTCTAAGACCTCCAAACAGACTGCAGTAAAGGGACAGTAAAGCATGAATCTCAACCTGTGGATCTGTTTTTTTTCTTGCGGTGGTGCACTTGTATCAGCTGATGTAATCATGAACTCTGAAGTGCATCACCCAAACATCACTCAGGTAACAGACAAGAAACTCTATGGACTGAATGGTCCAGCCGCCTGCTAAAGAATATTTCGGTCAGGAGAAAATCGAAGTATTAAGGCACACCAAACCAACAACAATAAACTACTGACAACAAAGGCAAACTGTGACATGATCTCACATTGTCTGTGTCAGGGCCAAAAAGTTGCACTTGAACAAAACACAAAGACTACAGGCAACCGCCAGCACAAACATTTTGCGCCTGCATCAATGGAAATAACCAGGAAACCATAATAGCTACTATTAGCTAGGAGGCTAGGATACTAGGAAGAGTTAACAAAAAAAAAATCATGGTGATCCCACAAATCATGGTGATCATTAGGTCTACACATAGTACTAGATAGCCATGTCATTGCGAAAATACTTGTGTTTGAATGTTCAAATGAGACGAAGATGAGAAACAAGGAGAGCTTTCTGTGCGTCATTTGACCTTTGTCGTTTTGTTTACTTTTGTCGCATCCATTTTCTCTCATACACTGCTCCTCTAAACTGATCAGCCAATCAGAATGACCCCTCTCACCACAACCACTAATTCAACATGCTGAATCAGTTGAAAACCCGGCAAGAGGGGTCCCACTAGTGCTCACAGTGTGGGACGCCTTGGAAAAACCAGGTTCACAGACACTCACCGAAAGCCATACACTGGAAAACAGCTGACAGTTGGTTTGGTGTGTTACATCCCTTAGAAAGTCCCTCCCAGACCACTGACATAAGTCCCAAAGAGCTTGGATAAACTGAAGCTTGAAGGAAATTTTCACTGTTATTCCAGAAACTGGTTGATTGCAGTCCCTGATATTGTCAAGCAGTACTACAAGACTGTAACATGTGATCCTTACACAAAATAATTATCACTAATAAGCTTTATATTTTGCCATACTACTCCAGAGCGCTGGCACTGTGCATGTTGGCTTATTCGAAAGATAACTAGGATTTTCTTTCCGTCAAAATGTACATCAAAAGGACTATTTGTACAGTTGGATGTCTTCACCTTCTAAGACATATTACAGTCAAACTGTCTTGTTTAAAGATGTTGTCAAGAATTCATTTTGACAGCCGTGGGCGAAGTTTACTGTCATGTTATTTTTCTGACATTATTCTAATAATGACCCTGACACAGAAAGTTGATTTCTGTTTCAGTGAAAACACGTCACACAAGTGACACAGTCAAGCTAAACCACACTGCTTGAGTGCGGATTGTGTCAGCAAATTTCTGCAGAGTATTATCAGACGTGCTCATCAGACAACTTCTTACTGAGCCACATGTGAATATAAAAAGAGAATATTCTCACATTTACAAAGAGTGTTATAGAGAAATGAAAGTAAATGTTGATGCAGTAAACCGTAAGAGTAAAAAACTATGTTAAAATCTAAAATTGCGAGGCCATTTCCTTGTCAAACTGCACTTCCCAGTCCTATCACAGCTGTGAAAAGGAAGCAAGCTCTGATGGCAGAGTATGATCTTCCGTTGCGTTAGGCAAGAAAACACAGAGTGCAGTAAACTATCAGAAAGAACGAGAAGTCTTGCCCCCATTACTGCCTTACATAAACCTGTCTGAATCAACAACGTCCCAAACTGTGCTCCTCCACTCGATGGAAACCTCTCTAAATGAAACACATGATACTTGTTTGTTGTCAAAGAGGCAGACAAGAATAAGCATTGAAAAAAAAAAATATAGAAAGTTGACAAGAAACATATGTATTCTCTGTATCTAAATCTAAACCCTCACTGTGAGTCGCTGCCAGTGGTGCAGAGGTCTGCCAATTACCATCTTAATACATTTACTTTAGTGAATCACTTTTCAAACCTTAGAAATCATTCAAATTAAACTAATTTGAACAAGAAATAACATTGGACAGTCTCATGTTTCCCACAACCCACAAACGAGTCCCTGTCTTTCTAACAGTTTAAAGTGTCACATAATACCAGACTCCACTTCAGTGCAAAAAGCCTTACAAGCAGCAGTGTAGACCTGAGCCTGATGTTTATCTTCACAAAACTTGCTGTTCTCATTAACAACAAGAGAATGATTTAATCTAGGACAGAGGAAACAGTTGCATATAACTGTAATTTGACTTTTTTTATGAGCTGTTAAAGTGATATGACCAACCAGTCAAACAAGGAAACTGCCTTGGAGGACAGACGCTTCCACTTAACGACTGGCACTTCAAGTTCCTGGTAAAGGAATTAAGTGCCACGTTGTTTAGCACTAATGCACTACTAGGACTAACATTTATATCAGTTATCAATTAATTGTTTTTAACCCATTACAGTCTTATTTTGTTTGTGAGTATTATGAAAAATTAGTTCAACAGAGAAAAGCAGAATCTACTTACTTAGACTGACTGTCTATTTGAAAATGATCCCAAACAAATATCTGAATAATTGTTAATAGTTTCAGCTCTAATAAACTGTTGTCCAATCTGGAGAAGTGCACTATCACATTGAAGACCTTTACGATTTCAGTACGTTTTGTGGTGGGGTAATGTATGTTATTAATAACCACAAGATGGGTTAGTAGGTTTCCACATGTATTTTTGGCCCTGGGCCCTCTACTGGGTTAATCCGGCCCAAAGTGCATCCTTACTGAAAACTAAATGAATAAAAACCATCGTACAATAATGCCTGAATATCTTTACCTGCGCTGCAAATGCGCTTCTATTGCAACCTAATCCAAAAATAACTGTATCAGCTGAGAATGTGGTAGTTTCATGGTGACGCCATGTTGTATTGTCAGTGACTGATGAATTGGATTTTTAGGGGTTGACAGCTCATGGGTTAGTTTAAGATGCTCTTTAAGTTGTTTCTATGAATAATGTTCGTATATGATTGTATTTATAGCTTCTATAATCACATTATCTGATTTTGTGGGTATATTTGTTACATCCGTGTTGTGTTATTTGTCTGTTGTTTTTTAATATCTTGGTCAAGTTTAAATCAGACAATCACGTTTCCTGAGTTGTAACTTATGGCATTTTCTTCTGCAGTAGGAATGGACCTAGGCGCCGTCTCTGCCAGACATTTACTACCTCCCTTGCAGAACAGCAAACAAAAAGCAGCTTTAATCATTTGACAGGGCTAAAAAAAAAAAAAAAAAAAAAAGTAAGACCCACCCTGGGCAGCAGGCCAACACAGAGGCAGGCAGCTCCTTGGGAAAATCCGGGGATATGCAAGTACCATACTTTTTAAATAGTCCAAATAAATGGGGTGCAGCACAAGAGTGGAGCAGAATAAACCTCATTTACTGGATATGGTGGACGTGCATCTTCTGGCTGGTAATTATCTGGTCATTAAAACTGGATTTATCAGCGGTAGCAGCACATAAAACGGACCCCCATGCTCAAATCGATTAACCGAAACAAAATCCAATGCACCTCAGCTGGTACTCATGTGGCTGTCACTGGAGGTCACATTACCACTTGTGCAAGAAATAATCACTTTTTATTCTTAATATGGTTGCTGCCAAGATGAGTTAGATGCCAACTTCCCAGCTTCCTGTGTCAGACATGCTGCTGCCAACATATGTGCCCCAGCAAGCCCGAGCCCTGAGACAAATCTAATATAATATGTCCTGCACGGAGACACACGTTTTCTAACTCCGTATATAAACAGTGTTATCCGTTATTGAGCAAGTGTGGGGAAAGCTAACAGCTCTGAGAAGAGGATAAGGCAGGTGTAAAAATGTTTCCCAGCGCCAGCAGCCTTTCACAGAGTGAGGGTGAATGTGACAGGCAGCATGCAGTCACTCCTAAAAGCAAATAATCGACGCGGAGTGAAGTTAAAAGTTTTCAGCCTCTCGCTAACTTCTGACAGATGCTACAGGCTGGTTTGTTCGCCCGACATTTCCTGAGTCAAGTACTCACCAGCCGCAGGGCGTTTCTTCTGCGCGCTGTGTCGTGGTCTGTGAAAAGAAACAAAACTAAGTAGCCGAGGTGAGCTGAAGACTTCAGGAACAGTGAAAAAATGACGACTTTAGTTTATCCGTCGGCGCCAGCCCATTAGTTGACATGAGAGCTGCCTCATTAACACTGAGCACCACCTTTACTTTCCGTGTGGTAGCAGTGAGCCGCTGGAGGGAAACAGCTCCTCCCCGCGGAGCTAACGTTGGCCGACGTTAGCCGATGTTAGCCGACTGAAGCTAACGGCCGTTACGACACAACACGACCGACTGGAGCAACACGATGAAAACGGAATAATACACTGTTTTCTACTTCATACTGCTTTACACTTCCATTAAATTCAAATTAAAATACTGTACTTTCTATTCTGTTGCATTTATCTGACAGAAAATACTGGTTGCTTCTGCTCAAGTACAATTCTGAGGTGATTTGAGGCTTTTTACTTTACGTCCTTAGTTCTACAAAAGTATGTTTTTACAAGAAAAAGTTCTGTGTTGAAAACCAACAACATAATATATTAAATGCAGAAAAATGCCCTCCTGACAATAAACATTGTTGATCACTGTATGATTATTTTTATTATGATGGAAATTATACATATATGAAAATGAAAACATTTTATCTAATATGCTGCATGTTTCCATGGAACTTCCCCAGCTGATTACTCACAATGAAATAAGTATTTTATTTTTTTTATAACAAGTTATCGGAAATTTTAGGTTTAAACACAGAAATTATGTATGGATTGGTTAAATATGAACTAATTTAAACACATTTCCAGAACCAATATCTTGAACATTGAATAAAGTTCAAAATTCTTACTTCAACTTGTATGATAATCAAAGATATGATTTTTCACCCCATATAGAAAGTACCTATAACAAGAAAAACAAATCCAGTTTTAGAAATCAAATATTTTGTTTATATATAGTGTATAATTATATAGTTGCACAGATTTCCAATAGAGAAATAGAAAAACAGGGTGGTACAGTGGCGAGGTGGTTAGCGCTGATGCTTCACAGCAAGAAGGTCCCGGGTTCGAACCCATGGGCCGACTGGGTCTTTCTGTGTGGAGTTTGCATGTTCTCCCTGTGTCTGCGTGGGTTCTCTCCGGGTACTCCGGCTTCCTCCTACATCCATGCTTGTTAGGTTAATTGTTTGTGAATGGTTGTCTGTCTCTCTGTGTGTACCCCGCCTCTTGCCCAATGACAGCTAGGATACGCTCCAGCAGACCCCGCTTCCCTTAACAGGAACAAGCGGTTACAGAAGAAGATGAAAATAGAAAAACAAAACAAACTCTTAAATGTTTATTTTTGGGCTTTTCATTTACGGTACTCTGAAGGAAGGCATATTATGGAAGAAAAATTACACCAAATCTCAAAACGGACCGGCACATGAAAATACCTGAAGTGTCTCCCTCTAATTTTCTCATTCGTTGATTGTTTGGTTGAAAATATTTTCTCACTTTTCCAAAGTGACACTGTCATCACAATGTTTATTTTATTACACAAACAGTCCAGACCAAGTTATTAACAATTAGCTTGAACCATTAAATTAATTAAAACGCGACAAGACTTTTCATCTGAGAAGAGAGTCTCTGTGCAGGTTAGGACAGTTTGGCCTTGGTGAGCAGGGAGCATTAAATTGAAGGCATCCTCCTTCCTGTGTCCTGTGTCTGTGTGAAGCGCTTATCTTTTAGAAAATTCAGTCTGGGAGGAAGGGAGGAAAAGCTAGGCAGCCAGATGTAACTTCATAATGAGTGTCTGTGTTGTATTAGGGTGAACAAAGCTAAAGAAAAAAACTTTAAAAAAGACTACATTCTATTTTTCTATTGTTTCCTTTTGTTGATTGAGTGTTACTTTATCTTTGGTCTTTTGTCATGTGATGATTCCTGTGTGTTAGGGTCCGAAGTCAGTAGAGGGCCCTTGGGTGCTGACTAGTTTTAAACTAGTAGTGGCCATGTTAATTTTTCAATGACACTTAGAGGCCTTCCACCTGACACAGCTCTGCATACTTAATGCCGTCACATGTCCTGTACATTACTTGTTAAAGTAGTTAAATTAAAATACTCAAGTAAAGTCCAAAAGTTTTCATTCCAATAAAATCATGTAAATATGTAAAGTAGAACATTTTTTATTTTTTTAATTTCTCCCACTTTAGTCATCTCAAAACGTTTGGAGGACACTCAATCTCTTCATTTCCTGGAATATGCACATATAACGTATTTAACAGTCACATGGCTATTTTTGAACAAGTACTTCTGCTTTTGACACTTTGACACAGAATATTTTGCTTACAATAGTTAGTTGTGTAGTTTATTGTGTCATACACATACAAGTGCCCAACCCACATAAACGTATAGGACACAGGTGGTATTTGAACGACAGCATGGGACAATACAGGTATAATAATGTACGTTTTTCATAGGAAAAGTTCAAATCATTGAGAAATACCATGTTTTATGCCTTTAAATCTGCTTATAATTACATTATAGTGTATTACCAACGACTCACTAAATGTTTACAAGGTGCTTATGAAAGCTAAGAGGATAAACTTATTTGGTGAATTGAACAAATAAATGCTTCTTTTGAAACTGCTTTGCTTTGGAAGCACTTGAAAATGAGTAATAATGTGAGAAATTCAATTTTTGAAACTTCAGGAAGTCTTTCAGTAAGATTGTGAAATCTTTTATTCTGTACATTTGCAATCACACAGAGCCACACAGAGAAGCGAGACATTATCTCGTCTTTAGTTTGCTGTCCAGTCCAGCTGTGATAGGCCAGCAGTCTCAGAGTGTTCTGGCATCGGACTGTGAAGTATTTTCTGGCAGGGATGAACTATTTCAGTCTGTTTCATTCTGTTTCTTTGGCACATCCTGGTTTTTCTGCTCTGAGGTCTTCGGCTCTGGTTTGAAATAGGGTTTATAGATATAAATACCACCAGCAACTCCTAGCACTGTGGCAAAGGCTATCTGTGTGAATGGCAGTCTTCGTCGAAACATTACTTCTTTTTCAGACACTGGGTGATCCTGGAAGAACAACATTGGTGACATTCAGAAACAGTGTAAATCGCAAGGGTCTGTGCTGTCATTCTGCATATACATATACATATACACTATACATTTCCTGAAAACTGCACTGCAGTAGAAGTGTCTGAAAGTCTTCAATTATCTGGCTCATCTGGAACCAGACACTGATATTTCTTAAAGGATATTATTACAGCATGTTATTTCCAGATTAAAATAGCTAGGTATTACCATTCAGTCATTTATTAAATACTGAGATCGATACTGATCAATGAATTAGACTACCACAAAGGAAATTGACATGGATATTTCCGGAATTGAAAACTATTTCACCAATTAATTGTAATGAGTCTTATTCTGAAAATTCAGGACCGGATATTGACACACACCAACTGCTGACTTGATAGCATGCTTTTTAGCCGAATACAAGACAAACATGAGATTATATTTGATTTAGAGGAGCTTCTCTGTAACACTCATGACTCACCGAGGCAGACGTTTATATGCTGTGTTTGTAATCACCGAGCACAGAGACAAACAGGAGAACAAGGTGGAAAAGGCACAAGAAAGCAACCAGGACACCTTTAAATAAGACAGGAGAACATTCTTCTTCTACTCCGATTGGAGCGGAACAGCAAAGAGTTACATCGCGCCATCTAGCGAAGAGTTAAATAACACCCTGCTTCCGTCCACATCAAAAAAATGCTCTGTAAAGACTTCACATCGTTAAAACACGTTAAAATACGTTTGTATTGAAAATATTGGAGTCTTGGAGTTGCTGTGTTTAGATTTTGCGTCTAAACGGTAAATTTAATATGGTAGATAAATCGACAGCACCTAGAAGTAATGAATAAGCTTCCTTTTTTACATATACTGAACCGGAGATCTTTTGACTTTTTTCATATTTTACCTCTATTATTTCTGTTTTTACTTTGTACAAGATGAATAGCTTCCTATCATCCTGCAGGTGGCAGTAATAGGTGTCCATAGCAGACCAAAACCACAAAAGAAGAAGAAGACCTTTTATTTTGAAGTCGGCAGAGAAGCACGCACCGGAAGTAAGTATGAGTGCGGAAGGCTGTGTATAGTTCACAAATGTCAACTAGAAGTTAATCCAATTTCTTAGTCGTTTTGTTTAAGATGTAACAGTTAAATTCTGTCGGTTAAATAAACTGAACGGTTCTCTATCCGTAGCTGCCGACCGACAGCTGAGCGTACGTTAATTACGTATATTTCAAATAAATTGTGCGTGATTTCCTTGTATTGGAGAGTCCACTCAGCGTCTGAATCAGACTGCAGCTCACCTGACTCTCACCCTGACAGGTGTATTGAGCCCTGCAGACAACATGTCCAGATGGAGAACATCCGGTCACGGCTGAGGTTTGGAAACAAAGTGGAGGATGTGAAACTGAGGAAACGTAAATCCCTGCTGTACTCAAAGGAAGATGAAAGTCCTCTTAACTACGGTGACTAATATATTTTTTAAATGATGTTCAGCAGGCCATGTGTTCCGGGGGAGATGCTTGCGTGCAGCGAATAAATGAGTGTTTTTACTCTAATGTAGTGTTTTGTGTTTATTCCACAGGTGTGCTGAGAGCCAGGGTTGTTGTGTTTTCTGTGGTGTTCAGACTGATCAATTGTCTCCTGGTTCAGAGCAGCTTCGTCCCTGATGAGTACTGGCAGTCTCTGGAGGTGTCCCATCGCATGGTCTTCAAATATCCTTTGGACAAAGACACATGACAGTGTAACCAGGCTGCTGTGTATTATCAACAGCAGCATGTCGGAGAAGATTCAGACTCATCTGGGCTGTGGTATATCTAAAACAGAAATCTAAAGCAAAGGCCTTCTTTGAGTTTTCTTGAAGAGATTTTGCCACTCATCCAAGTTTCCTCTTCAGCTCTGAATGATGGAATTCACCTGTGACTGGAGGAATTTGTTTTAATAAAGTCAGGAACTCCAGGCTGGAGGTGTGAATGGGGGTTATAGGCTTTGTTTATGTTAAGACTGTGTTTTAAATGGATGATAAATTAAGATAACAAAAGAATTGATGATAAGAAACACCTTTGTAAAAGGACACTGACCTTGATGTCTTTTTTATTCCCATCTGTGAAGGTGACCCACCTGTACACTTCCCCTCCAAAAGAAGAACAAATCAAACACCCCTCCTCTCTGCTGTAGTTATAAGCTGTTTTCCTCCCTTTGTGACTGATTTATTTTTTTATACCCGCCATGTGTTGCCTTTGTCCTGACAGTATATGGTTTCTGTTTTGTTACTTTATGCTGTTACAACCTTAACAGTGTGACTTATGGGTATCTGACCTGGGAATGGAAGGCAGGAATAAGAGGATTCTCATATCCGCTCTTCTTTGCTTTCATATACAAGATATTGCACTTCACGAACTATGACTCAGTCCATCTCCTGGCAAGTCCCTTCATTTTCTACTCTGCCAACTTTTTTAGTCTGCATTTGTTGACGAGGTTTATTTTCTGTAGTCATGAAGTGCGCTTAACTTGGGTCTGTCTGCCTCTGCAGATTTGGCTTCCACGTATTGTTCAAGCACTCTTGGCTGCGTTCGCTGACGTAAAATTCTTCTTCCTCATCCGAACACTGGAAAATCAGGACATTGCAAGATGGACTGTAAGTAAATGTGCCGGTGTTGTGTCACAAAACAACAAAAACTTGTAGCTGTATTGGATGGAATTTTGAATTAATATTTTATAATAATTATTATGTTTTGAAGTAAATACAGAAAAAATAAATAAAAGAGAGAATAGCTGCATGTTTAGGCAGGCTGTTCAGTTGTCTGCTGTTAATCTTACTTTGTTGTTTCAGTTCTTCTGTCACATGTGCTCCTGGTTCACGTGGTTCTGCTGCACCAGGACTCTGACCAACAGCATGGAGACCACCCTCACCTCTCTGGCTCTTTGTTACTTTCCTCTGCCTGGGTCAAAAACACGCAGCAGGTCTGCTTGTTAACACCTTTCTTATATCTGATTTGTTCTAATGTTTTAAATAGATTATTTACGCATTCACTTCTGTTTTTTTTCCCAGCAAGACGTATTTGGCCCTGGTTGCCGTAGCTGTGATTGTTCGACCAACGGCCCTCATCGTCTGGTTTCCTCTGCTCATGTATCATTTCTGGCGGGAAGATGACAAACTAAAACTCATCACACATAACTACGTTCCCATAGGGTTTGTACTTTCAACCTCACATCGCCTTAAACAGGACTTTTTTTTTCTTCATCTTCTCATGAACGCATATTTGTGTTCTCATCACCAGGACGTTGGCCGTTGTAATCTCGGCTCTGATTGACTGTGTGTTCTATGGAAAGGTAAAAACATTTCCAACATATCCACCAGCTCCTGTCTGCTCAGTCAGATGTAACAGCTGATTTCTGTTTCCCAGCTGACTCTGGTGCAGTTCAACTTCCTCAAGTTTAACATCTTCCACGGTGTGGCTGATTTCTACGGCTCTCACCCCTGGCACTGGTACCTCACTCAGGGCTTTGCCATCGTGATCGGCCCCCATCTTCTTTTCTTTCTTCATGGATGCACCCTGGCATTCAGAAGATACAAAATCCTGTTGGCAGCGGTCGTCTGGACCGTCACAGTTTACAGGTGAGACTGTTTCACTACAACACATGTCCTCTTCAGTGTCGCTGAAGACCCACTGATGAGTGTGAAGGCTTGGTGTGAACCATTAGCACTGATGTAACAGAGGTCCTAATGAAAGCCATCCTCCATATTGGAGGTCAAAAGCTCCACAGGGTATCTTTAACATCAGCGTTTCACCTCTAGACAAACTGACAGGTTTTATTTCTTGCCTTCAGTTTTCTCCCTCACAAGGAGTTCAGATTCATCTATCCTGTGCTGCCTTTCTGTATGGTCTTCTGTGGTAAGTTTCCCCATTTATCAACTAAAACTGTAATATGTGGTCATTTCCATCCAGCTGTGTTCAAATCAAACTTTATTTTTTATTTTTACCACAGGGATATCTTTGGCTCATCTGAAAGCATGGCGTCGTGTGGCAGCAGCTGTCTTGTTGGTGTCCAACCTGGTTCCCGCTCTGTACACCGGCCTGGTTCACCAGCGAGGCACTCTGGATGTCATGAGCCACCTCCAGACACTTTGCGAGGTCAGAGGAGACTCCACCCGTCTGCAGCCAGATGTCCTCTTCCTCATGCCCTGCCACTCGACGCCCTTCTACAGGTACAGTACACCCTCATACACGCACAGCTCAGCCTGCAGGTGATGGGCTGCATTTTCTGATCTGAGCAGTGGTCTGACAATAAATACATGTGATGTGAGCTGATGTTCCTCTGTCTCCTCGTAGCCACGTCCACTGCCCTCTGAAGATGAGGTTTCTTGAGTGTCCTCCCGATCTCGGGGAGGAGGCTTACGTCGATGAAGCTGAGAGATTCTTTGACGATCCTCTTCTCTGGCTCAGGACCTCATTCCCGTATAAATCCTCTCTGCCGACACATCTGGTTTTCTTTGACGTTTTGGAACAGGTGGGAAACAAATTACATTTGACATGCATTTGTCTTTTAAAGGTTTTCACGGGGTTATACATGTTTATCTCATCCCACCTGTGCTGTTGTAATGCCCTATATGCCAGTTGAGTAGATACAAACTATGGTTTGGTGTGTATTTGTGAGAGAGGCCTTGTGTTGGTCTTTTAACAGAAAACCTCTTCACTGGCTCCCAGTAGGTTTTAGATTTGGTTAAGGTTTTAGTGTTTGTATACTGTGATCATTTTGGAGGATGTAGATTGTGGTGCTGTTAAATTGGTTTGAATTAAAGTGTTTGTTATTTAGCCTAGCCCACTGACTAAAAGGGGGTTGTCAAAATAATAGAAACATGTCAGTTATAGTAGAATGCATTCGTCTTTATTAGTGTGCCTAATGAACTGGCAAGTGGGTGTTTACAAATTTACATCGGCATGTATTTGTGAACGTGTTTCACTTTCAACAGGTTATGTTCTTATGTTTTGTTTTTCCTTGTAGGGAATCTCTGGGTTTTTGCAGGGGAATAACTTTCTGAGGACATCAGAGATATTTCACACACATCTTCCAGAGGGACGAGTTGGAGGAAAAATCTTTATTTATGAAAGGCGCTAACAAACACTGGAACAATGGCAACTTTCTTACCTGATGATATGGATTTGCTACTTAAATAAATATTTTAAACTCCAATGTTGTCATTTTTAAATATCACATGTCAAATGAAAAAACACATTTTCTTAAACCACAATTGAATTGGCTGTGATGTTATTTTTTGAGTCTTTTCAGTGAGATTAAAGTGCCAGGTCCAGTTAAATCAAGCTCGAGGTGGAATGTTAGAAAACAGCATTTAAAAGAAAATCACAACCACGTCACACTAACATATCGTTGTAGCAGCAAATTAAAACAATATGCGGCATGTCGAGTTTCCAATTTCCTGCTCCATATTTGTGTATACTTTTAAATCAAAGTGCTTTAGTTGAACATGTACGTGTCAGCGGTTCCAAATGTGCAGCTGACATAAGATGTAACATCTTCCATTCAAACCTACTTTGTCATACGCCAAACAGCTCACAGACGTTCAGTAGAATTAAAACCTTGTGCAAACTTACAAAGACAAACAACCTAATATAACCCAAAACTTAAACGTTGCAGAAAACCTGTTGAACAAGCTGAGATATTATCAATATTTAGGGTCGAATGGCATCGGGCCCAGTTCTATTTTGACATCAGCCATTTGTCTGTCTGAATTTCTTCCTGATCGGCGCCACTTGCGTTCACTGTGTGCTCGAGATCTGGCTCCCTGCTGCTTACGCTGGTGATTCTTTGCCCTTGACGACTCCTTTGAGTCTGAGTCAGGCTTTTCAAACGGCCCGCTGTGTGATTCAAACACAAACAAATGACAGGACGTTAGTGTGTTGGACTCGTAAGTTTGAACAAGTTTCTGCGCTATTGAAGAAGAAAACAGGCAGAAGTGTGTCAGTCCCAACTGGATTAATTCAGAGTCAGTCTGAGAGAAGTTAGAGGCTGTACAGAGGACTCCAAGTCAAAGGTAATACACAAAATACTGGACTTTAAAAAGCAAAAGCTGATTGCAAGTCAGTTAATAAGGATACAATCAGCTTATTAACAAATGAATTACAAATTGCTTACAACAGTTTGCAAAACCAATTACCTCTGGGGTGAAGGATGAACCTTTCTTCAAACCAAAATGCTCCTCAGAGTTAACTTGTTCATTGGGATTTACCATAAAACTGATTTTTAATGAAAACTATTTTAAGGGACATTCTAGCGACTTTCCTTGAAAGAAAACACACTTTAAACCCAGGTCGAACGATGATTGAAGCATTAACAGATTTTCCATCCATTTATATTCAATTTCACATTAAATAATCACAACATTAAAACCACTGACAGCTGAACTGAATAGTTCTGACACCTCTGCTGCTGGCATTCATGTGGATGCTACTAAGACATGTACCACCCACATAAACGGTGTTGCTGACCAGGCACCCCCCACCCCATGGCAACAAAAACTGCTCAGGAACAGCTCAGAAAACAAGAACCAAGGTGTTGAAAGGCCTCCAAACAAACAGATCCCAAATGACCCCATCGAGTATCTGTGGGATACGTGTCCACGGAGGGCCCACCTTTCAACACATAGGACCAAAGGGCTCCCACTACTAACATCCAGGTGCCATACGCACAATATTAGGCAGGTTTTAATGTTGTGGCTGACTGCTGTATATTTGCCTGTTCTCAAGATTCTCAGTCATGGTACATCTAAAATAAAGACAACTGAACTTGTTTGAGTTTTCATTTAGTTTTGGATTTGATTGTTGACTAATCTGACACATTTTAAAATTATTTGTTAAAACGGGGGACGTACCTCGGGCCATAACTTTTTGCATACGCTTCTCCAAAGAAGTGCCTGTAGATGTAGTCATCAAGATTTCCAAACACATTGTCGTCCAGGCTGTGATACTCATGCATGTCTGCCAGATAGTCTTCAACGCCGCTTACAAAGTCTGTGAACAGCATCTGGTCATGGATGAACAGCCCGTTGTGGAAAAAGTTGTTGATGAACATCTCCAGCTCTTTCCAGTGGTGGAAGTGGTCGACCTCCTGTTGCAGGTAGCTCTGCATCAGCTGGTAAAATTCCTCCGCTCTGATTGGCTCCATGGCTATATTGAAGAGACTCATAGACTCCTGGTAGGCGCAGTCAAAAACCCCAGAGCATCCCTTCATGTTGGCTTTGCGATTGTTTTGTCCTCGTTCTTCATGGACTTTATCTCCTGATTTCCGGGTGTTGTGGCTGCCGTGGAAGGAGTCAGATTTGTGTCTGTGATGAGACTTGTGGGACCCATGCTGCCATGATTCCTTGGTAGGGTACTCATCAGGTCTTTTTTTATAAAAACCTCTGGCTTTGTTGATGAAGGTTGAGGCTGAATCCTTGAAATGTCTGAAAGTTGATTTGACAGAATCAGAAAACTTCCTGAGGTTCTCCTTCACCGCCTCCTTGGCTTTCTTAATCTGCTCTTTGTGGTGGTGGACAAACTCCTTGGTGGAGTTCTTCACTGCATCAAATGTCTCTTTCACTCTCTGTGACATGCGTTCTTTTGTTTTTTTCACTTTGGGCTCTGTGTCTCCTTTGGCTCTCTCGTCTTTGGTTTCTACATACAGTCTCTCCCACAGGTCGGAGCGCTGCTGCTCAAAACTCAGCCTCTTCTCCAGATTCATCAGACGTGACTGCAGCTCTTCTGCCTCTGGACTGGCTTCCTGGCTTCTCAGATGATTCAGCTCTCTCCTCAGCTCATCTGTAACTTTCGTCTCTTTGTCAAGCTTCTGTCTGAGCGTCTGTGCTTCAACCATCATGTCTTCCCTCTGGCCCTGGAAGTTTCTGATGAGCTGCCTCTCCTCGTCCAGCTGGTCTTTCAGTCTCTGATTTTCTGATAGCAGTGAGTCGGCTCCAGCTCCCATTGCCTCCAGATCTCTGATCTTAGAGCGCAGGTTTCTCAGCTCCTCCTGTAAGGTAGACAAAGATTTTTCTCCCCGTTCCAGCGAGCTTTTCAGCAGATGGTTTTCAGCTGTCAACCTCTGCTGATGAGACTCAATGTTAGTCTTCTCCTCAGACTTCTGTTTCAGCAGAATTTCCAGGTCATCTTTCTGAGCCTTGATGGGGAAAGAGGGAACAAACAGAAAAGGTTATTGCAGCCAAAGTTTTTAATGTGTCACGACCATCGAAACACAAAGTTCACTCAGACTTTTCTGCATTTTGACAGTGGAAGATGTTAGCTTCAGTTTTGATTTCTTTGTTGTACGTTCTACACTGGACATACCTGAATGTAAACCTGTCTCATGTTGAGCTCCTCGTTCTCTTTCTTCATCTTCTCTATCACGTCAGCTAGCAATGAAATAACTGTCTGTTCATCCAGTTCGTCCAGGCCAAAGTCACCACTCAGGTGCTGACAGGAAAACAAATGTATGGTCCTTTAAGGCTTGTGTTTTATATTATGCATCTGACTGATAGTCAAAATTATCATTACAGCATTCACATTATTCTGTATCTATTTCATATCTTTTAAGTTGTATAACAAGTGTGTCCACATCACCTACACCTGTCTGATAATGAGCTTGTACTTTTTGATGCTCCTCATTTACACAGAATGAATGAAATATTACCTTGGTTCAAACAATATATTTTTGAAAGTCATGAAGCTTAGGTGACCTGTTGTATCACTGACCTGGTCTTTAAGAAGCAGATCTCTCACACCATCGAGCTCATTCCCTCTGGTTTTCTCCACACTCTTTTGTCTTTCTTGAATTTGGACTGTGCCTGTAAGTGAGATTTATGACACAGATCATTTAAACACAGACATGAGGCAGCTCTGTTGTTTCTGCAGTGACAGTTCCTAAAATCTAAAATCTGGAGACAAATGAAGTCTACCAAGTGTTTTCATCAAAAACAAACAACACTGAGATAAATGGTATAGTCTTTAACACATTCCTACAACCAAACTAAACAAAAGAGCTGCGTAAAGCAAAGCCCTCTTGTCTCTTGTCACACATCTCTAGCATAATATCTGTAACAGAAGCCCATCTGGCAAAGAAAAAGTTAAACAAGAAAAGCGACAGTCAAACTGGTGTGTTAAAGTATATTTCTGAATTTACAAAGACATAATCCTGGAGTGAACTTCTTACCGTAGAAGTGACCAAAGCCCACGCTGATGGCTATGACGAGGGCGAGCAGGATACATTTGTTGAGGATGCTGCTGGCTGGGCCTTGCATTCGACCATCCATAGCAGCTGGTCTAACTTCAGTCTTCTCCTCCTTCTCCTGCTGCTGCTGCTGCTCCTCTTCGTTCTCCTCGTCACTCGGGCGTGATTCCAGCACCACTTCATCCTCCGGGTCTGTCGCGACACTCGTAGTATTCTTCCTCAACCTTCGTCTTCGTATGACAGTACTGCTGCTTCGTCCAGCCTCGTCCTCGCTGCTGCTTGAGTGTGTCACGGCCGTCTGCTGCACTGGCAAAGCTACATTTGAAATACAAAAAGTTAATGTTTGCACAGAGCACATGGTGGAAGGACATTAACAGAAAAAAGACACAGACAAACATGACAGGTTCAGAAAGCATGCATAGGTGCAGTTAATCATGCACACAACCCTAAGATTAATTAATTCAATACACAGCTGAGCAAAACTGTTAAAAATCTCAATTCATATTCAAGTTACTGAACGCATTAAAGGAACAGTTTAAAGCATTTTAGAAAACAGATTTCCTCTTTTTGAGGGTTTGATGCTAAGCCAGTAAATACTCCAGCACATTAAACACTACAATGTTTGTGCACCTCAAACAGATTAAATGCAATACAACATGATAATCTGTGAGCTTTAAAGGCACTGACAGCTGGACTTGTTACTGAGCAAATAGTCAGGCTAGCAGTTTCCCCTTGATTCCACTTTATTTACTAAGCTAACATGTTAACTGTACAGTAGAGTGGGCTGTAGAGATGGGTGATGATACACTCCACTATAAAGTAAGGTCCCACTGACTCTGGGCCTAAACAACACCAATACAATCCTTCTGAGCTTGGGCATCACATATTTATTACTAACAATCATCTTTGCATGGAAGCCAGACCAACTTCCCATGCCCACAAATTTTTTTGTTGCAAATAATTTGAGTGAGCTCTATGTTGTGATGAACAGAAGAGTAACAGTGACATGGTCATACACGTCTTCTGAGCGAAATTAAAATCAGTCCATATTTTAAAACTGCAAACAAACTTTTTTGATGTTAAAAGGTAGTGTATGAAAGCTTGAAATCAAATTTTAAAAATTTCTGCAAGTCTGAAAAAAAAAAAATCCATATATATTTCGTACTTTTTCTTCACAACTAATCACAGCTCTCTTTTTACAGTGTTGCTCCGACACATTTTAACAGTTTGGGGAGCTTGTCATTGCCGTCCTGTTGTATTAGTTTGATCTCCAGCTTTTAAAACATAAAACTGCCATGCATAGGTTTGTAAAAAAGTTCTGACACTGTAAACATTGAGTTCTGAAAGGGTTAAATCTATTTCCTGAAGAGTCAAATACAGCTATAAAATAATAATTTAAAATAATCTATGTTGGATTTGTCACAAGAGAAAATGCTAAAACTCCTAAAAGAAATACACTTCTAGAATCTGCCCATGCACACAGACATACAACAAATCATTGTCTGACGGCGTTTTATCTGCTCAGGTCAGAAACTCATCATTATTAGTTCTGAGCGTTGCTCAACAAGCTTAGCATCATATTAGATTCACTCCATTTTCAATATGGCCACCTGGAAAAGAGCGGCCTCCTGTGAGCTGACTTCTCAGATGGTGGCTTAAGTTCACCAGACTCTGTGGAAGTTTCCAGTAACTCAACAACAAACCTGCTTTGGCAAACAGGCAGAGGAGAAGTGTTTTGTATTGGTGTGCTGACGTCCTCTACATTGTGATAATGAATGAGGTTCTGCAGTCCTACCTGTCTCTGCAGCAATGAAGGCGTACTGGCTGCTGGAGGAGGTGCCCAGGTAAAACTCATTGGCTGCTGCCTCCTCAGCCACCTCAGCATGGTCATCATCCTTCAAGTCTCCCAGAGTCACAATGTCAGAGTGATCACTAAAGGACACTGGCAGGTTTTCAGCCTGCAGAAGATATGTTAGGTGGTAAAGTAAACAGCAAAAAGAAGGCTCTGGATTATTTAAAGAACACGCTGCATGTTGTTCTTAGGTCATCTCACCTGTGAAGTGTCCAGTGTCTCATCTGAGGTTTGTTCTACCAGAGTATTGTCAAGTAAATCAACAGACTTCTCGTCAACACACACAGCTGAAAATAAACATGAAGTTTGATTAAAACCATTAAATATTGCAAAAAAAAAAATGACATTTTAGAAGATACACCCTAGGTGCTTATGATGTAATCCTCAAGAACAATTCATCAATAATGTTGCAGATCAATTGTCTGTTTGACTCATAAACTCATACAATCTAAAACTCATTTCAGCTCTAATCACAACTAATGTCCGTCTTCTTAAACAAGTACTTGAAAGCAGTGTACAAACTGTTAAGGAGGGCAAACTACAGAGTGAAAATGAAGTAAAGAGAAAAAAATAAATCAAATCATGATCAGAATTAAACCGAGGTAAAAATAATAATACGAGTATTTTTACCGCCAGATGTTGAGACCTGTGCATCCTGCAGATCCGTATCTTCCCCTGGAGGTCGCTCTAAAAGCTCAGCTTCATATTCCACTGCAGCCTCAGCGCCCAGAGTCTCGATATCTGAACCCTGTCAAAACAATATATAAAAATATGCAATGACAAGAGGGCCAATATTTAAGAACAGTTCAAATATACTAAACTCTCTGTAACAGGTGGAATAAAATGTGAAACATTCAAATCAGAATTAATCTAATTTTTACTTTTTTTTTATTTCAGATGGAAAATTTATACACCAAATGCAGTTTTACATTAAACCTCAGTTTGGATTTGACAAGTATGTTATCAAAATCCAAGGAACAATTTCTCATATAAAACACAAATAAAGAGATCTACGTTCACTATCACAGAGATTATTTAATATGTTGAATTAGGTCCCAATAGAAAAGGGAGAAAACTGCTTTAGTAATGGAGGAAAATGTAGCTGTGAACAACATTTTAAATACATTTTCTATTGTAATAAATTATCCTGACCTTGATACAACTAAAATGTCAAAAACAGCAAATGAAAAAAATGAAAGAATTTATACCTCATTACTAATAATGGTCCAGCCACAGGATGACTCTGTATCACTTGACGTCTCTGACATTTCTTTCAGCCAGAGGAGGTTACTGGAAACAGGCAAGTTAAACTCAGTGACAGTGTGTTGTGGTGGAAAGAAAAGGCCGATCAATATCTCACAATCTGAAAAGTATTGTGATGATTTTCAGTGTAAAGCATATCAGTCACTTTCATACAAGCACACACACACCCAACACAACTACTACCTTTGCACAACAATGTACATTCAGTATACAGTCCAGTTTTACACTCAAAGAATCTCTGGTGCTATACTGTATATTCCCAGACAGGCGACACACACGCACCGAGGCAAGCCATGTGATATCAGAAAATATGATTCATCAGATCAAATTTTTATTACAAAATATTTACCTGCTGTCTAACTTGTCCCACTCACTGACATGTGCCATGATAACCAGATAAGGAGTGTTATGCTTGCTATGCCTTGCTTTTACATGGCGCTTTTCTACCTATTGGTACTCAAAGCACTTTACAGTCACAGACACATCTACCCATTCGCTCACACACATTCACGCGCCAGAGCCAAGCACTGGGAGCAACTAGGGGTTCAGTGTCTTGCTCAAGGACACTTTGGCATGTGGCACATTCTGGGGATCCAACCGCTAACCCTCTGGTTCGTGGACAACCCGCTCTACCTACTGAGCCACAGCCGCCCAGTTATTCATATGACCATTAATAAGGACCACAGTCATAATGTATATCTTGTGTATGTCTTCTTCTGTTTAGGGTTAGTATTCTGTGTCATAACAGATTGTGGTAAAAGTACTTGTCTTGTGTCTTGTCGTATACATGTTTTCATTAACATATTGTGAAATAACTATTGTGAGATAACTTTTCTCTATGTCGTCATAAACTGATAATAATTATTCTCCACCTAGATACTTCTATGTAAACAGAAACAGATAAACATGTGTAGTCACAGTGACACATGTAAACAAACCGGCGTGCGCGGATGAATATGTTGGAGATGAGGTCGGCCCGGAGTGTATCCCGGATGGAGACCCTCTGCAGTTGGCAAAATGGCCGTTACTGTTGGCTACTTTCTGTTTACATTTGGTCAGACTGAAAACAAATGTTTAAATTATTCATGTAATATGCATATGGAGCCCATGCCAGCAGACAAAATAAACGCGTTTATCTCAGAATAGTTTGCGGTTCATTGTTTCTCTGAATCTTTACAATGGAGATGAAGAGCGCGAAGTTAGCAACCTGAAATAAACCTGAATCCACACTTAACTAAAGAGGCCGTTTGCTCCGTCTGTTGACAACAAATAAGGACAGTTAGTGACTGTTTCCCAGCTACTTAACACACATTTTAAGTTATTAAAAGGTGTGTTATTGACCTCTCCTAACATCGCCGAAACATATAATTACTGCCGTGCTCACAGCGTCTGTTATTTTTAACAGCAATTTGAACAATACTAGGTGTTTAACAAATTAAGAGAAATCACAAAACTCACCGGTTTTATGTGACAATCGTTGAAGCAGCTGTTTGCAAAAAGCCCCACTGTTATTGCAGTATGCGCCCCAGATGACTTTATAAAAAAAAACAAAATACAAGAGTAAATGGGTAATGTAGTTTCATAGTGTTGTCGATGGACTCGGAGTGGTACAGCTTCTCCTTAGTTCTAAAACTACATTTCCCGTGAGCTGGCGCGGTTGCCAAACAGGCTCAGCAGGGGTGGGGCAAACTCGGTGGAAACAAATCTTGCGACTGCAATAAAAAAATACATAAACAAGGACATAGCAGGTCGCTGATGGTATTGAAGAGGACAAACACACAAAACAAGTCACTTAATAAGTTTGAAAAAAGTTTTGCAAAAAGTTTAATAAAATGATCAGTTCATTTTTGTTAAAGTAACTTTGCATTCAAAAAAAATCACGTGCTCATTGTCGTTGCGGACAGTCAGATTAAAATATTAGTCACCCGTAACCATCGGTACGTAGAGTTCAGTATATAAATACAATACGTGCAACACATGATTTTGTTTATTATTTAATAATAAAACTACAACTTTGAAGACAGTGACATTATACCACCAAGGTACCACGTTTTAAGACTTTATTGTATGTTTGTTTTGTTTAAACTATCAATACAATTTGTTTATATATAATAGATATATAATCAATTAAAATAGTCATTATTGTTATTATGTTTTTTTAATGACAAAATAGTCCAGTTATTTAAAAAAAAAAAAGCAAGAAAAAAAGCCATAAATTCTATAACGTAAAGTTTTCCTATACTACCAATAGAAGACAGTGTTGTCAATGTTATGCCCGTTTCCTAAATTACAGTTCGTGTGTGTGTGTGTGTGTGTGTGTGTGTGTGTGTGTGTGTGTGTGTGTGTGTGTGTGTGTGTGTTAAGGATTTAGGTCGTTTCGTGTTTACCTTAAAGATTAAATCTGGTTTTGTATGTACAACTACAAAACTAATAATAATAATAATAATAATAATACATTTTATTTATAGGCGCCTTTCACGACACTCAAGGTCAACTAGAAACATTTATTAACTAAACCTGTCAAAAAGTATATTTAGCCATAAACTGTAACCGAAGCAGTGATGGAACCGCAAACTCTGACTCAGACGCAGTACACAAATTTAAGGACCGTGTACTAAAGTATTTCATTTGTAAAGAAGTCACTGTGGGCTCTGAATTGTAATGAATCAACCAAAAAAATACTGGTCTTTTCTACATTGAGCACTTTAGATGAAATATCCTTTTTACCCTGATTATATTTACATACATTTATTTAAAGGTAGTCTTATTAGTACATTTACTTTAAAATTCTGAGTAGTCCTTTCACAACTGAATGGAGGCATAAAGTAGCATCAAATGGTAACTATTTTTAAAAAAATAGACCAGCAGTATGATTCATTAAAGTGTAAAGATAAAAGTTCTGCTGGTACACCTGGTCGGCCCCTGAACTACATCCAGTCTGTAATGTGCTCGACTTTACACTTTTAACACTTATTTACCCGTATTCTTTTAATCGTTCAAATATATGTTTGATTGCAAGCCTGTGTTCTATGTTTTATAACCTCATCATTTTAGGAAAATGTATTTGTTTTTGGTACAAGGATAATGGCTTTTTAAAAGTACAATCACAAATAAAGTGAATAAACAAAGTGCCAATTAACCACCACAACATGTCTTGTAAAAACAACTGCAGACAAATAACATTTTTTGAACTTTTATTTAAACTGAGAATCAGACATTTTTCATAATTAAACCACTGTCTAAAATCTCCTAACTAAACATTATTGGCAAAAACCAACTTGCAACTAATGTTCCTGACGCGGACAAAATATAACAAAACAATAACAGAAAAATATCAGATAACATAATAATTACAAAAAGGTACATTCAATTTCAAGACGTAAAACCTGCGTCCTGCTCGAGGCGGAGCAGCTGTGGGTCCCCCTGAGTCTGACTGTAAATGACCCACAGCGCTCCACCACACATTATTTCAACATTACTGCAAAAGGGAGAACAAACAGCATCAGTTTAATCCCTTTAAATTCACATGCTCGGACAAGAACATAACACAATTTAATGACATGAAAAGCAGCAGACCAACATCCTGGGTCCAGTGTTTGACAACCTCAATCATACAGTCATCAATGACCCAGGTATATTAACCTAACACAAGAGTAATGGAACCTGAGGTAGCACGTATGTTTCTGCATGAACTACTGAAGACCCAATTCAAAACCTTTATGACTCCAGATATCATGAAGGAGGTTATTATGGTCACTGCACAACATCACCTGAACATAGTTTCGAGTTTTCAGGTTGTGAACTGGGCCTTTAGAGCTCTGATAATACAGGATACATGAACAAATTAAAACAAATGTCTTTTATTGAAAAGCAGGATAACACTATTCCTGAACCCCAAAAGACAAGAGCAAAAGATGAATGAGCAAAATTGACTTTTGTGGAAATCAATGATGAGGAAACATGTTTTGTCCTACTACACATCATGTCATTGTTATAAAATGAGAACGCTGAAAATGACACACAAAGACAGGATGCTGTTAAACTGATCTCTTGCCAATATGCAACGGTGACCTGTAAAAAAATTCTTTGGTTCACATTGTTTGCTTTTTAAAGTTAAACTGATTGTGTCACTTTTCCCAAACCTTTCCCATGATTGAATCCTCTGCAAAATCCTCTGATTAAGAATACAGAAATGTATGTATGTGCACTCACTGATGTTTCTACAATCACTTTTATCCCATAAAATAACCCAAAACTGAGAGTTTAAAGGGATCATTACCAAAATAAAAGCATTTAATTTTAATATAATTAGATATGTAATTTGTAAAGTACTACTTTATAAACTTGAAAAATGACTGTAAATTATTTTTCACTTATTAATTAGGAGAAAAATCAGTGGATGCTCATTCACACACACCTGCACTGCTGCAACACAGACAACTAATCAATATAATATACTGTATTCAACTCTTATAATAATCCCCTACAATGTACAGGCATCTGTTTGCAGCAGTTTAGGAGGAACTCAGGATAATTTGGTTGGTGTGCATAACTGTGATTATTAATTGTCACTCCATTAAGTGCCTGCGAATCCTGCTGGCACTTCCTCAGAGTTTTAACCCACAACTCTCCACACACGTACTGTGTTGTGGGTCAAGGCCACTAATGTGCAAGGCTTTGTTCGAGGAGCAGCACCTCAACTGATCTCCAGGGCCGAGTTTCATCTTTGGTCTAATGTTTTTCACAATCCTCAGTAACCTTCTGCCAGAGATTAGTTGAGAGACTTAAAAAAAAAAACTTAATTAGCAAACAACTCTTTGGATAATAGCATCACAGTCACCGCTGCACATTGGCCTATAATATAAAACTACTTGGCAGACAAGTGCTAATCTTTACCTACTCTATAGCAAAGCAAAGCAAAGCATACTTGGAACATAAGGAACTACAAAGAGTACTCAGAAGTACACTGTCATCTAACAAAAATATAGATTTCTTAGAGGTAAAACATTTCACGGTGTTCATTCAGTTCTTCACTTCAATCTCTGATTAAACACTTCCATTGCTTTCACTACAATCATTCTTCATGTGTTTCTTCCTCACGTGGAGCTTCTCCCTCAGAAAGATTAGGATTTGGTTACGGCGTCTGAGGGGTGCACTCCACATTAAGGCCAATTATAAAGCTTTTCTATACCGACATGCCGCTTGCAAGCACTTCTGGTGTGAATCTTAACGCATATATAAAATGAAGAAGTCAACAAACACAGGAGCTTGTTGTAAAAACCGACCTGAGGAGAAACTTCAGGGGTTTCCATCTGTGGGGAGGGCAGCACAAACTTCTGAGCTACTGGCATGAGTCAGAGATACATTCATAGTATTTTCTATTAGACAATTACACACTAAACGGTTTAGTACTGAGAAGATACCCTGTCAGTTCACCATGTAACACTACATGACTTTTCAAATGTACTAAACCTTGTTCCCTGAGTTTAGGAAAACAATAAGACAATAAAATTAATTCTTAAATGAGGTAGTATAAAGCAGGAATAGCAAGGGCTGCTGCACACTGAGATACAAAACAAAAGTAGACATTCATTATTTCTTTCATACCATTACTCAATAATGGACAAAAAATATTATTAATACTGGCTCAGTACCTCAGCAACATCTGAGGAGATAAATAAAAAACGGTAGGTGTGTGTCCTTAAACTCACACAACATGTGGAGCGAGAGAGGAAAGCTGCAGCGCCCTTACCATCCTGTAAATCAGAACAAAGTGAAAGAAATGGACAAAACAGGACGACAATGAGAAAAAAGTCATCAGGAAGTATAAAATGTAATGCGGCTGAGGCAGCCACATCCCATAACATAGGTATAAGTGGTTATTAAATATACAGTGGAAGGTTTACCCAGAGGCAAACCGAGGTAGATAATCAGCAAAAAGGACTCTTCCCTTTCACTCCAGTGATAAAACTCTCTTAAATAACTTCAGAAATGCCACCTTGTTGACATTTTCTACAATCTTTTTTTAAACATTCATAGTGGGTGAGGTTTTTTCTTTCTTCAAAATATACACAAACAAATAAAGAGAAAACAAAAAAAAGACATTCACTGGAAGAAAAAGAAAGAAGGAAAAGAAATCAAATGCCCCTCCTGCCAACATTTTATAATATAAAGGCCTCTGCTGGCTTCCTGTTCAGAGGGTCAGAACAAAAGGGGATAAAGATGAACAAAATGTATTTCTTTACTTCTTTACACCTCTCTCTCTTTCAAACACACAGTACTCTCACACTGACATTCAGGACTGCAGTATACTTGCAAAGGAAAAAGTGGGTTCATTATCCATATGTTTATTTCCTGACTTGGAGAACATCAAAACTTAAAGGAAGAATTTGATTTAAAGCAGCAGCTGGGGAGCAAAGATCAGCACAAAGTGTAGAAACGGGTGCAGAATTATGGCTCTGTACCAAGACTGAAAATACCCCGACTAGCTGTGTCTTGTTTTTCTCAATCAAAAAAGGAAGGAAACAACGATTTGCTGATTAACAGAGGGTTATGTGCCAAACTCTGTACTGTCGCTAGGCAACCAGACCGCTGTCACTACATGACCCATCATATATTCAGGACTTGTTTTTAGTAAAGATTAAACTATTGAGCAATGACATGTATTTATTTTGTGTTCTTACTGAATTGGCAAATTAGTGTATGTCACAGGTTAAACTATTCCTGTAAGTTTTCTGAATATTTCCTGAAATATGAACCGTTTTTCTACAGAAATGTAGTTACTTTCTGCAAGTATACCACTGTCTTCACACACACACACACACACATGCACACACACAGGCACTCACAAAACCTGACAGCCGCGCATCCCACACTTAGACGGAAAGTGCAGCCCGAGAACTGCTCTGGGCTTCATGATGACAGCAGCCAGTATTGACAGCCTCCACCACCTTCGGGCCAGTCTGACTCTCCTCCAACAGCTCTTCATTCGCCTCCCCAGCAGGACTGCTGCAGTCTGAGTCTCCGCTGTCCTCCACCGTCAGAGAGGGTGGCCGGCTGCTGGGACCAGACGACAGGTTGGTCAACTCTGTCTCATCGTGGGAGTAGCGACCTGAGTCCCCAGTGGCATGGCTGCCCTCGCTGGAAGAAGATCCCTCCGTGTCGCCCGGTCGACAGAGGAGGTCTTGCAGGGTGGCGGCCTGATCTGGAGAAATGGACAACTCCTCTTCAAAGGTCAACACGGTTCTGCCTGGCTGGTAGGAGATGACGGCATGTCTCATATTCTGCAACACAGAAAAAAAGAGTTTCTCCAGTTACGCTGATTGTTCAACTTTACCATCTCAGACTGTTTCCACTGATATTAATATCCTGAAAGATTATGAAATAATTTTGGAACAAACACAAGCTATTTAAGTCTCCCACAAGCACCACTAATCAAATAGTTGTGTTTATGTTTGGTCTGTAAACGGTAATGCTCAGTTAGGGCCGTGGCGGAGAAGGCAGAAGCCAAGTTGCTGATAACTATTTAATGAGGAAAACTCATCAAACATACCTGCACTGTTTTACTGTCCTTTTTCACATTACTGCCGAAGAAAAAACATTTCCTTTTTTTCTCAGTGCTAGACTGAACAGGGCCGAGAGAATTGATGAGGAGATTTGTTCCACCCTGCAAGATAAAACATTTTTCTAATGAATGAAGTTATACTTCAAAAACAGTTCCCAGTACATAAAATTTATTTTTTCCAGGATTTACGTGTGACATGCTGTACCTTGGTATCAATGAAATAGCTTTCACTCATCATAGGCACGGTAACATCGGCGTTCTCAGCTTGCCCTTCAGAGCCCGGATGTCCTGCAGCTGCTCCAGGTGTGCTCACTCCCTCTCTGTACGTTTTAACAGCAGAGAATTTCCTGGAGGGAAACAAACATGACGTAACTACCTATGTACTTAAGGAAACTGGGACACTGGAGGACAGTGAGCACTATGTACCTGTTCTTGCCTCTGCAGACAATGATGAAGGCACAGATGATGATACAGATGAGAGCAATGCAGACTCCCACACTGATACCTGTCATTGACTTCTGGTCCAGGTGGTAGAAGCTATTGGAAAAAGCTGTGGAGGATCATGGTGACAATGTCAGATTAAATCCTGTCATTGCTATATTTAATTTTCAAAAGGAACTTTTATCAACATCCCATTTTAAGACATCATGTGATATCATGTGCTAACTTGAAGTCACTCACCTGTGGAGTGTGTGGAGCCATGGGAGAGTCGGAGATCGTTACCAGAGGAGAGATCTGCTCTGATCGTCAGCTCTACCGCGTGAGAAAACGGTCCATCACCCATGTTGTTAGACGCAGAAACTTTCACTAAGTAGACTTGGCCAGGCTTCAGGTTCTCCAGCAGAGCCATGGTGATGCTCCCTGTTGTGATATTTAACTCTTAGTCAGTATACTGTTTTTGTCTTTTTAACCTTATTAACATCTTACCCTTGTGTTTAAATCATTAAAAACTGAGTGTTATGATACTTCTACAGATTAATGTTAAACCTTAACTCCAGATCCACCCATACAGCACATAAATAACTATTTCTAATGTTCAAAAGTTGAGCTGTTAAGAACAGGACATAAAAACAATCCTCGTGAGATGTGCTATGTGAGAGGAAGAGCACGGGGTCAGAGGATCAGGGCTATACACATTCCCTTAACCGATAGCCCCCAGTCTCCACACCACCAGGATCCCAGCAGGGACTGAAGAGGGGGTGGGTGCTCAGTTTGAGGTTAGAGGGGGCTGGGCTGAGCTGGAGGGGCTTTGTGGACAGCTTCACTTTTGACCCTTTTGCCAGTGGCAGAGGGGGAACTGTGTGTCTTTTTGTGTATTTCCTGGGGTCATCTGCTCTTAAAAACACTTCTGCTGCACACAACAACAGCCTCACTGTCAAAGCTGGCTGTTTTGCATTTTGACTCATATTTCTTACATTCAAATAGTTTGATCTTGTGAATTAACCACATCAACTTTACTTCATTCTGCATTACCTTCCAACAACACCACGTGTGTAAAGTGTAAATTCACTGTAAAGACAAAACACTACCAGCTAACTGATGAACTCTTCAAACGTGCTTTCCTTCTTTTCACTGAATAGTTTCTCCATGAAGAAAAAATAATTAAAAACATATAACTGAACTCAATAATGAAAAAATATGAGCAATGTCGTCATGAATTCAGAATAAGTATGAGAGTTTGAAGTGGAATTAATCTGCATTATTTATAACAACACGCTAATAATACAGTGTTTTCAGAAATGTATGCGTACAAAGTCTTTATAGAAAGTGTAAACAGAGCATCAATCTAAAGGTTACACTGAAAATAGATTAATGCATTGTGGTATGAAAAGCTTTGTGTGCCCCCTCCACTCCACACCAGTAGAGTCTCTTTCTCCCTCATTCTTACCTTCTCTTTGCAGCACTTGCCATTCCCCAGCTATCCAGGCGTTTCTTGAGGCATACAGGATTGTGTAATGAGTCACAGCCACACTGGGTTCATCTGGAAGCTTCCATGAAACAAGCGCCGTGTCCTCCTCAATCAGAGTCACTTTCACGTTGGAAGGAGGTTGATTTGGAGCTGGAGAGGGCACAAAGGCAAAGTAAAAATACTGTACCATGAACACTAGAACAGAATGTAAGATTTATTTAAGTTTATTTATGACTCAGAGCGAATTTAAGATGGGACTGTTCTTGTGAGTGACTGAATAACATAGATGACATTTAAATGTTTTTGTCTTCACCTTCAGGGAAAGTAGTCTGATAGACCACAGGGCTCCAGGGGCTGGACAGCTGGTCAATATGTAGGCGAATGGCAAATTCATATTTTGTATTGGGCTCCAGATCTCGCACTAGAAGGTTCTGCTCATGCCTGCAGAATAAAGATATGGCAGATGAATGAAGAGTCAGTCACCCAAAACATATTTTTAAATATTTCCACATGTGCCCTTCCCCTTGCAGGGAATGTATACTGTAGTATCAATTAATATGTATGTTAATGTGTTTATTGTACAGGTCATGCTGATAAATTGCTATGCTCAAAGGAAAACCAAAAAAGTTCAGTAGCTTCTTCATGAATGCCCCTTTTAAATATTGTGCTGTGGTCACTTGTGAAATAATTTTACTGTTTCCGTTCAATTGGTGTGAAGTGGATCCCTAAAACTGTCCAGAAGGTGGTGACATAGAGCTGTGCTGGCAGTAGGGAGTAGTGAGACATTACTCGCAAGCGTGACAACTTCAAAAAGCCATGATGTTCATCTGTCGAAGTTCAGGCACTGAATGGGCAAATAAATTAATTAAGGAGGCTTTAAATGAATGAGACAGTGTTTTGAAATCCTTACGTCTGCAGGTAGAGCACCAGGGAGGCGTTCTGCAGGCCGACTGGGTTGCAGCGGACGGTGTAGTTAATTGCGTGGCTCGAGGTGAAGGCTGGTCGGCCCCAGTGCAGGAATACAGCAGTCGAACTGTTGGTCTTGGTGTACACATTGTGTGGAGGAGGTGGAGGGGGCACCAGACGATCACGAACAGCTGAGAAGTACATTGAGATTAAAGTTATTTTTCCCATTTTAGCCTATATCAAATAGAAGGCACCAATATGCCTGAAACACACTGAAAACTGTTGATTTCAGTATTCCAGTATACTGTGTGACTTACAGACACATCCAGGGGTGCTGACAGTCTGGTCTGCTTGGTAACCATCACCAACATCATTATAAGCCAAAAGCTTAACGTGGTACTTCTTCCTTGGATCTTTATTGAAAGAAAAGTGAATATAATGTTTAAATAAACAGTAAACATCAGCAAACATTAATGCTCACCAACACTGTGATCAATATAATAATTCAATGTGGCTCGTAAAATGTGATTGGTATGAGGAATGGGAAGCAGTGGAGCTTTTTGAAAGAGGGCCGGACTGTGTGGGTGTGGGGTCAGGGAGGTTTCTCTGGTTTGATGTGTGGTGGGAACTGGAGGTGAGGCAGTGTGACAGATGCTCGGTGCTGTGAGCCCTTTGGTCAGTTTCTACAGCACTCGGGGCAGCAGAATAGAAGAGCTCCACTATCCATCACCCTGTCACCTCAAGTCTTTTGACTGCAAATAAGAGAGCCCTTTCTCTGGCCCCAGCCATGCCTGCTGGTCAGTGGTCACTCCTACTCAGGTCCTGAATCTGGGGGTTAAATCCAGGGACAATCTCCCATGGGAAGGACACTGCTGACGGTCAACAGCAGTTGCAGGCTTCAGTGACCCTGAAGACCTTCTCCTGAACAATAGCCATCTGACCAAATGTCCATTTTATCCTTAAAAGAAACTGATTAGGGTCCAAATGTTTGATAAAATATCTATGTCATATCTATGAACTCTTCCAAAAACATGTAGCATGATTCACAATCTATCTAGCTAATGGTTTTCAAATGATTGGTTACACTCTGGTGAGAGACTGAAGATTTTCAAGATGAAAATAAAATAGGTGACAGTGGCACTGGCTTTGGCAATTTTTTGTGCGTGCGTGTGTTTTGGGGGAGTATATATAATGTCTACTTATGTATATAAATGAAGCAATGAGTATCCTATGAGTGCCCTGAAGAAAACAAACTTTGCTCCTTTGTGGGAGACCACAGGAGATGAATTAGTATCCATGGAGGAAAGCTTAGGATAGGTGGAGCTAAGCTACTTGCACCCCCATGCAGCCCGGGGAGTTTCACTAGAGCCACACCAGGGCCAGCAGGTCAGGCCGAGATAAAACTTTGAAAGAATCTGAGGTCATGGGTGTGGAATATGAGATGAGCCTCCTTTTTGCAAAGGAATCTCACATTCAACAGAAAATTAAGGGTAAGGGAAAAATAAAAACCCACTGTTCAGTAATATAAATTGTGTAGATGCAGTAAAGGTGCTGGAAAGTGTGGCGAATACATAAATGTTTACAACTGAGTACAGATATGATCTGAATAAAAAGAAGCAGCTTCAATTTGTCTGTTACTGCATGAGACAAATAAAACCAGAGCTCCTAGAACTTTTTGTACAATGTCCACCTTCTTATCTGAAGTTTGTGCAGTTTGTTAAGTCCCAGTGTTCACCTCTACAGAGGAGTAGGCATGTGGTATAGCATGCACCTCAACTCAACTCCACAATACAATGGGTCTGTCGTAATTATGCGAGAGACGAGCTCTGAGAGGGGGGAAGCTGTGACATCTGGGCCACGACCTTTGACATGGAATCTGGGCAAGCTAAATCCCGCAAAAGGAGGGGTTATGGTTCTCTCTCTGAAGGGGGGAGGGTCAAGCAGAGGAAGTGAGTGGAAAAACAGGGAAACACCAAGAGTTAAAATGAAATGGCACAAATAAGTGGTGTCACACTGTCCTGATATGAGAAAACTCAACCAACTGGTTTGTTTTTCAGGCACAGTGCAGGATTTACCTGAAGCTCTCATCCTCTCTGCTGCAGATAAGAAGACAGTATGGTCTTAATGTCTTATAAGGTTTCCTATAGCATTAAATAAAATTCAAATGTCCTGATTTATCTAACCAACTGTCCCAAACTGAATATTACTCCATCTATAGTTACAGCAGATCAGTTCCTCACATTTAAAAAGAGGATTTTATTTGCTTGATTAAATTGTCGTTGCTATTCTGCTCCCTGCTCCCGAAACCTTTCCTTGAGTGAAGACATTTTCCTTCCACGATGGCTTTACTGGCACAAATTATTCAGTTTGAATTAAAGGGCATTTTGAGCCATTTGTGGGCACCCTTTTTGGCCCCTGAAGTTTCGTTCTGTTGCCCCCCAGGCTGCGGTAAGCCAGGCCTGAACAGGGGCCATAAATGTCTACTCCTGCATGAACTCTCACACCAGCATCTATCATCCCTCCACCACCTCTCTCTCACTCCTTACTCACAAATCAACACACACACATAGTGACAAACAAGCAGGCTACATAACCCTTTACAATAATGTCTGCTTAGATCTTCTTTTTATACCAAATACAATATTCATTGTATTTTATAAAAGGCGTGGACAAGATGCAACATGACCTGCAGCTGTGAGATAAATCTAAATACCTGGTGCCAAAAGGTATGAGAGGTATTTAAACTTCAACTGCAACTACAGGTTGTTCTCAGGGTCAGAGAATAAATGCAGCAAGCTCCCATCTCCATGCCATTTATACCCAACTGGAGCCTCTGAACACATTCCTCTCTCATAGTGTGCTTTTAATCATCATCATAAGTGAATCATTTAACAGCAGGCCAGTTCATAGCATGCTCTTCTGCAGCTGTACACAGAGCTGAATCAGCAGCATCCAGTTTTACTAAAGCGTTCAGAGTTCAGAAATCAATGTTATTGGCAAAATAAGGATGGCTGCTGTGTACAACATCAAATGGACTATAGGAAATACCATTTACAGTACAAGCAGATTTAATTTGTAGTGATCACCTGCAGAGAAAAACCAACATTCAGCATTTCACGGTCTCCGATCTCACAGCCACTTACAGCAGAGCTTCCAAAGCGGAGTTCAAAGTAATGCAAAAGTTGCTAATAATCACTTAAAGGGCTTAAAATGTGTTTACAACATTAACCAATAAGGCAATAAGCAAACAATTTAATATGCATCAACTCAACTCATATTATTCCTCTTACAAAAAAGTGTAAGACTACAACTTTATTCGGTTTTTACACTCTTAACTTGAATTATTTTGCTTATCCACTTTGTAGATAATAGCTTATGACAGATATTTGAAAAGAGTGAGCTCACTGAGCTCATGACTCTTAAATCACAGCAGGTTTTGCCATTAAAAAGGATTTATATTTAGATTGCCTCTAAACCTGTAAACCCGTTTACATTGTCTTGCTTTCAGGTATTTATAGTTCACTTTCAAAATCCAAACGTTGTGAAAACGTTTTAAAATGCATGAGGTGTGCTGTGGCAATAAATCATATTAATAGCAAGAAGTAATGTCTCGCAGAAAGAATATAAAAGTAACAGAGGAAGGGTGTCATTTCTGCTGCAAGATGTGTTGTCACATAGGAGGTCGGATACTTTGATTCACACCTCTCTTTTCATACAGGTCGCTGCAACTAATTTAGGAGAATGAAATCTCAGAAAAGCAAGATAGTAAGTTCACAAGACATGCTCATTGTTTGGCCAACAGCTCAGCTGGTCAGAGGCAGCATTTCCTTCATGTCTTGGCTAATAAACTATCTTTGTGCCTCTCAAAGCCAAACACAATGAGAGTCTTTGATGTCAGTGCTCCTCCAGCAACACTGCTCTAAGCAGTCATAAAACACATGATAAATCAGCCACCACAAAACAGCTTTCCTCTCTTTAAAACACAGCCCTGCACAGCTCCTTCAACAAAGAGGAACAAAAGAGAATTCTCTTTATTCATCTGCAGCTCTATTTTTGATATTGCTAACTTTGCTGAATGACTGCAGAGTACTAGTATTCCCTGAACAAGTAAACATTTATTCAATAAACAGATAAGGAAAAGCCAAAGAAAAAAAAACTTGCGTGGGTTATAACACAACAGATTTCTGTATATTAATAGACTCCTATACACATATTATTACAACAAAATGAAATACTACATTAAAACATACTAAATAAACTGTAAATAGGGGAATATCATGGCCACCTCTTTTTATCACCATCTGTACATATTAAAGTGGCAGCCCGGGTATGATTTTATATTTAGGCAATTAAGTTTAGTCGTTATATAGTCATTTAGAAAGAGGAGTAGTAGGTTTCTTAGCAGGCAAATTGCAGTCAAGTAAATATCTAACTAACTAACTAAATGCCTGAAGCAGTTAGAGGTAACACCTATAGTGTGCCTCCTTGTCATTCCTTCTTTCTGATCTCATGCAAGCTCAGAGCTTCCTGATTTACAAGTCAGCTGCTGGCCACCTGGTTGACCCCCTCTGGCCACAGATGGTCAGTTGTCCACTGCGCTGGCCTAAGCCCCCTTTCCTCTCTCAAACAAAAAAAGACTAAATGAATCTGACCCAAAGGCCAGAAGCGCTGTGATATGCCCCAAACACCACACAGCAGCCGCAGAAAAGCCCCACACTGAAATCTTACGCAGAGGTTGGAAGGAGGTCGTGGACGTGGGATGTGGTGCAGTTCTGCTCCATGCCTAATAAACCTCGGCTCCACAGATGACAAGACTTAAGGCAATTAATCACTCATATGCCTGGTTGTCAATAGATGCTGGTTTAAACCAAATTTATACTCCACAAACTATGTCCTAGAAAATATTGTGAGTTGTTGGCTATTACAATTCTTACATTTGTAAAACTACACTGGTGTAAATAAATTGTAGTTCTGCTTCAGTTTGTACTAATTTGTAAGAGTACTTCAGCTGCCAAATGACCATCCGTGACTATTAACAACATATACTAGATCAAATTGGTTATGCTTGTAAGCATGCAAGTAAGTCAACATTAATTACACCAATTTAGGAGTTACTTAACCAACTTCTGTGTCAGTGTACTGTTTCTCACATGCAGCAGAATGCCACAACATTTTATCAGAACAGAAACCTACAGTTTAAACATGAAACGTCTGTCATGTGTTGGTGTTCTCAAGAAGACCAGGAAAATACTGTATAATGACCTACATATCATGTACTGCGGTGGTAGAGGGTAACCTGAAGCAAAACTCACCAAGGCCTCCGATGGTGTGTGTATTAATGGAGGCGAGCAGCTGAACCGGGGTGCTCTCGGGCTGGCTCTCCTCGTGGTAGAAGAGTTTGTAGCCTTGCACACCAGCTGAGTTTCTGGATGCCAACGACCAGCGTGCCATGATGGTGGTGCAGTTTAAGGGCTCCAAATACAGCTCTGGTGACAGAGGAACTATAGAGAAATAAAGAGTCAGAAAAACATTTATATTTACATATTCATGCTACAGGGTAGGTTGCAAACCTACATTGAAAGAAATGTAAGTGTTTAGGATAACAAACACACTCATGAAGACCAGTGTGATCAAAATAAACCATGTCGTTGACATGCTTTTCATTTTCATCTAAATGCTCCCTGAATGTGATTCAGACCAAACAAGACTTCCAAAACCCAGTGCTATGTAAACCGTATAAGTGAAGAACTGTTTCCAGTGTTTATGCAACAGAGGAGGTCCCTGTCCGGGTTTTCTTTGAAAAGGAAAACTACCATATGATTCCTCACCAGCTGTTTCACACTCAGTACAGATTAGAGAAAACCACACTGGCTGTCTAGGGAGCTGTTTCACACATTTTCAATTTAGGCATAAGGGGAATGACGTTTTCCAATAGAAGACCTCTGTCTGAGTTTAAGCTGGAGACCAAGGGCAATAGAGATGGGCAGGAAAAAGATGAACCCTCCCCTCCCCGCATTAAAGCTTCAGATGTGGCTCTAAACAGCCATATACTCTTTCTCACCCGGAGGCCTGAGTCGCTCTCTTTATGACCCATGACTGAAGCCCTTCCAATGTTACTGACAGTGCTGGCCAAAGGTCACAGAGTAACAAACGTAATGCCTTAACAAGATTATCTGAGCAACTCTTCTCTATCTCTTGCTCTGTCTCATGTTTTAAACTAAACTATGGAGCAAAGTAATATTTTAGCTGTTTGGCTCAACCTCCCCTAAGTAAAGAAAACTTTTTCAGTGTGCTAGGATATTTGAAATTCTAAAAATCACACATTTCTGACTTCATCATTGTGGTTTCAGTATGAGTTTGATCAATTACGATAAAAGCTCTTCAAAATGTTTTACCTCGAGCATTGGATGCCTTTGGAGTGCGGTGAGATGTCCAGGCAGACTGCTCACCCCACCCAATGCTGGTGGCGGCGACAATGCGCAGAAGGTAGATTGTGTCAGGCTGCAGCTTTTCCAGGAGATGTTGGGTTATTTCTCCCGGTAGTTCTATCTGTGAAACTGCACTCTCAGAACTGGTGCGATAGCACAAGCGGTAGCCGGACACTCGACCACGGCTCAGTTTGTCTGGAAGAGGCTGCCAAGACACCTGGATGTCTGTGGGGCTGCGGCTGGTGAGGCTGAGCTCTGGAGCGCGAAGGGGAACTGTGAGCCAAGCAGACAGGTAAGTTAAGTGTGACATAATTCCAACGTCATGCAGTAATATTCATCTGAGTACGCACTACAAAATGTAACATATCCTCTATCCAAATATAAAAACGTAATGCTTCAGATAACTGTTATCTCTCAGGGATTGTCTACGGAGGACAGGAAAACCATCCATACAAAGAGAGAATTATGGAATGATGGGAAAAAACAGCTCCTCAAGAGGGGTTTGCTGACAGAACTGTAGTACTTGTTTTAAACTGCACTTGATGTTGCCCCCTGTGATCATGGGTTTCTTAAATTAATAAAAAAAATGCTTCAATATTTGTGGTTGTATTAGGTTGTATATCTTGTTGCAAATGAATGATGGAAATGACTGTTTTATGGTAACATTCAATACATTTTCCAGGAGATGTACCATATCACAATACGTGTCACCACTACAGTATAAAACTGTATGTGCAGTAAGTTTTCCATATCACATATGCAAATGCAATACTTTAAAACTACAAGGTAACACAGACAATAATGATTATATTATTAATGATTCTCTCTGGGTTTAGACCTCACCATCTTCGAGTGTGTGCTGGAATACGTGGTCCGACATGCGACTGGCTCCCATGGGCATGTAGGCCACCACGTAGAAGGTGTAGTTCCGAGCCGGCTCCAGATCATCAATAATGTAGCGAGTTGTATCATTTCCAATGACAACTTGATATTCCTCGTTGTTCAGTCCTGTACCCAATGACAAGATCATTAATTAAATGAATTGGAATAATCACAACTTCCACTCAGATAAGTTTACAGCACTCCTGCTGTGGAACTTGTGGAAGAAATTGATCTTATCTTGTGATTTTTTTTTTTTTTTCTGCAGTTGCTTAAATAAATAAGAAGTTCAAGAAGAATTCAAGTTTTTGAAAATCTTTTTCTGCCTCTTTAATGGGAGCCGTTCAGAAAAGTCACACATGAAATGTATTTACAGCCAATGGGAGAAAATTACCTGGTCTGATTTCTGACCTGGTAAACAAGGTACTTCAGAGTAAACAAAAAAAGCATTCTCTGTAATCTGAATGCCTCAGTAAGTCTCTCTGAAAAGCATAAGAAAGCTTGTCTTCCTGTCAATTCACACTCTCTTCTTGCCTCACAGGACAAACACTTTTGGACACTCCATCACACAGCCTAATTAGTTCCTCCTTTCAGGAGAACTTCAATTTAGTGCCAACTTATCTGCCAAAAACTTTAGGTGCAGAGCATACTGTCTTATACTCTTGTCAATGTCAATGAACAGCTATTCTCTGACTGGGATTTTGTCACAAAATCTATATCAAGTGCAGAAAATCCCTGACAGATGCCAGTTATTCAAGGATTAAATAGAGAGAGAGAGAGTTGAGCTTGTTCATTCTTTGTTTGACCTCCTTATCTCCAACAAAATCCTGCAGGTGTTCCTTTTTTCTCAGTTGAATTCTTTACGTTGCACCTCCTCAGTGGAAGTCAGTGGCATTATAATTAAGTGCAGTGCTACAATGTGCAGGCTGCACATTTTCCTGAAACCTTGCATTGTTTGAATGTGACTCTTGTTGTCAAAAGCAAGAGTTCCCAGGAAAGCTGAAAGGCGTTCAGGCTTTTCTACTGCCATACAACAGCCCTTGTGCTTTTTGTGAATAGAACTGCCTGTATTCTGCATTTTATCAGCCAAAGGAAGGGAACTTGCATCTTGAAACTCTACGGGACTGTGGTCCTAATGACTACGCCCGTTTGTCAAGAAAAAGCTGCTGTTGTATTTCATTATGGAGAACTCCATTTGTTGATCTCTGCCTAGCAACCCAGCACTGATAGCTCAGGGGTTGGTCCAACACTTTTTAAATGATGCAAAATTTAGGTTTCCTGATCCTACAAACACCATAGACAAATGTCTAATGTATTAAGAGTTTCCACCTAATCAACAAAAAAAGTCCTCTTGTTCCCACACCACTCACCTTCAGCCTTCATGTAGTGCACAGAGTAAGCAATAACTTTATCTGAGTTGTACAGAGGTCTCTCCCAAGCCAGAAGGATGGCAGAGCTCGACACCGTGTCAGCTCGGATACTCCTGGGGGCACTTGGTCGGTCCTCTGACATCACTACAATGAGCCGCGCCATGGACAGGACTGACCCCTGATCGTTCTCTGCCTGGCACTGATAGATGGCATCATCCTCTGGGATGATCTGGTTGATGACCAATTTGCTGGGAGACACACACACACAGATGCAGAGTATGCACACAGATGGCTTCGTCCTGAGGCACTTTTTTCCCAGGCTGTTGTCATTCTATTACCTTAACAAGCACTGATGGTTGAATAAGGAGCACAAGCAAATTATAGGGAGACCAACTAAAATCCCATTTGCACAGCTGTAAATTATTCAGTTTCCTTTCTACTCTAGGAACAGTATTGAATTATTTATTCAAATTGCTCCAAATTAGTCAACAACAACAACTGTTAAGTGAGCGTCTCATGATTTAAGGAGTTAGGGCTCTGTCCTTATGTCTGCACATAAATCTCTGCATACAGCGGTCAAAGCAATGTCAGAGAAGAAATTTCTTAGATCACAGGAATGAATCTTAAGTTGAACCAAGCAGAAACATACGTGTTGTACATCTTGATTCGACCATTGGAGTGAACTTTCTCTCCGTTCTTGAACCAAGTGATCTGAGGCACTGGAACTCCTTCAGCATGGCATACAAAGCGGGCAGTGCCAGCACGTGGACGGGTCACGCTCTCAGGCCACTCCACCAAAGAAGGAGGTGCTTTAAAGAGAATATTAGCAATAATATAAATGAGACATCATCAAAAGAAGTTCACATTTACAGCCAAACAACTGTATACTGCCATTACCTAGAACAGTGACATTAGCTGAAGCGACAGTATAGTTTCGTGTGCCAGGAGTGGTCGCTCGGCACATATACACCCCTCCATGCTGGGGCTTGATGTCTGTGATAATAAGGTTGCCATTTCCCAACACTTTGGTGCTGTAAACATCAATAGACTTGCTGTCTGCTCGGCTCCAGGAGATGATAGGTCGGGGATTGCCTGTGGCCATGCACTCCAGGATGGCACTCTGGTGCAGAGACACTGAAATGTTCTGTGGCCCGGCAATGATGCGTGGTCTCTGGGGGAGCTGGGGGCTGGGAGCTGCAGAATGAGAGGAAGACAGCTTTAGTGTATGCGGTTGGAAATGATAGAGAGTCAAGTATAAATTTCATCTCTCTACACTGTCCCTTTAATGAATATAAAAGGCTTTCAACAAACTACTGATCAGTCTGCAGCTGCTTCAGTGAAAAACATACTGCGCATATCAGACATTTCTCTGGGTAAAGATGTAGAGCAAACACAGTTTTTCCTTTGAGGAGGACATTCCACCACTTTTGTAGAAGGTTTTAAACGCACCTGGGGTGACAGTGAGTGTTGCCTCACTGCTTCGCCGACGGCTGGCAATGTTGGTGGTAATGCAGCGGTAATTTCCAGCATCTGCTCGCTGCACCCCGTGGATCTGAAGAACGCCGCTGGGAAGGACTGTGATTCTGAATGATAGAATATAAAACATCTCTTATCACTTAGAATTTGGAGCGATCACATATCGCCCATTTTAAACAACAGATCAATCTGTTCAATAAGAATGTAAATGAATACCATGAAGTAAGTCAAAACAACAGAGTGCATACCTCTCAGTGGCGAGGGGTAATGTGACACGATTGAACTCCCAAGTGATAATGGGAGGAGGATGTGCACTGATTTTACAGGAAAACCTGGCAACTGAGCCTTCAGTCACCACTATGGACGTAGGCTGGATTGCAAAAGAGGAGATACCTGTGGAAAAAACAGAACAGAAGATAAATGTAAGACTTTTTAAATATATGGTTAAATATGGTTTGTAAAAGGGGCAAAACAATTTCCAGTTTGATTCTTCAGCAGTGTCGTATTCCTTTATCTTGTGCCAAAATGGGATGTCCCAGTAAATAGATGGTTTACATTGCTCACTTTGAGACCAAGCCATTATTTGGAAGACATTGTGAAATCAGAAAGGAAACGTACTTGAGGATTTCAATTTCAAGGATTGTAAACACAATGATGTATTTCAGACGTCCATCCATCTCAGTCAGATGTAGTGGATGTCAGAAAACAGAGATGCCTATTACCTAAAGCTAAAGCTTGCTGAGGGCTGCAGGAGGGTGATGAGTGGAGTGGAACAGCTACATCCTGCACGGATAGGATTTCCTTGAAACTGAGCTGTTGTCAGCCACCAACAGAGCAGCAAGCTAATGAGACCCACCATGAATTACAATAAGGCCTTTCATACAATAGCAGAGGTGTATGCATTTTACAGTATAATGATTTGGGTTGTTTTAGCTGTTTTTGTTAACAAATACTCTCTTTGACAGTACTTTTTCCAGAGTCATAAAACTCCTAAAAGCCACTAAGGTCACCCACCGCACCATCCCCCTCTTTTCAAAAAGCTGAGGAAGCATGAGGTGAATCATTTGTTAAAATAAATCAATTGCACTGCTAATCATGATAGAGAGAACAGCAAACCTCACAGCATGCTTACATTTCACTACTATAAATACTGTATATTAAGTCATCCATGGCACAGAGATGGACCAGTAAAGGTTAAAAAGGATTTTTATAATGGGTTCAAAAGATATAGTTATGTAACTTTAAATTCTACCAAATTCACTCATTCTATTCTCATGACAAAAATTGTTGCCTGCTTTTAAGATGAAACTGTCACCTCTAAAGTAATGCATAAACAAACACACTGTGGTGCTCTTTAACCTCTGCCCACACACCGAGGGCTGCTTCTGCTGCAGTGAGCCATCAGCACTCAACAAAGAAGAAACACAAAAGAGCAGGAAGCAGGGCATCAAGTTGAAACTGTCAGATATTCAGAGGGAAAAACATTACATACAAACATACCAAAACCTGACTCTAGTTTTTAGAAGCTGTGTGAATGCCACAAAGACATGTTCACATGGTTAAATTCATTAAGAAAATTTTGCTGCAAACTATTTTCTAACTTAGCAAGTGAACGTTAAACAAACTCTGTTTCAGTTGGAAATAAAATAATGAGATTCGCACAAACAAGAAAGAGAATAATAATCTAAACCGTGAAAATACATAAAGTGTCTCATTTGCACATTGCCAACTGTAATTCTTTGCCCTGACTTTGTCATTCAGCATTTTTATCAGTGTGTTTTTCCAGAAAAAAAAAAAAAAAAAACATTTAGCCCCATGCTGTGGTAACCTCTGCTTTCGAGAAAAACTTACAGGAAATCCCTGCACTGCAATAAACACACAGTAGTGTGTATGAGGGGGATGATGAATGGCTGTGTGTAAGTGGTGGAGCCAGGTGTTGTGGTGCTGAACAGCAGGAGAGCTCAGACTTCCACCAAGAAACACATTCAATGAATTATGACATTTACACATCTGACACCAACTTGCCTGCAAAACCAACAAAAAAGAGGCAGTTTTGGTTATTGAGACAAGCTAATTATCTTTCTGTGGACTTAGCGCTGTTATAGGACCTGATATGTAAGATTAATATATCAAATGCATCTGCTGTTTACTACACTGCTGTTTTCAATATTGTTTATTTCCCTGTTACCAGTCTTATTGGTGAAGAGGCAAAATGTTGTAAGGATCAGATCCGTTCAACATTGACACATTTAATCTGATTAGTCTTGAGCTGTCACCCCCGTAGGATGTTGTGAAGACAGAAGTATGGAGAGGCACTCAAACCCCCTTTTTCCACACACATTCTCTCTCCCCCCCACTCCGCCTGCGTTAGCATAGGACCTTACAAAAATGCCATTAGAGTGCTGAAGTGATATGACTGCAGGACATTAAAGATGAGCTGCACTGATCCTTCGCCTCCCTACTTTGCCTTTCCATTCAATCGAGCGATGCTGAATTGACAAACAGCAGGATAATCATTGATTATTGATATACTACTAAGACAAGGCTGGAAATCCATAACTGCTGGGGTTTGTCACACGCTGGCCAGAGCACTCAAAGCTTAAAATAGGAGGCTGACCTTCTGCTTTGAGAGATGATATTTGCTGAGGGGCATCTAATGTGTGTATGAAATGATCAATGCAAACAACTAAAGCTCATTATTATTTGCTTACTTATGAACATGTGCTCATTCTGCCATTTATTTTTGCACTTAAGGAAAATGGCAAAAGAAAACATTTTCAACTTTCACAATGACCATGCCTTTGTCATTTACCTTGCTGCATCCACGTGCATGAATATAAAGTCTTTGAAAGAACATTTTGTCCTCTCCCCTAACTCAAACACAAAATAAATACCCCCTTCTACTCTGAACGATTTAAGAAAGAGTTGCGACCATCTGCCCTTCCAGCAATCTCACCTTTCACCTCTGACCTCAACAAATCCTCGCAAGCACCCAGGTCCAGCAGAGCAATGTATGACCAACCCCAAACTAGCACTGTTGTTCACTGATGCTAAGAAAACTGCTTTGAAATCCGTCTCTATGATGATAATGTTAAGATAATGTTTTGTAATATAATCCTGTTCTGCGGTATCAGTGGCATCTGACAGTAGGTGCTACTCCAATAAATAAAACAATACAGGCAGTCCTGCTGCTGCAAGATGATATACACACAGCTAGAACGGATGCACCAAAAGTGTGGCTGATTGAATCACAACCTTACAACTAATAAAAGCACAATTACGCCAGGAACGTTCCACATCTAAAGATATACAAGTATGAGTCTGTTTAAACACGTTCTTGGTTTATTTCACTGAGCTTAACCTGCAGTCCAAACTGAAGCAGAGAAGTAAAACTATATTCACAGCTCTCTTGCAGCAGATGGGTTTTCTGATGCTGGCAGCTCAACAAACTAAAGGTCAGTGGACAGGTCAGGCCTAAACAAAGGTCCCCCTACAAATGCCAGGAATTAGTTCAGCCCTCTCTCCTCTGGCTACTGTGGTCAGTTTCTTAGCCAGAGCAGCAAAACTAATATAAGTTACAGGTCTGTTACCAAACTGATGCCAGTACTAGGTGCTACTCGGTGCTACTTTTCTGTTGTTGACAGAACATCTCCTGTGTCAGAAGTGCCAGGACAAGAAGTTATTATGAAAATATCCTTCTTCTAATTCCTTAAGGCAAAAAAACAACAACAATCAATGACAGTACATTAACCTTAACCTGGTTTCAACCCTGTGGATGACAAAAGCTGTTTGTGTTCAGTGGCTCAGTCATATGGATGGCAAGGATGCCCACCCCCAACTATCCTTAACCCAACCCACCCCCTAGGGCCCAATCTTTTAGGGAAGGCATTAAAATTGATCATCCTCTCCTGATCCTGCAGGCTGCATGCTGAATCAATGGCCATAAAGAAGCTCACGAAAAATTGGACCTTCACTGAATAGTTTAAACAACCCTTACGGGTCTGTAATACATGGTTAAAAAAACACATATAAAACAAAGTTTTCTTTATATGTGCTTAATCCACAGGTGCTGCTGAATCACTCCACTGTTTCACTTCTTCACAGTGTTCAATGACTGAACATTAATAAAAGAAGGCTGATAAGCAAGGAAAAGAATACAAAGCTGAAAAAGCCCACAAATCAATCACTAGCTGCCTGGCAGATGTGCTGCTGCTCAACACAGGCTGCAGGACAGTCAAGTGACCACTCGCCTGGCTAAACAAAGACCTATTCCCATGAGCAGTGTGACCTCTCAAAGCACCAAACAGGCAGTGGGGGAGCAGTGTTGGAAAGAGCATTCATCCCCCCTCCTCCAGTTCCTTATCTCTGCTCCAAAGTTTTCCAATCACTCAACAGCAAACCCTCCACGCACAGACAGTGGCTTCATTGTCTTTAATCTCCATATCAGAGCACAGAGTTTAAAAAGTCAATCTGGAAAAACCTACATTTTGTTTTCAACAACAATTTTATTCATTTCCACTGCATATTATAAAAATAAGACGGCAGCTAAACAGACGCGTCCCATTATGCTGAAGATAAGAGAAAGGTGCCCATGAAAACAAAAGTGGATCCACTGATGATAAAACTAGATGAGCATCAAGCATTGTTGAGGAAAGATTTAAGTCCAGTTCTCTGTCTCACTACCCTCCATCTATTGAACAGTTTAAAGAAACCTTTGACCTCTGGGCCTGCCGTTCAGGGGAACCATGGTAACCTTTCGTATCCAGCAGAGGAGAAAAACAAGATTCCAGGCTTTGAGTTGTCTCACTTAAGGGCATTTCATTCATTCACATCACAGTTCACACTGTGCAAGGTTTACTTTCGTCTTATTGGGGCTTCTAATTGTGCCAAGCCAGTGTGAGTCAGATGGATTCCTTAGCAACTTAAAATAATGCTGTGGTCCTGACCTGGCTGCCAATGGATGCACCAGTGAGGTCAAACAAAGTTTGTAAGTCAACTGGAGCAGCTCCTTCAAATACCTCATTTAAACCTCATTCTGCTCTCAGCTTTAAACACAAACACAGTGAATAATAGTGTAAGAATACACATGAACATACTATATGTTTTTACTTGTGTCACCTGCATTTGTGAGAATTATTTTTCTCCCTACCGGACCAAAGAAAATCAAGCACACAAAACTCAATAATATCAATGTACATCGAAAAATTACCATTACAACATAACTGAAACCATCTCGACTTAGTTTACGCCAGTATGATTGCTTTAAAAGAGCCCCACCTGTAAAAGTTGATGACAAATGACTTCTGTTTTTATACTTGTGGTGACTTTATGCAAGAGGCCAAAACAAAGGGCGTCAACTCAGGAGGTAATCTCTCTACTGAAATCCCCATCAATCTCAGGCCTATTGACAAAAGTCACACGATGAGGCTCAGGTGTCACATTCCTAATCATCACGGCCAAATCCCTTCTCACCTTTGTGCTTTACAACCAATGTTTAAGGTTACCCTCCATCACCACCATACTCCTCAGCTCCTGCATCTGACTCATAAAACATGAAGAATATCTCGCAGCTATTAAGGCCTCCCACATGTTATACTAGCCATCCGCAAACTCAGGGGTTAATATTAGAACAACATGTTCTTTGAGCAGACTTCCTTGCAACAGGCAGGTTATACGAGAGAGCCATTCAGTAGAATGAGCACAGCCACTCTGATATTTCAGTCACATTGGCGACTTACTGATATTTATCATTAAGAATTAATGTAATAAGCCTTCTTGTGGTGACCAGATCCAGCTGTTCTGCCCAGTGATTTCAAGACAAACAATTGCACACGTAGAATCCCTTTTCTTTCGTGAGCACAGAAGGGAATGGGGACAAAAACGGTCAGAATGAAAAGCTTTTCACTCTTTCGCCAGAGTAGTGAGGCAGAAAACAATTGTGTGCAAAGCCTCCGATCCTTGCTGACCTGGTATGGCCTGCAATAAAGTTTGGTCATTTAGACACTCAGGGTAAAGCTGCAATACTGGGAAACAGCCATTCACATTTGTGTGTGTGTGTGCGTATGTGTGTGTGCACACCATTCGCAACAACCCCCTTTGCTACCTCTGTGTCCTTCAGCTGAGCATTTCTCAGGTATGTGAAAATTTTATGAGCTTCCAGATAGACCTTCCAGCACGTAGTAAGTGCCATTTTAAAACAAACTAGTAAAGCTTACTGGCAGCCTTTATTGCCTTTTAACTTCAAACTACAGAACTACTCAATCAATTAATAAAACTGTACTCTTTAGGTACAAGAAAGTATCTGAGTTATGACTGAGCTCCTCCAAACAACACCACATATATTTACATACTGCTTTAGAATAAAAAATCAACTGTTATAAAACTCACACTCTCACTCACTCACCCAGTTCTTTTGCTCTTCATATGAGGTGATGTAAACTACGTTTACACATAAAAATGTTCCACTATTTTCATTTTTTAAACTGAGAAAATCTTCAGCATTGACGTGAAGTTTCCCAGCAACTTATCATCTTAATCTTGTGAATATCAGCATCAAATTAGAGGAGGTATGAACTAATTCCTGATAAATAAACAAACGTCAAACAATGAAATAACTTGGAATTAGGGATGACAGTCAAAAAGACATGGTAAACTGATATTTTCGGTCCCTTTTCAAACTAAGTATAAACTGAAATTCCAGCATAATGCATGGAGCGTAAAACATGCGTGGCTTCAGTACAGATGGGAATGCATTGCTGGCAGGGTAAGATGTTACATTCTACACAAGAGACATAGCAAGATGCATGGCCTGTAGGTAAAAGGAGGGGAACATAAGGTCCCAAAAGGCCAATTCTGCCTGAAGCTTCCCTACCTCCCCCTTAAAATACGAGGCCAACTCGCACAGCACTGGAAGAGAAAGCATTCCAAAAGAACAATTCCTCAAGCGATCAGGGTGCAATAACATGAAAGCCCCGACCAGTGAATAGGGGTCATCTGCTCTTTAGCGTTGGAGAGCCAGTATCCTGGACAGCTTCTAACCTTTCAAATCTCCTGCTCCTTCATTAACACACCAATGGGCATTTCCCCCTTCCAAGCAGTGTCTTTTTTTTTTAAGCTCTAACTTTGAAGACTTTGTCCCTCTTTCTGCTACCACCAAAGCTGTCCTAATGGAAGACTGAGCAGCAAATAAATACGTGGATTAGTACAAATATCTTTGGATAATTCATGCAGTTAAATTTGAATGTCATCCACTGAATTTTGCAAACTAATAGTAGCAAACAGACCAGCAGAAAGTCTTTTGACTGTGCCTGAACATGATGAGTTGACAATCACATGTCCTCCTCACTGTTGTGTTTCTAATGTCATTTCAGTGTGATACTCACTTGCGATTGTAAGACGGGCTTTCTGGCTCAACATTGCTCCATACTTGTTCTGAGCGAGGCACTGATATAACCCTTCATCTGATTTGTCTCCTCTTCTGCTCTCCACCTCCGAAATAAAAAGGGAGCCGTTGGAAAGCAGGTACACCCGTTCATTCTCCACAACTTTTACTCCATTCTTGAGCCATCTGACGTCGATGGGCGCTTCTCCACGAGCCTGACAGTCCAAAATCACTGTTTCTTTCCGCATGACGGTGACATCATGGGGCTCCTTAACGAAAAATAACTCACTAAAGCATAAAACACCTGTTCAAAAAAAGAAAAAGAAAAAAGCACGTAAGTGAAGGAGGTTATCAGCATGAGGCCTTATGTCAGGGCAGAGGGGCAAAGTAGTGTCCAACAAAGAATTTAAAGCATGTAAACACCAGTCAAAGTTCTTTGATACACAAAGTTTAAATCAGTCTGCATGCTTTGTCCTGATACCCTCCATCTTGGTGTTATCAGTGTTAGTGTACACAAATCTGACCCAGATCAAAACATGTACTAAAGGTGAAATATCATATTTCATAGGGTTGGAGGCCTGACCAGCAGGAGGTATACTGTCCAGTACAGTAGTCGCCACTGCAGCTTCATAATGTTTCTGCTCCACTTACTTAAGGCTGTAAAGTCACCAGATGAAGGTGAAACAGATGACCCTGTCGGTTAGTTTACAGATAAACCTGAGACAGAACTCCTTGAATCCCCTGAATTTTATTATAAAAACCTAAAATTATTTTTCAACCACATTGAAGACCAGTATTAATCGAAAGTATACACCATGAATAAACTTTGTCCACAACATGTACCATTTTGTAAATGCAGTCATATTATTATTCGAATATACTCTGCTCTGAATGAACCTTTAAATACTTTTCATTTTTTGACTAATTTTGGGCTATCCACACAACTAATAATAATTATTACTACTACTAATAATAACATGTGACTTACAGTGTTACATGGATTTAGCAAGAAAAGTTGGCAACAATATTTCAGTTCAGTTTAACCAGTGGGAGCTGGTTAAATTAACTGTTAACTATTTATTATACACTCCCTTGCCAGTTCATTAGGTAACTAGTGGAAACAAATACTTTCTAATACATCACTCCTGCACAAAATCTTAGCTCCATGACTGTTATGATGTTCAGTTTATGGTTGAACAGTGTCAGAAAGGTGGGTTTCAACTACACGGTCATTTTGGAGGATGTAGTTTGCTTTGCTGATAAAGTGGATTGAATTGTATACAAAGGTGTTTCTATTATTTAGTCTAGCCCACTGACTAAAATGGGGTTGTCAAAATAATAGTAACATGTGTTGTCACAACAATTCAATAGTGCTACAAACCACAGCCTCCAAAATGAAAACAGTTGAATCAACAGTTCTGTCAGTTATTCTGAACAAATGCTAAATACCATAACCTTCATGCTGCTAAGATTTAGTGTAAGATTGTTATATCTGAATGTGTTCATTTTTTATTAGTGTACCTAATGAACTGGCAAAGTGATGTGTATTACATCTGAGGTTTGGAAAGTTAACAGTTGGATTAGCTCAAACGGTGCAGACAGATTATAGATAGATTATAGATTATTTAAGGTCAGCAGTTTTGGAGAAAGCTACACAACAGTAGTGATTCAGTCAAGCTATCCGTTAACGTTAAAAGCCAGAGAGGAGATTTAAAGTTTGGATTAAAAGTGTCAATTAAAGACCTCAGGTCATGTTAAAGCCCACACACTAACATGTGGGTTACGGACCGTCAGTCATGTGCCTATAAAGTTAAAAGTTTTAACTGAAAAAAATTAAAGATATGAGTGAAAATGTTCTTACCTGAGATTGGGAGCAAAACAAAGACCAGCAAACGCTGATATAATTTCCTTTTAACGGTCGCCATTTACATTAATTGTCCGTGCATGCTAGCTACTCTCTCATGGTTGTTTCCTCCGCAGGAACCCACCGATACTGAAGAGGAGGACCGCTCAGAGCTGCAGGAGTGCGGCTCCTTTCCCTCCTCTGGGATGGACCCAATTAATCACTTCTTTAGGTCAGCCTGTGGTCCAGCGCCACCTAGCTGCAGGGCACAGCACTACACCACAGCTGCAATGACTGTTAAAGGAGATTATAGTCACCAGACAGTTCATTAGATACTCTAGTGAAAGTGAACACATTCAGATATAACAACCCTGCTTTAAATCTCAACAGCATGGAGGTATTCAGCGTTTCTTTCAAATAACTGAGAGAGCTGCTGATTCAACTGTGTTTTCATTTTGGAGGCTGTGGTTTGTAGTACTATTGAATTATATTGCATTGTACATGTTTCTGTTATTTTGACATCCCCATTTTAGTCAGTGGGTTAGTCTAAATAACAGAAACACTTCAGTGTTTAATTCAATCCAGTTTAATGGCATCACAAACTACATCCTCCAAAATTATCATAGACTTGAATTACCACCTTTCTGACACTGTTTCACCATAAACTGAACATATATACATAGTATAACTCCCTTGAAGCTAAGATTTAGTGCAGAACTGTTGTATTAGAATTCATTTGTTACCAGATATGTTACTTCACATAGTTACTTCAAATATGACCTGTCAATATGACCTGTCCTCAAGCAAGGAACTCCATAACTGAGGATCCCGTGAAGATTTTGGAACCTTTAGGAGGGCCCTGCTGGAGGATCCATGCATAAACAATACAGTATTTGTTCGTTTTGTAGAGTACAAATGTCCCTGTCTATGTTCATATATGCATGCTTGAAGGGCAAACAAAATGAATGAATAAATGTCATTATATTAATAAGTGTTATTAGTTAACATGCACATTCACCATTAGGACTCAATACAAGACATATAAACACATAGCATCCACCTGATCCAGTCAGTTAATATTATCTGTAAGGCTTGTCAGTCATTCAGATGAAGACATTTCACCAGTCATCCAAGTAACTTCTGTTAGGTCTGCTATGTCTTAAGAGACACCTTCAAGAAACATCTTCAAACCAGTCCATGATCTTGGTTTTAGCTTTGTTTTTTGGATTCACTTGGTATCATGCTTCTTCTTGATGGGGCACAATGTTGAACATATTTAGAACGAATACACAATTGATAACCACAATCTATTTGAATCAAAAATATGCAGCATTTTGGTGTCTTGGAGTGTGAGGTAGACGTGGCGGTGAGTTGTCTTCAGTTTCACTTCAGCCACTGAGTGAGTTGCTGCTGCTTGTCCTGGTGTTTCGGCCTTAACAGCAGCTCAGGTGAAATCTGGTGTTCAAAGGTTCAAGATGCAATTTTGCAGACGTGTGAAAGGGCACGTAGATGTGCATATGTAAAGTACTATAAAATAATATTTTTTTTGTAAGTGTAGTCCTATGTTTGCATTTTACAATCATTAGTGCAGTGTCCATCATATACTATACTACAGTGTGTTGTATTGATCTGAGCCTCCTTTCACTCAGGAAGGTTTTTCTGAAAAACCTTTAATTTCTGAAAGAACACATTGTATAGACATGTCGATCAATCCTTCAGACAGCATTATAAACGGACAACTTCCACAGGGACCACAAAGACAGTAATAACAAGTTTTACCAGGAATAGACAGGAAAAGAGTAAGTAATTTGTGATATATTGTATCCTATGTCTATATTGCTGGTGAATACAAAAGATGCTATAATACTCAGCAAACACTTTCTTTTCTTCAGCAGGAAACTCTTATACATGTGATAACAATGAGATCCAATCAACCAAGTCACTCTTTGAGTCATTTGTCTTGCTATTTCAAGTAAATCCAACCAAACAGCTACTTACATGAATACATGCTCTTTTTCTGCTTCAAAGGAGTTTTAATATTACTTCACTCTTGGTACCAATACTTTTTTTTCCCCCAAAAAAACCTTGAGTGACCTATGATAAATGTACATTTTCAGCACTGGTTAAGAAGTGACCCATGCACCAGCATTGTCATTACTTGTGCCTCCAAAAACCTCTCCCCTTTCCTTATCAATACGAGTGAGGGTGTACTGATGAGAGCAGATCCCACAGTATCAGAGAACCACTGTCCACCAAATTCTACAGGCCAGAAAAAAATGTTAATGGAAATTAGTTTGTCCTTTAAAATTGGGCCCTGCAATTACAAGGATGCATTGATAGGAACAGGACAGCTGCTGTGTCAATGTCAATATTGATCCAGTGTCCATCACTTATTGTGTAGCAAGATCAAACCCCCTGCCCCCCATCGTCCTACCCCTTCCTCCCTCTGTGAACCTTTATTCAGTGGCCAGACCGCAGCCCAGCTGTGATGTTGAAAAGAAAAAAAAATGTGCTGATTCAGTCACAGAAAAACTGCTCTCTCAATAAAGACTTCAGAATCTTTGCAAATATTAACAGAAACATATTTCAAATAAGATCTTATGTCCAAAAGTATACTCACCGATTATGTTTTGATGGATCACAGGAGACAGATATGGAGAATTAGTCATCAAAAAGTGCATGGAAGTGCAAAAGACTGCAATTATTTGTTTCCACAAAACAAATTTAAAAGAAGAAAGTAGATCTCTTAGGGAGAAGAAATAATTTTGCTTGAAGTCTGCCCCCTTCTACCTGAATAATTTTTTTTCCAACTCAGGAATAATTGTATTCAGACAAAAACTTTATTTATTTAAAAAATAAAAACTGTTTTAAGAGTTTATTCAAATCAAATGTAAGATCAGTTATGTGGTGCATGAAATATATAGTATTAACTATTTTTACTATTATTAAAATATAAATATCACCAAAAAACTGACTCAAGACTTTATCCAATCAACTGGAAGATAAATCCAACACATGTTTAAAATGAGATCTGCTGCCACACTAACAACACAATCAGTTTATGTGTTAAGTTTCCCTTTACACATAAACCCTAACCCTAACCCTCCTCCTGTACTACATAAGCCAATGCCTGAGCACAGCCTCAGTTTAAATGGTGGACACCTCTCTTACATAATGTGAGAAAGTGAGATCCTGACCTCATTCATGGTCAGCGAGGCTCTCCCCAGGGTGATTAATTAATCAAGAATTCAGTTTCAGCACCTGCCAATATGGCACAGTTTGTGGGTGGAGTGATGTCCGGCCGGCATGTGAACCCGGGTCAAGCTCTGAGGCCGGATCAATGGAGTAAAAGTCATTATCAGGTTATGAATGTTGGTGAGGCCGTGGGTACACGGGATCCAGCTTTCCCAAGACCTGCTGCCATTGGTTGAGGACTGTGTCTTCCTTCTACCACACATGCCCATCCCCACTGACCCCAGAAATGTCCAAAAGGCCGGCTTGAATCGTGCGTGACCTTTTCTGTGTGACCTCCGAGGAGGGAAGGGGGTTTTTAGTGCCCCAGTGGGGGGTTGTGGAGAAATTAGGACTGTGGCTCTTCAGCTGAGTTACACAAAAGGCTGAAACTTCAGAGATGTGTCCTCTTAACTAGCTGCTGTTGAGAACCCACAAAAAAGTGCCCCATAATGTTGGTTAACAAGCATACTGACCTGTTATGAAGTGAAATTAAATTTAAAATAAGTCCCCCAGTAAAACTTATAAAAACTGTTGGAAATTAAAAAGTATAATAAATAAATAAATAAATAAATAAAAATTCATATTTCACTGCCAGTATGATGTGAAACAAACCAGTCCCTTAATTCTAAGCTGCTGCCTTTCAGGAAGATTTTATAAATGTATGTTTTATCTCCCCCAGCTGGAACAATTGAGTACTGCACACACCTACATCAGCTACAACATGCTCAGAGCACAGTGTGTTACTCCAAAGAACAAAGATTTCTCTCAGACATTTAAGAGCTTAAAGAATATTCTTATCAAAATAAGATGATAAATCGTCATTACATAAAACCCAGAACTGAAACTGTAACATGCATCCTTTGACACACCAATCACCAAAACTATGTTTCCATTTGAAAAAGACCCAATTGCCTGCTCCAGAAAGTGTTGTCCAGGCTCTTTAAAATCACATGTGCCCAAAACAGAAACACTGCAACAACAAAAAAATCTTCACTCAAAAAACTACAAAACTTTTAAAACACAAAAATGCAGCCATGAAGAAAGTTGACCATAAAGATAACGCAGCGCTGCACACAGTCTGTTTCATGGCTTCTGTCTTGGCCTGTAAGTCACATCTACTGTGGCTCCATCAAGGATCAGACACCCAAAGTAAAAGACTTGGTATGAGAGGATTATGTCCAAGTGAGTCCCACACAGTTCACAGAGAGAAAGTGTCACTTTCACCGAAGAGGCAGATATTTGTAGGTCTGGAAACAGCTGCTGGAAATCTCACATCTGAGCAGTTGTTCTCTCCTCAAGGTACATTAAAACAATCCTAGACCAGCTGCTTTTACTTCTCTGTTTGCTCCTTTTTTACAGCAAACACCACCAAGATGACCCAACATAATTATAGCCACCAAGACACAGATGACTACTCTGAAGCTTTATGGGGCAGTGGCAAAGAGAACTCAAACCTTGATTATATCAACCAAAGACATGTGGGAGCTTCCAATGTCACACCAGAAGGGGATGAGCAGACTCAGATTTTCTGAGGATGCTCAGACCTTTCGAGTGCCATCTACTGTGCTGTGGTCTGCTGGGGGAGCAGCATCGGTGCCAGAGACGCCATATGAACAAACTGAACAAAAGAGAGACGAAATAGAGTTTGAGTCAGTTTCAGGATCAGGAGGTCAATGAACAAACTGTTCTCTATCATGGACACTCCCACATCCCAACAACTGCACAGCACACTGTAAAGAGAGCTGAGCTCATTCTCAAACTCATTCAGCTTCGCCGTTGTAAAGAAAGGTTCAGGAAATCCGTTTCAAATAACCCTGTACAACAGCTCACCTCTGTGTGACAAATTCTGCACTGTTGCACCACTCGCCCAACATACTTTCTCGATTTATTCACACAACAAACTTATTATATTCATATGTAATTCTGACTGTGTATATAATGGTACATATCATATTTTGAATCTTATATTACAAACATTTAAAACCTGTTTTTAATTTTAACCTTTTTGATTTGTATATATTTTTGCATTCTGGTACTGTAACACAATTTTTCTCGGCAGATCAGTAAAGTATATCTATTTATCTCTCACTCACCACAAACCCACTATCCCCACGGCGAAGCATGGTGGTGGCAGCATCGTGCTATGGGGAAGCTTCTCAGCAGCTGGCCCTGGACAGCTTGTAAATAAAATGAATCCACCAAAATACAGGGAAATACTGAAAGACAATCTGACTGAATCTGCAAAATAACTACAGCTGTGGAGAAGGTTTACTCTACATAGCGTAGCATACAGCGAAATCTACACAGACACGGTTCTAAGACAACAAGGTGAATGCATGATTTGCAAAGAACTGGGCAGCACTGTAATTATACCTCACTATGAAGTAGTTCTCTGCAGATAAATCTCGTGTCAGACCCACCTCATCCCGATTTAACACATATAGGCACGACAAAAGCAGATCAGTGACATATAAAGCTCTGTAAAGCTGTTGTGCTGAGATATAACACTATTTATCAGCAATTTAACACCTTATGTTGCTACAGCAGAAGAGACACACAACAGAGATAAACACTGCAGCAACGAGAGAAATGAGACATGAGGTGAGGCCAAAGCTGTTTTTGTTGGTTTTATTTTCCAAATATATTTATATTCAGTTTGTGAGCTACAGGTCATTTTTAAATTGGGATTTAACAGCTACAGTTCATTTCGCCCTTTCAACTGTTATATACATGTTGCACATACGCTGTTGTTTTTAATGCACTTATAGGTGTAATCATAACAAAATTTGATATATCAGAAATGTTGATCTACAAATTCTTCTTCGGTAGACAACAATACATATATAACAGTACTTCCATTCAGAGATCAATAAACATCAATAAACACAAGTGAATTCTACGACACATTACAAATGAAGGCCTTGGTATTTCATTTTAAATATAAGAGAAAGAGGAGAATGTGCTTATTTTCAGCAATGTTCACATGTAAACATCTTAACACGTGCATTTGAAGCAAAGGATCATGTTTTTGAAGAGTGATTTAAGCAGGTGACAGGTTGGCAAAGATTGAGACAGTTCGGAAGTAAGACTCATCGACATTATTAACAAAGTGCTTCACTTTATAAAAGCGTAAGTATAAAATTGTGTTGCCAAGAGACAAGAACCAGCCCACAATATATCTTCCTTTATCACCGACCTGTAAACATGGCAGGCAGTGTAAACACAGGTTTTACCATTCAGAAATAAAAACTACCGCTGAAGAAGTACACTTACTTTCTTACAAAGGTAATATAATGAGTGATTACTCATTTTAAAGACAATAATCTGTACAGTTTGACAACCAACAAAACTATTTTTAAAGTTGTACTCTCAAAAACAGAGCACTGTGCTTCAATTTGACACCCTTGATGAGTAGAAGAAAATAAAATGATATCATTCACAGACAAAAACAGAATATTTAACAGACTGTACGCAAACTACATACGGCCAGTCTGTCTGATAAGGTTTATGGAAAGCGACTACCCAGGAGATATGAAGTGAATATACATTTATTTATTCTTCTGGTACATAAAAACTCATTGTTGAATGTGAATATGAGGAGCTATTGATCAAAAAGAGGATGAATGAAGTAAAGGTGCACCATTAACCTTTCTTTGACTTTAACAATTTTAACAGTAAATGCTTCATGAGTTCATAGAAGCTATATTTACATCTACAATATATCTATGAAACTTAAAAATCAAATGATGTTCAAATATGTTAATATGTACTATAATGCATAGTATTTCAGCACAATCTAACACTGCATGCAGTCACATGTGTGGACCTGTGGACTACACAGATACATACTACAGTATAATTAGTTTAGCCTGTTACTGGTCCTGACATTGGTACATAACTACCATAATGATTAAATGATTAGTTTAACTGTAGTCGCTCAAATTTGTATGTAACCTGCACATCTTCTGCTACGAATGCTTTTGAGGTGCGTCTGTTTGGACTTGAAGAATCAGTGTTTCTAATACACTGGAATGAAAAATGTAAAATACAGAAAATTTAAATAACTAAAGTTGTCCCATTTCATATTTTCAAAACCTCCAGACGACGTTTTTTCTCCATTTGTCATATTTAAAGGGATTTTAAGCAGTAGGGCAGTGCTGGAGTTTTCATCCATATGTTGACCTAAAATGAATAACTTCTCCTTAATGTTTGATTATTCCCGTAAAAGGCACAGGTTATAGCCCCGACATGTGGCTACGCTGTTAAGTGAAGAGGTAATGTGTTAACAAGAGCAGCAGCACACAGTGGCATGCAAAGGTTTGGGCACCCCTTGTAAAGATCTCATTTTACTGTGAATATCAGAAGATGAATTCGTGTCCCAAAAGTAAAAAAAAATAAATAAATAAAATAAAAATGATAAAAGACACAATATTTTTTTTTTGTACAATTTAAAATGGAAAAATAGTTAAAAGGTGTAAAATGCTAAAGTTTGGGGATCCCAAAGCATCTGATAACTTTTACCAAAGGCTTGGACCTTAATTAGCTTAGATTAGTAGAATCATTGGGCCAGGTGATGTACATTTCAAAGCTTTGTTAGGAGAAGACTATGAGCAGTTAACAGGTATGATGGAGGTCCAGGTCACTGACAGATAACTGCTTCTAGGATTACTAATTAGGCAAATCAAACTTTGACCACAGAAGTCCTCGAGGAATTTTCATTCATTCATTCATCTTCTGTAACCGCTTGTCCCGTGAAGGGTCGCAAGGGGGCTGGAGCCTATCCCAGCTGTCATTGGGCGAGAGGCGGGTACACCCTGGACAGGTCTCCAGTCCATCGCAGGGCTAACACAGAGAGACAGACAACCATTCACACTCACATGCACACCTACGGCCAATTTAGAACCAATCAATTAACCTAACCAGCATGTCTTTGGACAGTGGGAAGAAGCCGGAGTACCTGGAGAGAACCCACGCAGACACAGGGAGAACATGCAAACTGCTAGTGACCACACCACTGTGCCGCCCCCTTGAGGAATATTTAGTAGACAAATATGACCTTCATGGAAATGTCATCGCAACAAAACACCTTAACCTTACCTACTAGCAATAAAAGTTAATGTCAGATGTTTGCAATGGGCAAAGGCACATTTACAGTCATTTACAAGTTGAGATCATTTCCAACTGACCAATCAGGGCGTCCGAACTTTTGCCCTTTACCCGTTTTCTCACTTTGAAACTGTAAATACAATGGTTATTGCTCAAAATAAAAAAATAAAAAAATGAATGTCACTTTTAAAATGACGCCTTTTTGATATTAGGTTGATTTTTACATGCTTTGCTATTCACAATCACAGAATATGTTTACAAGGGGAGCCCAAACTTTTGCATGCCACTGTAACTGTAGTCTCAGAGAGTACCTGATGTGGTTTGCTCAGCATAAAGCGATTCAAACCAACTCAAGCTCGTGTTCTTTAGGTTTAGATGTTTTTGTATTTCACTGTGCAGCTCGCATTCAGATAAACTCCTATAATAAGATTTCACAGAATCGAGTTCTTTAAATATTGAAGCATTTTAGCAGTACAAATAAGAGCGAATACACCTTTGAGCGACTTACAATAAAGAATCAAACAATAAGAAAACCTGATTTGTAAACGTTAAAAACACGTGGAGTGATATGAAAATACCTGTCACGTCAGATTAAATGTCCTTTCTCCACATGTGCCCGAACAGAGGACCAATGTGTAGGTGGTGTGACTGTCCTTCATCTGTCACACAGCTGGCAGGTTAAGACCCGAGTCTGATGCACAGCTTGGTCTTTTCATCACATCATCCCTTTGCTTGGCTTTACTTTGACGGCAGTGAGGTCATTTCAGCTCATTAAAATGCACACACGCTCTAATCCACCCCGTCGAAGCCTTGTGCATTCTCGATAGAGATGTTAAGTTTCTCCCTCAGCTCCTCAAAGGACTCATAAGGAGGAAGGTCCAGTCGGTTGAAGCTTTAGGAGGTGAAAGTCAAGACACTCAAGGTTAAAATTACACTCATAAAAAAATGTCTATGTTAGGATTCAACATTGGATTTTGTGACATTTAGGCTTCTTCTGCGGGAGAACAAGAGCTATGACTGTTTCCAGCCACAAGAGGGCTTCCATTCACTGTGAGAGCTGTAGGATGTTATTTTGGAGTCCTTCTTCTTTAACAGCCACACAAAACCTCAAAAAGGGGGCCCTGGCATTACAGTATCATTATAATGTTTGTCTGCTCTAACTACAAACCTCACCGCTAAAGATAACCGACTAATCAGCAGCGAGCAGAGCAAGGAGCTGGAAGTCTGCGGTACAAGGTGCCTTTTAAATGTTTGCACATACTTTCAATAAAGTCTTTGCACAAACCTAACTGGGTTCCATATAAAAGGAAAGAAATTACAGTGCTCACCATGTGTGGGCTCTGGGAAGTTTATCACGTGTTCCCCACTGCTCGATGGTGAACAGCTGTGGCCCGTTTGACCCTGGAAGACGAAACCAACAACAAACAACATGATTCCAACTGGAATTAATTTAGAACAAACAAACAAGTTCGATCCAGCGGTAGGCTGAAGACAAGTGTAAAGAGGAAAACATCTTTGTGGATTAAATTTTAAACTAACTTGGACATACAGTAAAAAAACAAATGAAAATAATGATCTACTAAGTGGATGGAAGAGTGGATAATCCAAACTAAAATAGTGAATTACACAAAAAAACTAATCAAAAAAGTAGTAAGCATTACAAATCACGGTACGTTATCTCACCATAGAGTTCAGCAAATCCATTCATCGGGACCCTGGATGTTCCCGTCACAAACTGTAAGAGCCGGATTCTTTTTTCTGCATCCATCAGCAGCACCGTCTATAACAACACAATCACATCATATATAACTATATAACTAATACAAAGCTCTTCTTAAAATGAGGAAAACTGCACAGAGGTTGCAGTTTATATGGCTCCAGGTATTGAAAGTTATCTTACTTTCCAAAACCACTGGATGACCACGTGGTTGGAGCAGTAGCCGTTCTTGTACTTGGTGTTTGCTCTCCAGTCATTCACATCCACATCTCCAAGGCCACACATGAGCAGCTGTGGAAGAGAGTAAAGCGTGTAGAGAGATCATTCATCATACTTCTAGAGTCTGAATCTGCTCTGCACGTTGGATCAGTAGAAACCATCAATAGAAACCTCACCTCAAGCTCATTCTCATCAAAGATCTTGATCAGATCCTGTGGTATCAACTCAAAGAATCCCTAAAACACAGAATGACCCAGATTTTTATTACTGTTTTTGAACTGTACCGTGTTGACAAAATAAAATAAACATATCCAACGGTTACCTCCTTGAAGGCCGTCATCTGCTTCTGTATCCTGTTCACAAACCTCCACTGCATCACTAGGCTGTAAAATGCAAAACAGCAGATAAGCATCAAATCATAATTTAGCACCTCCAACATGATAAAAATGTGTTATATTTTAAGTGAGGAGCTGTGTTCCTTACTGGATGTACTCCTTCTTGTTCTCATTAGTCACGACAATCTCTGCGCCACCCAGCTTCAGTTCATGCTGGTGAGTCTGAAGAGGAAGAATGAGATACGGATTGTCAGTAAAACAGAAGGACACTTGTCACAACTTAAACACTGGAACAAAGGCACGATGTTGAGCCAACCTGTCCAAACAGCTCTTCGTCAATGGTGAACCTCAGATCCAAGTCCGTTGGGTCGTTCTCCAAAATCCACATCAATGAGTTGAAATATTCACTGTCCTAAAGAGAGAAATGACACATTTTACTATAGATCAATCGCAAAGTGAAGATCCAGATTCAGCTAATTAATTGTACTCACAACAGACTCCATGTCCTGGAGGGTGATGGGCTTCTGCAGCATCATCTTGTAGAAAGGCCGAATGAAGAAAGCTTTGAAGAACACAAAGATGTCAAGATTCACAAAAAATCCCTTGAAGCCTCACTGCTGCTGATGCTTTTAAAACAGGTGAATGTTTCATAAGCTGTATACGATTGGGTAGCACTCACCATCGAGGAGTTTTCCGTGGTACACTGCCATGCCTGCCACACGGCCAATGAACTTGAAGTAGGACAGGTGGTCCTCGTTACATAAACCTGAGTTAGGGTTAATCTGCAGCGTGTAGTTGTCCCTGAAAGACACATTATATCAAAGTGTCATTTTTAGGGACAATTATTTTTTTTAAATGGCTGTTCCAGTTTCAAGTCTCAATATGTAGACTTTGCAGAGCAGCATTGAAGACCTGGGTGCAGAAAGTCCCTCCTGAATATGAAAATAAAAACACTGGAACATTTACTTCCACATTTGAGATGACATTTGGGGTTACCAAGGCAACCAGAGCCAGCAAATTGGTTGCTGCACGTCACAATGTGGACATTGCTAAACACCTGGTGACAAACACAAACGTATAACTCACGTGGCAGAATACTCGAAGAGTCCATAGTAGGGGTTGAACATCTCCCTGGACATGAGGAAGAACCACTCTCTGGCCACGCCACCATAGTCCAGACCCTTTTCTCCCTCAAACTCCACCCACAGCCGTGCCTTCAGCAGGTCTGGCCTCTTCACTGAGAGGATGCGTCGGTATGAGTCCTCCATCACCGCATTTCGTCTCATCTTCATCTCGAAACGGTTAGGGATGTCGGCCTAGGTTAGAAAAAGTACATGACTTAACTGTCTTATGCAAGATCAGAGGAAACCATCTGTTCCAGCTGCTCCTTGAGGACACTCACTGGTTTCTTCAGCTTCTTCTTGAAGTAGTCGTACTTCTGCTTATAATCTCTAGAGTAAGGCACTGCCTGTGATCAACAAAAGACAGTGTTTAGTGACAAGAATCAATCTCAACCATATGACCTACGTAGTGGTCAATAATAAACCTTCAAGCTATAAAAGGAGAACTGTTTTATTCAATGTCAATATCATCTTACTGAAGCTGTCAAATAAAATCTATACTTACTGGTCCAGTTATAGCCGAGTTCTGCAGCCTGGGATCATCCCATTGTGTGGTCCTGGTGTCTATGAAATAAAAAATACCATTCATTAAAAAGGAAATTAATCACTGCATTAGTCTGAAATTTGGTTTAAATGAATCAATGTCATACGCACTGTGATCTATGTAGAATATCCTCCCATCAGAGTGGACTCTTTCCTCCCAACCAGGCTAGGATTGAAGTCAATTTCTCATTATTACTTTCATTATTATCATTTCTTATAGTATTTATGCTATATTTAAAAAGTCAAACTATACCAGATGCAGTTCTACTAGCTCTGATTATCTGTTACCATCTGTTTCCTGACATTTAATGCCCAAAGTTGGCCTTCAAATTGATTTTTACTGATTTTCTGTAACTGATTAACTTACTGGCAGAGGGCCGAGGTCATTAGGGTCGAGTGAGGGTCTCTTCCTCATTTGTACAGGAATTTTTAGCCGGGGATCTTCCTGTGTGGAGGAAGAAAAACAGGGTGTGTCAAAGAGGAAATGCTTACTGAGTGATGGTGGTTAACTACTTTAACTACTGACTGTAAATTGTGCAAGTTGATACCACGAGGGATAAGAAGAAAACTTAACCTAGAAATTGAAACATTTTCTTGTGTTTTTGCAGAAAACTTGGAAATGTTTGTATCACAGTTTTTTCCAGTTGTTAACACACTAAAATGACATGGATAGCACAAATATTTAAACTGACACACAGGGAGCAAAACCTCATCTCAAATCTCCAAAACTTTAAACACATTTTCTGCTTTACACACATTTTGCAATTCTAAATGACACTTTCTAAGTGAACTGAAGCATAAGACACAACAATCTGACATAAAGTCACATGTTTGCGATTTCAAAACACTGCCATTTAAAATGATGCACTACATGAGCTCATTGGCCAAATAGGTGTTATGTAATTGTTAACACTTCAATCAGGAAGTAAGCAACAACAATGGAAGACATTGCTGAGAGAGGAAGAGGAAGAGGGAGGGTGAGAATGTGACGTGGACGAGGCGTTGTGGTCAGACCCAGCTGTCCGGCACGATGCTGTCTAATTATTTTGCTTTCCTCTTTATTTATTTATTTATTTATTTATTTATGTATTTTTATCTGCACATTTTTTCTGCACATTGTATTTTTCAGCTTACTGTGTTGTGAGCATATTTTAGTTCACTCCAATGTAAATATATCTGCTGTGCATGTGTTGCACTGACTTTAGTGAAAAATAATAAAAAATAAAATATTTCAATAGCCCGTGTGTATCTGTAAATATTTCTGTGCATGTGAACAATCTGAAGAATTCTCTACAGTTTGAACTATGTTAGTATTATGGCAAAGCATGCTAAAGATGAGAGTGCTTTTCATTATGCCCAACAGTGTGTAGTTGGTTAGACAAAAATGTGTCAAGACAAAAAAAGTGTGTGCCATCTGGTGCAAAAGTTTGATTTTGGTTGAAGTGCTTCATTTTGCGGGATATATGAGGTATTTTGCAGTTTGGGTGAGTGGTTTGGTGAATTGTGTTAGCATTTTGATAAAACCAGTGTAGTTTGCAAAATTGTGTTTAAGCAATTGGAAAAAACTGTAAGATTATTAAAATCAGCCTCTAGTGACCAATAGGGAAACTGCATCTCCAGAGTGTGGTTACTTGGACGTAAAGTACACTCGAAATCCTTGTCTTTTACTTTCTCACCCAGGTAGTTGTCTTTGTGTTGTGGTCGATGAAAAATGGTCTTCCATTAGGAGCACTGCGAACCTCCCAACCAGCTGGCAAGCAGCCAGATTCAAATGTGGTGTCGGGGCTTGGAGTGTGCCGAGGAGACTCCTCAGGCGTTGCAGGTGGTTGTGGTGGTGTGGGGCTTCGGGATAAACCTGGAGCACTGTGTCCTCCTGCTGCAGCTCCTGCTCCTGCTCCTGCTCCTGCTGCTCCTGCTCCTGCTGCTCCTGCTGCTCCTGCTGCTCCTGCTGCTGCTGCTGCTGTATCTGAAGTTCTCTGTCCAACAAAAACACACCAATATGGATGAAGAGCATGTCTATAAAAGAGATACTGGATGGGAAAATTAAAAGTGCAGTGCCATTTTATGTTAATTAGAGTATACATCAGTATCTATAAGAAAACCCAAAGTGTACCTGAATTAGTGGTCGTGTCCATGTAGTGGTTCGAGTGTTGTGATTGACAAAGTAGCGTCTTCCTTTACTGTCCCGCTTCTCCTCCCAGCCTGGAGGTAACCCGGCTGAGGTCGGAAGCAGCTATTGAATTACATAAAAATTGAATACAGTGATCAATAGTGAAAAATTTAATTCAAGCTTAACAGTCCAGTTAAACAATATCCAACAGATTTGTAACACCAGACTGAAACTATTACCTAACATCCACACCATAGAAGTCGTGACACTTAAATAACAAACCTGTAAAAACCAAGAAGGAGTAATTTGTACCGAGAGTGAAAAGCCTCACCACAGGGTTAACAGGATGTTCCTCTCCAGTTGGAGTCCGGACACTTCCTCTGAGACTGGAATGGGTTGAATTACTAGCATGATCCTGCAGCAGACGGGAAGGATGACAACAGTGATCTCTTGGCCGTTAATGTGTACATATTTTCCATCTCTCTTTCAGCACTTTCAGCAACGGGAACCTTGCAAAAAATGAGACTTACCATCTGGGAGGTGCGCTGCTCGCCAGATGTGGCCCCTGAAATGTGAAGGTTTCTCAGCTCGTCAGAGAATGGCTGGAACTCTGGAGGCGCGTTGGTTAATGATGATGCGAGCTGGTTATTACTGTGATACAGGGTGGATTCGTCCTCTGTGATGATCTCCCAGCTCTACAAGATGAGGGTGAAGACACTTCGAGGTTAGATTCAAGCAGCAAACATATATTTCAAATGGTCCAACATAGTAGACTTCAGAGGCAGAACAATACTGGACATGTTTGTATCAACGTACGGTGTAAGCCACGGTGAATTCTCTTTTATTGCAAACCTACAAGTTAACTGAATGTTAGAGCCAATGCTCCTACAGGCTGAGTCAGGACTGTTAAAACAATCACTGCACTGAGCTGTGTCCATATTTGCATAGACTTCTCCCGTCCCACTTTTAAAAACAGTGTTGTGGACAATGTTACAGTACTGAGCCTGCATCAACTGATTGTTTAGACCCCTCTGTACTGTGGAAGCAAACTACAAAGAACACCAGCATGTGTTCACCTATCATCGTGATGTGACAAACTCATTGGTAAAGAGTTACCTTTTTACACAAGCATTTGGCATTTTTCTGGCTACTTAATGAAGTTCAATATTAATTTTCTCCTCCTCCCTCACTTTGTTTAGGGCATCACTAACTCCCAAAGCAACTATCTGGTAACTTACTGCTCTTTGGTGCTGAGCAAGTACTTTAAAATTTAATTTTAAAGGTTTTTCACTGTAAACTGTGGCAGCTGGAATAAGATGAGAATGGCAACATGAAAGCAATGATAGAGAACTAAAATTATAAACTTGACATCACCTCAGGAGAGTCTCGTGTGGTGTTCTCATCGTGGTCTGAGATTTGTCTGCGTGTATTGAAAGCTTGCTCCGCGTCCATATTATTGTTCTGTCTTCGAATTTGCACATCCCCGTCTCTGTTTAGGGGAGACGCAGACACACATGGACTCTCACTCATCAGAAATGCACCAACAGGGAAAATTATGTGACTCAGCTGGAGGAGATGGGAGCTGTCCTACTGTATTGTGGGTCGTTGCCACTGCGTGGTTCTGGTTTCGTGATTGACATAGTAGATTCTTCCCAGGTTGTCCTGCCGCTCCTCCCAGCCAGAGGGCAGAGGGGGAAGCAGCTGACTTTGTCTGGGACCAGACATGTCCTGAGCCTCCAGATGCTCCCAACCAGGCTGCAGATAATAAAGATTTAGAAAATTAAAGGAAAGGCAGCCTGGATATCGGCAATCTCATCACTACAAATGTTCAGTAGTACACATCAAAAAATAAATTCACTGGAAAAAACAAGGACTACAACTTTGAGTTTAGGTAAATCATTCTGAAGGAATTATTTGCATATTTAAAAAAAGGGCACAGTGGAACACATGTACATGGAGTGAAATTGAGAGAAACAAATGCGTACAACGATTTGTGTGTGAATTTGGGGGGGTCACAAATGCGTACCGAGCAATCTGAACTTGTGTGATTGGAAGTCTTTTGAAAACAAAAAGGATGAGCTTTATGAAGTTGAACAATCAGATTTGTGAATTTGCAATACAATCACACAAGTTCAGATTGCTCGGTACCCATTTGTGACACCCCCCAAATTCACACACAAATCATTGTACGCATTTGTGAATCTTATGTTACACGTGGGGATCATCGAACACGCATTTGTAACCATTTTGAGACTAATTTCACTCCATACATGTAGGACGATAAATTAGACTTTGTGTTGATCCTACATAAGACAAACCACACACTAAATAACAGCTATAACCTTCGACTGCTGAAATTGGTGTCTATGGTGTAAACAAAGCCAAGGTTATACTTGACTTTTCAATGTGACCCTGATCCTCAAAATAACCCAAGAACATAGACTGATATATTTGCAATTACATTTTTCTGATTTGAGTTTAATTTTTGGCCTGTTATTGACCAGCTGGTCCTAAACTGTTTTTGTGTGTGTGTCTGTGTCAGGCTGCATCCTGCTGGGGATGGCTGCTGCCATCAAGGAGTGTCATTGCTATGGGGTGGCGGTGCCTGGTCTCGTCTAGGTGCGTGGTACATGTCTAAGTAACACCCACATGAATGCCAGGTCCAAAGGTTTCTCAGCAGAACATTGTATTGTCACAAGATGGTCAATGTTATTTACTTCTCCTGTCAGTGGTTTTAATGTTATGGCTGATCATTGTAACCTCAGTTTATGGGGTGCCGGTCAACCAGGTGCAATTTTTTCTTTCTCTCTTAAGATCAAGTTCACGTATGTATTTATACATTTGGTGTGACATGCTTTTTTAGTAGAAATTTATGGAGTTATTCAAGGTCATGTTTTTTTAATCTATTGAAAATAAAGCACTGAAACTGATTCCAAAAAAACGACTGATCACTTTGCGGATAGCCTGCCCTTTTATTCAATTAGATGGAACTAAAATCAATAAACTATGTCACCGGGGCTCTAAGACGTTAATTGAAGACCCTCAAGCCAGCACACAAAGTCAGATTACAAACACATGATGAAGAAGATGAACTGTGATATTGAGTATTAACTTACATCCATGTCCTCAGTCTGATCTGTTGAATCCCCTTCTGAATCTTTTGGCAGGTAGGTCATTTTGAGACGCAGGTGACCTTTGACTCTGGACTTGTGGCTGTGTGGGGACGCCAAATATTAAATGTTAAACAAAATATTGTCAAGATTGTCTAAAAATAAATCACTCGCAACTTTTCTTGCAAGTTGATGTACCAATATATGAGGGAAAAATGGAATGTAGAACAGGGAAAGACTGAATAAACATAAACTCATGCCAACCTTCGTGGGTGAAGCAGAAAATCCTTGAATGTGTATGGCCTTTCTGTGTTAGGATTTTCTGTCTGAGAAAACAAAACAATAAAAAGGAAATCTTTAATTCCCCACACTTTAAGAACTGCATGGATAAAACTACTGCACGGCACTGTATCATAACACGGTGTATTTTAAGACACCATCATGCGAAATGACGGCAACCGTGTGCAGTCAGAGCTAAATTGTGGGTGTTGTATTTATAATAAAACAAAGGCAGGAAGCTAACATAAACATGACGGACTGTGTTTCCAAAACCATACAAAACGATGTGGAACAGACTATAGAATAAGGGCGAGTGTGTTTGTATACATGGTGACATGGGTGAGATTGAGGTCGAGAGCTTGCAAAGAGTAAAAACAAATTACATTCCCTGCATGCGAACTCAAACAAGTCACAGAGTGCACGGTACGTGGATGTGTTGCAAACAAGGACTCACCGGAATCTGGTTTAAGGGAACATCCACCTGTCCCAGGAAGTCATCACGTGTCTGAAGAGAGAGAGAGAGAGAGAGAGGGAGCGAGAGAGAGATCTCAGTTACAACAATATTATCTCCTCTTACATGCACACACACACCCACGACTGGCCTCGACATGTTCTGTTCCTTATCTGTCTTTGGGGTATACAGAACAACTGTCATATCCCAAGAGAAGCAGCGTTTTATTCCCAGTGACTTTAAGGTGGTGGATCTGAACGTACACTCACTTGCCTGTTCATTAGGAACACCTGTGAAAAGTAATGCATTCTATTACAACAGTCCTGCACTAAATCTTAACTACATGACAGGTTATGATATTCAGCATTTGTATAAAATAACTGACAGTACTAATTCAACTGTGTTTTCATTTTCGAGGTTGTGGTTTGTACTATTGAATTATACTGATCTCGTAAACGGTCTTAATGTTGACGCAACACCTTTCTTATAGTGTTTTAACATCAACTGAACATTATAACAGTCATGAAGGGCATTTAGAGACTGTTACATAAGAATGGATTTATTTTCACTGATGAACCTAATAAACTTGCAAGTGCTTGTAAATCTCTGTCATATAAAGACAAGGTTTTGCTGTCACTATCTTTAACAAACCACCCCTGATAATTTGATTAAACCTCTCTCTCCTCCAGCACAAACACTGCTTGCTTTCCAACTTCACACAATAATTTCAGTCATTTGACTCGATCCGTTTCCTGTGTATATTTAGAGTGAAGCGCTGATAGGAATGTGTTTATCAGCCCACAATGAATGGCTGCTTTGTGCTACTGCTGGCGGGACTGGGATGAAAATAATGTAGCTTTGCCAGATAAACTGCCTTAAAAGCAGAAGGCTGAAGGCAGACACGCTTCACAGCAGGAGTCAGCTTTGTGCCCAAATTAACACCCACGGCAGGTCAAACTGTCTAGCAGAAGTACAGAGTGTTTACATGAACAAATATAGATGGAGGCCTCCTTCGTCCTGCCCTTGCACTTCTAATAATGCAGCCAAGGAAAGTACATAAAGTCTACATGTACATCAGCACTGACAACAGTGGACAATCACTTCCCATGCAATATACAGTAGTTATCTCATCTACATAAAATAAAACAAACAAAAAAAAAAAAAAATCAATGACAATATTTGGATCCTTCTGAAGCCATAACTTGCATGTGTTCATTGGGGGACCAGTTAACAGTCCTTTGCTTTAATTGCAGTTATTTACACTGGTTTGTTTTTGAGGATGGCACCTTCTAGTTCCAATAAGGAACTTTTCACTTTGCCAAGTGTTTCTTTTATAATCTGGTCTTCTAAAACAGTGGCTAACCCTGACCCCTAACAAGAGTGTGAGTGCTTGTATAGCGGGGGAAATATCTGCAGTTTGCAGAGATAAATGTAAACGTTAGATCAACTAATGTGTAAAAACCTCAAAATGGAATTTTAGATGATGAAATCTAGGTAGCAAAACAGGAGACTAGAAAGTAATACATTAATGGTTGAAATAGGTAAAAGTAAAGATCAGTGGGATGAAAGCCATGGATGAAGCAGATGGCTAAAACTAATAAATAGCTAGCAGCAATTAACAGGTAAGCGGTTAAAATATGTAAATAAATATTGGTCAATGAAGATGGCTGGACTGACTGTCATTCAAAAAGTAGGGGAAAGGGATTGTAGTAACAATAGTAGATAGATAGGGAAACACAGCTAGACAATATAAAATATAACGGATGAATGACAGATGGTAGTGGTAATGACACAAATGGTAGCATGAATGCTAAGTTTTACCATTCTGACCAAAACACTGCCAACAGTACAAACATTCTGGTGGCACGGTGGTGCAGTGGTTGAACAAGAAAGTTCCAACCTGTTAGGTCAGGTTTTAAGAGTTAATTTAAATTGATGATTTTATGCATGTGAGTGTGAATGGATGTTTGACACTTTGTGTTAGCCTTGCGATAGACTAGCAACCCAATGCCAGCTGGTATAGGCTGCAGTCCTCTGTAAACCTCACCAGGATGAGCATTAATAGATAATGGAAGGGTGGAATATCAAAAGTAGGCCCTTAATTCATGTGAGTTTCATGTGGCCAAAGATATTTCTATCTTGCCTTTTAGAACAGAAGTGAAAGGTCTTCAAGAAACCCTGCATGTAGTTTCTCTTGTTTCAGCTATTTTTTTTGGATAAACCATGGCCTGGAAGACTGAGAGCCTTCATAGACAAAAAAAGCTGAAATGCCGATGTTCATCAAAGAAAAAAATACTCTGTGTGATCAATACCAGTTGTAATCATTTACACTCCACAGTGTACAGAGAGTACTAAGAGAGTCCGAATTTGAATATCTGTTGGAGCTGTTTACATACAAGCCAGTGACTGGAGATTCACCAGACTATATTAGTGTATACAGTATACACAGTGGTTGTGGTTGCATAGAACATTATATTTAATCAGGCTTAAAATTAACCCAGAACATGTCTGACTTTGTTGCTCTCACAAATAATAGGAACACTATTACTCAGCATACTCAACAGGTGTTTAAAAGTCTCATCAGATGTTCAGAAGCATAGCCTAACTGAACAACTGATCCCTCTGACAAATAATAACTCTATATTCCAAAAACGGTGATGCATAAACAATTGCGAGCTAACACTGATGGCTGTCCTGCTAGTTTGGGAAGTTGAGTAGGTCACGTCTATATCTGTACCACACAGACTATGAAGTGAAACTCTCTCCTTCCTTGGGTGAGCTGAGGCTAAGCTTTACAAAGAGAAAGTGATGCTTTGAACTCATGAAAAGATAAATGTCCGTTCAGAGCATCCCTGACGGTTCGTGTGACACTAAATGCAGCTCAGTTTAGCATGTGGCATTAAGCAGTGCTGACCACGTTCTGGTTGTGGCAAACAGCTAAAGACACATGTTTGGGCATCTGTGGAGCAAGCTCAGTGATATCCATCTTAGCTCTGAAACGACAAACTACTTTTGACAGGTGGACAGCAGCTTGTGAAAAATAAACTTCTGAAGTACTGCCCGGCTGATGTTATTGGAGCAGGCAAACTGAGTTATTGACCCATCGTGAACTGGAGCTGTCACAAGTGGGGGGACAGTGCTTCACCGACATGACAAAGTTCATTCAGACCTGTAAAATGGCTTGGAGCTCTTCTTTTACACATGTGAAAGCATTTGTTGTTACTGCAAAAGACAGCCAATGCATGGCCTGCACTATTCATTTATTATGATAATAGAGAATGTACAAACAAAGTGAATTAATTTTATTCAATTTGTCCCTGACTGCTGGTGGCAATCCGGTCTTTACAAATTTTAAAGTTAAGAAATCATTCTTGGTGTTTAGCATGTGGAGACAGGCCAGTTTAATCTTTCATAACACGGGAGTGATCTCTCTAAAGCATGTAGGAATTTAAAGGAAACCTCAAACACCAACAGCTGCTCAGAACATGAAACTGAATTTATTGGTGCATTAATACTACCCCATACTACTTAACTACTTAAAATCTTCCTTAATTGTTACATAAATATAGGGATCTGACTTGAACTTGAAAATACAGTGGAAAAAACATCTGAGTCATGATTCACCTTCCTTGTGTAAGGTGTTGGGTCATGCCTGGTTGTTGATTAACTTGTGATGAGGTATATATGGTTAAGAGGGCACTGCAGATAAGGACAGCAGGGATGAAAGTTTGATTTTGTTTTGTAGCAGTATCTGAAAAGAAATCTTGTCAGATACTGCTACAAAAAGTTACAAAAAGTTGCAAAAGTTGTTACACAGCAAATAGTAAAAATTTATGGGTGTTTATGTTTTGGGGTGAATACTGTAAAGTAAGCCTTGCCGTTGGATTGACTGTATTCATGATGGGATCCTTTTTCACTCCGTTATTTAGCCATACTGAGTCAATAAAATCTGTACCTGTTTTCAAAATGTATCTATTCCTTCCTAAATATTACGCACTATTCCTGATATACACCAGCCAACTCACCTGAATTATAACGACGACTGTCACTGACATTGTTTCATGCCAGGGTGCTCCGGTTTACTCTTGAAACAGTAACTTTATGAGTACCCTGTACAGCCACTAAGCTTTCTACAATTATACTTTGAATGCTTCTCTATCCATTCGTTTTATCCATTAACAATCTCACATGTATCATACATCACCTAGTATCATATACTTTTGTTTGCAACATGTACATGTGCCGCATGTAAGCTTTATCCAGAGGATAAAGGAGGATAAAGGAGGATTGATCTGTTTGCTTCAGTTGTTCTCTTCTCTCCTCTCTTTCTTTCTCTCTACCAGACTGGCCTTAGGCAGAGCTGCCAAATATATCCTCATGTTCAAAGGGATCTTTTCCTTGCCACTGTTGCCTCAGTGCTTGGTCTGGGGGTTTCAGAACATCTTGGGACAATTTGGATTGTTAGTGAAGCTATATAAATAAAATTGAACTGAATGCTTTATTACATTTACATCTATTTCATAGTAGCTTGAATTTGGATGTACTTTTTGATGTGTCACCTCCCAAAGCGTGAATCACATTGTTGTTGGAATGACACGCTCACAGTATAAATAAAGGTGTGTAGTAACTGACTTTTAAGAAGGAGATGTGTGATACACGCACAATGTACTATGACCATTAAAGAGTATACGAGTTACATTCTTTTATTAGTGGTATTTGAAAAGCATGGGAATAGGGATGTACAAAAGTAAATTTAGAGCTACAAGAGAAAAGGCACAGGCTAAATATTGGAGACCATCTTACTTGTCAACCTGCTAAATGCAGGAGGGTGACTGACACCTGATATTTCACAAACACTGCCTGGCAGGGGGGACCCACAGGGAAGGTAACACACCACCCGTTTACTGAGAAAGGCTCGCACTCTCACTCTACATTACATTACCCCCACCACACACACACACACACCATGTCCACAGATGGCTGGTATGACAGTGCGCTGCTCTAGTATCATGCTGTTAAATTTGAATCCACGGGACTAGGCAGTGCAGCAGACCTCCAGACTATCTGGAGTCAGGGGGAATATTTCAGAGGCACTTTATTTATATCAGCAAGGGGCACCGCTTTTCCCACCACTAAAATTAGCTCGGGTAAATACTTAAGTTGACTACGCACAGCGCTAACAGAACAATAAAGATGGAGAACTATTCTAAAGATTAACATAAGTTCACACACCAACGAACACTGCCACAAAATGAAAGGCAACCTTTCCTCCTTATTCACGTATTTCTCAGAAACTAATAAGCAGATGGATTTACTGTAATGTAACCGAATACCTCTGAATGTTTGTCCACATTGGGCTTGTTAATTGCATGACTTAGCTGCAGCAATCTTCTCGGTTACTGAATGTCGCTGTTTTGTGGTGAGCCTAATGGCTGACCCTAAGTAAACAGAATAGAGTTTTGAGGATTTGAATGGCAATAGTGAAGTAAAGTGAAAGGGAGCCGTATTATCACACCATGCAGCACTTCACATTGCCTTAAATGTAAAAATTTTCTTGGTTGAGTGAGTCAAAGATTTAAACTGTAGCATAAGGTCAATATTAATGTGTTTGTTACTCTATACATGACAGTGAAAAGTCAATTGAGCAGTCAAACCAAAACAGGATGTACAGGATCTACTCAACTATTATGTACCAGTTCAACAACATTTAAGTTGAATCCAGAAAGTTCTTTTAAAAGTCACCCGAGGGACAGGCATCTTAAAAACAAATGCTTATTTGAGAACCATTAGCCTCTCCAAGACAATCTAAACTCTCAGGAAATTCAGTTCATTCCTGAGTTTCAGGGAGCATCCACTGATTCCAGTTAAAAAAAACGTAACACTCACCTTATTGTTTTGACATGGGCTCTTTGGAGTATTACTCCCTTTGTGGCTTGTGTTAACATCAGTAACAGAGCCAGGGAATTTAGCTGGACAGCAAGGAGACAAATGAATGTGTACATGTGGAGAGCAAGGGCTGCTGAGATTTGGATTTGAAACGTGACATGAAATTCCAGTGTTAGGGTAGGGAACCTCAAGGGAAAAGCTCCTTTGAAAGGCGCGATGACAGTGGTTTTCCTCAGGCCTTTCTTGGCCTTTTCCTGATGAACAGACTTTATGGTTTGTCTCTGAAGGTTTAGCTGAGGAAAACAAACAAGCTGAGGTACTACGATACAGTTTTTTGTGAGCGTCTTGATCACCCTCAGGGTGTGTGGTTGGGTAATGTGCATCAGGATATTCCACATTGACTGTAGCCGTGGCTGAAGATCCCTTCCCCAATAACATTGGTCTCTGGTGGGCAAAGTGCAGCAGCACGCTGCTAGAGTGCCGATTTGATCTGTCTAAAACAGATGACAGTTCCATAACTTTACTCCATTTGTCCTCTATTTTGGATTGTGGTTCATCCTGTAAAGGAATATTAAACTGCACCATGTGTTTCGTGTCCCTGAACTCAGCTGAACAGCTTCCTTTTGCGTGACGATGGCCACTTACTGCCGTGGTGGTGGACCCTTTGCAAGTCAGTTCCTCATTGTCTTGTGAGAATTCACTGGCAGATGTCTGAAGAGATGACTGATTAGCCCCCTTCACTGGTGGAAGAACAGGCAGAGCCACTGGACTTACAGGGGAAGCAGGTGGAGTGCTGCAGGGGCTTTTTGGAAATATAACCAAGGAGGAGCACCGTCTTAGTGGGACCTTGGACTTGCAGCAGAGTAAACTCCTCTCCTGGGTGGTCCTGTGCTTTTCTGAAGTCTCTGGTTCAAAGATGCTGTTGCTGCTACAGTACCCAGCATCGCTGGCCATGCTGCTGCTGCATGAACCTCCGTCAGAGCAGGTACCTGCTCCTCCTTCACTAACTCCTGGGTCTCCATCCTCTACATTGCCATCTAGCTCTCCACTGAGCTTTCCACAGGGCTGCAGAGAGATCTGCAGAATGCTCTTCTTATGAGATCCTCCAGTGTTGACGCGCGGTATGAATACTGAAGAGTACCGACTATTAGCATAGTCTGGTGACAGAGGAGTCACCTTGAAGTGGACAGAGCTGTGCGCCAGACTCTCTGCGGGGCTATGAGCTGACACACCGACTCCACTCGCCTCACCATGGCTACTGAGGCTTTCTGACAGAGGGTCCGTATTGCTTCTCCTTGACGCAAAGTGCAAGCGGAGCCGACGTGCCATTCGCTTAACTCTCTAATCCCTGCAGTGCCAGCGAGGGCTGCATGATCAAACTTGCTGCTAGGAAAAAAGGAGAGCGAAGCAACTGCTCCAAACTCCGCTCTGTGATCACAATCATTAGTGGCTGCACATTGCCAAAATAGCTCTGGTGACAACCTACATTCCTGTCCAGGCTGATCTCAGCTTTTAGTCAGAGGAGGTCAGTGGTTCTGTTTGGAGATATGACCCAAACACACAACCTTTGAAACTAGAGTAGTCCCCTAGGTTAGCTCCTTCAAGGAGCTTAAACTACTACACGGAAAAACAAAATGACAACAAAATATAAAACACAGCGCTTCCACTTCTGACCTGCCTTAAAACCTTAGCTTAGCTCCTGAGGTTTAAACCATACCACATGTCCGCTGCAGACACCTCACTTTACCCTTACGGGAAAAAAACAACATGCTGAATCGTACACCGAAGCTCTGGTAAACTGTTACATCTGCTTTAGGCCACTCACTCAAGATTCAACTTCCTGCTGGAGCTATGCTTCTAATGTTTCTGCTGCTCTGTGCCCCCACAAATATTTTTACCCACTGCTATTGAATTACAGGAAATCAAAGAGAAAGACTTTCAACATAGTTCTGAGTCAAAGCGAGGACTGGGTTGCAAAATCACATAGCACAAGATTAAAAAAATAAAAAATAAAAAATAAAAAAACACAGCATGCAAAAACATGTAAGACAGAGACTCATGCAGAGGTACAACCAAAGCCATTTAAGATTTTAGAAAATGCTAACTTTGCTAGAAAAAACTCCTTCAGGGATCGGTCTGTGTCACATTATCTGCTATGATTACAGAAAACACCAGAAAGAACTGCGACTGCAGTGACATTACAGCGACGTGACACCTGTTATACGACACCTCATGTAACAGTCAGCTCTGGTCCGATTTCCTCTCTATGGCTGTTGACAGTATTTATTAATGGCAGCCTATTGTGAGCCAGGCTGGTCTATTTCAAACCATTACTCTGCTTCCAAATCAGTTTCCGTATAACGTTTAATAGTAAGAGGTATAGCCAGGATAAGGACATGACTCACAGGAGAACCCTCATTGCTACAGCAGAACTCGTCACCAATTTTTTTTTTAAAAATGACCGACTGACAGGAACCCTTGTGAATGACTATCAGTCATGTGGTCAAAGGCAGGTATAATTAGGCAATAAGATAAGATGGGTGACGCACACCATACGTTTATGCCAAGTCATACAGTACAGCATGATGTATTGTGCTAATAATGAAGCCAAAATGACCAAACTGAACGTCACTCTCAAGAGAAACACCCAAGGGCAAGTTATATTTAATAAACTCTGCAGAGAAGGTGTCTGAGGTGAAGTCCTTACAAACTATGTCAATGAAGTGTGGTTATAGTAGTGGCTGGAGCTAAGACAAAACAAGAGGTGGCTCTGTTGTTCAGCAGGTGTAGCTATGAAGATTGAGTATTTAACTTTTTGACATTCTGCAACCAGCCTTACCACAACTAAGAGGCAAAACAATCTAGCTGAGTTTGCTCTGACTGAGGATGCATAGAAAATATGTCCATCTGAAGTGATAAGGAGGTATCTGAGGTACTTGAGGTTGAAATATCAGACTGAAACTCAGTAAATCAGCTGTCCCACATCATATTTATATTGACTGCTGTTCACTGCATTGACCTGCTCTTATTTTAACTTGTAAGTGCACAAATACTTCTCTTTGTAAATACTGCCATTTGTATAAAAAGGTGCATAATTTGATATGTTTATCTCGCACAAAATAGTCCTATCCACATCACCTGTAGTCTCTTCTTACCTTATTATAACTATACCATATATAAGTACACAGTGAGTAATGTGTTACCATAGTTACCACAGTTCTTGTATGTGTGTAAATACATGAAAAAGTTTCCCAACATTTATATATATATATATATATATATTTACACACTTTAACAGCGGCAACCACTAATGACACTGTTCCATAAGAGTCTATTTGACATTGTCACATCCAGCTCTTGTAACCACCATATTTGTTTTTATAGTTATTTCTGTACTTTCATCTATCAGTAACAGTACATTCACTGTAAGTTATAGTTGCTGCTAAGGTAATGTTTTCAGACCTGGTATTAACAGGCCTCCTGAGTGATCTGATAGCAACTGGACAGTACAGGTGTGAACACACCCAGGATGCATAGAGATCTGATCACTCAGACCACATTTAGAGATGGTCTAGTGACTTTAAAATGCGTTATTTCTTCCAGGGTCACATGGAAATAATTTCACCCTCTCTTTCTGTATGTATGTATGTATGTATGTATGTATATAAAATGATGGATCAAGTTTCCATGTGTTTTTTTTTTCTCAATGCAAATTTGAAGTGGCCTAAAGGGAAAAAGTATCTTATTTAGTTGTTTATACTTTATGTCTAAATGCGTCATTCACTGGTGTCTGTGAGCATCTCCAGCTGGTCTACAAACAACTTGGAATGAGGAACAACAGCAAGATTACATTAGATAATGAGGTTTAACCTGCTCAGCAAGCAGAAGTGCTGAACTCTGCATTAATAAAGTACACTTATATTTTTCTCCTAGCATATACAAAATGATAACTACACTCCAAAATACGAGTCTTGTGTTATGTAATCAATTGTTGGAACTCTACCAGGCATACTGCGTGTATTGTTAATATTTTACTATAGAGGAAGTATCCAAATATACTGCAGGGAATTTTTATTTTGTATTTCTTTGTGAACTGGGGTTAATACAAGTATTGAGGAGAAAACGTGACTATTCGGTGTGTAAATGTTTAACAAAGTTAAGCATAAATTGGATGTAACTGGTTTTCAAGATGCTGTGAGAAAAAATGTTAATCAGAGCAATCTCATAATGTGCTCAAACTATGCAAAGATGAACCAAATTCATCACCGGGAACGTTGTTGATGTTTTTCTCCAGCTACATATCTTGTAGAGGACAGACCAATGATTCAGTTTCTTTCACAGACTAAGGTACTGGCAACACAACAACGAAGACACTTCCTGGATTCTCTGCGCAGTTCTCAGAGCAGCAGTAACACACACCTTCAATAGTGCCAACACACCCTCCAAATTTCTACCAAATCTACGTGGAGCTCAACAAAGCGCACGTAAATCGGTCACACCCAAGTTTACATCATCACGTCACCATGTGATGTACTGACACGTTCTAGAAATACCAGCACGACTACAAACAACACAATATACAAACTCTTTTAGGATGGCAGGAGAGTAATCAGAAACATAACATAACTGTTATTTGTGGAACGCCCTCACTTGCCTTTGGGTACACCAGTCTAAACAGACAACCTTTAATATAACAATCTCATCTTCATAAAGGTTATGGTATTCAGCATTTGTTTCAAATAACTGAAAGAGCTGTTGATTCATCTATGTTTTCATGTTGGAGGCTGTGGTTTGTGGTACTATTGAATGGTATTGTGTTGTATCGACACGTGTTTCTATTATTTTGACCAACCCATTTTAGTCAGTGCGCTGGGCTAAATAACAGAAACACTTTACTGTTTCATTCATTCCAGTTTCCTCCAAAATGATCATACTGTTGATTTACCACTTTTCCTACATGGTTTCAACATAAACTGAACATTATAACAGTCACGAGGAGGAGGATTTATTGCATGTTGTTATATTAGAACACAAACGTTTTTACCAGTGTACCTAATGAACTGACATAAACTTGTGCAATTACAAATAAATGGTTTCAAATGGCTGCTTGACATAAGGCTGTGCACTGACTTGTTCTCCTAAGAATTTTAATTAGCAGTTATAATGCCCTCACCAGCAGGGCAAGTTGATTGAGCACAGTATAGCCCTGGAGGGGCTTGATAGTTCCCTCAAAAACTGCTACTACTACGACATGAACACTAAAAATACAGAGAACAGAGAACATCATAATATTAAGAAAGGCTCACCAGTAAATCAATGTTGGGCTTTACTTGCTACTGAATGTGTCTTTGCTTATACCTTGAATACAGCCAATTTACTATTTGCCCTCCAATTTTATTCACAATTCTGGGGTACATATGGGTAATTTAGAGAGGAACATTCATTAACTGCATTTCTCATTCAATATGCAATATGATTAAAGTGGTGTTTGGTGTGGTCAAAGTCAGGACATGTTGACTGAACAGTGTGTACGTTATATTCAGATACAGACAGTTAGCAGGACGTCTCAGACAGAAGACAGCGGTGCTGTCACTGAGGCCTGCCTAACACATGTGTCCCAGGACGCTGCTGTGCATCAAGAAACTGGGTCAGCAGTTCAACTGATATCCTGCTACAACCAGGCACTCCTAAAATCTTTAATGTTACTGAGCACCTACTGTGTAATCAATAAGAGAATACTAGACACTGACAGTGTTACATATTCACTTGACTCTCCTGACTCAATCTACAAGCACCTAATAACCCAGAACACCAAGCTGCAGCTGCTGCTGCTAGGTGCCATCATTACACATAATATCTCCCTCTTCTGCATGATATTCAATGCCACATGTGATCCGTAATCCTTTAAACCTCCATCTACGTGGAAGTGACAGGCATTAGGATGTCCTCAAGATAGCCAGATTTGCCCGTATTTACTGCTGGAGATAATAAGGTATCCCAGTTTTCCAACATATCAAACATCATGGCAAAATAAGGGCTGCTGTATCTTCGACAAACAGAAAGTTAACCTTGCACTGCCCGGAGGATACCCTTATCTACAAAAATATGACACACTCCCTTGTTAAGCACTTGTGATGCATACAATAGACTTATCAATTCAATATCAATTATGTTTTCAATTATGTCTTACAGCCGCTCTGCACATCTCACTGTTTCCACGGCAAACTTGTTCCTGGCTTAACGTCCTCTGAGTGTCCAAGATGCAGAGTGTGTCTCAACTGTCAGTTAAGACCTGTCTATCTACAAGAAAGCAGCTCTTAAAATTGATTTTCCAATACCTTCTTCATTATGTAATCTTTTTAAAACCACTCAACAGAGCCAGCAGATCCGTCAATGAAGAGCTTGTCCGGAGCTTTTAATCACAACACACAGAACACACCAAACCGTAACTAGAACTGCCATTTGTCCTGCAGAGAAAGTTACTCACCTTCCTAGATCATTTATGAACAGCAATGGCTGTTTTACATGCGAATTCTGCGCTGTGCTACAATTAAGATTAAGTTAATCGAGGACAGAAAATCAAGCAGATTTGGAGCTTTTCTTTTGTCATATGTCTGTCAGACGAAACAAGAAAAACCATCTTAGACTGATCAAGCACTTTTTCACAATGTTTTCACTAACCAAATGACTGAGCAGGGCTGGAAACATGTAGAGAATCTAGATTTTGTGGTGTCTGTGATAGTGACAGGCTCTCATTTCTGTCGAGCAATCGGTTTATTTAGACAACAGCAAGCAACGTTAGCCAGCTGGTAAAAATCCAATGTGTAATCGCTTAAATTAAGATGTTAGCAGTTAGCAAACCATCTCGCCAATGTGGACAAATAAAGTGAAATGCCATTCCCACATTGTATCTGTGCAGTCCTTTATATTCAGTTACATGTTATTTTTATGTCACGATTACACTATTTTCACTCCCCATAAAACATAAAATTAGCTAATGAGTAGCTAGCAAAGAAGCATGCTCAGTTTTCAACGTAGAAACCCCTGAAAATAAAGAATGTCACTGATGTCTATTTTAACTTTTAACTACTTTAACAAAGACTGGAGATAAAGATGCTGCTACTAACTGTCCCGCTCACTCCAATCTGCGGGGATAAACATTTGAATCAACCTACTTTCCGTGAAGATGCATGTAAACAGTTGTTGTGAAGAGACATTCAAAAGAAGAAAATCTGTCTAGTTCGCGAGTTAAGCAGTTACATTCAGTCCAATGAAATAATTTAAAGGTTGAATGAAACAACTTACCAGGCGGTTCTCGTCAAACACCTCCAACAGCAGACGATGCTTCCTGGGATCAACCTGTAACGCGACGTACGCTGTTAAGTCAAAGTTGCTTTACCACCCAATGAAAGTAAAATACTCGTCAAAGGCCAAACGTGATGAGTTTTAGCATTTTAGTACACACTAAATGAAATTCAAGCACATTTTGAAACGTGTATTTTAAGCTCACTTACTCGGAAAAAGAACTCTTCGTTCCATTTTGGGTCCAGTGTCTTCCGGTAAGAGATGAGAAAAAAAGATAAATTAAATATCCATAAAGTCAAAAAAAATAAGACAAGTTTAACTGAAAACGCAGGTGTTCACCTTTTTTATTGTTTTAGTTTGAAGACTGGTGAGTTCTCCATTGATGGGGTCATAGAGGGACAGCCTTGTATATGGATCACTGCAACAGAAAAATACACACCAAGATTCATAGACATTCATGTATTTTGATAAAATACTTAAACAGTATGACATATTTTATCATCAGGTTGTGCGGTTCTTCTGTCTCTAAAGGAAGTGGGCTGCTGTGATCAGATCAGATGCCACTTAACGACCTAACAAACCATAACATCCGACTACTCACTGCTCGTGCAGTGCTGACTACAATTTGTAGTTTAGAATGATTTGTTACACTGTGCAGTAAAACCACATCCATCAGTGAGCTCACATTATTCATTACCAACTCTTCCTGGCAGCAGTGCTAGGTCATTTGTAATGTATTAGGGAACGGGTGTTACATTAGGGCTATAATAATACAGCCATTTTGGTCATTACACAGACAATTAAGCAGGCAATAGAACAACAGTGGAGGCATAAAAGTGAACACTTCATAAACTCTCAATTCAAAGTCATTATCAGGTTAAATTTAAGGGTTTTGGAGACCTTAAAGCGGGCCCATTATGATAAATTTCAACTTTCACTTTATGTTCTGGGACTCCAGCAGAGTTACTCAATACAAATAACTGTGTGTTAATTCCATACTGGATGTTATGGTCAGAATATGAGAGTTGACATCACAAACATTCACATCAGGACGTCTCTGTTTGGTAAATATTCATTTATATTCATATACATGCCAATGAGATGACTTTAGAGTTTAAGGAGAGACGGAAACAGAGTTGGCAGGACCTACAACATTTCTGTGAAAATGACAAAAAAAAAAAAAAACTATTCTGATAATCAAACATTTAAATAAATTCGAGGTAGATTCATTGCTATATTACAGAAGAGCTAAAATGCAAAGCTGATTACTTGATTAACTGATGAGTCAGAAACTACTTGGATAAGAAAGAATAACAAGAAATAACACGAGCTGAGCTTAAGTCAAGTTTCTCCAACTTACCTGGCTCCGAGAATATCTTTTTTAGCAAGCCCAATTCCACCAATGACTTTCACCTTTAGGATTCTGGATTCCGCCTGAGTCAAAATAAAAAATAAACAACAAAACAAAACAAAACAAAACAAAACAAAACAAAACATGAAATCGATTTTTGATCGTGACATAAGAGACCCAAATGGAGACACTCTATCTTATTCCATCTGTGTACATTGTACAGTGATGGTTATCTGTTGTACATGGTTAGTGCAAGTCATAGATAATGTACACACTAACATTGTCAGTTCATTGGGTACACTAATGAAAAAGAAGAATCAGATATAACAGTCCTGCATTAAACCTTAGCAGCATGAAGGTTATGGTATTCAGCATTTCTATCAAATAACTGAGAGAGCTGCTGAATCAACTGTGTTTTCATTTTGGAGGCTGTGGTTTGTAGTACTATTGCGTGGCACCAACACATGTTTCTAATATTTTGACCACCCCATTTTAGTCAGGGAGCTAGGCTAAATAACAGAAAGACTTTAGTGTTTAATTGATTCCAGTTTAACAGCACCACAAACTACGTCCTCCAAAAGGTTCTTACAGATGAATTACCACCTTTCTGACACTGTTTCAACATAAACATAACAGCTATGAGTCCAAGTTTGAGTTATATTAGATTGTATTAGATTCCTAATGAAGAGGCAAGGAAGTGTATATTATTTAGAGTTGGCATACAAGTTAGGTGTGTTTGCAAAAGTAAGAATGCCAGAAATCAACAATAGGAGCAACAAAACTGGTGAGGGGTGACATAAATACGTGTTTAATGTGACTCCTTGTCACATGCCTGCTGTTCACATCCCCCTGGTTGGTCTCTGGATGATGTAACATCCTGACCATACCAGGCACTTCTGTACATTTCCCATCAGAACCATTAAATGCTTTTACTGTGGAGATCGTGATTCATCGTGCGATTTCGCAATCAGTCACATTGGTTTGTTACCCCAGGGCCCCATCAGATCTTTTCCCCCAGATCTAAGAGCACAGCTTATAAGAATAATTAGCAGGATAAGTGAGAGTTTGGCACATCTCAGTTTGGTGTCGAGAAAAACAGAGAGACGTTGACACCTTCTTCCTGAAAAGAAGTGGCGCTAATGCTGTAATTTGGCGTTTAGCATTAGCTGGTAAGTAGTAAAAGCAGATCAATTATATCGATTTTGTATAATAAGTAACGCGTTTGTGTAGTTGAGAAAGCACCAACATCGAAGTTGACCAGCTAATGAGTTATGGCTGGCTCGCCTAGCAGAAACTCTGGTTTGTGTGTGTTTAGTTAGCTTCAGTTAGCGTTGACTAGTTAGCCAGCGGGCTAACGACGGGATCACATGAGCAGCCTCGTTAATAAATGTGTAAGTTTACCTCATCTGTCTGAAGTCCTCGAATCTGTGGAGGAAGTGCAGCCATAATATCCTCGCCCCTCTGGTCCTCCCTGAGATCGTCAGGAAGAAGAAGAAGAAAAGGCAGAAGAAGTCCAAGAAGAAGAAGAAGAATTCCAAGAAGAAGACGGTCGTCCAGACAACAGGGACACTCCTGAGGCGTTCGCTTACTACTCTCTTTTATTTCCTTCCGATGTTTACGCTGGTAGAAACCGTGAACCTGAACTAGTGGTTAGCTGTGACACTAACGTCACTCCCCCTATCCATCCTCCTCCTCCTCCTACTTTTTCTTCCTCTCCCTCCTTCCTCCTCCCCTCCTTGTTTCATTGTCCGAGGAACCTAAACAAGAACCTCCGTGAGCGCACCTGAAGGCATCATCACTCTTTAAATGAACTGGAGAAGTAAGTTGTATCACCGTGTAGAATACTCCAAGTTTATATTAAGTGTTTATAAAGATTGTCAAACAAATGTAGTATAAATTAATTAATACTAATTAATTAACACTGTTGCCTAAATATTAGATTACATTTAACTTTATTTAATTATTCGTTCCCTGGGCTAAACAACAAGCCACAAGCCACAAGTCTCTTGATTAGATTTGCATATACAGTATTTCCTTACTTTGCATTAAAACAGTCAAAACCTCACTCAGATCAAGGGCACATGCACATTTTTACTCCATGAATTATTGTATATTTATTAAAAAAAAAACCTGCCCAGACAGTTCTAATTAAATAGTAATGTCTGATTTGTTTGCCATGTATGTTACATACAAGGAATTGTTGGTGCAATTAACAATGTAAGAAAAAATAAACAATCTTAAATGTACAAAATATACAAAAATATATAAAGAGTCTGGTAATAAACAGCAAAGAAACTAGCATGATTATGAATGGGTGTGCATAATAAAGCTAGGGAGAAATGCTCAGGAAAAGTACATAAGGAGGTACATTGTTACCTCTGTTTATATATATATATTATAAACTGTATCATTATCATTGCTGTATGCGCTCTTTATAAACTAAATCAAACTACTACTGCTTAACATTTTATTTTAACTACATACAGTTTAGCCTTATTAGAAGATAATACAGACTGGGCATGAAGTGGAGTAAACGTATATTTCCCTCTAAATATAAAGCACTTAAAAATTGTTACTGTAATACTTTATGCTATTATCCCTGACACTGAATGTGTCAGTCTGCAGACAGTGCCTATAAAAAGCTTTCATCCCCTTCGGGTGTTTCCCCCTTTAAATAAAATATGTATAAGTAATGTCAAATAATTAAAAAATATATATAGGAACATAAGTGATTACATAGTCACTGGTTATTCAGTATCTCCAGCTACAATTACACCATGAAGACAAAATAACACTCTTAGCAACTCAGCAAGAGAAGGTTATTGAAATGTTTAAGTCAGGGGATGGATACAAAAACATTTCCATGTCACTGAACGTACCCTGGAGTTCAGTCAAATCCATCATTAAGAAATAGAAGGTACTTGGCACATTTGTAAATCTGATTAGAGCAGGACGTCCTCATACAATGAGAGACAATGCAAGAAGGAGACTAGTGAAGAAGGCCTACAAGATAGATATGACTACTATAAAGTTTTGAAACCAATACCGATATCAGCTTTTCCAATATCAGGAAAAGCTTTGATACCATGTTTGCCCAGTGTTTTTATCTCTGTGCTGATTTCCTGAAAAGGCAGTTAATATATGCAGCACAGCAGCTGATTGACAGTTAATAAATGAACATGCTAGTTTCTGAAGAGTGACTTAGTACTGAAACCTAATCTTTCTCAAAGGAAACTGAAAGCAATCGTAAGGAAGTAAAACTAAACTCATGCAGCGACATACAGACGCAGACTATTTCCTGTGGTAAAGAGTGAAAAATTAATCTGATGGTCTCATCATGCATGGCTGGCTGCTGCTGACACTGTGTGCAGATGTACTGTAGTTCCGGTTCAACACTGAATGAATATCATATCTAGTTCAAATGTACACTGTCTGGCCAAAATTAAAGTCGCCACCTGGATTTAACTAAGCAAATAGGTACGAGCCTTCTATTGGATAATTACTGCATGGGTGATTATCTTTCAGCTGGCAACAATTTATTTAACCCCCACTGATGCAATGAGTAGCTTCTCATTTCTCAAAAGAGAATGGCATGCATCAAGCAGAGAAAACGTCTAAGGAGATTGTAGAAACTACTAAAATTGGATAAAGAACTGTTCAACACATTATTAAAAACTGGAAGGAAAACAACAGTAGAACTCCGGGCTATGTTTAATAGTGAAAGTAAGAGCATTTCCACAAGTACAATGTGAAGGGAACCCAAGGGACTGGGACTGAACAGCTGTGCAGCCTTAAGAAAACCACTAATCAGTGCGGCTAGTGAGGGAAAAAAGTCTTCAGTTTGCTAGGGAGCATAAAGATTGGACTCTGGAGCAATAGAAGAAGGTCAAGGGGGGTGATGAGTCCAGATTTACCCTGTTCCAGAGTGATGGGGCATCAGGGTAAGAAGAGAGGTAGATGAAGTGATGCACCCATCATACCTAGTGTCTACTGTACAAGCCTGTGGGGGCAGTGCTATGATCTGGGGTTGCTGCAGTTGCTCAGGTCTAGGTTCAGCAACATTATGTGTCCAAAGAATGAGGTCAGCTGACTACCTGAATATACTGAATGACCAGGTTATTCCATCAATGGATTTTTTCTTCCCTGATGACAGAGGCATATTCCAAGATGACAATGCCAGGATTCATGGAGCTCAAATTGTGAAAGAGTGGTTCAGGGAGCATGAGACATAATTTTCACACATGGATTGACCACCACAGAGTCCAGACCTTAACCCCACTGAGAATCTTTGGGATGTGCTGGAGAAGGCTTTGTGCAGTGGTCAGACTCTCCCATCATCAATACAAGATCTTGGTGAAAAATTAATGCGACACTGGATGGAAATAAATCTTGTGACATTGCAGAAGCTTATGGAAACAATGCCACAGTGAATGTGTGCTGTAATTAAAGCTAAAGGCGGTCCAACGAAATATTAGAGTGTGTGACTTTTTTTTTGGCCAAGAGGTGTATTTTGATAGGACAGCCAAAATGTCAACTTTAGTTTGTGCCTGAAAAACAAGCCATGTACGACTGTTAGATTTGTATATTTCCTCTCTTTGGATAAAAACTGTCTGTAACTCACTGAGATGAAGGAGCTGTAGACATCTTTACTCTATAGATCGTATGCTTTTCTGATATAAATATGTACATTTCATCTTTAAAGACCCTGCACAGCTAGGCAGGTGTTTTCAGTCAGTCTACATAATTAAACTCCTGCACAATGCCTGGAATTAGCTCCTTTCCCAGCAGACGTCATGTCACAGCAGGAAAATCACAGGTGGAACTAATTACTGTACATTAAAGCTGTCTCTCTTCTATTTAGATGTTTCTGAAAGTAAACGCGACAAGACAGCGTGCACAATACAAGGACCTGTTGCACTGTACGGGGATTCAGCTTTTATAATATCCCTACTAACTTTCCTGCTGCGACATGCGAGCGCGTGAAATGTAGGCTATCACGTGTCGTAAGGGATGCAACATAGATGAGAGGAGAGGCAGAAGGCTGTTACATCTGGCACGTGCAGTATCAATATGTGAATTAGACAGTTGGGTATGTAAACGTTCATGTGTGAATATGGAAATGTGTGCTGATTCTCATAATGTCTCCTAAAACAGCTGCTTCAGTGACAGCTTATGAAGCGCAGTGTGCAAAAAAGCCCTTAAATGTCTTGCAACTGAAGGAATCTACATGAAGGAGGTGTCCAAATAGCAACTGATGACAGAGGCTACTGCCTAAATGTAAGAAATCATTTTTTTTGGGTGATGTCCACTAAAATGGAACGCTTTTAAATGATTAATAAGACCATCAGACAAGCTATGCATGAGACTGAATTGACTGAAGCGTATCAGCTTGAGTTATGACACAATGTTAAAGGTAAATGTATGAGAGAACAACAGTTGACTAATTTCAGCTGAAATGCATTTCATTTTCACAGCAAACTAAACTAATTGTGCTCGGTGTGCCACAGTAACAACAAAGTAAACACATTTCCTTCAATAAAAAGTTGAAGAAATATTTAAAAACAAATGATGTTAATTTGAAATTAAAGGGCCATTAGGCCATTAAACCTCATCTGGCCAGATGGATAGCCAGAGCCAATAAGTTTGCTGCTAAAACATTGTTGGTTGTCCTCTCTTAACCAGCTCCTGTGTGGAAACATTAAATGTAACCAAAACCTCATCCAAACACTCAGCTGTAATGACTAAAGTGTCTTGTGTGTAAAGTGTGTAAAGTGCCATTGATGCAGATGGAACAAAACAGATTTCACCAACGTACTTAAAAATGTTTATTAGTTTTAAAAAGTTTTTAAAAACCAGTATCAACAAGCACTTCCCCTTATAAAAGCACTTGCTAAAATGCAAAAAAACCCAAAACATCCCATGTACACAGACACAGCAACTACAGTGGAGGGCAGCTCTACGGCTCTGAACCACCCACAAGAGGAAGGGTCAAGACTTCTTCAAACAAACGTCTGTGCTAACAAACACACAGGTAAACATCAGAACTCAGAACAGGTTAAAACTGAATATAAACAAGTTTGTCTACATTGCTCGATGCTAAATTAGACTCACAAAAATGAGATGTTGCAAAGACATAATCTCCTCATTTGTATATAACAGCCAGATTCAATGTATTGCATCTGCAATAAATCTAGATGTTAATATTATACCATGTAATTATCCATGTTTTTAAACATGTGCAAATATTTTCTCGAACAATTTTCTGCCCAAAACCAAAAAATGTATAAATTTCAACAAAACTTATTATGAGTAGATGACACATGGTGATATGCTATGACACCGAAAAAAAAATAGCTACAAGTCCTTGTAACAGTGCAAGTCAGATTATTGTGAATACACAAGATTAAATGTTTTTCCAAGGTTTCACCTTCTGTACAGACAACACACTGAAAATAAATAGTAAAAACAAACCAAAAAGCACTGGACAACCGGCCACGCCAACGATCTGTACAACAAATAAAGTTAGCATGGCCGTCAATACACACTCAGATATATAATGCTAACACAGAGAAAGAGTTGATCAGTAAATTACAGTGTAGTAAACAAAGACATCCTTAATTTTGTCCTGCTTGACTTTTTAGATTATAGAAACAAACATCTTTGCAGTGCTGCAGAGCTTTTCCACTTCATTCTCATTATGTCCATCACATAGGCGGCTACAGCAAACACCCAGGATCGTAGTGCATGTTATTGCAGGTTACATCTTTGGCATGGACATAAGGCTCAGAGACCAAAAGCCAGCGGTGAGTCTTTACACGCTGCTCAGCATCAGTGTAAAGGGAGACGTTCACGTTTGATCGGTAGTTTTGAAATTTTACCGACTTATCATTCATACCAAAGGGTTTTTGTAGAGAAACACAAGTATTATAGATTGTCAATGCATTATAGGGAGTGTAATATTAGTTCCTTTCACTTCAAACTACTAAGTTAATTTTGTCATCTATAGACCAAAAGGAGTAAGTTGCTCATTATAAATAAAACAGTCATTTCATTTCTATTTCAATATATCATATTAATTTTATGATTCATGTCAAAAGTGCAAGTCCTCATTCAAGGGATTATTTTTTATTGCTGCTTCTCAAACTCAAACTCCTACAGTTAATCAATTAGTGCATAACTAAAGCTTTTAGAGGCGTTGTTGGAGGACAGAGGTCACTCCTCTTGGCTCTACGCCTCATCATTTTTCTATATAATAATATATTGCATGTGACTTAAAGGGTTTTATTAGGACTTCTTGGTTTTTATAAGTGTTTCAGACTTTAGTAAATGAGATTTGTTGAAATAAAGCAATGTGCATGAAGGGGCCTAATAATTATATATTGGCCTCATTTACATACTCTGTTTAAGGAGAGCTGGACGTGTCTCTTTACTTTCATTTCTGTAGAGGCGCAAACTCTTTGACAGTAAAACAGTTAAACTGCTTGAACACCTTCTAAAAAATAGCAATATATACTTTGGAAAAGACAATTCAGAAATAGATCACATCTTACTTCTTTTTTAAGCTTTAAGAGATACGACACTATGTTTTTCACGAGTTAAATAGCTGATACATTTATTAGTGTGAACGTATCCACATCCTGTTATATGCTTCATATTATTATTATTATAAGAATTTATCAAATTTTCATGGATGGGTTTGGTTCCATGTATAGTATATAAATGATGAATGAATTAACTGATGTTTATTTTGTTGTTTTGAACTACACATGGATTGTGGATTACACACCACGATATAAGTAAGTTTTATAGTAAAAAGGCTACTTGTATTTACACAGACAAATCCATGGCTCTATTAAGATTTTTTTTAATCTTCTGACTGTTGAGTGAAGTATTAAAATAACAGGTTTTGCTTTGTTTTGTTTAACGGTAATGTTCTTGATCCAGATTCTCATAAAAGGCAAATGACCAGCATTTTAATAAGTGTTGCAGCATTAGCTCAGTTTAGCCTGGCACGTAAATTTGACAAACCTCATAATAACATGTTCAACATGATAAAAACAAAAGCTCTATTCTCAGCCCATCAGCCCAACAGTTGGATGATCTTTGCTCTCTAACCAGTCGAGTCCACTCGACTGTGCCGTGTCGCTGGTGATTTGTTGAAACAGCACATCATTAACCAGCTCCTCTGGAGCAGCATTTTGATATTGCCCTTGCTGCTGGTTGGGGTTGAAAAGCAGGTTTGTGTCCAATGCGTTAAGGTCATTGATGCTACTGGAGAGCTCTGATGTCATTCTGATTTCACATGGAAAATGTGACCTGCCTGTAGTTAGCTCCGACACCTGTTCCATGAGCTGACTGCCAGCAGAGAGGCTGCTGTCTGTGAGGAGGTTTGGAGCGCTGCTGTAATCTAACTGCCGATGAAGCTCTTCCTCTTGCTGCTGCTGTGAGCTCAGAGCTAACATTATAGACTGTTGTCGATGCTGCTGTCCAGAGGATGATTGTACTTGGCTTTCACCTGATGACATTATCATTTGTTCATTATTAGCATTCTCTATGAGGTAATTAGTCCTCTGCAACTTGCATGTGCTGGTGGAGTCAGAGGTCATCAGGCTGAGGCGGCTGTCAGCGCAGGAGAAGTTGGGGTTGGACTCGAGGATCTGGGTGAGGTTCATACGTGCAGTGTAGGTGGAGGGTAAATTATTGATGCCAATGCCTCGCACTGTGTCGTCGTGGTCCCCATCCAGCTTGCTCAGGAGGACACTGGTGATGTTTTTGCTGCTGCATTGTGGGCCCGATGTGGGCAGGACTTCAGTTTGCATCATGATGTTGAGCGGCACAGAGCGGCTCCTCTGAGCAAAGCTGCTCTCCCCAAGATTTGTTTGGTTGTTTGCAAAGATGTTTAACATCTCTGGCGTCATAGGAGAATTAAAGGGAGACACCACTGAACGAGGGATATTGGGGAGGGCGCCGTTTCCTGTGTTCCCGCTCAAATTCTTCAGATGCACAGCAGGGCTAACACTGCGACATCGAAAAGTTGCAGCAGATGTGGTTTTATTATCCAGAGGGGCAGGCACAGCGAAGCCTTCCTGCCTGGTCATGTTAGCCATGTTAGCTACCTGCTGCTGCACAGGTGAGATCGGAGTCAAGCGGCCAAAATGGCTATCGTGGTGCCGAGCGTGGGGAATGGCGAAAGCGTGAGGTTTTTGAAAATGGTCGTCTATCAGCCCTTGATAGCTGGGGAGGATTCCCATTCCACTGTTGGACTTGCTTACACTCCCACTGCTGCTGTTGTAGCTGTTATTCATCCACTCCAGCCTGGCCTTGTCTGGGTGAGTGGCCATTGGCCTTTGCATGGGCTTGACGGGACTGCTGGAAATAGTGCTGCCGTCATGGTAACCAGTGATGCTGGAGTTGATGGGTGTAAAAGCAAACGGGTTCCTGCACTCCACCGGACTGGGAGGAACAGTGCTGCTGCAGTTGGAGTGCGGGGTACCAACTGGGGTGTGACGACTGCTTCCCAGGGCACTGTCCACTGGGGTTGTGGAGGCGATGTGGGAGCAGGGACTTTCTCCGGTCAGGCTTTGGGCTCCACCATTCATTTCTGAAGTGGGTGTGGGTGTCGGTGTTGGAGTTTGGATTGGGTTGCTGCCGCTGTTTGCGGAGTGATAAAAAGGGGTCATGGTCTGATTTGTGGACATTAAGCTGTCCGGCATGACAGCCTGTTGGCCTTGCAGTGTGACACAGTTTCCAAACTCCTGCAGGTTGTTGAGTTTCATTTGCTCCTCCATCTGCACCAGCTCCTCCACAATGCTGTCCTGAGTCACATCGTCATCAAAGGAAAAATAGTCCATATCTGTCTGCGCAGCGAGCTGACTGGACGATGAAGCCTGATTCAAAAACTCTAAGGCTTCGGTAGCCGATCTGGGCTGAGTGTAGATCTGCTGTCCTCCCAGGCTCCCTGTGGTTGAGTTTGAACTCACACCTGAACGCTTCTGAAAATCAGGGTTATGAGGTATGGCATGCACCTCAGCCATGGTGTGCCCCTGCCGCTGCTGTATAAATGCGTCACTGACTGAGGTGCCAGTTTCCATAACAGTGGAAGTGTTTTTCCTCTCCATTGAGTTGTGTGTTTTGGCAACAGAGTAAAAGCCACTGGCTCTGAAAGAGGAAGTGCCGAGTGCATGGGCTTGAGTGGGCAACACGGAATCCATTTTCATCTCTATCTCCCTGGTGGCTGGGGCACTTTCAGGTCTAGCTGGAGCACCTGGCCCTGAGATGTTACCAACCATGTTCCTGAAGCAGAGGCCAGCAGTGCCCTCTACTGGATGCTGTGGCATAAAGACTCTTTTGACTGGAGAGAAGTCTGGACTGACACTTGAGCGTTTCCTGAGGCTCTTAGTTGACAAAAAACCTTCCCTTGCTTGGCTGCTTTCTTCAAATGAAGATTCCCTGTTGGTGTTCAGTAAGGAAGAAGAGCTGGTGGTCTGAATGGAGGGAGTTAAGTGCAAAGTGCTTGTACAATTAGCGCTATTATTGCTGCTTTCAGCTGTAGCCACGGTGTTAGAGCTAGAGGAGGACCTTCCATTGCATCTCATGCTGGATGTTTCCTCCATACCCAGGAAGCCCTTAGTCTGAGGTATGGGTACACTGGCAGCCCTCTGAACAGCCCCTCCGCCTCTATTTGCCATTGACCTTTCAATCAAAATTTGACTGTTAGCACTATGCATTTGGCTGTTTTTATGTATAGCTTCAACTTCCATTTCAACATCGACACTCTGCGTGTAAGGAGTTTGCCCTGGGCTGGCCACCGGGGCCATAATAGGGACTGCAGAGGCACTCCTCACGCCTTGATTAAAGGAGATTTCATCTGCGGCTGCAGAAGCAATGCCTGCAGATGCCGGCCGCAGCGTGGTGTTTGTAAGGGATGTGGTGGTATCACTGCTGTTGGGAGTGAGCGATATGGCTGTCATCTTGACCAAACTGACCGGGCTGACGTGACAAGTGGTCATCACAGTCTTAATGGGGCTGTTGGCGATGATCATGGCAGAGGGCGAGCACAGAGCGATGGCGGTGGTGGCCGAAGGTTTGGGCAGGATTTGAGCGTAGCGCTGCCGAGCTGTGCGTTCCCCCACTGAGCTGGCTAGGATATTTTGGGGCGGTTTGGGGCTCTGTTTCACTGCCTGAACCGGCTGTGTCACCATTTGGAAGTTTATAGGAAGCACTTTGCTCTCTACTGTTCCCAACGGACTCGGGGACATCAGCTGCCTCCGCTGCACCTGCAGAGAAAAAAAAACACTCAATTCTAGATATTATAAAGATTTGGACAACTTATTTCATTTGTACTTGTTAGTTTGCGCTAAATATGTCATTTTATGTCACATTTATAAGTGTCCTTAACTCCAGTAAAGTTTTGAGGTACTACTTGTACTCCAATACTTTACAGAGGGAAATATTGTACATTTTATTTCACTTACTTTTACTGTTCAGATCAAGATTTAACAAGAAGAAAATGTTATGCTTTATTATAGTTTAAACTACATTATACTGTATGAAGAACTGTTATTTCTACAACTCAGCCTACTACATAATTGTTTTGACTAATTATCTTTATTTCGGTGATGATGATTAATATGTTGAGAATGTGAATATAACCAGTAGAAACAAATGACACTCCCAGGAGAGATCACACTTGGGTGATCTATATTGGGAGTCCTGTTCTCTCACCGTGATGGGGCTCGGGACAGCAGCCACCACGATGCCTATGGTTGGCTGAGGCGACGGAGAGGTGGGGCTACCACAACGCACACTGTCATCTGCCCTCTTAGTTTGCCCCTCTCCGGGTAGAGGAGAGTGCAGTTTCTGCTCCTGTTGCTTCCTCTGGATCTTCCTCTGGAGCTGCTGCTTCGCGTCGACAGATGGTGATGACAGGGTCGTGACGTGAGGCTGGAAGGAGTGAGTCTCTGCGGTGGGGGCAAAGGCTGGGACAGTCTGTGGAGTTTTAACATCTGAAGGAAGGGAAAAAAGGAATTACATATATATATATCATATGCTAATGCAATGAGAATTTAATATGCAGTGGAAATACAGTGAGTACAGTTCATTTACAGCCTGCCAGTATTTTCATTTTGTGCTGTTTTATACTTAGATTTGTCTAAATCTGTGGAATATTGCCCTTTTACCTTGATGCAATTATTTTTACAGCGATCAAAAGTTTACTTAAAAATAAAAGCTTATGAATTACAACACAGTATAAGACTGAATGAGCGGTTTGCCTCATAATAAAAACAGTCTCTAGTTGCAGCACATGGCTACATTTCAGATGTCAAAATTATTTCCTGCTACTCCAATCTTTTGAGTGTTTAGAGAATATTCTACCCATAGATGTTTTAATTCATTGTATGGGAATTTAAATAAAGGATCCAAACATTTCCACCTTTATTGACACGTATTATAAGCTTGAATCACAGTTAATCTGCTTTTTAAAACAAAACTTAACAGCAGTACCCTGCAGATGCCACCAGATGTCATTATTGATCTCTACACAAGGCTGACGCAACCAGTGTTTAAACTAACCTGTTGCTGTGCCAGTCATGATGGTGAGAGCTGCCAACGACTTGTTGCTGATGTAATGGCTGTCGATCAGGAAGCGAGCCAGGTCTTCCACAGCATCAAACTGGCGTTTCAGCACCTTTTGGGCCCATTCACACACCAGATCACAGGCCGCAAATCGCACCTCCTCCTTGATGCCGCTCAGCTGGCCTGGTGACTCCAGTACATCACACTGTTGCTACACACACGAATAGAGTTATACACACAGTTTATAACACAGAGTAATGACAAAACACAATGCGGAAATATCAATAAGGAAGATGTAAATGTGCTTACCCCGTCCCCTGTTTTAAGAAGATCCAGAGTGGGTAAAGACGGCATGTGAACAAAGGGTCTCTTCCTCAGTCCACTATAGCAATATGTACATTGGAGTTAAGATAAAAAACACTTCCACAACAATGACACACAGTAAAATATGGGGAACTGGGGAAGTTTTAACATGTAAAAAATGAAAGTCTATTTTTTTCATTGTTAGATCAAATAATTAGGATTTAAAAGATGTTTTTTTAAATGTCCTATCTATAAACTGCTGGATGAAAAAATTAATCCCACAGTTTAGACGGAACTTAAACTCTTGAGTCTAAGAAAAAAAAACACAAAAGTAGCCAATAATAAAAGCCAACAATTAACATCTATTTTGACAGACATCTAAATCTATCAGCTAAGAACAATACACCAAGTGGAAACTGTTCATCCTCAACATTTAGTTTTATTCACCAAGTAGTGACAGGAAAGCATCTGCATTTGTGCCGAATTCATTTACCTAGGAAAGTAAGATGCTTTCAATTAGACGGTCACCTCTGATGGTGACACCAGTGTCTATGTGCATGTTTATCTAAGTTGCAGTCCTTGTTGAAAAGCTTATGCATGATCTCACATCAGTGTAAATAAATTTCTATATTATTTAAACTTCAAATATTCTATTTTCTCACACTAAATGAAATGGAAATCGCAATTTGAGTTCAAAGCAACAGGCAAACACGCTTTTCTACCACATGATACAAAAGAAGAGCTGTGATCCCACTTTATACAATATTAGCGCTGGTAACCTGAATAACGGCCATGAACATGAACTAAGTTTTGCACTTGGACGTCACAAGCTAAATAGAACGAAAAAAAAACATGAATGTGTCTGAAGGTCAAGATCACAGTGTCTCCCCTGAGGGTCTCCATATTATGCTTCCGAGGCAGAGGGGGACTTTATTTCATTTCACGTCTATATTTAGAGAGCTTATGAACTGCTGCAGCAGATGGTCTGTGGCCAGACACAGAGGCCAGACCGGTACAATCCATTCCAGTGAAGGATATTTTGACTTTCCTCTCATGCCAAGTCGTCGTGCTTTCATGTTCGGGAAGACGTTTTTCATCATCTTCCCAAAGTCTGCAGCACTCAGCGGGTGGTAGTTAAGATTGTCACAGAAGCTCCTGAAACACACAAAGAGAATTTAAAAAAAAGTCAATAAACAGGTTACTCATGACCAACTGTGCTCGGAGCCTTAGTGTCTTTCAGCTCATTGTTTTAGTTTTACAGGCCCTAACTTTAATTTTTGTTTCTCTCTTGTGGCTCTCATTGTGGCCGTTTTCTGAAAAACTTAAACATTATACTTCCTGCTCAGCACCAGACAGACAGTTTGTGATTAGATAGTAAACACAGTGGCGCATTTAACAGTTAAAAAGACAAACGTAATTATCTAGATTTGGTGGTGACCAAAAGCAGAGTTTAAAGAGTGAGTTGACCTGAAACATGACTCCAAATGAATGTTGCTCCATAAATAAAAAGGCAGCTGTTTATATTTAAATGTATTTACAAGGTGCTAACAGTGTTACGTTTACAGCTTGTTATGCTTCCCTCAGGTAGAAAAAGAAGTCAGTGAATGCTGGTTTAAGGCTACAATATGTAAAGTTAAGTGAGAAGCACTGCAACGGTAACGTAACAGCGGCTCAATGTTTCCTCCCCCTCTATATCTGACATACAGCGACCTTAATAGAACATGCACCACACAGTTATGTTAACATGTGTGTGAACACCGTTTATCAAAGCATGTTCAAGTTAGGAACTGTGAGCTCATTTGAACACTTGTTGAAGGTTCACAGCAAACGCATCTCCAGATCTTTTACCTGCTTAATTGAGAAAGAAATAATTAAATATTATCCCACATTTGTTGACGAGAGCTTTTGTGTCTAGTGTCCAATTAGATTTGCCAGCCTGAACATAAAGGACTGTGCTTGAAAAATGTCGATTCAAAAAAATCACATTTCTTCCAATTTGTGACATGAATATCCTCAAATCAAAGCTGAGAGTCTGTACTTTAAGCCCATACTCAGAATAAAACTAACTTGAATAGTTATTTCAAATTAAACTTTTCTCAACAAACAACTAAATTTAAGTCTACCGGCTGGTGTGAAACCTTTGACAGGACTGTGTATCAGCTGCGTCCACCTCTGCCTGAGAAACTGCTCCATTTGCCAGAGGTCAAACACTCATCTGGGAACGTTTGTCTCCTTTATGAAACTGTTTTTCTATTTACTTATCAGCTACAGATGAGCTTTACTTGGTTTCGCTTGGTGCCGAGAAGGCTTTTGATGGCGTATCTGTTTCACTAAAGTTTAAAAATGATTGTTTCATCGTAGCACATTGCGCCTTCAAAGCCTTTTCACATGTCTGTCCTGAAGGCGCCAATATTTCTGGCGGCCGCTGTATTTCTGTTCTAGTCGAGTTAAAAAGGCAGTTACATAACACTGTCCCAACATTTCAATGACTGTCTCAGACTTTCCATTCTAATATTACCAACACATGCTGCTCTGTGATTCTCATGCCTGCAGCATCTATTTATACTGACGCTTTAGCCTGCGCTAATTCAGAGGAGAAAGAAGCTCAAACACGCAGTGGTAGCTGGTATCTATGCAGAGGCTGAACACCAATCATGAATTTATACTTGAGCAATGGAAAAAATCAGATTTAGGCACCGGTCAATGGTGTGTACGACTACGGGTTAGATATTTGTACATGTTTAATAAAGAACAGTGTCTGTCATTTGGATGCCGACAAAAATGGAGACTCTCATTTCAGAAAGTGTGATTCATGTGGCACATTTGTTATTGTGCTTATACCCACTTGTACTCATCGTAGACCTCTTGCTTGGGAAGAGACGTCTCTGGGTATTCCTCTAAGTGATTGCGGATCCAGTTGAACGCGTGCATCTGCTGTGTGCGGCTCGATGACAGGGCGCTCTGGTCACTGAGAGAAGATGTAGGTCAGTGACTGATCGACTAACTATACAGCCCTCCAAAGATACTTGAGGCTCTGTGTGTGTAAACCATGATCATTTTTGCAGGGTTATATACTTACTTGCCAGTACATTAGGTACACTAGTGAAAACAAACGCATGCTAATACAGTCCTGAGCTTAGCTTCCTTCATGACTGTTATAACGTTCAGTTAATGTTGAAACAGTGTCAGAAAGGTGTAAAACTGTGTAATCATTTTGGAGGATGTAGTTTGTGGTGCTGTTAACTGGATTGAATTAAATCAAAAATGTGTCTGTTTTTTAGCCTAGCCCACTACATAAAATGTGTCGGCATGATACAGCATGGTACAATTGAATACTACTACAAACCACAGCCTCCAATCTGAAAACACAGTTGAATCAACAGCAATCTTTCAGTTATTTTAAACAAATGCTGAATACCGTAACCTTCATGAAGAAGATTTAGTTCAGGGCTGTTATATTTTAATGCATCTGTTTTCACTCGTGTACCTAATGAACAGGCAACTGAGTGTATATTTCATTCACATAAACTTTTTAAAGTCGTTTCCTGATTTATTTACACAACCAGAGAGCGGATGCATTCTTACCTTTTATCAGCACTACTGCTGGGACCAGAAGGCAACTTAAGGTAGAGGTAGAGTTTCTCAATGTCTGAAAACTTCTCGACATCTTGCTGCGGAAACAAAAAGACAGAACAAAAACATTTAAAATTTCAAGGCCATCCACACAAAACAATTTCCGGGATTGATTTAAAAGTAGATTAGAGTTCTGTCAGACCTGTGGAGAACACACTGTGTACTGAACGCAGGAGTCCATCTTGGGACAGTCAGAATGGGTAATAAAGGTATTACTAACGCTGTAGTGCTCCCTTGTGCATTCTAAGCAATAGGCTTTTATTACTGAATAACCTGGGGATCATTATTCAATGTCAGACTCTGACAAACTTATGTCTAAAAATGTCTTGTTCTGTCTGACGAACATATCAAAAAAGTTAATTTAATCCTAATAATTAAATACGACCTGCCTGTTCTCATGTGAGAAGAAAACATCTTTCTTATTTCTTATTGTTAAACCAGAGGAACCAGTTTCTTGCTGAGGAAATTGCTGTTCTTTGAAATGGTAGATTATAGTTGATTATCACCTTCAAGAAAGAACATGCAGTGTCCTGTTAGTCCAAGAAGACACCTATAAAACCACCAGCTAACCTAGTCCAGGTTAAACATGACACAAAAAGGACACTCTGCAGTCAAATCTCATACTCCACTAAACTAAACCTTTCCAATACTGTTCTTCAGAGGGAAAAATAAAGATAATATGAAGAAGGATGGCAGCGGAGAACAGTGTCAAACACAAAAGTAATACTCTGTAATAGTGAATTCAGTAACATGTGAGGCATTTTTGACCCAGAGCACCAGAAAAAGTAAAAGAAAAGTAAAAAGTAATGAATTCGTTCCATTCATTTCCTGTAACCACTTGTCCTCTGGAGGGTCGCGGAGGGGCTGGAGCCTATCCCAGCTGTCATTGGGCGAGAGGCAGGGTACACCCTGGACAGGTCTCCAGTCTATCACAGGGCTAACACAGAGAGACAGACAACCATTCACACTCACACTGACACCTACAGCCAATTTAGAATGACTAATGAACCTAACCAGCATGTCTTTGGACGGTGGGAGGACGCTGGAGTACCCGGAGAGAACCCACGCAGACACAGGGAGAACATGCAAACCACCAAGTAATGTAACTGAGTAAGTGGAAGTTCATGTGTCGTCATAGGGCTTGACCTGGTTTTGGTATGTATAACTTTATATCTAGAGGTTTCATTTCTGGTGATTGAATATTGTGGGAAAAGCTTCACCGTGAAGATAAATGAACTCAAAGTAACCTCAAGACAAGGTGACTGAAAAGTTCAAGCGGGTAGCTGGATATCGTGTCCATGCCGCTAAACATTACTGGGCACAGTTGATAAATGTCTTCAAGCAATGCCACTGGAGTCATTATTGGCTGGAGCTAAAGAATACGAGACTGAAAATTAAACTCTGGCAGTGGAGTTAGAAACAAGCGAGCTTACATATGTGCTTGAGATGCTTAGTTAGCTACTAGGCACTTCAATGTCCAGCAGAGCTATTGGTGGCAAAGTTGCATTGTGTGTAGTGTGGGAACCACGTTTTGACAGGAAGATGTGTGGAATAAATAATATCTCTGGTTTTGCTGCGTCGATTTTTTAAACTGGCTGTTTTGTTTGAGTGCAGTGACAAATCAGGGGAGAAACCAGGTCTTCATAAGAAACTGAGCATAGGAGGAGTAAGGGAGGCCACCATTAAATCTTTGGAGCAGTTGAAAGAGACTGGAGAGATGCTGCGTACGAGTGCTAGACGGGTGTTTCACCAGGCTCAACTTAATGGCAAACAAGAAAAAGAGAAAGCCTCTCTATCAGAAAGTCACTCAGCCACTGAGACGGCAAGTCTGGATTTAGGACTAATTGTGTGAAGACAGAAAGCATAAACACATTCTTGCATCTGTACAGTCTTTTTTAAAAACCTCAAACACATTATTTTTGTGTGTTTCATTTTAATTCATTCAGAGGACATCTCTAGCCTTTTTAGCATCACTCATTACCTGCTCTGCTGACTGGGATTGTCAGTGTCTATATGTTAATGTGTCACCAGCCCTAAACAATGACCTCCTTTTCCCACTGTAACTTTTCACTTCACAATGAAATATTACCAAAATGTTTGGATATTGGTTTGCTTATTTCGTGATCAGTTCCACAATCTTTTAATGCAAATGAATTCAAATTACAGTTGTTTTTGATGAATGAGCAACGGCATAATACGTCTGAAACAACTAACAGCTGTCATATTGAAGTAAACCACGGACAAAGCATCTATATGAGCCGTTGTATTTAAACGTGAAAAATCTGAAGTATCTCCAGCGAGCACCATGGCTGAGCTGGCTGGCCACAAGATTTGTAAGGGAGACTGACAACATCGTCTTTTCCATCTGTTACAAGTGAATCTGAAACCAGGTAACTTAGCCTTGCATAAAGACTAGAAACATTTGTGTCCAACGGGAAGAACATTTACCAAAAACCTCCTCTAAAGCCCAGCATCATTCAACATATAATCAACCACGCAATTTTTATTAAGCATCAAGTTTAAAGTTGTGATTCGAGATTAGCAAACTGCCGGGTGAATAACAGGGTCACATTCTATTAAGGGCTTGGCATGGCTGCAAGAGGAGAAGAGTCACCAGCAAACACTGGACTGTTTCATAAACAATGAGGAACACAAAGATTGGTGGACGACAGTAATTAGGGGCGCAATATGAAAAGAGCTATATTCCTTTTTTGAAAAGGATTATATAAAGACTATTAAATAAGGTCATTGTGCCGAAGGAACTGCACTAAAATCCTAATTCCATAAACAACTGTTCTGCTGATTTAACTACTTGTCCTTCTTTTAGCATTTCTCAAAAAAACTGAAATTTCATATCTTCCAACATTTTTATTCTGTGGCCTGTGATAAAGACTGAAACACGCTTAGGAGACTCCAGACTGTAAATCTTATGAAGAAATAATTTGATCCCATTTTTTTATATCTAAATTTTCATGGCGAATGTTTCCCCCTGACCTTTGGAAGGGGCAGCGTAATGATTCATACACTAGTCAACAACTAGTGCATGAGGCACTTTATCACTTTATCACTCATCAGTATCTCAGCTTCATCCCTTTAACTTCACAAGCTAGTCCTAAGAAAATCATCGTTATGAAACATTTATGGCTTAAACATCAAAGATCCCTTATTAACAATTATTTTTTAAAAGGTTAATGTGAGTCTAACATACCCGTGCATGTGTATTTCATGTCTCTGCCCACAATAGTTTTAGCCACTGACTGTATACAAAGATGGACCAACGCTCAGTCACCCACAGGACTCCTGAATGGCAGGTGTCTTGTCATCTTATTGGAGCTTTTCCCCCCCTAACTCCCAGTTAATTAATAACAATTCTGTTGTAAAGTTGGACACTTTGGGGAATGATTCGTTTTAAAACAAGCCTCAAGTGGTCATTTGAATAACTGCAGTTCTTGGCACTGTGTGTTAATTTTCCAGGTGGCTCATTTTCCAAACTGGCTGTTTGTGTCTGTAGCTTCCAATGCAAATTAGCTGCTGCCACACCCCTCTTATAAAGAGAGAGATACCCCCAGCCATTATATCCTTGTACTTTGTGGGTATGCCGACACACTGTGGACACGCCAGTAAGTTAAACTTTTTTTTTTTTTGTAAAAATGTAAAAGTGAACAATATGGCGGCTGTAAAAATTCAAACTCTTGTAAGTGACCTTGTTTCCTGGTCTCACAAGCACTCCCTACAGTTTGGCCTAAAACTTTAATGTGGATGGCCATTCTTTCATTTTTGGGAAATTATTCTTAGATGGAAATAAACTTTCAGAATTTTTATTTTTTTTCCTAATCAATTTACTGAAACATCCAATAAATTATTGACAATACTTTAACAGATAACAGTAAAGAAAAATGTATTTCATGTGAAGAATACTTACCAGAATGTTTTCCACTTTTGATTGAACAGATTTGCTGCAAAACAGAGACATACGACAAATTAGTATGAAGCTGGTGTAACATGAGTGCCAGTGTCTAAAGCATATTTATTTATAAAGCAGAGGAATGTTTGGTATGAGACGACCCTCCCTTTAGCATCTCAACGGTCATGTATCCCACCACCAGGAACACATGTTGTCATATGTAAAAAGAGAGAGAGAGAGACCAGCACTGTGCAGATATTGTTTAGGACAGAAGACCTTTTATCAGTCAGAAACCAGACATCAATTTGCAGTCACTGAGGAAATCTGTTGTACGTCTATTTCAAAGAGGATTTTGACAGCTAGAAAACACACCAAGATCCTATTAAAGAGCGGTTATTTAGGAGCAAACCGTCAAACCAGATACATGACTAACTTCTGCTGGTTTTTGTAATCCGCAGACAGGTAAAGCTGTTGTTGACTGCGAGACAGAAGGTAGGCCACAGTTAAAGACTCTTACTTGACGCACTAAGCCATGACAAGAACAGTTCACTTTAATTCACTGTTACCAGGGGGCCAAGGATTTGCTGGTGCTGAAAGGCCGTCATTAAGCCGTTTGTGAGGCACATTTGGCACGTAAACCGAATGATGCAATTTTCTGCAAGGGCCGAGATGAGAAAATAAATGCCTGGTACGACCGATTCTGATCACACCAGGTGCAACGCGGCCATTGATCTGGAGACCTGAATGAAAAGCACGAGGAAGCATTCCCGCCACAGTGGCACGTTACTGTCATATGAAGACTGCAGCAAATGAACTTGCTGACCCAGACTGCCTCGTTTTACAGCGAACGAACCAGCAGCAGGTCGCCGAGGTGAACGTCAATATTTATGCTCCAATCCTCTCAAAGGATAAACATTTATGGAGTAGGACAAATATTCAATATCCAACTGTGTTATCGATAAACTGGAACCAGCATACTTTCTGTTGACGTACTTTCTGCAGACATTTGAACTCTCGACTGCTTTCTGCCCGTTTGGCCTTTTGACATTTTACAGCCGTTTGATATTTAAATGACAGCACTTGAGTTCATTGAGAAATAAAACGTCAGAAAACGGCCTTAGGTAACAGCAACCACAGATAATGTACATCAGCATTAGTCAAAGAGATTACGATATTTAAGACATCTTCCTTCTTAAAACGCAACCCTGACATTTGTCTCTCATGTCGCAGCAAACAGAAGGTTGGTGGTTCAAAATGCGCAACGGAAAGAAGAGCTGCAGCTATTTGTAATCCCTGAATCCATTTTGTTTTATTACACTATATTCCATTTTTAAATTGAAAAGTGACTTGTCGCCCTTTTTTTTTTTTTTTTTAACTTGCTAATTTCACACTTTATGTTCATTTACTACAAATCAAATAATGCTGAAACTATAAGCTGAGAATAAAAAAAATGATTTGTGTGTCATATCAGTTCAGACAGAGTATAGATATAGATGGTTACTGCTGCAGCGGTGCCTTTGACCAAGCACGCAAGAGATACACAAGTAAAAGCATGGCAGTTATTATGATATTATTATTCCGCACATGAGATTGTTATTAGTGGTGCATCAAAGTGTAAACTACATTTATGTAATAGCACTGCTGGTAATGTGTAGCCATGCATCTGGCTTTACAAGCTGGCCATTTACTTTGCATGTATACTCTAACTCTACAAATCATTGGTGACTATGGGCGTCAAAACAAGATCCGACCGTTGTCCATTTTAAACATCTGATCTACGGACAAATAAATTACTTATCTTACATATATCATCCTCAGCCCATTTTTAACGAACTGTACCTGTCAGTGATACTCACTGATACCAATCCAAATCTCACGTTTCCTGTATCCTGAAGTTCGCCTGTTGCACACCAAAGATTTATCCCAAGAGGACCTTTATAGTGTAGATTGTAAGCCAAGACATTATTCCTTAAAAGCTATAGTGGAGACTTTGAAAAGTAAACTAGTTCAAACTATGATGATTAAGTTCATTAGCTCCAGTTTAATTCCTAAGTAAACCAGAGTTTTAAATCAATCTGATGTCTGTGGCAACATTCTCACGCTGACAGACAAAGCCACGCATTTATAGCAATAAAGTATGGCAGAAGAAGTAACCAAGACAAGTTTCTGATGCTCCTGATACAACAGGGGGCTGTTTAGAGAAAGGACCACATTCTCAAAAATAAAGTAATCAACTGTAGGGACAAACATGGATCAGTGTGGCCTGAACTGAAAAAAAGAGTAGAAACTGTAAACCTTAGTCACACACGTGTGTTTGTGTAATTACTCTCACTGCCTGAAGAGGGGGGGGGGGGGGGGGGGCAAAAGCTCCACACTGTACCTTTAAGCTCTATTTCAATGATACAGCAGTTTGAAGTTGGCTGATATAGTTTCTGAACATCTCCAAAGTATGAACAGCACAGTCGTTTGAAGAGCTGTGTTCAACTGTGTGGGACATTTATTCACACAAAACTTACTTAGACACACCTAAACAAAAATGTTTGTGATGTTGCGAAACTGCACATACGTGGATATTTGTAGCTAAGGACACTGGTGGAATACGTCATGTTTTCTCCAGTACAATACTTCACCACGATTTTGAGATAATTGTCGTTTATATGCAAACTTCCAAAACTGTTAGGAATAATTATATCTCTGCATTTCAGAGGAATGTATTGTACTTAATACCAAATTACACAGAGCATCATATATGTTTGATATTAATAGAAAAATATGAAACATTTCAGATTAAATCATTTGACAGGGTAAAAAAGTTTCTTGAACTGCTGCGTTCATGTTATGGTATCAGTAATAATAATTTAATGAAAAATCATATTATTCTGACACATAAGGTCACATTCTACTTTAAATGTGAGACTTTAACTTGTAAAAGTGTAGATTTATACAGTGGCATTGAAAAATGGGCCTGCAATAAACAGTGATGGATTGAGAGCTGTCCTTAAGTATGTTACAAGTACCAGCGGATAAATATATGAAATGCAATATGATACATGGTTGTATAGAACTTGTGTATAAGCAGATGTACGACTAACTACAACAACATCCTAAACATTCAAGCATCTGCATCCAATAAAGGAATGCAATCGTTTTTATGCTCTACATTACAAATGAATTTAGCAGGTATTATAATTTAACATGACTTTTACTGGTAATAGTAACATTTGTAATTTCACAGTATGATATTGCTCCTTTAGTTTGACCACAGTCACTTATGTAGAGATTGCTCCCAAACATGACAAACCAAAGGACAAATCTGGAGATGAATTTTCCATTGAAGCATCTAACCATGCACAGCAGTATTTCAACACCTCCTCACCAGATGGAGTTCTTGATCCTGAGCTGCAGAGCACTGGCCTCAGCTCCCTGCAACCCGGGGAGCAGGCCGGGCAGGCTCCCCGTCCCGCGGTCCGGCTGCTGCTGTTGGAGGTCCTCCTCGGCCATCGCTGTGGTCCTCTGCACGGGACTGGACTGGACTGGAGGCGTGGACGGGTGTAGTCGCCCGGAAAGGTTAAACGACATGCACCGGAGGACGTTGCGATGCTAGCGGGACAGCAGCGCGCCCTGTTGTTGTTGTTGTTGCCACCCAGTCCTCCCCCGACATCGCTCGCTTCAAGTCCCCACACTCACTCAATTAAGACGGGCTGTGCAACAGAACGAGGCGCCGCTGTCAAACATGGCGTGATGCATGGGTATAAATAAAGTCGAGTGTAAACGATAAACCTGACAGCAGGTAAACAACAAGCTAGTCCCTGCGGTGTGCCCTGCCCCGCACGTTATGGGATTTCTCTACATGTGCATGGTGAGTAGTAGCTGCTGGGCAAGCGCATGCGCACTAAGGCGCCCAGCGTTAAAAAACAAGATGTAAGCAGAAGACCATTGACTGTTATTACTGAGGATTTAAATATAGATATTTCTGTTTGTGTAGCCTATTCATAGTATTAAAGCCCAAATTTGTTGCTGTTGGTGATTTCTGAACATAAGGTTGTATTCAAGGATTATGAAAACGACAATGAATTAATTAAACCAGTCCTGCTGGAGTTCTTTGAGTTGTTGTTAACACAATCAGAGCCTAAAATCATCAAATATATCATGTTCAAATATTGTTGTTGGTGCTCTGTGGAAAGATATTATATGTTATAATGTTGCTGTGCAGCATTTTTATGCTTTGAGTGTTGGGGGAAAATTTGCTTATTTGCATAAATGTGATTTGATTTTATAATCAAAATATTTGCTTGTTTCACATTGCCTTGTCACTCATAGGGTCAACATATCCTGATGGCTAGTGTCATCAGTGGTAGATTCTGTTCCTTGTCTAAATCTGTACTTCATAAAAGGGGGGTGGCTTAGAGCAGCTCTAGGAGCGGCAAATGTTGCAGAGATATCTGAATAACTGCAGGTGTGATATTCCTGATAGGAGCAGCTGGAAGATTTCTGTCGGCCACTTATGAAAGAGTATGTTTGCTCCTCCCGCTGTTTGAATTTGAACTGTTGTGTGTGTGTGTGTGTGTGTGTTGACATTTCTTTTGTCTTACGTCAGCCCTACAGAGCAAGATGAGGATCAAGCCCATCATAGAAACTCATTCCCGGTCCTGGTTTGGTTGGGCTTTTTGATGTGTGTCCTCTATGTGAATGTGTTTTCTTTCCCTCACTGAGACTCACAAACCTTCAGGAAAAAAAGGCATGAAGGCATCTTGCCTTTGACAAACTTTCCATCTTTCTCCAGGAAGTGGACGGGTAAAAAATAATGCAGCCTCTCCAACACACCCTCAACATGAAGAGCAGACAACAAAAAAAGATTTTCTACAGCTGTTGCCCATAGAATACACAAACATTTGTTCAGGCTATTGTTTTTACATTTTCTACTTAAAAATAAAGATGTGTCAAACCACTCGCCTTGTAGTGGCAGTGTAGGTGTCCTGGCCCGACTGCCCGGACCTGAATCGGCCGCACCTGTAAAAGTGGATAAAAACGACTACCAGTGAATTTAGTTGGCTCAATAGCTTTCATGATCTGTTGTTTCTCTCTTCAGCATTATTTAGCATATGGTTTCTCGGTTACATGACCACATAACATCAGTATTTTCATGTGGTGTATTAGTGTTCATAACAGCTGATTACGTTTTCAGCCTGTTTCATTCGAATTACTGCTACTACAACAACAACCCTCATCACTAGCTCGACCTGGTATCCCTGACACTGGAGTAGCTGGCTCCTGGTAACCTAAAGGTGGTGGCATCTAGAGTAGGTAAGGGGTAATGTGTTGGTCGATAACATTGTTAAAGTCTATAGGTTCTAGACTGTGTGTTTTTTTTTGCTGCTACCATTGCGACTTTTAAGATGACCTGCTGTTTTCCCATGTTTGGTAGCTCATCTTTTATGCGATCATGTGGGTGGACCATTGGATGAGGAGGAACAACAACTGTCTATCATGGGCTCTTTAATGTTGGATGGTCTGTGTTCGAGTCTTCCTCTGTCTGCTTTTTCATTGTAGGCCAAAGCAGGATTTTGCTGACTCACTGCCTATGCTTTTTTTTTTGTCCACGTGACCCACAGGTGTTTGGGACAACATCTCTTGACAACCTTTGAGGTTGAGCTCACTGATGTGTAAAGATTTAACTTGATGTTTCTCTTGTTCTCCTACCATCCTCTGTAGCATTAGTTGTGTGTCTTTTTAGCAACAACAACCTCCTCGCTGCTCCAAATCCTCCGAGGGGGACTGGTTGCTGGAGCCCAAGCTAGCTTCCTTGTCCTCCCCTCTGACTGACTGTCAAAATAGTGGTGATTTCACAAAATTATTTTGTATGCGTTAGAGTCAGGTTTAAGTTGAGGACAAAGGAACCAGTTTACTCAGATGAATGTGAAATGTGATTTGTGCACATAACTCCTGCTGCTACCTGAAGCAATAATACACGTCTGTGTGGAGGAGGACTTTAAGGAGTAGGCTAGTTGTTGGTTGGAAGGTCCTTGCATCAAATTATAAGATCTTAGTTACTCCAGCTGACACTGTGCTTGCACGGAGCATCATCAAAGTAAGTAATAAGTTATTCAGTATCATTTCCAGAAAGATGTAATTACATCTTGTACCACAATAACCAACAATTATCACTTATATTACAAAACATTTAACGAATTTTAAAGTCAAGATTTTTTTAAATTAAAATACATTTAAATTGATATATTTAAATTACACCTTTCTTACTGTCTGATAAAATGTTGGTTGTAAAAAAATAAATAAAAATCTCCTTAAAATGTTTCTCAACGGCTGCCGTACTATGCGCGCAGAATGTGTTGTTGCTATGCAACCGGAGCCGCATCGCCTCGTTGGGTGTCATCATGGCTGAAAGAAGTTCTAATAAAAAGGTCCAGGCCGTCGTTTCACAGGTTTGTTTTGTTGTTTTGTTTTTACACTTTCGTCTGCAAATAATGTTTAAACGGAAGTGATTGTGTGCTTAAAGCAAACATTTAAACACGCTCGCTGTTTTCAGCAGGTGTAGTCACCGAGCTTTGTCGACAGACGGATCTACTTCCGCGACCATGAAGTAACACACACTCATTTGCCAGTTCATTAGGTACACTAGTCAAAACAAATGCATTCTAATACACCACAGTCGCCACCAAAAAAAAAAAAGAAAAAAAAAAAGGTCACACGCTCTAATATTTCGTTGGATCGCCTTTAGCTTTGATTACAGCACACATTCACTGTGGCTTTGCTTCAGTAAGCTTCTGCAATGTCACAAGATTTATTTCCATCCAGTGTTGCATTCATTTTTCACAAAGATCTTGTATTGATGATGGGAGAGTCTGACCACTGCACAAAGCCTTCTCCAGCACATCCTAAAGATTCTCAGTGGGGTTAAGGTCTGGACTCTGTGGTGGTCAATTCATGTGTGAAAATGATGTCTCATGCTCCCTGAACCACTCTTTAACAATGTGAGCCCCATGAATCCTGACATTGTCATCTTGGAATATGCACGTGCCATCAGGGAAGAAAAAAAATCCATTGATGGAATAACCTGGTCATTCAGTATATTCAGGTAGTCAGCTGACCTCATTCTTTGGACACATAATGTTGCTGAACCTAGACCTGAGCAACTGCAGCAACCCCAGATCATAGCACTGCCCCCACAGGCTTGTACAGTAGGCACTAGGCATGATGGGTGCATCACTTCATCTGCCTCTCTTCTTACCCTGATGCGCTGGGTCACCACTATCCTTCCAGTTTTTAATAATGCGTTGGACAGTTCTTAACCCAGTTTTAGTAGTTTCTACAATCTCCTTAGATGTTTTCTCTGCTTGATGCATGCCAATGATTTGACCCTTCTCAGACAGACTAACATATTTTCCTCGACCACAGGATGTTTCTTTCGACATGGTTGTTTAAGAAATAAGAAGCTACTCATTGCATCAGTTGGGGTTAAATAACTTGTTGCCAGCTGAAAGATAAACACCCATGCAGTAATTATCCAATAGGAGGACATACCTATTTGCTTAGTTAAATCCAGATGGAGACTTTTTTTTGGCCAGGCAGTGTATAACAGTCCTACTCAAAAGCATAGCTTCATTAAGGTTATGGCATTCAGCATTTGTTTAAAATAACCGAGAGAGCTGTTGATTCAACTGTGGTTTCGTTTTAGAGGCTGTGGTTTGTAGTACCATTGAATTACATTGTGTTCTAGTGACGTGTTTCTATTATTTTGACAAACCCATTTTATTGGATAAATAACAGACACACTTCAGTGTTTAATTCAATCAAATTTAACAGCAGCACAAACTGCATCTTCCAGAGTGAATCATATAGTTGAATTATGTTTGAACATACACTGAATATTGCAACAGTCATGAAAGGGATTTCGTGCAGGACTGATATATAAGAATGCAATTTTCAGAAGTGTACCTAATAAAGTGACAGTATTAGCCATATAAACTGTTAATGAATTCTATCTCTCTTAGAGTTGTGATTATATCTGTGAATGACACGATATACCTAAAAAGTACATAAGTCACATTCTTATTCTCCCTTTTTCAGATTCCTTTTAGAGCAAGCATATCACTAGTTTCAGGTTTGCTTTACATTATGTTACCATAGAAACACATCACTAGGACATGTAATTTGACCTTTACAAACTTTACAGCTTTACTAAATTCTGCTACTTGCTCACTAAAATCAGTTAATACTGTGTGGCGACAAATGTAATGGACTCCACTTCCCTGTTTTGTTTTGTTGATGTTTAGGCTAAGAAACGTCCGTCCTCCACCAGTAAGGCTGAGAGGTCCAAGAAGGTTGAACTGAGGCTGCAGGCAAAATCTGCCTGTGGTCTGTCGAAGAAGCTCACAGATGACCTTTTTGCTAAGGAAGAACAATACAAGTAAGAGCTGTTGTCATATCCCTTGGCTTTGTTCTGATTCATTTTGGATTAAAACAAATATAAAATAATTTGTTCACATCTTCTTACATTGTCTCCATTTATTCTGCATAGGTTTTAAATAAGATTAGCACATTTGTTGCAATCCTTCAGTGGATTCTTAAATGAAACATCGAAACTCCACCATAGAGGACTTTGCCTTGATTGATAAATGTCATATTGTTTTATGTCATAATATTGTTCAGTCAGTGGCTCTTTATTTATTTCCTGCAGTCCTGTATCACTGCTTCTAATAGTAAAAAATATCCACAAAAATGTTGTTTATTTATATTTTTATCTCCAGACTAATAAATGCAGAGTTGGAAGCCAAAACAGCCGAGCTAGTAAGGCAGGCAGAACAACTTATGGTAAGTTATTTGTGCATCAAACCGTTGAAAGCTTCCATTTATGGTCGATAGATTTGTCAGAATAGTGCTGAAAAGGTGAGCTGATGAGGGAAGCTGATAGAGGACGGACTGACTTTTAATCTGACTGTTTGTGTGATTTTAGAGAGAACAGAGTGATGTTTTGTCAAAGCCCTTATCGAAGGTCCTGCTCACAGATACTGAAGATGAAGACGAGTCCAGGTAATAAATATCGAAGGCTCAGAACATAAAAGCATGAAAAATGCAGTAAAGGACTATAGCATCTGTGGAGATATATTCAGATATTTAGTGTTAATTAAAACAACATAACATAACAAGACAGAGCGTTCATGTATGTATGTACATAACTACTTGTCTTTTTGTCTGTATGTCCAACCACGCACCCATAGGATGACAAAGCATCAGTATGGCTCTGTGCAGGAACCTGGTGTGAAGGTATCAGTCCAGAACACAAAGTTCACAGTCTGCAGCTACACTTTGATTATCTTGTGGATCATTACAGTTTTTATTTGCGGGTTATTTTAGGTGGCGACGAAAAAAAGAGTCACATCAACATCACAAAAGGTGTACACTGCAAAACAGGGAAAGGAGCCACGCAATAAAACAGAGTGAGTATGATTTGATGTAATTTACAAATCTAATACAAACACCTTTTTATTAATAATATAAATCATGTGTGGCACCAGCTTTTTGTAAAATGTACTCTCCATTAAGAGCCCCTAAACGTTCTGTTTTCCTCATTTCAGAACCTCAGATGTGTGTCACGTGGAAGATTTTGCAGATGTTGAAGATTCTGCAGATCTTTTCTTGGCAAAAACAATTCGTAGCATGGAGGAGAAGATGAACGATGCTGCCGCTCATGAAAATGTTGTAGACGATCTGTCTAATGCTGGAGAAAATGTAGGATCAGGTAATGTTTATGTCGTTTTAAATAAAAACGCTTTATTTGCTAATATTGAAGTCATTGATTGAATATTTCAAACAGAAGATCTGTGTGTTAATGAAGGACTTAAGAGTTACAAAGAAAGTATATACAGAAAATCTGTATTCTGTATCTGACTGTGTTTCATGTGTTTTCTGGTAAGGCATTGCCGATGCTCAAGTAAGAGTTCTCAAGGCAAAACTGCGGATTATGCAAGAGGAACTGGATCAACTGTCCTGCGAATACTACAAGAAGGTACTGTAACATTTGTAGATATGTAATAATAACATTAGAACTATTAGTGGTGCTGCCTTTCATCGGAGGGTTACAGCTTTAGCTGGATGTGAGCCATCCATTAATGAGATGATACATTAGAAACGAACTTCAGAATTGTTGAAATGATTGATGACACACAAGAATAAATAATAAAACTGACTATTTTTAACTTTATGTTTCCATTGTTGCAGGATGATGAAAATGTGAAGCTTAGTGCAAAAATTAAGGAACTTGAGGAGGAACGAGCCAGACTGCAGAAGACCACAAGCGTCCAGCAAACGCAGATTGAAAAGCACAGAGCTTTAGCCGAAGAGTCTGCTAAAAAATGTGATGGTCTTCAGTTGCAAGTGTCTGGTTTGCACAAGGTTTGTATCGGTGGCTTTCTCCAAGTGTGCTACAACAAACTTCAAATATTTTTTGATAAGCAGTGAACATCGTCCTCCCTCTTCCCATGTGAGCCTCTGATGTCTGATTACTTGCTGTGCTCTGTGTAGGAAATAGAAAATCTGAATAGAGCTCAGAAACAAGCAGCAGCTGTCCACGGCACTGTGGAGGTTCGCTTAAACAGAGCTCTGGAGGAGGTGGAAAAGTTGAAGACTCAACTGAACAAGACGAAACAGGTGAACAAGGTAAGCCTGTTACAGAGCTAATAAACACATACTCTTCGGTTAAGTTACAGATTTTGTTGCTTCTCTGTAAAGTATTTACATTCTCCTTTCTATTATTTAAAAAAATATTTTGCCTTCGTAGAAGTTTTATTCATCTTAACTGTGTTTCATAAAAGGAGACGTCTTTAAATTGAGCCAGATCATCAAAATGTTCTAGCAAAAAAACAGCAGAAGGTGCTTAGTCATTAGTAGATGTTTAAAACAATGGTTGGAACATGTTTTCAATTTACTTTTTAAAAAGACTTTCATTGTACGGAGAAGCTGATCAGCATACAGGCCAAAGAACAATTAATATATTGCAGAGATGTAAAAATCCTAAATGCATAAAGGTCGCAAACATAAATCAAACACGTAATTATTAATGAACACATGCGTAACAATCACGGTTAATCTTTATTTGGATGTAAACTGTTCCACTTGAGAGTACATCGCATTTAAATGGGGAATAACAAGGTTCATTTAATGTGTATTTTAAGAGCCCTGTAATTGTGGCTTTTAAATTATTATAGTGTCATGTAAACAGGCTTGCAACTGAGAATTCATGTTGCTCAAAAATAGCCGAGTTCAGCTCAACTTCCACTGATTCATATTTTATCAAACCAGGACAAGATAAGCGAGGAGCACCAGGGCAAAGAAAACCTGCTTGCTGAAAACAAAATGCTAAAAAAACAGAAAGCTGAACTCATTGTGGGTTTCAAGAAACAACTCAAGCTGATTGACATCCTCAAAAGACAAAAGGTAAGTGTCCCCAAGTTATCCTGTCAATACATTCCATGTCGATAGCTGATAATTAAACTCTTAACTTTTTGTTTGTTTGTGTGTGCAGATGCATTTTGAAGCTGCCAAGCTGCTGTCCTTCACAGAAGACGAGTTCTTGAAAGCTCTAGACTGGGGGAAGTCATAACAGAAGCCTCTCAGAGTTTGATAAGACACTGAAAAAGTGTGTTTTGGATTCAGAGGGGATTTAGAGTTAGCAGTTTATCTCCTGAACATAATCAGATTCGATCACCAGATCTTTTTGGAATGATTTTAATTAAGATCCTGTCAATACAGTCCCAACAAAAATGTGTCTAAATTATTTAGTTGTCACTGGTTGCAAAACAAGTGCTGTTGTACAGTAAAGCAATATTGAGAAATGAAAAACTTAATAGTCACTAAAAACTACAACATGTTCCCTGTAACATTAAACTGCCCTCTAGTGGCATACTGGAAGAGAAACATTTAATCACCACCGTCCCAGTCGTCGTCAGAGAAGATTTCAGCCTGACGTGATTTAAAGTGATTTCTGAAGTCTTCGTCAAAGTGTTCCAGGTCGTCTTCACGGAGCAAACCCTGAAAATAGAAAACATTGTCATAACTGATCTACGGATAATATAAATTGGTTCTAAACTTCTTCATGATTCAGCAGCTGCCTCATACCTTGGGTAAGTGTCCGAGGAGTTTTGTCGCATGACGTTTCAGGAGCTTCTGCCTCTCTTCTTCAATTATCTGTCTGCGCAGGGCCTCCCTCTGCTGCTCAATTGATCTTTCTTTAGCCTCCAGTTCCTTGGAGAGAGTCATGAAAATGTTTTTAGAAAAGCAGGTCATTAAAAACCGACATTACAATCAAAGCTAGAAGATTACAGTGTATTATATATACAGTGTGTTACACTTTTACTTTCTGTGGAAAAATCTGTAAACCAGTCAGACAATTAAAATTGCTCTTTTCATGATGGAATTCTTTCCTCAACACATTTTGTTAAGTGTTAAAACCTACTGTTTTGATCCTGTCATCTTCCATGCTCAAACATTAGCACAACAACTGTCAGTGAAGTTTTTGATGGTTATGCATACAGAGTTTGATTCGTACCATGTCAGCCTCACGCTGCCGTCTACGGTCCTCTATCAGTTTCTCCACCTCGCGTTTGTGTTCAAGTTGTTTCATGCGTCGTTTCTGGGCATTCATCTGCTCTGTCCGATCATCCTCCGCAAACTTAGCCATCATCATTTTTCGGAAGGCCTCCTCTTCTTCCTTCTCCGCCTGCCTCCGCATCTCTTTTGAAGCCATCTGCTCCTGACAGCTCTGCTGCATCATCAGCCTCTGTCGGATCTTCTTCTCCATCTCTTCCTGTTCAATGAGAAAAAGCAAAAAAATAAATAAATATTATGATAATTCACACACATAGACTGGGAGCACTACAGTGAACAATGAGGTCAAAATTGTTAATTAAGAGTGTCAACTAATGATATGATCAGACTCACTTCAAAATAATGCTTGGTATATTTAAAGATTTCTGTAAATCTAACAGTGTTACAATAAGAAACTGACTGGCCTGTGCTATTTAGTCAAACATGCCAAACATTCCTGCTTTTGTGTTTTTGTTGTGAGAATTTGATGATTTTCTTACCTGACTGGATTTTAGGTTGGGTTACAATGAGAGGGAATTTCTGTCTTTTTCACTTATGTCCTGACATCTAATACATTAAAATCAATCTAAAATGCTGAAAGACCAATAATTGGATTCAGCTCTAAAATCCATAAAATGATGGCTGTTTAAAGAGTAAGATCCTTACAATTTCTCTCTGCCTGTTGGCCTCTTCTTGTTCTTCCAAATAAAGTTCTTCACGGACCCGCTCCATCTCCTCAAGATGCTGCCTCTCCTCCTCAATATTCTTGACCAGCTAGAGAAGTGAGAAGAGGGATGTTTGTTACAAATTAATTTATACATCACTGACTAGACTAGATGTACAGATTAGAAAAAAAGGAGTCTTAACCATTTTATGGAGATGCTCCTTTGCTTGTTCTCTCTCTCTGATCTTAGCCATTCGGTTCTCTTCCATGTGCTGCTGTTGTCTCGCAAAGTCCATGATGCGTTTGTTCTCAGCCTCCATCTGTTGTTGCTCCATTCGTCTCCACTCGGCCTGCTGTCTCTTGAATTCTTCGATGTGCTGCTGAGTGGCTCTGACCTTCTCCAGTTTCAGCTGTCTCTCCCTTTCAGGAAAACATTATTTCCCAATAAAGCCATTACAATGTATTATCTTAATGTTTTCTCTAGAAGGAAGGAGTTAATGGACATTCATACTCATACTGAACCAGTGCTCTCACTAATATCTTGTCTGTTGACAGATGTGACAAGCAATACAGAGTACTTGAATTCACTGTTCATTCAAGTCAGTGGGGTAAAGGAATTAGTAATGACTCACATCTGCTCCTCCTCGTAAATCTTCCTGACAATCTCGTCCACCATGAGCTTCTCTTTAAGGAACTCCTCGTATGCCTCTTGTCTCTTGCGCTCCCCCTCCATGAGCTGCTGCTCCAGCTCTCTCTGATACTGCAGCATCTCCTCGTGGCGCTTCTGCTCCAGCTTCTGCTGCTCAACTGCTGCTCGCTCACTTTCGCTCTTCATCTTGGAAGAATATTCTGCCTCCTCGCGCTAACGTCAAAGGATAGACATAAAGAATATCTAGCACATAGGCTTCACGACAGATTTTCTATTTGGGACTAATATCTGTTCATTGAGCCTTCCAATCCACAAGTAAAAGACACTTCTTAACCCTTCAATATTTATAAAAACCTGCTGGAAGTTATCTAGAAAAAAAACATCTGGATTTATTTTAAGACAGTTTAGAGATTCATGTTTCACATCGAGTAGTTCTGAAGATAGAAACTACTTTTCTGTAATTGTCTGCAGCCAAAAAGGGCAGTACTCACCATTGTCTCAAACTTCATAGCTTCCTGCTCAGCTATCTGTGCAGCTCTTTCCTTGTTCAGATACGCAGACTTCAGTTTTGATTCCAGTTCCCGAAGCTCCATGCTGAAAATTAAAGTAAGGACATTGGATTCAGACTGAACAACAGTGTGGCATTTTCTGCTGATGCACAACATCCGGTAAACCAAGGTAATAAAGTGCGTACCTGTTTTCTTTGATATATTGCCTCATCTTTTCTTCCCTTTGCTTCTCAGAGTTGATGCGGGCCAGCTCTTTAGCCATTCTCTCCTCCTGTTCAAGTTGCCTTTCCCGTTTTACTCTCTCCTCCTCCGCCTGCAAGTCACATTTATTTCTGATTTTATACATCTGAGCTTATATAATGTAGATACATTAATACCTTGACAATACAATCTAGTCAGCTGTAAATGTTTTTCCCCAATCCTGTTGATTATAAATTTAACAGAAATTAACCAAGTATTAAAAAACTTTTTTTTACAACAACTTACCTGCAATTTTTCAAACTGATGTAATTCATAGGACTTGTGAGTATGCACAACGGACTAAACTAAGACTAAACGTGTGCAGTATTATAAAGTAAATGGACGATAAATTTCCCCCCCTGAAGATAAAGACCATAATAGTCCCACATGTGAGCCTGATGTGAGCTTAGAAATAAGACCTGGGAGGACAATGTAATGTGCTGCTAGATCTGCTGGAGACTTTGTTTTAACAAAACACGACAGCTTATTAAATGTCCAACAGAAACACAAACCTTTAAGAGAGCGCTCTCTATTTGCCTCTCCTTGAGCTCTTGCTGCACCTGTCGCAGGTATCTCTTCTTCTCGAGGCTCTCCTCTTCCGTCAGACTGGCCTGCAGCTGCCTCTCTCTGTCCACCCGCCTGGCCTCCTGCTGCCGGTGCTGCTCCTGACTCTGCCGCTGAGACATTAGCCTCTGCTGCTGGTTGGACATCCAACTACGACTCTGTCCAAAAAAAAAAAAAAAAAAAAAAAAAAAAAAAGAGAGAAAGAAAAACAAACACACAAGAGTAAAGACCCAACAGCTGGACAACAATGAGCTCTGGTGTGTTAGGTAACGGCTCTGTTAGTAGCAGTCAAGCTAACTCTAAATTCGATTAAACCACGAGGATTTACCATGTTTGTAGTTCTTTTCGTCGACTCCCGTCTTCTTAACTTAAACGTCTTAACCGTAAAACAATAACAACAACAAAGAATTAGACAAAATAAGACACAAACGAGGCTTAAAATGAGTTTTGATGAAGACTCGTCATTAGTCGTTGATTAGCCGCAGGTAGTTGCTGGGTTCACTTGGTGGGTTGTTTGGCGTTCGGTTGTCCTGGGAACGCTGCGTCTCCGCTGGCTCAGCCAATAGGAATGAGCGTTGATAGTGACGTCGGGCCCGGGAAAATCAAAATAAGTTTCAGACCTGCTGTAGCTTGACACCATTTATCCCTGGTTTGGTACTGTTTTTAATATTTCTATGTTCTTAATATTAATATTCATGTTATGATTCATTACTACTCATTCCTGTACTGGCATTAAAATGTATATTTCTATGCTGCACTGCATGCATACGTTGACATGTTATATTGGTATATTGTAGTTTGGTTTATTAGATAGATGGATGAGCCAGGACCAAACCAAAATGAGGCAAAAAAGGCTTTTGACACATGTGAGATGTGCATCAGTGACAAGTAGTACTAAAGTACAAGCTACAGCACCCAGTAATAAAAAGAACACCCAGATAGTCTTGTATTAAAGATTTATTTACACAAACAAGAAAATGCTGACCTAAACCCAGTCTATAGATCTCTGAAGAAAATGTGTCGTAACATTTTTAGAGGAATGTATTCAAAACAGGTTCGGTGGGTTATAGTGTCATCGTAGACATAGATGCATTTACAGACTTACTCTACAGCTATACACTGTATATACAAGTGAAAATCCCCCTTCTTTTTTTTTTGAAAACCTATGAAATAACCAGTTATTTTGAGGTTTTAAGCCGCACAAAATAAATCAATCAGACTCATAGCTACAGGGAATTAACCTCTTTACAGCAAATGCAAAATAAAAGGCAAACATAACCTGTGGCAAAGGTAGCATGTACACATTTCCTTTACAAGCTGCAACTTTCAACAGTTAAGACAGTAAAATCTACTCGTTGCTGTACAACTATGATTTCACTTGTTCCTCAGGAAATAGTCCACCCAATGCCCCATACAAACCTAAGCTTTTACAAATCTTTCCCAAATATAGTATTTTTTTTATTTTTATTTTTAATTTTTTTACATATACTGTATTTCTTAAAGGATTAAAGGAGCTGTATGTGCACAGAGATAAAATTAATCTGGGGAGTTCAAAACCAGTTGAAATACTACATCACTCCCAAACCAATTTTTCTGCTACAAACCAGGAATTGTCTGTAAACAATGTAAACATTTGAGAGATGTACGTTTTTCTTTTTGGTGTAACATTCTCAGTATTATTAAGGGCACGGCTTAGAGAATACACGTGTAAAATAGTCCACATTACACAATGACCACAAACTTCTAGCTAAAGAAAGATTAAAAACTGAATTTATTAATTGAAGAACCGAAACAATCCCAAATCAGAATATCAGAGCTAAATATTTTCTGGTGGAAATGTGGCCAAACCTGCATAAACAATCTCAGCATTACGTCAGCATGTATACTTTAGGTACATTCTGTGCCACTGAGTGGGAGTTTCTTTTTTCGGAAATCTGGTGGCTTATTACAATCATGTCATTGAACAATTTTGTTTCAAAAAAATCATCTGACTGACCTCAGGGGTTGAGAGAGGGGCCTGTCAATGCCCCCTTTAAGGCAGATGGAGTTTCCAAAAGGTTAATGTCAACCACTTCAGGTATAGACCACATTCTACATCAATATTTCAAACAATTTAAGAAATCCATACCACTTAAGTGGAATGGAGTTAGTTACAGTGCAACCAGTAAAGGTGCAGAATATTTACGCCACTGAATACTTCAACAGTACAGTTCCTGGGGAAAATAAGAAGACCGTAGACATTTTTATTTATAAAGATATTTTACACATTGTGAGGCAATGTATGACTTACAGAGAAGTAAACAAAAACCTGTGATAAAATATTTTTTTAGCTCTTAAACAGGAGTGTCAAGGAGTGGGCTCTCCGATTCACACACTGACTCATCTAAAACCTTGTCTGATGTACTGGAAGATAGAGAGGGCAGCAACACCTGCTTTAATTCTCCTTTAGAGGAATCCCCAATGACATTGGTTTCTGTGGAACCCTTTTCCTGATCCCGTGCTGATAACATCGGCTCTGATCCTAGCGGTTCAACAGTTGTAGTAGTAGCACTTCCAGATGAGATACACTCAGCTTGTTGCAAGTCCATGTCCATCGGATTTTCAGCAGGTGCTGGTTTTACAATGTACACTTTGACTTTTGGAGGCTGCAAGAGGAGGCGTCTGCATAAAAGGAATATGGCAGCATTATAAAAACATGATTCAGACTAACATGCAGAGCTATCAATGTTTTTATCACCCATTACCAAATCAGTAATGGACATTCGTTAACAGCTAAAAGTCGCCACCTGCATTTAACTAAGCACATAGGTACGAGCCTCCTATTGGATAATTAGTGCATGGATGATTATCTTTCAGCTGGCAACAAGTTATTTAACCCAAGCTTCTCATTTGTTAAACAACCATGTTGAAAGACATATCCCGTGGTCGTGGAAAAGACGTTAGTCTGTAAGCTAAAAGTGGTCCAACTAAATATTGCTCCAGAGTCCAATCTTTATGCTCCCTAAATTGAAGCCTTTTTTTTTCCCAGTTAGCTTCACTGATTAGTGGTTTTCTTAAGGCTGCACAGCTGTTCAGTCCCAATCCCTTGAGTTCCATTCACATTGTACGTGTGGAAATGCTTTTACTTTCACTATTAAACATAGCCCTGAGTTCTACTGTCGTTTTTCTTTGATTTGATTTCACCAAACGTTTAAGTGATCACAGATCATGATCAATCAGGATTTTTTTCTGACCACGTTTCTTCCTCAAAGACGATGGTTCCCCACTATCCTTCCAGTGTTTAATAATCCATTGGACAGTTCTTCACACAATTTTAGTAGTTTCTGCAATCTCCTTAGATGTTTCCTCTGCTTGATGCATGCCATAAGAAAAGAGAAGCTACTCATTGCATCAGTTGGGGTTAAATAACTTGTTGCCAGCTGAAAGATAATCACCCATGCAGTAATTATCCAATAGGAGGCTCGTACCTATTTGCTTAGTTAAATCCATGTGGAAGCTTTGTTTTGGCCAGACAGTTTAATTGCATTTCATAGTCTTCAGACAACATGAAATGTGGTCAATGCAAGCAGCCAAGTTTATTTTCTCCAAAACAATTGATGCAAATGTGCATTTTTGCAATGTTTCAGACGTTTGCTTCAAATTTGAGGATTATACAGAAACATGGTTATTGTGAACTTCTTGTAACAAATGAAACACGTGAGTTCTTCAAATAATTCTGCGTGGCAAATCCACAAGGGCATTTCCCCAGTTCTCTTGTTTTTTTATCTTTGCCTTTGTCCCCTTTATGTTCCAGTTTACTTTATAGTCATGTATTACAGGAAGTGAAAAGGTTTGAGGTGGACGGAATCTGAATCGAAATATGTGAGGTGTAAGACCCAGTGTTTGTGGGACTTGACCCATTCTAGGCACTAAATGTCAGGACCTCACGTGAAGCTACTTCTATTACAAAAAAATCTGCCTGTTGCAAGTTCGTAACATTTATAGAAATGAGCTCCTCAGAGTGCCCCTTTAAGAATTTAGATGTAGACTAAAGATAGCATGTAATGTGGGTAGTAGTTTCTACTCACACTCGGTCTTTGGCTTTGATATCTGCTGGGTTAAAACAAAAACACAACCTTTTCAAGAAACTTGTAACACTAAATACTAGCCATGACTCGGGTGGTGCTAAAGGAAAAAACAAAAATACCTTTCTCCTGAATGACTTTGCATGTGTGACCTGGTCGATCATTTAAATGTTTGGTCATCAGGTCAGCAGCTGATGCGTCCACGAGCAGGTCACAGTCGAGGCAGACCAGGGTAAATCTGAAAGAAAAAACAAAAAGTCCAGTTTCAACTCTGAATTCCCCGATGTGTAAATTATAACTTAAGAAATGTACTTACTTTAATGCTGATGAATTCTTCTTGTGAACCATTTTTGAATATCTGTGCTTTGTGATGGTACTGTGAAATCTGTTGAAGAGAGGCAGATTTGTCAAATAAAAACATCGGACATGGACTCAAACACTGATTGAAATCAGGTCCTCACTCACTTTATCATATGATTCCCAATGGAAACTTTGCAGCATGTCCGGTATTTGCATGCACCACAACTTGAAAGCATCGGGAAATGAGAAAAGAAGTGGTCAACTTGTGCGTTGCACTCGATGCAGGTGTGGCGTTTTCCACGAGCACTGAAAACGCAAGAGTACAAAAACATTTTTTTCCATCATGCAAAGACTGATGTTGAAGCATTGAAAAGAATTTCTGTCGTACGGTTACACAAGTGAAGTCAGATTTTAAAATGACTCCCTTCATTACAGCAGATGCACAAACCTACAACTAATTACAGTCTGCTAAGTGGTCTGTACACTCCTCATTCTATTCTGCTGGTTTGAACTTTCAACTATACTATTACATTATCTTATGTCTGATCTGCATAAATGCCCATATCATGTGACTAAAGCTAGCACATTGTTTGTGATTAGTGAGCACAATTAGCCAAATATCACTTCCATTAAAAATAAATAAATAAATCTGCTGTACTCTATATTATTTTTAGCCAGCCTAATGAAGTGTGTCTGGAAAATTAATTGAAAACACAATTAGCTCAGCTGTGTATTGCTAGGCTTTAATCACGTCCATAAATTTGCTCCCGTCCTGTCATGAATACCCCAGAAGGTGGGGCTTCATGTGGCTTCATGTTAGTGGGTGAGGCGGGATGGGGGGTGTTGAACGATTCAGAGGGCTCAAAGCTGGACTTCTCCAGGATTATAGTTTTTTTTTTTTTTTTACATTTCCATACAGTATATGAGCAAGAGCAAATCATGTTCACTAAAATAAATCATCTCTACACTGGTAAACATTGCAGCGTTTCCAAAAGGGTGTCAACACTGAACTTTTTTTGTTATCTTTTATATATTTTGTGAGTTCAGCTTGCATTAAAGGCTTAACTATTGAAATCAACTTGTGCTACTGCTTCGCAAAAGGTACTGATTAACAATAACACTGTTGGACAAAACACTAATCACATTCTGATACCCAGCTGGAGTTGAAATGAACTTTGACAACTGCAGACGCAATCTCTCATGCACTGTACACAAGTGTGTGTGTGTGTGTGTGTATATACATATAAGACCGAACTCAGTTAACAACCTGAGATTCCTGAGCGCCAGGTTGTGCCTGGCAGGTCGACTGTCTTGCTTCTTGTTCTGGCTTGCCTTTTCCTTTCCTCTTCCTGCTCCAGAGACGTTTGATTTAGACTTGGCTGCGACGCCTGGAGGTTTGATTAGATGATTGAAACCTTGTGTTTCTGGACTGACAACCAAGCCAGACCGATCAGGAGAGACTGGCAATATGTGTGTCTTTCCCGTGAGGGAGGCTCGGATGGTAACCTGAAACAAGAGGAAAATACACACGGATGATGAATTGTGTATTAATTTAAGATTTAAGGTAAATGCAGTTTTAATCTGGTTATGACTGGCTCAGACCTTAGTACCAGGAGGCAGGCCCTCTAGGGCTTTAGGTTTCCTGAAAGTCTTGTGGACGTGAGTCCTGTGCTCCACTTTTTCCTTGTAAGTGAGAAAATTCAGTCTGCATTTTCCACAGCGATGGATCCCTTTTTTCTGAAAGACAAAAGAATATCACAGTACAGAAACACAAAAACATGATTAATAAGTGGTGTGAGTAGAGGCTAATAGCTGAGATGTTTCATTTGGATTGCCTGAAAGAGTATAACTAGTACGAAACACACTACACTCATTGCTATTAATAAGTGGTAATTCATTTAGTTCGGTTCCAACTCCATACCACATTTATTGCTCCTTTAGTGCAGGTGAAGAGAAACCGGTTTTATTGTCAGCCTTTTATGTATTACAGCGAGTTGCTCGGCAGACAACCAAATCAATCCAAACGGGGAGCAAACAAACCAAAGCGAGTTCAAACACATAACTGTTTTCCACAATCCTGAGAATTTACAACACGAGTACACTACGCTCTCTGTGTTAGTTGCTGCTCCAAATGTCACCTTGAGAAATGTTTACAACGGCCCTGTGTGAAAAATCACCATCATACCTGATGTTTCATGTAGTGCTGCATGTATATATGACTAGTTCTGAGAACTTTGAGACAGAAAGGACAGAGCAGGTCTTTTGTGTTCTCATGGACGCTTCGGAAATGTGTCTCTACATCAGAGAAGAAAGACGACCTGTAGTTGCACACCTGTGGATTCAGTAAAACATGGTTAATATCAGCAATTGTACCTCTTGAAAAATTAAATCAAACCATAATTCAATGAAAAGTGACGGACCTGGCAGACATACGGCATCTCCCCGGGTTTGTGGTTGCCCTTCATATGTTCCAGGAGCACCTGCTCTGACTCAAACGCCAGCTCACATATCTTGCAATTTGCTGAAAAGGGAACAAAAAGAAAGTTACAAAAGAATGACACACCAAATGATGGTGCCAAACTGAGCTGCACAGATCATCGTGTCATACTTGAGGATTCAATCGGGCTATGAGCACTCTCGATGTGACACTGCAGCTGGAATGGAGTCATGTACTGTCGATAGCAGTGCTGGCAGGTCGTGTGGCTTTCCCAGCTCTCACTGTTCTGCTTCTCCAGCTCCAGGTGGTGCTTCATATGGTTCATAAATCTGCAAGGGAAGATGGAATACACAAATGACCCTCTTGAGCTTAACAATTAGCCAAGTTTCCCCCTTTAATGCCACACAGCAGATTGTCCATTTTTGACAAGCGTAACTGAAGCCCCTGATTAAAATGGTTACTTTAAAGGACAATTCCGGCGCAAAATGAACCTGCGGTTAATAACACATGTGTACCGAGTTCGACCGTTCTCTGGTATTTGTTTTCATGCTAGTCAAATGTGACCAGTTTTCTTGCAAACCGCTAATTAGCGTATAACGCTAGCCTTCGGGGCACACGTACACATAAAAAGAAATCGCTATTTCTATACCACTAACAAGGCTCACAATATCACCACACTTACACGGTAGCATAACTAGGGTCTCTACATGTAAACCGAAGCATTGAGAACTTTGCAAGTATACAGGCAGTTTATTAAAAAAGGAACACAGTACCGTTCATGTCTGGCTCGCATATCCAGGCGGGCGCCATCTTGGGGAAACTGAACTCTCTGCGACGCGAACGTGAATCTCGCGTCAAACGTTGTTGCCGGAAGAGGCGTTGTACACGTGAAATGTGATTAGGCGTGTTCGACTTCATGCAGATCTGTGCAGATCTGACTTGACGTGATGCATGCTGGGTTGTTCATGCTCATAGACCTCGAATATGATTGGTTAAAATGAACTTGTTCAACCCAGCATGCATCACGTCAAGTCAGATCTGCACAGATCTGCATGAAGTCGAACACGCCTAATCACATTTCACGTGTACAACGCCTCTTTCCCCAAGATGGCGTGTGCCCCGAAGGCTAGCGTTATACGCTAATTAGCGGTTGGCAAGAAAACTGGTCACATTTGACTAGCATGAAAACAAATACCAGAGAACGGTCGAACTCGGTACACATGTGTTATTAACCCCAGGTTCATTTTGCGCCGGAATTGTCCTTTAACTGGTAAAGAGCAAAACACCTGCACCCAGAAGAAATAATAATTCGTAAAAAGCCATTTTGATTATTTGACTAGCTAATGCACAGAACATTATTCCGATAATTTCAGTCATTTTTAATGCATCATGAGTAGCTTCAGCTTCTAAAATATGATGATTTAAGAAACCAGCATATGTTGATAAATAAATTAGAGCTGGTGATAGGGCAAAACAATGTGGAGAGGACAAATTGGACAAGCAGAATTTACAATAAGATATTTTATAGTCTAAATAATTGTCCAATTAGCAAAGTAAAAATCTACAGAGTCCATAACATTACAAACAACATTGCAGTTAATGGTTTGCAGGGTTAATTATTTAACTCTAGCAGTCATTAAGAAATGAATCTCACATGGCCATATTTAGATATTTTAAGTGCAAACACATTAACATTGCTTAATCAAAGCAGTGATGACAAGATCAAGGTTATCTCAATTCAGACAAAAAATAATAGAAAAATCCTACAATAACCAATTAATGAATAATAATATGAAACAAAAAAACTTAACTGTGGACTTGCATGTAAATGCAGTAATATGAGGAATGTACCCATTTCAAAAGAGAAAATAAACTTGTATTGAGGGGAAAAACATTAATATTCATGGCTCATGTACACACAGTGGTTATGGTCTGGGTCCCAAAGGTTTTTAAGATAAATGAAGTATTCTCATTGCACCTCACTTTCTAAGCATGTATAATGGCTGTTATAATATCTGCAATTACACAGAGATTTTTGTTTTGCCTAATGATGTAGTGCCCCGCGGCTGCAACGAGCATCTCCACAGCTACCTGCCACCGCTGCCCTGAGGACGCACGGCCCATTTTTCAGCCTGCACATTCTGCTACCTCAGCTCCCCTAATAGAAATGTTCATGTGGATGAACTCTGACCTCGACCGTGAGAGAGCGGTTGCAGTACAAATGTGTTTCCCCATTAAAAGCAGCTTACAGAAGCTTTTTTTTTTTATTTGCACTGTTCCAAAGCAAAGTTATTTAATCAAAGGAGCAGTTGTTACGCCACCTAAACTAGCAGTCGTTTTTCATCTTTAGGCCCTCAAGGGAAAACGATCTGATACCGTCATCCATCTGAGAGGAAAGCTGCAGTTACAGCAGAGGAAGATGTCCACCACCCTTCCCATATTGCAACTGGACAGATATGTTTTCAGCAAGTCCTTCAAATTAGTTTCTGCACAACACCGATTAAAATCTATCATACATTGCTGGTTGACTGGTTGCAACACTCTTGTGTCTATTTATATACACAGCTAACAGAAAAAAATAAACTTAAATAAACCTACACCGGTTTAAGTCCATGTCAGTTGTCGTCTGTTGATTTAGCTAATTAGAAAAATGCTTATTATTATAATAATTATTATTGATAGATTAACAAGTAAAACACTTACAGGACAGGGATATACATACATATATATATATATATATATATATATATATAGTGCTAAATTATAATAACATAAATAATATTCTCAATAATGATAATAAGTATAGTATAACTAAACTATAACTAGTGTAAGAGTGGGTTTTTAAAGAAGTAAAACTAAATAAAAAATAAGAATATTTATCTATTGAGACAGTCTTTGAAGACGAAGGAGAAAAAAAAAATAGAGAAATAACAATATGAAAAATAAAAGTAACAGTAATAACAACAAAGGGCTCAGTCATTTATACGGGGGGTGCTGGCAGAATTTTGGGAGCATCCGGGCCATCAAATTTTATACTGAATAAATTGTAATTTGGAGATTTGTGACATTGAGAAGGTATTATTGTTGATACGTATTCAGGTTGTAATATTTATCGTGGTTCCGATGTCTTTTTCACAGTCTTTTACAGTTGGCGGGATGTTATTGTCTGTGTTTATTAGGTGTTTGTCTATTTTTGAAAGTGTTTAGAATTCTTAATAGCATTATCAATAAACATTTATTAGATTACTGACTGGAGTCAGTCACAGAGAGATTTGTTCATCACTTTCACCTCAGTGCCCATGGAGCTTGAGGACAAAACATGTTCAAAGGCTTTAAACATGTTGGATGACAAATACAGAGATGTAGGCTGAAGATCATTAAAACCGAACATATATTGCTTTTTGGAATAAACAAAAGGAAAAAGGAAAGAAATGGACAATTTCCCTGTTATTTTATAAAGGGCATGAAAACAAATAATCATACCTGATATTGTTCTTCAGAACTTTTAAGCAGCTTTGGCACTTAAAGGTTGTGTTGGTCTTCTGTGCCTCCTTCTTCTGAACATCTCCCTCAAAGTGGCCATAGTAGAACTCTGAGACCAGCATGATGCGCTTGTTTGGACTTACTGATTGAGCCGTACTCCCTGCATTTGCAAAGCAGGTCTGAAATAGACAAATACAGAAAAATGACTTTGAGTGGTAAAATGAGGGAGGGAGCAATAATAAAAATATATATGTCATTATATGTTTTCTGAAATACAAATAAACTTGACAGCATAACAGGAATTGTTTATGAATCCCATTATCAGGCAAGACTAGTAAAAATACATGGTTCTAGTGAAATACATTAACAAATCTTTTCATTTCCCAACATTAATGCTTAAATGTGTTAGTTCCCAGTGGTCAACATGATTTCAGAAGAGTTTTACTCACCATCAGATGACATTTCAGGGCCTCCTCTGTGACACATTCTTCTGGACAGTTGGGACATTTTCTCTTTCCAACGCCATTTTCCACTCCGACCATTAGTTTAGTTGGTGCTTAGGAAAAAACAGTTAGATAATAATTACTGCTTATAAAAAGCACCATCTAGGGTTCATTTATGCGTTATTATTATGTTATCAATAGAACTGCTTGTGTGGTAGAAACTTACCCAAGTCAAACTTAACTATTTTTGACACGGCGTTAATTTCCTGTGGAGTCAGCCCTCGTTTGACTGAGCTCTGATCTGTGTGGAGTCCAAGAAATGTACACTTTAGTTACTGCTGATGAAATGGCAAAAAAAGGCGCAAAACACCACATTAAGAAATTTACCTCTGTTAGCACCATTGTCCTTTACAGACACAGAGAATGTCTGAATAGTTGAGTATGAGTTGGGCCGGTTGGGGTGTAGGTGACCAGACTGTGTTGAATATATAGCAGGGGTCTGGACGTTGGACAAAGTCACAATGTTGTTGCTTATTTGTTGCACCTGAGGTCTGTGGACGACACCAGGTATCACTGTGCCTGGAGCGACCTGCTGAAAAAGTGGCTGCTGACCAGCTGAAAGACAGAGGATACAAACTTGGCATTACCCAGTGTTTCGGACACTGACTCTTTACTTGGGCTGGCCAGGTATATTCGTGGTGATCCATTCAAGCTTTTCAATTTTGTTTTTTTAAATCCATCTGAGAGAACAACACTCCCTGTAATAGATTAGCTAATATCCTCGCTCTATCCCTCCCATACTTGTTCGTTCTGCAGAGAGATAAAGATGTTTTTTGTTATCACATTGGTATTACATGCATACATTCTGTTTTGTGTAGTAGTCCGTCAATTAAAGTCAATTAAATCAGTAGTAATTTTATGGTTGTGTTTGTGCTGTCCTCAGATGAACTTATGTCCCGGGGTCAATGTTTGGAAAGGAGTCCGATATTAGAAAACAATGGGCAAGAAAAGGTCTCTGCTGTAACAGTGAACCACTATGTGAGATTACTATTTATGGAAGTGGGTAAACCCTTATATGGGCAACTACCCAATGATTTCTGTTCAATTCTCTGCGATGTCAGAATGGCTATATGATGTCAGTCATGTCTATTCTGATTCACAAGTCAAAGATTTTTGTGAAGACAACGAAGGACATTTTAAATGCGCAGACTATATTCATATTTGATTACAGATGGTGTTGAACTGTACATATAGTTCTGTCTATCCAGTTAAATATTGAAAAATATCAAAGACATTTAAAACTGCACCAGATGAAAACAGAGTATCCAGAAACTTAGTGTCGGACTAGTGTGATTAGCTATCCAGTTAACGTTTTGAATATTTACGGGCTTCAACCAGGGCTGCTATGGCAGCTGAGGCAGTTGAGAAAGAATAGCTATAGTTATCAAAGAGAGAGATATATCAGAGAAGGAGGACAGCAGCTGTGACAAAAAAGACAGAATCCAATTCTGTGGGAACCACTGAAACGCAAGAGTTACTCCTCAGAAGTATATTTCACTCAGATTTACCTGGTACAATTGTAAATGACGTTCCAGGGGGATACTGGGACCCAAGAGAGGCAATAAAGTCATTGCTGTTTGTTAATTGTGGAGAAGTGACAATAAATCCCTGAAAAAAAGAGACAAATCCAGACTAAATGGGTTGGTTTCTTATTGTATATCATTTATAAAAAAATTAAATAAATAAATAAATAAATACCACAAATACCTGGTTGTTGACAATAACAGGCTGTGGAGTCACTGTTGCCAGAGTGGATGGTGCAGTATTTACTGCATTTCCAGTTACACTCAGTGGCATCAGTATTGGTGAGGGGCCAACAGCAGGCTGAGGAGTCGGGTGCTTTATTTCTTGTTTCCCTGCACTGGTCCTCTGAGGAGGTGGAGGGTTCGCCTTACTATCCTTTTGGTTATTAGCTGTAAGAACAAAAGGGGGCCAAAATAAGAGATTCATCAAAATGTTTGTCTTTACATTTCAGTAAACAGCCATGTGACAGACTGGTAACAGCGGCCCTAGGTGTAGCCCTACTCTCGTCAGTTAGAATAGTCTCCAGCCCAACCGTACTAAGTCTCAATTCAATTATACACCGATCAGACATAACATTATGACCACCTTCCTAATATTTTGTAGGTCTCCCTACAAAGAATGTTGTTAGTGGGGGCCTTTGGGTCCTATGGGTTGAGGGGAGGGGCCTCTGTGGATCACCCTACAAATATTTGATCAGTTTAGGATCTAGTGCATTTGGAGGCCAGATCAACACCTTGTGCTGTTCTTCGTGTTTTTTTTAGTTGTTCCTAAACTGTTTTTGTGTGTGTGTCTGTGTCAGGCTGCATCCTGCTGTGGGTGGCTGCTAACATCGAAGAGTGTCATTGCTATGGGGTGGAAGTGCCTGGTCTGGTCTAGGTGGGTGCTACATGTCTAAGTAACATCCACATGAATGCCAGGTCCAAAATGTTCCCAGAGGAACATTGTATTCACTAGATCACAAGATGGTCAATGTTATTTACTTGTCCTGTCAGTGGTTTTAATCAGTGTATATAAGTAATAGCAAACTAATATTAAACCATTCAAACACCAGAGACTCAGAACATGGTAACATTATGCAACAGTTTTTGCTTTTGGAGCAGAAATACTACATCATAATGTATAAAAATGTGATCTGACATACAGAGCACTCCAACAAAGATGGGCTCGTCATCGTCATCGTCTATCAAGTGAACTTCAGGAGCTTGCTTCTGCCACGGCTCCAGCTCCTCCTCAACACACTCCATAAAAAGTTCAGACATTGTGGACCTGCAAGAGAGAAGTTTGAAGAATTAAATAAATCTTGAAATCTTGTGATATAATATAAAATGATTAATTAACTTAGTTATCTACCACTGCTACTGCAAACAATGGTCAAATGCTAGAAGCAAACAGGCTGGAAAAGCTGGACTATTTACTCAACTCTATTTATTAAATAAGATGGCAATAATGATTATTTGAAAAAATGTTTTCACACAGTGTTTCCGCACTGTAGATGCACAAAATATATAGTTCAAGCTCAATACAATAGAGTAAAAGGATACAATAAAAAAAAAAAGTGTGAAACGATTCTAGGAAAGGAAATTTATGAAACCATACTATTTAAAGAAGACATTTTAAAATCATATAGAACTGCCTTGAAAGTCAATTGAATTCAGGGTTGCTTCACTGTATAATGGCTCAGATTATTATGTTTGTTATCAACACCTCATCTCAAAGTTTTATTAATGAACTCAAAATGTCACCTGTCCTCAAGTTTACACTGCAGCAAACTCATAGGGTACAATGGTCAAGTTACTTGGAGAAGTTAGAGCAAGGTGAAAAACTACAACACCACAAAAACATATTCTGCACTGCATTAACAATAACAAACCTCGATTTGACATACTGCTGGTCAGCAAATCTGACTTCCCACTTTCAGTTCCATAGCAATAAACTAAGCTTGGCCGGATATATAAATATATATACTTTTCTGATTGGGGCATTGAAAAAAGCGAAGTCCAGATCAAACAAAAGCTTTATCTCTGATAGGCTGACCATTTTCTCAGTCTGGTCTATTATGGAGGTTATTAAACCAGAGGATGTGCTGCAACACAAAATACATATTTTCTTCAAGGAGGCAAATGTCCTGTTTGAATGAAGCAAACAATTATATTTAGGCTAGTTATTGCTTAAATAGCAGTAGAAAACGGTTTAGTAATTTGAGTTCAAGCTATTAAGACCATCTTTTTGAAGAAGTCTCTTCCTGAATTTTTTCTCTAAAACGAGAAAAATGAAGCAGACAAGTTCATCTGAGAAGCAGCAGAGAAAATCATCAATATCATGTTACAGCAGAGAGACAGCGTGACGTGACAGTAGATGGACATGGCTGAGCTATACGATACAAAAAGGTTTAACGAAAGATGAGCTACTAATAAAACCCATCACAAAGACAAATAACACTGTAACACATCACAACTGTAACATGCTACACTGACTACACTACACTGACAAAATAAAGACAAAAGACCAAAAACAAATGGACAAAATAACTTAGTCTAAAAATGCAAATATAATGTGCACAAATTCAGCTTGTTCTGTCTAATGTCTGTACCATGCCAGACACAGAATAACACCAGTGTTTTATTTTGGATTCTTGTTTCTGGCCCAGGGAATCATGCGTCTTCCTTAACTCTCAGTTTTTGGTCTCCACCAACTCCAGACTCTTTACATAGTTTCTGTAAAATCTCCTATATGTTCACCAGCAGCTAGTCACTCTTTTTATCTAAATGCTGATTCCTGTTGAACAGGTATTGTACTATATGTGAGTCAGCACATTAAGTTCCTGGATGGCCAAAAAAGGCATCACACCACTGATTATACTGCTTTAATAATGCTTATTTAGTTTTTGCTTTTTAAACATCCAAACATTCAGATCTATATATGCAAATAAAGTGAATATGACATAGGCTGTAATATTTATGACCGATAATCTAATTTGACAAGAAACTAATTAATGACTTCTATTGGAGCCAAAGAGTTAACCTGCTTTCCAAGATGGCGACAACAATGATTGCTGATAGGGCTACCAAACTACAGAGATAAAGACACAATTTCTATTGAGTTCTTCAATATAGTACTAATGGCATATGTTTTAATTAGTTACGTATCAATGTTTACTCACATGGCAGGGAAAACCAACTTTGGCCTAAGCGCTTATCTAACGATACAGAACAATTTAATGTGGTGTAAAAATGTTGTTTTAGTTTTAGGCTAGCTAACCTCGGCTAACATTGTCTCCTTCACAAAAAATACCAATTCTAACCCTCTCTCTCTGTGTATATATCGACATATTTATAAGATAACCTTGATAAAAACATTACCGATAGCCACTTAAAACACATTCACCAGATCCACTGCCATTAGCCAATATTAGCTAATGTTGTGTTAGCCTAGCCACCTCTCACTGAGCAGCGCTGTATACCATTAGCCTGTGTAGCCTTTAACAGCACATAGCTAATGCTAACGTTCATGTATTTAAATGTTCCTGAATTGATGCAGTTCCCGGTATGATTCGGGCAGTAGCATTTTAAAACTCCAGCACAATGTTGCTTAAATACCGCCATACATCATGACGTTGCAAGTTATCGGTTATCGATCACAGCTCAATAACATTAGCCAGCCTCCGTTAGCATCCTCTGGTGGCTGCTGGGACAAAGACTGCAGTCAGATTGGTGTGGACCATCTGTATTTTTTTTAGCCTACCTCTCTCACTCCCAGCTGCTGGGTTTAAGGGCAGAGCCGTGTCTAGATACCAGTCTTGGCACAGTCCCTGGCCAGAGGACGATGGAGTTCAGATGTTGCGGGTGTGCATCACACAGGGAGGGAAAAAGAGTATCGCTGGCCGAGGACGGCGGAAATGCTCGGATTCTCTGGACCAATCAGACTACTGGGATCATTTTTCTGATCACTTCCTTTCTTGTTTGTTGTGCTTCCAGGTCTCTCTGGTGGGGGTTTCTGGATGAATTACTCTTTTCTGTAACACTCGGCGTTAGTCAAGAGATTTTCTTATGTATGCTCCAGACATGTGATATCAACTGGTCCTAATTATATTGATCTTAATGCATCTAAATTGGGTTTACTTGTGTACAAAAAGTTTATACTAAATATGCAAAAAGGACCAAATCTGAGAAAAATATATGTAAAATAGCAATTGTAATTGAGAAATGGAGGAGCATGGTCACTGACAGCATCTGTTTGCTTAGATATCTACTAAACTGAGTTAACTCTTAATTTTTCATTAAAGAAAAAAACAATTCTCAGACCAGTGTCTTTCCATGTTGTCTTTGATTTATATTATTTGATGAACAAAGTGAACATACTTTTGGTGGCAATACTGAGAAAAAAAGACTCTGTTAGGTAGTTATGCACATTAACAGCTTTAATGTGGTTTAGTTTTGTACTTTCAGTGCTTTAGTCTGAACGCACAACACTGTTAAGACAGTGTAGAGACAAGAGATCCTAAACACAATGCTTTCTCTATCAAACAGAAGCATTTGAGAGTGAGTTGTAGCTTAGGAATTTATTGACCTGAACATGACACAAGATTAAAACCTTTGTGTTTGAGGTGGAAAATAACAAAGTGTTTTTTTTATCAAAGTGGATAATAATCTGGATTTGAAAAACAGGGAAGGTAAAAGGTGCTATGCTGCAGGGTTCTCCAGACTGTAAACAGGCCTGTACAGGCAATCAATGTGCAAATAATCTGCATTTTATTATCGACACAGTCGGTAACACATTTATGAATTTATAAATAATGAACTTACACAACGGTTAGAATATGTTCTCTTGGTAAGATAAAAATGTGTTATTCATTGTACGTTCTGTGTTGAGCCAGTTGATTCACACCCAACTACAGTAAAGCAAGACAGAGAAAAAGGTGCTGGCAGAATCTGTGAGTCACATTTGTCTGACTGCAGCTGGTTAGACGATGTTGCATTTACTGCAGGACTCCAGACACTGGATGACGACATGTGGTTCTTATGTTTACGACAAGCCTCAGGTGTTACAGTAGCATCTGAAACCAACACACACACAGTTAATAAAAGTGGCATTACCATAAAAATACAAGGCTCATCAGACATTAATTTAAAAAAGAATGAATGAAAGTCGGTTTTACCTGGAACTATTGCAAATGAATTCCCGGCAATGCACTGTGTCCCGACAGAGCCAGTAAACTTAGCACTGCTTGTTAATTGAGCGGAAGCCACAATGAAGGCCTGAAAGATAAAGAAAGACTCATATTTTAACAATCACCGCTTCATTATCATTTTGCGATCCTTGTGCCACAGTTAGATCGCAGACTTGCATACGTATAAGTTATCACTTTGTTCCATTTTTATCAGTTATCAGTCAAGTCACAGGGTATGAACACTCCTTGGATAACTTTGTCTATGAAACTAACATGAAGGTGCATACAGTGTAGAGAAAGTAGCCAGTATATCTGGCCCATTGACATTTTTTTTTTTTAATAAGGTGGGCTATATTTTCACTGCAATGAGAATAATGCATGCAGGTTTAACTTTTGTGGCAGGTTGATGCTTCATATATACTTTTTACAGTGCACTCATGTCATGACTTGATATATTTGACATACACAACAGTGTGCACAATAGTTTCTAACAGTATGAGCGAGCGAAAGTTCAAGCTTTTCCAAAAATCCTCGTCAACAACCAGGCTTGCTGTTTAGATAATTACTTGTTTTAGAAATAATTTCCATATAATATTTTTTCCTGCCATAAACCATTCTGCATGACGTCGTTTCATCATTAAGACTCAGTTGTGGATCATTTGCACAGTGAGCTGAAAGAAAGGCACCTTTCTAAAGGCAGCCACGTGCACAAGTCTCTTCTATAATATGTCTTCTCATGCATATTGCAGAAAAATCTTGAATGAACTTGAGACAACTCTGAAACAACTACACTGCCTGATCATCTGTTGCTGTCCAGAAAACATGTGCCACCTGCCTCACAGGTTTGTATTTTACACTTCTTCTATCAGTGACTGATAAATGTATCAGTAAATACTGGATTTATTTTCACTTGTGAAGTTGTATCATTTGTTTTCAGAGACAATGTAAGTGACTGTGTAAAGCAGATTAAGAAATAAATAGTGAAATGACGACTAAATATACCAATGCTCCCACCATTGGTATAGTGGCCAAGAGAAGTCAGTAGAAGTGTGTGGTGTTTTGTAATCATGACAGTTGAAGAAATTACTTAGTTTTAGTTATACTTAATTAGCATTGTTTTCCATAGCTATTGGAGGTTTAAATTAAAATACCTGCAACAACTTTACTGGTTACTGACTGGCCTTAGTTTTAACAGAAGGTTCCAGGAAGTCCAACAAGAGTTTGAACACATTCTGCGCCCTATGCCTAGCCTCTGGGGTGATAAGCACCTCCAAGTTAATTTTGTCAACTGGGACAACTAATATAATCATCAGTTCCTGATTCTGCAATATAAGATTACTTGTAAGGTAGACATATAAGTATTACCCCTGCCAAGACAATATTTTCTCAGAAACTCCTGTGTAGCTTGATGCACCATATAGGAGACACATTCGTGGTTCCAGACCAACATTGATTATGGGAATGTCTGTCAATGTCCTCCAGGCACTACGAACATAGTTCATGTAACATGATCCTGATTGTATGCACTTCTACAGTATTTATAGTGTACTTAAAAATGAATGCTGAGTGGGCCTTGACAACATTTTTAAATTTTATAGAGGACTTAAACCTTTTGTTTGTTGTTTTTTAAATGAATTAGCAACCAACAGCTTTATACATTTCAAAGTTTATTTGTTCTTTGACTATGTAATAGCCAGTTTTTTTGTTTATTTCCAATGTCAAAACAATTTCGTACTGCACTTAAGATGTCGCAATAAAACTAAATGTCTCCTGACTGGCTCGTAGAAGTCACATTACCAGTGACTACAACCTGTCAGTCATAATGTTATGGCTGATCAGTGGACTCTTTTTGAATACTTATTCATTGACAACAAAGCACCAAGAGCGCAGATGTAAAATGTGATCCTCTGGTAATCCTTCCCAATGGCCTCTTTGTAGTGTTTAATGGTAAACGGTGCGTCAGAGCCAGGGAGAGTTTTTATCTGAGAGCCATCAGGATACAGCAAGACATATTCTCCATCTTCTGTGTCTTGGTTGAACGCTTTTAGTTTTTTCACAGCAGCTGTCAGAAGTTGTTCAGATGACCACTGGGGCGCCACATGCAGTGGTAGGGTTTTCCCTCTTACGGGCTTGATGCCATTCTTCTTGGTCTTGCTCATGATTCCAACATAAATCTAGATCATTAATTGGAAAAGATGATAAATGCTTAAATCTGACAGTAAGTTCACAATCTCAGACATCAGTGTTAACTTACCTTCACTGTATTCTTTGATGTCTTTTTGCTTTGTGAGAACTTTTTCTTCTCTGTCTCTCTTCTTCTCTGGACAGCTGACTTTGCTGTATAGCAGATGCATCAGTTATTGACACACACACACACACAATCATAGAGAAACACATTTAATGTCGGTCCTATAATTTGTTTGGGTGTGGAAAGTGTCATGTTGGCTGACAGTGAAAAACATCATTCCAAAATTGAATCCTCCCATTAAGCATAAGTATCGTTTGTTTTAAACATGCCTACGCAGTCTAATACAAAACAAACTGTGCGCTGTGTGTTCTAGGACCTTTCTATCAGAACCAGCATCAATTTCTCCAAAACTTTTGAGCCACTGTAGTTCATCTGTTGGACTGGACCACACTGAGCCTCCCTCGCTCCTTATGCACATCAATGAGCCTTGGTCAGCCACGATCCTGTTGGTACACCGCTTTTCCTTGAACCACTTATGATAGGTACTGACAACTGCAGACCAGTAACCCCCCACAAGAGTTGCAGTTTTGAAGATGCTCTGACCCAGTTGTCTAGCCCTTTTGGCCCTTTTCAAAGTGCTAATGTTCTTCCACTAGCCAATTATTCCTGCTTCTAATACAAGAAAGGACAACAGTTTTAGTTGCTGCATAACAAACCCTAGAAATTAAAGGTGCTATGACAATGGTTGATAACCAGTGTTATTCACTTGACCAGTGATTACGACCAGTCTGTCATAATGTTATGGCTGATCAGGACTCTATCTGAATACTTACTCTTTGACAACAAAGCACCAAGAGCGCAGATGTAAAATGTGATCCTCTGGTAACCCTTCCCAATGGCCTCTTTGTAGTGTTTAATGCTAAACGGTGTGTCAGAGCCAGGGAGAGTTTTTATCTGAGAGCCATCAGGATACAGCAAGACATATTCTTCATCTTCTGTGTCTTGGTTGAACCCTTTTAGTTTTTTCACGGCAGCTGTCAGAAGTTGTTCAGATGACCACTGGGGCTCCACATGCAGTGGTAGGGTTTTCCCTCTTACGGGCTTGATGCCATTCTTCTTGGTCTTGCTCATAATTCCAACATAAATCTAGACCGTCAATCAGAAAAGATGATATACAAATGATAAGGTTTGACAATAAGTTCATACACACATCACACACATCAGTGTTAACTTACCTTCACAGTTGTTTTCAATTTGTGTTTGCTTTTTGAGAACTTTTTCTTCTCTGTCTCTTTTAGTTCTCGATATTTCATGAACTGGATGGATGACTTTGCTTCAACGGTACATGCATCTGTCACTGACACACACACATACACAATCAGGGAGACAGAGAATGATTAAAATAATTCAATGAGTTTGACAGTCAGTAACAACTAACATTACAATATGGTAAAGTAGATAGAGAAAACTTAGTAAGAGATTGTTACTCATGTTCTTCACCTGCTGTTCTAGACACTGAGGAGGTATCCTCTATCACACAGCTTATATCATGTCCACAGGAACTGCACAATTTGGACAAGTTCTCCATTTTGAAGCCACAGACAGGACAATACATTTTGACCTAAAAAAGACAGAGGGGGGTTTAACATATATTGCCTCTTCTTGCCTTTTGTTTCATTACTAAAAGGGTCGGAAAAATATCTTAAAATTGTTAATGCTGTCATTTTGCATTTGTTATCTGATTTTGTAATAATGGTAATAATGGTTTGATAATAATAAGCAAAAGGCTGATTAGGAATCATGCGATCAGGATGTTAAAATAAAAATATAAAACCAACTTACATTTCAGCTCATTTCCAACACCCCTGACAGGTAGAAAGCGTGAACAACTCCAAAAGTCATAAAGCTTTGAACAACAAGTGCATCGCAGCAAGATTCATGGAAACATTTCGCCTATCGTTTACGCTACTTGCATTGCGTTTCTGTATTTGGTTATGTTATGAGTATTTACAGGGCACATGTTTCTTAACTTGCAGCGTGTTGAGCTCCCTGGGCCACCGTATGGGGCACCTGTGGTGAACTTTTATAGCGAGCAGGAAAGGGGGAAAAAAAAAAAAATAAATTTGGGATGTACAGAGTTAATAGATGAATAATGATGAAGTCTTTTGAAGTCTATTTTTTTTTTTTTTTTTTTAAATCTTTGTTTTGGGGTATGAATTTACAGGGTGAGAGAGAGGGTAACATATGGCCACTCTGAGGACTATGGCCTTAGTTAATGATGTGCCCACTCATCCAGGTGAGTTATTTGAATGCCTGAAGTTTTGTTTTATGCGCAATTTCATTTCATTTCAACATCACATTGTTCCACACATGATCCATAAAGTCCACAGGTGCACTGAGCAGTTGACCTGTTATGAGATGGTAAACCCTGAACAATGCAAATCGCTCTCAGTTTTGGCACCATAATTGCAGTGTGCCATTTGATTGGTCTCGCCATTCCCTCTACTACATCTCTCCTCCCACTGGGGAGAAAATCAATCCCAGTTGGCTGGTGTGACTCAATTCCATAACAGGTACCAACATGAAAACGGAGTCCTTAAATTCACATTCACATGACAGTGCATAAGGGCTTTTCACATTTTCACTGTTTATTCCAATAATTATGAATTATTACTTATTAATCAAGATAAATATAACATAACTACCTGACTGTTTAAGACATGCTCTGGAGCTTCTGTTTTCAGCTCAGGCGGTGAAGCGTCCACTACATTTCCCTGCAGATGTGAAGGCTCTGGTTTATAATCTGTTTGGTCATTACCTACAAGATCAAAGGTCACAATCAGGCACTATATAAAAAAAATTAACATGTCCTCAACGACTCTGACGAATAAATATAAATATTCAACCAAGGTGTCTTCATCAGTCGTTCGGTGTAGTACAAAAATCCTAAGTTTAAAATCTTCATCAGAGACACACTGTGTTACATACTTAATTCTCCAAAGTCCTCCTCAGCTTTCAACTGAAGCTGTGCAGTTTGTTTCTGCCAAGGCTCCAGCTCTTCCTCTTCACATTCCAGTAAAAGTTCAGACGTTGTGGACCTGAAACGCAAAAGATATTTGACGAGTCCGGTTAAAGGCACGTCATGGAGATTTATCTAATTCATTCACCTCACATGATTTGTAATAATGTGGTTTCAGTAAGGATGTACCACATGTGTATGTTACACATTACTGACGGTGTTATTGTTGTTGCCACAGATATTGTTCACTGAATGATGACATTACTGTCTTAGGTCTTGGTGATTCTTTAACCAAGACCGTCTACTAATCTACCATCTGAACTTTTATTATATTTCTTTTGTTTGCTGCACTGTTTCGAAGGATTAGCTGCAGTGTGGACTATCCTCATTTAATGGAGCACCCCTCATTCAGTCATTTTTAGTAAGTATTCAAAATCAAACCCTATGTCATGATCTAAGGCAGGGTGTTTCTGGTTTGCTTTTTACAGTTATTCATATCACGGGTTGAATCCGCATTACTCCTGCTGCAAGCCTTATTATCATTCAATGAATGAAGCTGCCAATGCCACAAGTAGCTTAATACAAGAACTCTGCAATAAATCCTGTCTTTATGACTTACACACTGTAAGTCACACTGACTTCTGTTATGCTACTCTGAAATATGTTCTTGTTGACTTGGTGGCTGTGTTATGCTCTCATCTCACCCAATTACTAATAATGGACGTGCTAGGTCCATCTCATTTAACCTTTACTGACATGTCGTAGACCTCATAGACGTATGTATGTATGTATGTATTACATTTATCTCTTCATATTGCTTGGTAGCTATGGTTAGCTGCTGAGCGGGACATACAAGCCAGCAGCGTTAGGTTAGCTTATATTTCACAAGGTTTGCATTATCCCCTGCTGCTCTGTGGGCCTACAAGCCAGCAGCATTTACTTAGTTTATTTAGATTGTAGGTTAAGCTAGCCAGCAGTATTTGGTTAGCTTACTTTTCACAAGGTTTGAGTTAGCGTCTGCTGCTGAGCGGGCCATACAAGCCAGCAGCATTTACTTAGTTAATTTAGATTGTAGGTTAAGCGTCATATCACATGACTATAGGTTTGTTAGGGTTTCTCAGTTGGACAGGGCCTCTAAATGTGTTTTGCCTGGGATTTTGGCACAAGGGATTGTTACATCTAATCCTGTGTATTAATGAATATTCTGGTAATGAAAACCAAAAATTAGTTCAAATAATTTGAAGTAAACAAGATTAATTTTAATTTTCTAAATCACTCACTGTCATGAAAGACACAAAGTTACCTCTGAGGAATTAATGGTAAGTAGACGTCTTCATCGCTGCTGTCATCTGTAAGTGCAGCTCTCACTTCAGATGTTTCACATCTGTCAGATTGAAAAAAAAAACAGATATGATGACTGATAGATTCAAATTACCCGGATTAATTTGATGTATGCTCTGTGATAGTGTAAATTTACTCAGTGTTCTTCATAGCGTTGCAGTCATCCTCATCAATGGTGACCTCTATCTCCTCAAAACTGAAATGACACTGGAAAGTGAGGACACTGAATACGACAAAGGGACGTGTTTTATCCATGCAAGCCTAGACTGTGTGTTTACAATCACTTCTGCTGCTGCAACAACAAGAACCAAAACAGCATAAGCAAAGGATTCATAAAACATGTGTCATCTATTTCAGTTTATTTCAAAACTTTAGTTTTTTATTCCTATGTCAAATGGTCCCACAATATCGTAAACATGACGATATATGCAGCATTAAAAAAAATAAAACATACTCATAATGAACCCGTCTGGTATGTGTAGCACTGAATGAGCTTACTTTGTAGCAGCTAGGCATCATTTGCATGTAACTTAATAAAGATAAACACAGCGGAAGGTGACGTGGGAAAGCGTGGCACTTCAGGGTATCACTTCTCAAATCAGAGAGTACAGATTTAACTGCTGATTAATGCTGCACCAGAAACTGAGATGTTATTGACATGTTGGTTCTTCACTTGAATGAACCCCCCCACCTGTTTTAGCCTCTCATTTCACCTGTGCACCTTGTGGTCAGTATGAAAATATCACCCAGCAAATCAATTTTCATGTAAAGGAAGTTACTGTTGGATGCTGCGAGAAATAAAAGGCCCATAAAGTGAATCTAATACTGAGTGACACATAAAACTGCAATGCAAAATATATTAATATATACATTTATATTAATATAAATATGCAAAACAACAAAAACACCCAGACTAACCTGTCTTCTGGAGATGTCCCCTCTGACTCAGTATGTGTAGTGTAACTCTGATGACCTCTGCAGACACATATGCACAGGTCATTTTTAGGACGCTAATTTTGTATTTTGACATGCAGTAAGCACAACATGAACGACGAGTATACAAAGCATTAGGGTGCCATGTAATGTGATGGTTGGCTAGCTTTGGACAACCCCAAATTAATGAATTAGCTAAGAGCGACCAAAAGCCAATCATGACTGACAGGTTAAATTCCAGAGTGAGATTTTATGGTTATTAATTAAAACTGTTCATCTGTTTGGCCTGCGCTTCAACCATCACTAAAATCAAATCCAGCGCTAAACAATTGGAGTTAAAACCTGTTCGTAAAAAGGATGGTGGGATATGACAGTTTACCTTTCATAATGGAGACTTGATGATGTAGGCTCTCGTAGACTAGTGCTAGTCTTTTCATAGCTGTAGGAAAATAATGTTGATGTTAGACTCAAAAAAAAAACTCACCAGGAAAATCTTAAGCTGCACTTGAATTGACAAAAATTAAAGTTACAGATTCATTATAGTTGTTACAAATGTGAAACCCTGAGGTTCAGACATGTTAGCTGATCCCGCTGCTAAGCAGATTTGAATTTACAATACAGTTTGAACAAAGACTTTGATATTGTGATAGCAATGCCAAGTAATGTATACTCAAGGAATAAGCAGCCACAACCTGCTAGCACTGCAAGATACATTTAATGACTATGACTGAAAAAACTGCAAAAAGAATGCATAAGGTCAGTAACAACTGTATTTTTACCATGCTGTGATTATGCCCTGATGACAACGCTTAAGTGATATAAGCCAACAGATCAAACTCTGAGAACTCTTCTTTTATAGTACAGAACTATGCAGGACAATGTTTCAGGATCTACAACTTCTGTCGTGTCCAACAACTACAAGGACAGTGGATGAGCAGGCATCTGAAGACATGACATGATGTTAGTGGATTATCTGTCCAGGAGTAGAACAGCAAGGTTGAAATCGGTCGATAAAACTGAACTTTCTCTCCACCTGTGAAACACTTTGCTGATACAGACATCTATTATTTTTTGCGTTACTTTGCAGTGTTGCAGTGTTTTTGAATCCTGATATCCATCATAAGGAGGGGCGTGCATGTGTAACTGAATTCATAGCACATTCCTGCGTGCAACTGGCCAAAGTTTCCTTTCATGAGCAAGATTTCCAGGACTATACTCACCCTGGCTGCCATGTACTGGACCCACTCCCCCTCTGGTTTACAAGCACTGTTTTGTACCAGAGCAGTTTCAGCTTTTTGTGTACAGCACTCTTGCATAGCACAATGTAGTTTCACTGCTTGGACACAGTTATTGATCACACCAGATGTTTACCAGATGCGCACCAGCCCGTTCCCAATGATGGCAAAAAAAAATACTACCTGCCTCAAGTAAATTTCAGTTTATTATAACATCTAGCTAAAATGAATGCAGTCTATTTTAAGAGCAATAATTCCAGCGTTGGTGTGTTACGTGTTTAAAAGGGGGGGCACAAAAACTCCCAACGAGTACTTCCTTTTTTGCTTAACAATGTATCTGTTTCTAAAATGACTATAAAGCTGTGAAATGTCACTTTAAAGGAGTCGAAGTCACCCGGTCTTATTAATTATCACATTCTTCGAAGCACAGGCAGAGGAGGAGGAGTGGCAGCTATCTTTTACTCTGATTTATCTATTAATCCTAAACCTAAGCAAAGCTTTAACTCATTTGAAAGCCTCACTCTTGCTCATAACCCTATTTGCCTGACCATTTCCTCATAACATTTGAATTTACGATAATGGATTACACAGAAATAGAATTTTCATTACAGTAGAGGTTTATCTGCTGATGCTGTAACTAGATATAAGGAGGTCATTCCTTTATTAAGTAGTTCAGTTCCATGTGCCAGTATAATGGACAACACCAACTATAATTTAACTCCAGCACAAATAGATTATGTTGTTGACAGCACTGCAGCAACACTTGGTACAAGTCTTGACTCAGCTGAGCCTCTGAAAAATGAAGGCCATGAATCAGAGGAGGCTAGCTCCCTCATATAATTCACAGTTGTGCAATTCAAGGCAGGAAGTCTGAAAGCTGGAAAGAATGTCCAAATTCCACTAATCTTGGAAAGATGGTTAAACAACTTTTAAAAAAGCTCTCCGTAATGTTAGAACAGCATATTATTCATCATTACTGGAGGAAAACAAGGACAACCCCAGATTTCTTTTCAGCACTGTCGCCAGGCTGACAAGAGTCACAGCTCTGTTGAGCCATCTATTCCTTTAGCCCTCAGTAGTAATAACTTCAGGAGCTTCTTTACTAATAAAATTGTAGGCATTAGAGATCTTCCCACAGATCTTCCTTAGCTCACTTCAATAATTACAGCATCTAAACCATCAACTTGTCCTCTAGATCTCATCCCAACTAAATCCCTCAATAAGGCTCCACATTAAACCAGATAAATGTATCTTTACTAACAGGACATGTGTCTCAGTCTTTTAAGATTACTGTAATAAAACCTTTACTTAAAAAACCTACTGTAGAAACAGATGTTTTAGCCAACCAATATCCAACCTTTATTTAAGTTGTTGCTCATCAGTTTTGTCACCATTTAAACAGGATTGTTTGAAGAGTTTCAGTCAGCTTTTAGAGTTCATCATGTATTACAGAAACAGCTCAGCAACTTAAAGTTACTAACGATCTCCTCATGGTTTCAGACAGTGGACTTGTTTCTATACTCGTCCTTTTAGATCGTAGTGCAGCATACGCAATATAAATAAAACTGAAGCGAACTGAAACACCTGTTTATAGTTTACCTCGTTTATTTGACATTTGCTTATTTCAAATATTGTATATTATATATATATATATATATATATATAATACATATATAATATTATATTATATTATTCCCAAAACCATTTCATCTGCTAATCTGGATGATTTCACTGGGTAAGGATCATCTGCTGAAGTTTGGGTGATCTTAGTTTGTCCAACAGGTGGCAGTCTGGAATTAATAATGTGCAGCAGAGTATATCTTCCCTTGACTGAGGACAGTTTGCTCTTAATTCCATCTTTCATGACATTTTGGCTGTAATTCATAGTTGTTTCATTTTTGTTTCTATCCAAATAAGATGAGATTCAGTTTTGAACTTGTGTTGAAGATTGAAACTGGTATTTCCCCCTCATACAACAATAGTCAGTGGTGTTTTTAGAGTAGGATATGAAACAAGTACCTCTCTTCTAAAATCCAAAATCTGCATATTGTAATCTGTTCCCCCATTTTTTTAACGTAATGTATTACTGCTTTTTATTAATGGGATCATTGCACAGAAAACCTATGACCATAATAGAAAAAGGTTTATTTTCCAAAGGCCTTTTTTAAAAAAAATTAAGAGCCTTTCAGACCCAAATGTGTTTGAGGTTAGACAGAACTGTAAATATAAAAACATTTTTATTGTAATAAACCATCTATAAGAAGATAATACATATCCTATTACTACATTATTTTGTACACTAAGAGTATACAAGGTTGTTTTTTTTATGTTTGTTATATTGTCAGTTAAATGCTTTCACATTACAATTACATTTACAGGTTATCACAGTACACTATAAATAATTTTGGTGCATTCTTCACTGCCTGTCCTGTGGATTTAGTTTTTTATCTGGATTAGTAAGAGCAGTGCCAAATGTGTTGGTGGTCCTGAACTCACTGAAGCCCATGTAGGTGTAACACACCTCATTCAGTAAAACATCTGGATAAGATGGGAGGGCCAATCTCTAGCGACACACACTCACACCCCACATGCTTCTCATAAGGTTCACACAAAGTTTAATCACTGATGGGTATTTATTTACATATCAAAAACTTAAGATGATGACCTTAAGCTTTTAAAACAATTATGTGCAGAGGGACTTTTTTCATGTTTAACTGTGTTTATCCAGCTAGAAACATGTTGGTGGTAAAGCTTTGGTTTTGACTGAAGAACACACGTAGAGGAAGGGGTATGGGTCAAATCCAGGTCACTGCAGTCCATGTACAAGCCTGTAAGTGTTCATCTCACCAACCACCAATGCCTACGCCACATGCTTTCAAGTTCTGCGAAACAATCTGTTTCAAGCTTGTTCCCTTTTCAGTCATAATAGTTTCAGTAAGAAGCATGCCTCTTCTTTAACTTCACACAGGTGAACACCCTGAACACCCACACCTAACTGCCTTCTCACTCACTCTGTCAAACAGAAACAAAACGTGTCTTCATTCAATTCAGTTACATGTAACTCTTAAACCACAAATCAGTTGCTGAAAGTGAATCTTGTAACAGATTTAACACGTCTTGCCACAGTAAAAATCAGTATGAACCTTACAGCAGCGCAGAGGAAAAGGTAGTTCCAAGTTAGTTAAAGGACAGCACTGTACTGTTTTTATAGTGGTCTAGTAGAGTAAGGGGCACAAGTGACATGAACATAACATGACAGAGGATGTACTTCCCTCCTTGTCGTTTTTCAAAAAAAAGAAAAATAAGATTTACATGTTGTAGCAACCAACCTTCACCCCCAACAGTGCTCACTTTGTATCTTCCCATGTGCAATAATGGTGGAGGGAAACAAAATGTCAAGTGCTGTAATCATCAGATATACAAATGCCTAGTTACCCACTGATTTATAACTGACAACTTAGTGGGTTTCCATACTTCCAAGACAATACTCGGCTCCAAATGTTTTACAAATACCAACCTGTCCAAGAGCAGTAAGGCGACGTCAGTGTCTGACCTCAGTCCCATCTCTTCTTTCAGAGCTCTCCAACGAGGAAAAGCCACACCAATGGTAATCCGTGTTTGTCCTCGCAGTCGATCACTTTCTTTTTTTGACCTTATGCCTGCTTCTGAACGCCGTGTTTCTTTTTTACGTGGGGCACCAGAAGTTTTCCTCAGACGTTTTGTTGGTTTTTCTGCCATAGTGCCCTGACACTTCTAGTTGTTGTAGGTTAGTCCTTCAATAAATCTGTTCCCTGTAAAATGCATCTTGGTCGGTGAGCCAGCGGGAATGTCGCCACAGACATCAGATTTAAAGGGCCAACATACTGCCAAATGAAGATTCACGTAGCATTGATTAACTTTTGTCTACATTGTATTACTCCTTTAGCAAGGCATTTCACGTAAGATAATTTAAATGTTAGTCCTGCACTCCCTTCTAAACAATGTAATATTTGACTATGTTTATTAACGTTTGCCATATACTTAAAGGAACCGTATGTAGGATTGTGGCCAAAACTGGTACTGCAATCACTTTCAAAATACTGTAGAACGGTGTATCCCCTCCCCGTCCCCCCGGACTCGAGGTTGCCAGCTAAGCTGCAGGATCCAATGCTAATGTTGTTTTCCTCGGCGTTTCAGCATAATGACAAAGAAACGGGCTCATAATGCATTGCTAATGTCAGCAATGACGACTCGCCGTTTTTATTTCCCAAACAATTCCTTACCTTTTCAATTCGATGACCCACCTCCTCTGTATGCGCTAACGTAACGTTACTTTGCACGAACATGCATAACTTTGTTCGACTGTCGTGAATATTTGAAATGTCCATTTACATTATGTACAAGTAAGTTAGCCAAACATAGATGACTCTTACCTGTCCAGGAGAAAATTAGCAACGTTGGCGTCTGTCTTCAAATTCTTCTCCGTTTTCAGCCGTCTCCATCTTTCAAAGGCATCTCCTATACAAATCCTTGTTTTATTTCGGACTTTGTCACGACGTATTTCGGATTCATAACGAGGTCTTTTAAGTTTAGTAACGTCAGACATGTTTTATCCGACACGTTCGTAGCTGCAGCTGTGGTAACTAGAGCAGAGCTGGCAACCCGGATGACGAAACTCTACTGACTTCGTGATTAGTAGATAGCTGGAGGGTGGCGCCTCAGACCAAAACACAACACGACAACATCAACATCAGTTGAGGGCTGCAACTTTCACTTTTAAATGACAATATCCTGGCCGGACCACTGTTGTCAGTGATACAAGTATTTGAAATGAACATGATTTCTTCATGTCTAGTGACATATCAGGGCCATTTTATGATTAATTGAAATACATTTCTTACATACGGTTCCTTTAAAACTGAGGCCATACACTATTAAGTCAAAAATATGGTCTTATAGGACTTTCACAAATTCAAATGATAGACAGCAGCGTCTCAGTTGGGTCGTAGATTATCTTCTACTTTTACTTTTCTCTACCTTGTGCAATGAGATATACTATCCCATTTTTTATTTGCAGACGACCGATCTCCGTTTCTTGCTCTTTTGCAGATCGACGGACAGGTTTTGGTTTTTGAAACTCGAACAGGAGCGCTTGTCAGATTAATATCACGGTGTCATTGAGTTTTCGGTCGCTGTTTGGCCACGGGCATAATGAAAACCTCTTTCACGATTTCTTTAGTCATAGTTTATACGCATACAAACGATCGCTTACAGCAGCTAAGCTAGCTTGTTTTCAAATACCCGCCTGATTTCCGCCAGCAGTACAAGTCTTCCGGTCCGAGCCCTTCAGAATAAAGGCGCAATCTCAATAAATTAAACTCCAAAAATATTACATGGCGCCTCTTTATACACGTGTGGCGAAATACTGTTCATGGTCTGCACTTTTATCATTCATAAATAAAGAGGAAAATAGACTGTTTTAAAGCAGCACTAAAGAAGTTTTCCTCTTCGGTCCCCCTACTAAGTGGAATAGTCCATTACTTCCGTCGTAAATAAGTTAGCCTACTGCATCCTACTGTCGCAAGCACGTTATTTGTTTATGCAGAAGCGGCTTTGGAACACCTTAGCTAGGTTTAGCTAACATGAGCATAGCGATAGTTACATACAATAGCGAACACCTTAGCTAGGTTTAGCTAACATGAGCCATAGCGATAGTTACATATATATTAGCACAATAGCTAACGCCTTAGCTAAGATGAGCTGATAAAATAATTGACAATGTATTGTACACCGATGCACACTGTTTAAAAAAAAAAAAGATTACCGGTATTACTTACAAGTCCAGCAGCAGCAAAGCAAAGTCACCATCCGTCTTGCATTTTGTTGCCTCCTTCAGCTCTCGCCAACGAGTATGAGCCGGTCCGATATTCACTCTCGTTTTAGCTCTTTCTTTATCATGCTCTCGTTTTCTTTTCTTCGCCTCATCGGACACTACACTCCTCCTTTTCTTTGCAGGCTCTGTCATGGCGAAAATTTAAAAACTATCTAGCTGGTATCTTCCACACACCTGCTGAGTGTTCTCTCGCTGATCTGATTCACTCTCTCACTGATTTGAGCCTCAACCTACCGGCTTTTGTAGCCGCGTTGCCGTAAAGCAGGTCAAATTTGTAGTCTTTTTAGAACTACAAAAACGCTACCCGACGAAGCAAAGTTACATAGTGCGGTTACAGCCAATAGAGGGCCGCAAAGCGAATACAGAATTGGCTTTCACCCGGTTTTGAGGTGATAAATCACTGAAACTATTTTTGAAACATTATTTTAAGGTACTAAAAACTCTTTAGTGTTGCTTTAAATTATACAAAGTTACGAATTTAGTGCTTGTTAAAGTAAAATGCAGTCAATAACAATTCTTTTTCTGAAAGTTGCATTTTGTGTTTCAATGTGAACACATTTGTCAATAAACTGAACATATGGCTTATGCTAAAAGGCACAACATTAAAGTGAAAACGAATACTGAGTTATAATTTCAAGTTGAATTTGCACACTAAATAAATTGCAATGTGAAAATATACACTATATTGCCAAAAGTATTCACTCACCCACCCAAATAATTGAATTCAGGTGTTCCAATCACTTCCATGGCCACAGGTGTATAAAATCAAGCACCTAGGCATGCAGACTGCTTCTACAAACATTTGTGAAAGAATGGGCCACTCTCAGGAGCTCAGTGAATGCCATCATAGTACTGTGATAGGATTATACCTGTGCAGCAAGTCCAGTTGTGAAATTTCCTCGCAACTAAATATTCCACAGTCAGCTGTCAGTGGTATTATAACAAAGAGGAAGCGATTGGGAACGACAGAAACCCAGCCACAAAGTGGCAGGCTATGTAAAGGTCACCAACTTTCTGCCGAGTCAATCGCTACAGACTTCCAAATTTCATGTGGCCTTCAGATTAACAAGAACAGTGCGTAGAGAGCTTCATGGAATGGGTTTCCATGGCCGAGCAGCTGCATCCAAGCCATACATCACCAAGTGCAAAGCAAAGCACTGTCGGATGCAGTGGTGTAAAGTACGCTGCCCTGGACTCTAGAGCAGTGGAGATGTGTTCTCTGGAGTGATGAATCATGCTTCTCCATGTGGCAATCTGATGGATGAATCTGGGTTTGGTGTTTTCCAGGAGAACAGTACTTGTCTGATTGCACTGTGCCAAGTGTGAAGTTTGGTGGAGGGGGGATTATGGTGTGGGGTTGTTTTTCAGGAGCTGGGCTTGGCCCCTTAGTTCCAGTGAAAGGAACACCAGCGCACAAAGCAAGGTCCACAAAGACATGGATGAGAGAGTTTGGTGTGGAAGAACTTGACTGGCCTGCACAGAGTCCTCACCTCAACCCAATAGAACACCTTTGGGATGAATTAGAGCAAAGACTACGAGCCAGGTCTTCTCGTCCAACATCAGTGTCTGACCTCACAGATGTACTTCTGGAAGAATGGTCAAAAATTCCCATAAACACAGTCCTAAGCCTTGTGGAAAGCCTTCCCAGAAGAGTTGAAGCTGTTATAGCTGCAAAGGGTGGGCCGACGTCATATTAAACCCTATGGATTAAGAATGGGATGTCACTTAAGTTCATAAGCGTGTAAAGGCAGATGAGCAAATACTTCTGGCAATATAGTGTAGCTTCTTTGGTCTGTTTACATAAGGGATGGGCCCAACAAAATGGGCCATAAACTGACAGGGTCATAAAAATACCGTCATAATCTATTTTTACCCGTCACTTTAATTTTTTTAAATGATAATAATGACATATTCAATAGCATTTAATAGTTCCCATTAACTTTAAATACTTTTTCAGAACAGTATTGACTTTAAATGGTAAATGGCCAAGGGTGTGAATTGCAATCTGTCAAAATGTCCGATGGCCTTCAGATTTTTCCATCACTGTTTTAAATAAACGGTCAATGACGGAAAATATTCGGTTAACGCGACCCCTGAGTCTAACTGCACTTACATTATTCTTAACATACCTTTGCCCTTAAATTGCACTACACACTGAATGAGAAAAGTTGAATTTTGAGAACAGGTTATGCTGCTTCTATTCTAAGATTAGGCTCACACTTTACACAAGTTTATACGTACACAATTTAACCTAGACTAAGATACCAAGAGTGTGTTTTCATTTTAGAGGCTGTAGTTCGTGTTACTGTTGTGTTGTACCGACACATGTTTCTGTTATTTTGACAACTGTTTTACTCAGTGGGCTAGTCTAAATAACAGAAACACTTTTGTATTTAATTCAATCCAGTTTAACAGCACCACAAACTTCATCTTTGAAAATGATCATACAGCTGATTCATCACCTTTCTGATGCTATTTTAACATAAATTGACACATTATAGTAGCAAAAGTATATTAGTTATGAGGGTGAATTTAGTGCTGGACTGTTACATTAGAATGCACTGTTTTCACTAGTGTACCTAATGTTTTGGCAAGTGAGTTTATATTCATGAATGATCAAAATACTCCACCCAGTTAACATATAGTAAAGAGCCTCTAGAGCATTGTTGCCATGTTGGAAATCAATGTGTGTATAAAGATTTTAAAATATATGTTCACACAACAAAACAAATAACAATGCTTTTAAACTATGTCAATTAGCACAAGTTGTGAATATAACCTATCTCAGTTCATTTATTTTTTTGCAAAGTACGGATTTGTGTAATTCTGCAGTCCACTGAAATCCATACCGTGTGGCGTCATTGATAGTAAAGCGGTGATAAAGCTGTCGTGCTCCGGTGTGACCCAGGACAGTGCGTGCTGACTCCCGCAGCATCTCCCGCTGTGTGGGACCATCATGTCACTGTGCTCGGCGGAGGGATACAATAACCAATGTCATGGTGGTGCTGAGGCTTTTGCAAAGCAAAAATGTCTGCCTAAGGGAAACTCGTAACTGATATATAGAGGATATTTCCCCACCTATTGCTGTTTAAACCCAAATTTCGCTGTTTTGAGGCGTGAAGCCAGAAAGGGACTCTTCACCAGATCACCCTAGTCGGGATTTTAATCGGAAAGAAGGTAAAATATTAGTAGGAGTTTGCCAAAATCTTTCGGACCCGTGAAAGAAGTTGGGAGTTGAGAAAGACCATCATTGCGTTTTGTATTCTGGAGCCGGGGGTTAAGATGATCACTTGCAATATGTATTTGTATATGTTACCCGTCTTGAGACGTTGTGTAACTAACATTTAAGTCATTTTTACAGCATTGTCTTGTTGGTACTACTGTCTCCGTGGACTGAAGCCGCTGCAGCTGTCTGCAGCCTGCTAGCCGTCTCCAGTCCCTATGAGCCAGTAACGGCTGCTAGCGTTAGCCAGCTAACTAAGTGACGTTAGGTGCCTCCGCTAACCTTAACCATCGTTGTGCTCGGAAAATCTGCTTTAAAAATCACTGACATTAACGTGGGCAGCGGCTGCATAATAGTTGAGTCAGGTGAACGTGTCAACAGTAACATGCGGTGTAGTTACGGCACTAATGCGATGCTGCTGCAGGTCCTGCTTCAACAAGCTGAGACATCCATTCAGAGCGCTCCCACCAACCGTCTTATCTCTAATAATCAACGAGGAAAAAAAAATAGCCTACCTAAGGGTGAACGAACGATTATTTTTTTGCAATATATAAAACCGTGTCCAAACTGTCTTTATATGATAAGACAACTTTATTTCACAGTGCTGGTCTTTATTCCGCATCCATAACAAATGCCTCCCGTGGCAGTCATTTCCTGTGGCACTAGTCCCCGCTGTTAAATAAAGCAGCAAAGATGTGACCTGATGGACTGTGTTTCCTCCAGGTTCCTAGATCGCCAGGATGAATCCTCAGCAGCGGATTGCCGCTCTTGGAACAGACAAGGAATTAAGTGACCTGCTGGATTTTAGTGCGGTAGGGTGGCTTCTTGTTTATTTGTAACAGCTCTGACAGCTTAGAGGTGTGAGGATCACACAATAAAAGGCTAAATGACCACTAATTGATCAGTTCTTATCAGTGTTGACTAATGTGATTTTGCAAGCTGCTTTGGTTATTCTTTTTTTTAAACATTAAGCTCCAACTGGAATTCATTATCTGAACAGTTGCTTTTACACAGTTGGTTTAATTTTAGGTATATCCATATTTTTCTTTTCAGATGTTCTCTCCACCTGTAGGCGGAGGGAAAAATAGGCCTACCACACTTGGAAGCAGTCAGTTCAGTGCATCAGGTAGGACATCATCCCGTCCAATGTATTCCTATAAAGTCCTCAGATATGCAGTCTCCATTTGCATGACTCATACCATGAAAATTAGTTGTTTACTGACTTCTATCTTTGTTTAATGCGTGTTTGGGTTTTATTTATAAATGGAAGTCGAAGGGAAAAGTGTCTTAGTCTTCAGCCTTGCATGCGATTCTTCTCCCCCCTCTGTGTGACGCTTGTGTGTGCTTTTCACATCTGGCGCTTGAAACATGAGCTCTCCACCTGGAATTGCAGTGCAGTAAGATGTAAAACAAAGCACCGTTTAGGCAATAGATGTGGGTAAATGTTTTATTGATCTAATTGCAACCACAGGGTAATCCTGTGAATCTTACGTGTGTTTTACCTTATAGTCAGATGTATAAATAAAGCCTAAACCAGACATGCTTTGGCTGCTTCAAGGCGTTTGCAAGTGTTCACGGAAAATAATTTGTGGTGTGCTGGAGGAAATTTTTTGAATTTGCATTAATTCATGCGTCTGAACAGGGTTAGAAGTGGAGCTTCTTCAGTTTGTAGTTAAATGATGTTGGGAGATATTTTCTTGAGCTGTTCTCTACTTTTCCTTTTCTTCTTTCAAGGAGCAGTCTGATAATTGCTCGGCCACTCAAAAACACACACACACACACACACACACACACACACACACACACACACATACATTTAACTGTGACCTACACAAATCACTGGCCATTTTTAAGCATCTTTGCTGCTAAACATGTTGTTGATGATATTGGTGTAATAACAAGAGTCCAGAGTCCCTGATTGTGGATTGCTTCCTATAGCTATAAATGCTACAGGACATTAATCCGAAGCACATCTATTGTCTGATGTGCCACTAGAAAAAGTCAACAATCAAGCTCTATGTTTTCTGAAAGCATGTCTTGTGTGCATCCACAAAGCCTCGTTGTAGTCAGTTATCTGTGAGACGAAAGGCACACATTGAGTAGAAATGACAAAGAAACAAGAGCAGAGCTGTCACACATGAACTGTGGAGCTGACTTTTGTAATACCTAATCATTCAAGTGAGGAGGATGTTGTGTATGTGTGTGCGTGTGCTCTATTTAGCAAAACAAATGACAAAGAAGCTGCAGTCAGGTTGCCGTGGGGTTTTAAGTAAAGTTACACCTTTCTGCCGAGGCTCCCAAGAAAATGTTCATTCACTCGCACCAATAATATAAAGGTTATCGATTATAATTGCTCGCATTAGAGGTGTTTTAATTAACCAGTGAAAACATATAAGACAGTAAAGTACAAAAAAAGCATGGAACGTGTCTTCAGAGATTTGAATCAATAGCTTTTTGAAGAAATGGGGTTTATTGCAGTGTCTTCTCACTTGATTGCATCAGATAATACAATCGCTAAACTAGCACCTCAGTATGTTTTTAGTTATAGTGGGTGACATGTTTTCACAAGGCTCAAACACACTGATGATACATAATGAAACACTTGATTTTTGCTGAGGTTGATTGGTTTGCAGATGTTGTTCTGGAAACTGGAGTTCACTGGAAATGACAGCGTCATTATGAATTCATAACTGCGTGTTTTTATGATTTAACGTAGTAACGTGTGGACATCGTATGGACATTGTGTGGACAGCCACCTTTTGGTTTGGCCGTGCACTGGGCTGTGGCTTCCAAAAGAGACCAGCGTCAGCATGGTGCTTTTTTGTTTAGAACAGAAAAGAACTGGAGACTGTCAGGAGAATTGTGTGTTGCAGCCGAAGCTCATTGTCGCTGCTGTGTGGTGTCCGCTGACTAACTTTAACACCTTTAAAAATACAACAAAGTGTAAATCTGGGCTGTTGTTTGGTACCAAAACAAAAATTATAAAGCAAGTTGGACGTGGCTGGGAAAAAAAGATGTTTACCCTAATTAATGTTTATGATTTTCTATACATTTTATTTGTAATATTTCAACTTCCTTTGAAGATTTTTCTTAGAAATGTCAGTTTATGTGATGATCTGTGAAATAGTGTTGCAAAATCAAATAACAGCCTGTATCGCAGTCATTATTTAAAAAAATAATTGGCTATTTCTTGTGGCCTAAAAACAACTTATCAGAAGCTTAAACTTTATTGCAACTGACACATGTTGGAAGCAGCTGTTATAATCCTGACATGATACATTTCTAATGACTGATGGTACATTATGACGTATGCCTCAGTTGTTTGAATGTAAGGTGTTTTGACTAATCACCTCTTAAGTCAGTGAAGAAGAAAAAAGGAAACAATGCAAAATACCAGAGATGAGTTTGTGGAAAAGACCAGCCAAAGAATTATTTTGTTGATTTTCTGTCTTTTTGTAGCGATAACTTCAAGAAACTGCGCATGTGAAATGTATCAGGGTTCTCATTTCCAACAAACAAACAGAATTTTGACTCGGGAGTGGATTCTAATTTCAGAAAGCCAAATGTAGCTTGCATCTGCATGCATACATTTTGATTTAAATATTCAACTATTGAAGGCCTATAGTGGGCAAATCCCTCCCCCCTTCAGCTTCCAGTCAGAGCTCATGTCTCTCTCATCCTCAAGGTAGGGAAGAAGCACCTATATAAGTGATTGTGAACTTAAGGCGAGGGAGTGTGCAGACACAAGTGTGAAAATTGCAGGGAATGAGAGTTTGGATTATTGCATCTCAGCTGGGCATAGCCAGATAATTGAGGCAGAGTGGGACAAGCAAGACCCTTCAAAAGTGTGCCAGAGAAAGATGGATTGGGAAAAATAGCCAAAGTGGCTCTAACGGAGATTCATCATTTCTCCCCTCCAGCTGTGTTGATGATGCAAATCTGATGAGGTTATTGAGTCTTTGGTGTAGAGGGGCAGTGGATGGCTGCTGTGAAATGGGTAATTTTCATTTAGTGGTATGTAGCGCTACATTTGTTGGCTGTGACCAGCAGCTGGTGTAGGTTGGTTTGTCAGTCAGCCAGATCCCAAAATGAAATGATTCATTGCTGGCCACGACTACAAAGAGCATCACTGCTGCCACACTTTGAGTCAAGTTTTGTACGTAAAGCAACAGCTTGTTCCAATGGAGAGCCTGGCCTGCAGTCAAATGTGGCTCGTGTCAATACTCATACTGGGTAGAAATGATGAAATTATTCATTAGCAGATTCGGTAACACTAAAAATAAAACAAACAAACAAAAAATAAAGCAATCTTTGTGGCAGTTTACTTAACAGATCTGCCTGTTGTTTCAAAATAGGTTCAATTGAATTAGTTAATTAAATCCAACGCGTATTAAAATATGTAGTAGTTTATTACGGTTATTAAAACACATCATGTGGACGTCTCTGGACTGCATTTGTGTTTCAGGCTGCATGTTATGATCTCAACATTTATTTTCTGTTCTAGCAGCACTTTTTGGACTTCTTATTTCGGTTGTGTCATCATAGTTGTGCTTGTTTCTTAGGAAGTGTTGTGACTTGCAGTTATGGAGTATTCAACCACACCTATGGATATTCAGTCTTTGAACTTATGAGTTTGATGTTGTACTAGTGTAATGCGTGTGTATAGCGTAGCAGAGGGCATTGACCCTGTCTGACTGTGTGTTCCGGTGAAAACAGTTCTGTCATTCTGAGGCCAGTTTTTGTTTCACATTCATTATTTATATGCATGCAGTCATTGGTTTTACTATTAGTGCTGCTGTCAGTTTATTTATTCAAGAAACCATTATCATCTCAGAGTCAAAACCATGGAACAGAACTCACTAGCGTGTGACTGTTGTAAGACATGGTGGTTTGAACCCAATATGATGTGTTAATGTGGTAATGTTATCGTATTTATAGACAAAAGACAAGACTCTGGGTTTAATGCTTTCTGCCACAACAAACATCTATATTTGCCTTGACACACAGAGATAATACATTTATTTTGGGTCACTTTAACGTTATCTGTGCAGGAAATCAGGTTAACTAGTTTTAAAATCTTAAGCCCACCTTTGGGACAGTAGTTGTGCTGTAGTTTTTGAAGATGTATTCAGTCCCAGAAGCAGACGATTCTTTAATCAAACTAAGCTGCTCATAATGTAGATGAAGCTGATCCTAGTTTCTAAATGTATTTAATGATGATTAAGCGTCTCTTAAAATTGGAAGATTATTGCATCACCACACCACAACCAATTGGTTTGCCCTCTATATTTGGAAGTTGTCATCCTTGAACATGTTTAAAGTTTAAATGTACATGTAATTATAATTAGTCTAAATATGTGTTGCCATGTATTTCTTTATCTACATCCAAATGTGGGCTTTTGACTACTTTAGAACTAAGTTTGCCAATTTAGTTTAATCTTTAGTTTCTCCGTCAATCATACTTCATTTACAACTGAAACTTACAAATAAAAATATATATATTTTAGGTATTTTGTGGAAAATCGTAAACAGGTAATAGGTAATCGGTTAGGCCTGATCATCTTTTACACCTCATTTAACATGGACCATGCTACTGCATGTTTGTATTTGGTCTGGTTTGTGTTCACGCTGGCTCTTTAATATTTCAGTATTGACTGATTGACTCATAGATTGGACAGTATTGTTGGTGTGATTAAGCATTATTACTACTGATTATACATTACATATAATGACAAACGGGTAGCGATTAAACACAACAGACATCTCCTCCTATGTCTTGTGCTGCCATGTCATGGATTACTGCATCAACATTTGATGAATACTCCAACCGAAAAACTGAACCTAGCAGGTTACATTTCCTACATAGAGACAGTAGATTTCCTGTGTGACTTTTCATTCTGACTTGTTGACTGCATCCAGATTAATGGCAGATCTCTGCACGTTGTGACATTGTAAATAAAGAAGCTGGTATTTGGCCATTTTTGTCCTGCGGTTTGCTAAGTTGGCACTTTGTGATGCCTCTGCCTTGTTGCATGCTCTTACATCAGGAGTATTAATTTCAGTCTGTGAAATTTTTCCATTTGTGCAGAATATATCTTAGTATTTCTGTTGGATGACGTTTTACTGAATCAGGGGTTTGGGGAGGGTGCAGCTGTTTATGAATGACCCAGTAGAGACAGTAAGAAAGGAGCAGTCAGTCATGACAGCCAACCTCTGTGCTCACTCTGTCAGCCATTGATAACAATTGGTTCACCAGAAGGTTCTCAAAAAAGAAAAAGCTTTGATTTGGCCTAGCGAAAAATGTTGTTGGTTAGATGAATGGTTAGATGAACTATACACCCATGAGCCACAATATTAAAACCACTCACCGCTGAAGTGAATAACACTGATTTCATGTTATATTTTTCTGGGTAACCTGGGTCCTGGTATTCATGGGGATGTTACTTTGAAATGTACCACTAACTGAACGTTGTTGCAGCCCAAGCACAACCCCACGGCAGCGACAAAGGGGGTTCCTTGCATCCTGGTGCACATGCACCCGGCTATCCACATGATTTAAATGGAAATGAGATGCATCAGACCAGGCTACCATTCCTCTGGTTCAGTTCTGATGCTCACGTGCCCAATTTAGTTATTTCGTACAGGGGACAGAAGTCAGCATGGATACTGGGACTTATCTGTGGCTATGCAGCCCCGTACATAACAAACTGTGCTGCACTGTGTATTCTGACACCTTTCTGTCAGAATCAGCATTTTGAGCTACATTAGCTTTTCCATTGGCTCAGATTACACGAGCCAGCCATTGCATGAAGGATCCTTTGCTGACCTGGAGCCTGTGGCATCACCACTTTCCTTGCGCTTTCAATACATACTGACCACTGCATACTGGGAACAGGAGGTTTGGAGAGCCCCGACATCTAACCATCACAATTTGGCCCTTGTCAAAGTCACTCAAGTCTTTCCACTTGCCAGATTTTCCTGCTTCTAACATCAACACTGAGGACAAAATGTTCTCTTGCGGCCTAATATATCCACCCACTGACAGGTACCAGTGGGTGGGTAATAATGTTATGGCTGATCAGTGTATATAGTATGAAAGGCTGTAAAACCAATACAGAGAGCCTAAAGAGGCTAAAAAAACAACAATGTTGGGTGATAATTCCTTGTTGGTTCTTAACATATGGTTATTTTTGTTGGTCATGTGAAAGTACTAGATTTTGAGCATATTTTCAAATAGCTGTAGAACAGCCTTTGTTCTCCTAATTCATTATACTTATATTTTATCCAGTGCAGTTTTTTTCGTGTGTCATTGAAGGATCTTGTTTTGCTGCCTGTCTGTGCAGTGAGAAGAGAAGAAACCCTTGAGCTCTTGTAGGAGATGGTAATCAGACAAGAGGACAACCAGTGGCCCAGACAGCAAACACTGCCCATTGTTGTTAGTCAGAGTGTAAAAGGCCTCAGTTGGGCTACAAAATGTCACACTGGTGTCGTCACTCCACCAACAGTAGCAGTTCGTATAGAAACACAAGTATCACAGCCTTGAATATGAATGATAACACAGCTAAGTGATGAAAGTGAGACCAAATGAACGGTATTAATGTTTTTCCATAAAGCTGCTGAAGAAGAGGAAACGAATCTACTGTGTGTGAGTATCGTGTTTGTCAGGATGAAACTTTTCTATAGCTCTGCTCACTGGAGCATGATTTCTGGTTAAAGAAATGTCACGACTTTCTGGTTAAGTATATAATTAGACATACAGGTTTCTGAACAAGAAGTTATCAGTGACATGGGTATTGAAACAGGCTTAATAATACTAAAAATAACCAGTCACTAAAGTGTGTATACAATCTGACACCGTGTCTGTAATATTCAGTGTCTTATAACCATATAATTCCACCTCTTCATCATTTTCTGTAACACCAAAATGTCTGGTTTAAGATTAATAGCCTTACTGACGCATAAAAAGTGCCCATTAAGCTGCATCGGACCTCATTAGGTTAAATTGATACATTATGTGTTGCTGCTTGCTGAGTCCAGTTTTGTCTGCAGTGAATCAGAGAATCACTCCACACATTTTGATCTGTGATTACAGGTTTTTTTTGGCTGTGCATAATTAACTTCTGCTTTTTTTGGAGTTGTTTGTTTCACATGTGTAAATTCTGCTTCTTGGATTATATGCCCCCACTTTTCTGCCTGGAAGCATATGTCAGGGGTAAAAATGCATTTAATATTGAAAAGTTTTGTTTGTTGTTGGCTATATTATTATTTTCCAAGTATTGTGTTTTGTTGTTTTTTTTTTTTTTTTTTTTTAAATTTGATATTCTTTATTTGAAGTAGAAAATGAGCAAATGGTATTGCATTATACTGAGAAAGATGAAATTACAACAGGGCCGATCAATAACTTGGAGAATGCTGATGCTTCACCCGCTCTGCAGTTATGCATTCTTTGTGGAGAATTTACTGCAACACAATATTGTTTCAAACAGCAAGAACAATGGAGGCATCAAATATTTGTTACTGACTATATCACGTAAATTAGATTGTAAAGATCAAATATTATCCTTTTCAACACATGCCAGATGCTCTACCTTTGCCGTGTGGTTGGCATTATTGATTTTATTTGTTTATCAGTTTGGCTTTTGAAACAGGTTTTCTTTCATTCAAAAACAATGAGTTTTATCAAGTTTTGGTGCTCAGCTGTTTAGCTCGGCACACATCAGATCATGGAATTGTTAGTTGTTTTTTGGTGCATTAGGACCATCTGAAGGAAAAAATACTTTTCTTTCTGTAGGTACCAAAGATACTAAGTTGTTGCTTGTCATAGTTAAGTTGTAAAGTCACACCACTATCATGCTAGTTGTTTGACTATGATAATCTGTACTCAAGTGAGTAATCAGGTCTTAAATACTACACAGACCCTTTTATAGTGTGGGAGTAGTTAGAGTAGCAGCTTTGGGACTGAAAAGACACAAGTTCACATCCCCCAATGGTCACGGCTGAGGTGCATTGAGCAAGCAGCTAACCTAAATTTCTCCTCAGACGCTGCACAAAAGAGGCAGCAGCCCACTGCTTCAAATGTACAGACTACTGTGTGAATGAATGGATGGGTCAAATGTAGAGAGGAATTTCCCCATGTGGATGTGGGATCAATACAGTAAAATGATTATTTAATTACCGCTTTGACAAGTTTTATGTACGCTTTCTTTAAAGAGTGAAGCTTCAGGATTTTGACTGTGTGTATTAGATTCACCCAGGTTACTAAGTTTCCTGGCAAAGTTTCTCATTGCTTTCTTTAAGCTCAGGTTTGGATAAAGTCATGGTAGAAGGTGTAGGCTGAAAGTTGTATTGGCTGCTATTTAGGGCTGCACCTAACAACCCCTTTCAGCAATTACTTTCGTCAGTTAATCTAAAAATAATTTTCTTTCAGATTCATCTTTTATTTTTTAAAAATATCAGAAGATTCAGACTCACATGTCTTGTTTTGTTCAACAGTCCGAAACCAAAGGTTATTTAGTTCTAATTATACAAAACAGAGGGAAAGCCGTAAGCAGCTGCAGTAGCATATATATAGATGGTATTTTTGCCGGAGTGCGACTCGATTTATCAGTTATAAAAATGTTGGCCAATCAACCAAAGAATAAAATGATAGCTTCACCTTTACTGTCGTTTTAAAAGGGGATTTTCTCATTCATTGCCATTTGCAGTATTTGTCATCATATGGGAAACATGTAGGAACACAACACAAGGAAAAAACAGAGAAAATACAGGTTGGAAAGGTTGTAGGGTTGCTTTGAAATGGCGTAGTTAAAAACAGAAGATCTTTTTTGGTTATTTTCATTCAGTCATTACAACAGAGTGTACAGTAGAATGTAGGGGCTTTTTGCCTAGCTCAGTGTGTAAACTTGAACATAAAAGCAAGCACCCAAATGCAAACACAAGGGGAGGCAGGAGCAGGAAACAAGAGAACTTTAATGAAACATACAAAATCTGAAACGAAAAGCACTGCAGGGTAGGCAGGTAAAATCCAAAACCACGTGAAATCCAGTTAATATAGAAAGCAAGGCACGTGGAACTAGGGAAAACAGGATGGAACACAAGGAAACAAATTGCTTGCTCAACGGGCAACTTGACAAAAGGAAAGACAGGACTGTATATAACACACGTGGGCTGAGGAATTGACGAGACACGGGTCAAACTATTGAGGGAGAAACACACAAGGAGAAACCTTGATCAGAGGGAAAACACAGACAGGAAGTTAAGCAGGAAACACCAAGGAAGAAGCTTACAAAATAAAAACAGGAAGCGCGAGGAAAAATAACAAGGGCCACAGAAAATATTCAAAACTTGATATTGTGAACAGAAATAGGCCTCTGAAGACAGTCCTGCTCTAATTCTCCTTTCATGACTGTATGTTTATGATCATTTTGGAGGATGTAGTTTGCGGTGTTCTTTTATTCACATAAAAGTGAATGTAAAAAAAAGAAGAAAAAAAAAAGTGGTTGAATATATTTGTCCATAGTGGTCAGTCTGTATGTTTGTGTTCAGATGTTCACATATTCAACTCTTGTTAAAGAGACCTAGGTGGTCATGTGTGTTTGTTGGCCAGTATTGTCTTTATCTGGTGATAGAGATGTTGAAAACTTCTTCACCGTGTCCATTTACGTGGAAGAGAGTGCAGAAACATGTACATTGAACTGTGTGAGTAATGGTGACTGGCTGACTGAGTCGTGCATCTCCTTTTCTGACAGGTATGGATGAGCGGACCAACCAAGCGTCTTGGGCCCCAGGTGGCGAGTCCAGTCCTTCCTATGAGTCCTCGAGGGTAAGATGACCTACACCTTAACGCCTCTGAGTAGCCTTTCTGCTCCACAGCACATCATTTAACACTCATTACATCGAAGTGGTACATTCACAATGTTTTAGTCTGACCTTATCCCTATACCAGTCATGTTGTATGACCTGTAATAGACATATTTCTCTGTGACAGACGGGACTGGTGGAATTGATTTTTTATTTTATTTTTAATCCAACCATAAATGTTATGCAGTTAGGAGGAAAAATCAGTGACTGACATTTGATATTACTGAGATAGCACTGAGCTTCTTTTTATTGTTGGAGATTTCTTAGCACATTTCATCTCAAATTATGTGTTTATGCTGCTCATAATACTTCATACACTTTCACAATGCAAGTCTTTTTACCCCAAGGCAATTTTTTAATTATTGTTTTAATGTCTTGTAGATTAGGTCTGTTTCTAGGCATTACTCTATGCTCACTTAATGTGCTGGTGAAATAACTCAAACTATGGATGACTCATGGACAGGGTAAAAGCTAAGTTCAAGATAGATTTTTATATATATATGTAATTTGTAACGCACAAATTGTATCCCTTGCCCCTGTTGGTGTTTTGAAACTACATCATCTGTATAAGTGTCAAACATTATAGGTGTCAGTAAGTAAGAAATTAATATAATATATTAGTATTACTATGCCAGCTATTTTATACATTTGCTAATTAATAGTTTAGTCTACAAACTGTAAAAAATGTTTGTGGGGGAATTTCAGTATGGAGTCTTTTGAAATTCATTAAGATCTGCCAGGCCACTCAGATCATTTGGGCTTTATGTGGTCATGGTCAGAAGAGTAACAGCAGCGTAGTCATACACGTCATCTGAGCACTGTTGAGTTGGTTTTTGTCTAAAACCCAATGACTGCTATCAAACAAGCAAGATATTTAGATTCCGCTGTTGTGTCTGTTGTAGAAGACAGTTAAATAATTTTAAAAGACGGACAATTAACAGCAGTTAAGTAATTTGTTGAGAAGCATTGGTCACATTGGTTGCTCTGATTGGTGGTCCAGTTACGTGCGGAAGTATTTTTTTCTCTGTATTGGTTGTGTCCCATAATGAAATCGGTGTATTACACAGTTCAGAAATTTTAGTCGGCCTGCAGCAGGCTAGGTGATTTTTTAGCAGCTCACTGACCACCTCAGCATACAGGCCAGTCATATTCACAGCGGCTGAAATCTATGTTTAGATTATAATGCTGTTCTTAGAAAGGGTTTGCACAAGTCGTTGCAGACATTACAATAAATTGTTTTCATCGGTAAAACTCGAACTAGTTTATATTTTAGAAGTTTGTTGGAATCCCAAATCACTCAACTTATTTATGGCCATATTTCTGTAAGTATTATTTACAAAATGTGTTTCTTGTGTTAGAATTACATTAAGATGAAGCCATGTTCGTCATTCTTTTGACCTCTCAGCATCTGAGCAACTACTTCAATAGTTCAAAGTGTGTTAAAAATGTTTGCTTATGATCACAGATCTACACTAAATGAGACATTTTAGTTGACAATCCGTATGAATTTAAAATAATAATTACCTATTTTGTTATAGCCTCTCATTTTTAATGTGGAAAAATATTTTCAAGTGTTTTTCAAGTGACAATAGCAATGATGACGACTTGTGCATGTTAGATGACATGTTTGAATTGTGCCTGTATGTCTTGTTCAAGCGAGAACATCTCACTGTTTGCGTGAGCAAGTGTGAACAGCTCTCCCCCTGTTTGTTTGTCCCTCACACATTGGTTGTTCTAGATGCCCTGTATGAATTTCATTTAATGTCAATCTCCTGTCACTTTCTATTAGAATTCAGTTAAATGTCAGAGCCACTCGGGCTGCGTTACCTTGTTTATTTCTCTGTGCCCTTCCCGAATGAACATCTACAGGCTATGGTAACATAGGCAGCTTGATTTGAATTGTAAGACAGAGACGCTTGAGATATCTTTGCTCCAGGTGCATATAAATGAGTGATTCTGACATTACAAGGCACAGCATCAGCCGACAGACAGCTGTTTGCACCTCCATAAGGCGCGCATGCAAACACTCGCATGCCACACTCTCACACAGCTGCACATATATCTTATGTTGATAGAGATTTGATTGATATCGTCTATGGAGTATCATATCCTGCATTTCTAGCTCAGCAAAGGAGTGGCATTTTTTTTTTACACCTCAGTAGACTACAATAATCTGCTGAGCTGATTTCTGTTTTTCAAGGATTTTTCACATTCATAGTTATTGCCGTGGTTGACTGTGTGAATGGTGACAAGATCAGATTCAGAGCAGATGTATTACTATCATGGTATCATTAATGGATGGTGCTCATCAAAAATGGGTTGGTTAAGTATATATTTATTGATAATATAAAGTTGGTGTACCATTCATCTGTAGAGTCAGATGACTAAAAATGTTTCCAAAAGACAAATTCTGTTTAGTCACATTTTCCATTGATCATAATTAACAGTATGTGGATGAAAAAAATCATATTAATAAGGCATGAACAATATTTGAGTGGAGCAGTTTTTTGCTTAAACAGTTTCCACTTTGGTTGATGATGTTGTGTTTTATCTCCATATACATTAACACTGTTTTCTGTCTTGTGTTGCCTTTAATACTTTCCCAAACTATGTTTTCCATCTTTTACAAAAAATTCTGAATGAGCTTGTCAATAGAAGAGAGCTTTATGAAATGAACTGCCATAAATAATTTAAATTTATTATCAAAGTTAATTAGTTTTCACTTTGACTTTAGTGTATATGAATTGTATATGAATAGTAAAATGTGAAATGGCTAATTTGTTTTTGTTAACCACAAAGTAAACTGAAAATGCCACCATTTTACAGGGCCGAATTTTAAAAACTTAAAGAGGAACAAGAAAGTCACAATGACATTTGCCGTTAAACTTCATAACTGACGCAAGGGAAAATAAAATCAGTTGGTGTTTGTGTGGTGTTTTTGTTATTCCTAATTTTTTGTTATGAAAACCATCTAGCAAAAGGCATTGTCACAGATTTTTTCAAATGTGTCTATGCATTAATACACCACACATTGGACAGGAGGCTTTACATTTAAACCCGTTGGCAATTTAGTGTTGTCATTCAGTTTAGATATAGAAAAGGAACCAGTTTCAACTAAACCCACTTTTGTATGCAGTAATGACTATGTCCCTGCAGTTTTAAGTCTGTTATTCTGTCAAGAACTCTTTGTTATTCTCTACTTTACCTTAATTTTGACTCAGAAACAGGCATAAATCTTTTCTGAAGTTAAAATTGGCAGTAAGATGTTTTTATGAATGACTCATTTTAGGATTGTATTACGTAAACAAAAATTTGGTTATTGATTAAAAGGCAGGGATTATCTTTAAGATGTGTTCACAGTGTCTGTCCAAGGCTATTGGAAGAAATACTGAGTGCCTCATCTTTCAGCCTGTTACAAAGGGAATTCAGTCTTGTCCCTGAGCTTGTTTGAGCTGGTGCGCTACGAGTGTGTGATCAGTCGACTGTGAACAGTCCCGAGCCCCGCCGTGACCTTGGCTCCCGGCCAGCCGCTGTATCCTGGGCAGCTGTGGCTGTAGGCTGGCGGTCTGACAGGCAGGGCTGTGCCCACCGCAACCGCACGACAACCCCCACTTCCCCAGTGCCCTGCCCCAACTTGATACCCGACCCCACACGCATCCATCATGAGCATATCATCACTTCCCAAGTGGCCACATGCAGCCACACGTTCACCTGGGATGCAGCACAGTGTGTGGAAGAGATGACTCTTTAAATGCTGTGGCGAGTGATGGAGGGTCGAGGCGTGAGCTCCAGCCTGCATGCTGCCACAGTGATCTGACAGTTATTTAGCCAGTAGTGCTAACGTAGCCCTGTGGCAGCGATGACAGCGTGTGTTAGTGTCTCGGAGAGATGTAGGCCACCAGTGTTTGTGAATGATGAGGGATGTGTGATTGATGATCTAATGGTCCCAGAGGAGTAAACACAGTGTGGTTGCCTTAACACACAAACAGATATACACTTAGCCTGGTTTTGACCATTATCCCCCTACTTCTTTTTCCTGTCCTGCTAACTGACCCTGCTAGCCTTTTCCTGCTTCCCATTGTCATAAAAATCAAAGAATTGAATGAGGAAGAAAATAGTGAGAGAATAGTTTGGCATTTTGGGACATACACTTACCTTTTTGACTAGGTGGAGTTAGACGTAAAGGACAGATATTTATCCGTGAAGCTACATCATGAGATGGGTTAGCATGGACCTGGAAGCAACTAGCTTGGTCCTGTCAATAAACAAAGAAACAAATGAATAAATAAAAACTATTTCTGGCAGGGTGAACAAACTTCCAAGGATATCTGATGGTTGCATGGCAACTGTTAATAGCCAAGAAACAATCAGACTTTCTGTATGGTGACAAATATTTGCTTTTACTTAAAAAAACAACATATAACAGCTAGCTGCTCTCTCTACACTCAGCCTTTAAATGATCTAACTCACGGAAAGTGACTGTTTTTTCCTTGTTTTGCAGCAGAAGAGAGCAAATGTTTTCGCTTGCTTACGTTAGTTGTGTATGTCTGTGTCTGTGTGTGTGTGTGTGTGTATTAGTTTGCTACGGCTTCTCGCGGGGCTGTTGTTGTTATGGAGTCTGTTCATGGTGTGATTAACAGTGTGTGCGGCCTGGCAGGAGCACAATAGGGAATCTCTGAGGATTCCCTCGACACAGCACAACGCTCCACTGCCTTTGAAATTACTCCATCACCATCCACTCAAAAAAAAAAGATGGATAATGAGATTTATTTTTTTTAACTCTATGTTGAATGCAAAGGGTATGAGTTGGTGAAAATAGCTCTATAGAAATGCAAGCCCACTGCTGCTCGGTCCCTCTGCTGAGAGTTAATGTAGTTTGGGAAGATGTGTTTGACTGGGGCACAGGAGGATTTTCACAGGGCTTGGGATTAGCACTGTAACGGAGCATCTTTTATTACAAGGGACCCCGAGTTTTCAAAAACCATACTGTGACCGATATTTAGACCTAAGCCCCTGAAGCTGATAAGTGTCATGAAAAGGCTCTGTTAAGCTGCAGGAGAAAAAGGCAATTTCTTTAAGCTGCAGGTACCTGGAAATGATGTTGGATTGCATCTCTCTGTTTCTCCCCCTTCTATTAAACAACAACTTCTTATGATCTACTTTCATGAAACGGTATCCAAACCTGTTATCACAGAGACAAAACGATAGAATCAGTAAGAAAACTTTTAAATAAACACAAATAAATACGCTTGAGAAAATGTTCTCTGAAGTTGTGCTGATTTTCTGTGACAAAGAAACCAACTCAAACTCTAAAGATATTTGTAGCAGCTATTTGTTGGTGAAATGTCTTTAATATGAAGTTCATATGCCGAGGAATTTGACAACCTAATAGTTAAATTTACAACACAGTGGCATTTGCTGCTTTTTAAGAGCCCAAATCTTTGCTTCATGACTGTTACTACATGAATTGTTTTATATAGAAACAGTGTCAGAAAGGTGGTTTTCAACTGTTTGATAATTTTGGAAGATATAGTTTGTCGTGCTATCAAACTGGATTGAATTAAACACTAAAGTGTTTCTATTATATTGACTAGTCCACTGACTAAGATGGCGTTGTCAAAATAATAGAAACAAGTGGGCATCGCACAGTACAATTCAATAGTTCTACAAACTACAGCCTCCAAAATGAAAACACAGTTGAATTAGTTCTCTATGTTATTTTGAAACAAATGCTCAATACCATAACCTCCACAGAGATGAGATTTAGTGCAGTGCTGCTATATTAGAATGTGTCTGTTTTCACTGGTGTACCTAATGCTATTGCAAATGTTAAACTGTCGCTAACATATTTTCTTTCTCTGTCATTATTTGTGACAATCATGCATAATAAACTAGTTAGTTTATTGGCATAAGCGACCAGTTGTGATGTCCTCTTAGTAATTAGTGGTATGTTGTAGCACACAATGATTGAAGTTGCCTACCAATGCACTTAATATTCCAATCTCTTCCCCCCCAGGATTTCTCAGACAGCCCTCATTACAGCGATCATTTGAGTGACAGTCGATTAGTGTCCCATGAAGGATTGTCCTCAACACCTTTTATGAACTCAAACATAATGGGTAAGTAAGTGACTCCTTTCAACTCACTCCTCACACGCCCTGCAGTAGTGAAATGACATGCTGTAAAAGAAATGTGCCTGGTTGACGTTAAGGGACATTATACATCTGGAGGTAGCAGTACTGAAAGGCTCGCCAGGCTATAGGACTATTTTCTTCCCTCTCATCCTGTCTTTATTTCCTCTCTTAATCCCCCCTCCCCTTTCTGTGTCTCCCTCTTCCTCCTCCTGTGATGACCCTCCCCCAGGCTAGAAGTCACGCCATCAGTATAGCTTTCCGTCATAAGGAGCTGTCTCCTAGACATCAAAACTTAGCTCTCAGCAGCTTCCGATAGCACAGAGTCTTTGTGTTTCATGGGTGTAAGGTTGAGCAGCTGTATCAAAGAGTTCTCACTGAAATATCCAAACTTTTCAATATAATGTAGATTATTGAATGGAGTTCAGTTTCGTGGTTTTTTGAATTGTCAGCTCATGCTTGTCCACACTGAGTTGATCAACGCTTGTTCTGCTGTGTTAAATGACATGATATGTTTTTTATTTAATTCTGGGAGCCGTGCCGTTTCCTAGTTTAAAGATCAAAAACCTTTTTCTTGTGACGTACCCCCCACAGCGCCTTCATCAACCCTACCTCTGACTTTCCAAATGTCAGCCTCTCTATTATTTGTATTTATTCAGTTTTAATTATTGTGTTCAGTTTCACAAATATGTAGATGTATTTAACACGAAATCAGTAGCCCCAACTTCAAAATGATACACTCTATTACTGACTTATAATATACGCTCCCATTACAACAATTAAAAACACTATGTTATCCAACTCTGTGGCCTAGCATCACAGTGATGTGTATCCACTTGACAGCTTTATGGCTAACTACATCTCTGCTCATTATGTTATGTCCCTGGAGACTGGTTTCCAAGCACAGCAATTAGTTCACAAATGGTTGCTGCTGAATTGAAACAAAATGTTATCTTTTGTAATTGATCACATGACCATTTCGCATACATTGCTTATGTGTCCGCTCTTCAGCTGCATCTGTGATCATGTTTGTGAGTGGCAGAATATGTATGCGATCTGTTGCAGTGACGTGTCAGACAGTGTGATTGTAAACTTGGAATTGACTGTGTTTATCTCAGGCTGGGAATTCAAGATGACTGTAGCCTTATTAAATAGTTCTGCCACAGTAATATACCTCAATAGGTTGTGCCCAAGGTTATTTCTCAACAGTATAGGGGTTAAAACAAACACATATTTGTAGGTGAAATGTGTTTTTAAACCATTTTAAAGCATTTTAATCTATCAGTCTGTTTCTGAGCTTTTGAATGGGTTTTTTCAGGTGAGAAAGCATCTCATCACCCATGGTTATTATTGCACAGCATACAGAGTCAGCTCATTCCTTCATGTGTCTAAGATTTGTGGATGAGCGAATGGTCCTTGTAGACCCCTTAACCTTCTGTGCTTGGCAGTGCTTCCCAAGCAGTCCCAAAGAGGATAAAGTGTTGGTCAAAATTTTACCTAAATCAACATGCTGAGTTGGTCACACTGCTGCTGTGTGGTCCGCCTAGAGTAAACCTTGTATCAGTAAAACCGGACAAAGAAACTATGGACAATGAGTGGCCACCAACATTCAAAAACAACCCAGTGGTGGCCAGCAGTCATCTTGGTACCTCCTTTATGTTTCCTGCCTCTTATTCACTGTATTGTTCCTGATCGGAAGTGACCAATCCATAACCCTGATGACGTATCCATGTTTACGTGGATATGTTTAGTTTATCAGCACTGTAAATCTAACCCAGGCTTTGTATGAGAAAATGTGACACTGATTGGAAATTTCCTTTGGAAAACGTACAGTGACTAAATTGTTTTCTTATTCACTTCGAAGGCAAGTCCTTTCTCTCCTGTTGTCCATCAATTGGGCACTGTTACTTTACTTGCTCAAGATTTAATTTATCCCCATTTTATCTTTATTCTATAGAATAATACAGAATGTTTAAGATACGACTTGAAACAAAGACTGCTACATTTATCCCACTGTTCATGCTAAAGTAAAAGTCACATCCTATGCAGCCTCAGTCGCTGCTGTCTTGAATGTGTACAATAATGTATGTAGTAACAAAATACAATAGTTGTGTTATATGATGTTCTGATCTTGTATGTTACAATTTAGATGTGCTAGAAAGTGCTTGCATTTACAGTATGTGAATTATGGTACACCTACAGTATTGTCTGTGGTTGGCACAGACCAAAAAAGTCACCTTTATTAACGAAACCTTTATTTTTTGAAAGAAATCTGCATTATGTTCTTCAGGAAGAAGTCCCGACTCCTTTGTATTGTAAAATATTCCTATGAGCCACAGCATCTACAGTAACTCTACCTGGCTACAAAAACCCTGGACAGTATGCTACAGGATAATGAATAACACAAACCTTGTTATTTTAATAAAGGTTCAATGTATTTCATGGAGCAAGTGCAAGATGAGGCTGCAGGGAGTGGTTTGTTCTGATGGATTAACCATGACTAATGAATTTAAAATAGAAATAGAATATGTTGCAGACATAATTCAGTGTTTTATAACATACAGTTTTCCTGAAATGGGATGGGTTTATTCCAATTTCACAAGCAAAGTGTGTGTGGGGGTTTGAAGCTGAAGAATTGGGGTTTTGATTGAATGCCAGGGAGCCACAATGAGTGCTTAATGATGACTGAGTCCTTCCGGCGGGCTGGGTCCCAGTTTGGGCAGACAATGGATGTGCTGGTCTGGGCCTCACGTGCATCTTAGCCCCACCTTCTTGTGCTACAATCCTCTTACTAACCCACACGTCATCCACTGCATGCTGCCCGACAGGTGGCAGCCACATTGTTGATGTGTATTGACCACCAGAGACAAACACTTTCAGCCATGTGAATCTCTATGACTCAACCAATCATCACATGAATTGGCTGCACAGGCTACACTTGGACAGACTTATAATTTATCATTCTAAGAGATTTGCAGAGCAGAGTTTGTTTCCTATGGCCTGACAAACAGTAATGATTGTCACACAGATACAGTGAACATCTACTTCATTGATTACAGTAGTTGGAAAACTGTGATTTTAGGATCGATTGGTTCAGACAGTAAAAGATATACATAAGAATCAATTCTTGGAATCGTTGGTCATGTTGTGATTATAATTCTTGATATCACAGTTTGTTGAAGGGATACTATGTATTGGCTTCAGTGCATTACATGACATACCACCGACTCCTATCCTTTGCTGACTGAGCTGCAAATAAAGCATAACTGGTTCTTATGCAGAGTCATTGACTGTCTAATGGATAAAAACAAAACAGAGAAAGGTGTGTGTGTGAAAGTATCCTTTTTTATTTAAGTTACTCTCTCTGTAATGCTTCATTTATGTTCCACTGAGGGTTGGCTCTCGTTTGCTCTCTCTAATTGTTTAGCCGCAGGGATTGCCAACAGTTCATAGCCCTGACAACGAATGGTTACATCTAATTACCTGCAGAGATTTTTTTTCTTGTGGTGTCAGCTCGATATGGAGAAGTCAGTGGGGGAGGCTGATTTCAAGCAATCTGGGCAATTACGGCAGGCGATGAGCTACAACTGAAGAAGCTGCACTCTGCCCCTTTATTTAAAGTTGCGTTTTGATTGGGTTTCTGTCATTATTGACTCATTGGACTGGTATTGTTTTTCACTAGTGTAGGAAGCATTTTGATTTTCTGGCCTAACCTCAGATAGTGTTATAAAGATACTGCGCAAATTAGCGAGACAGGGTCAATGAAGCTAATCACATCACCCATTAGTCACTTTAGTTCCCATTATCAGAAACAAAAGTAGGTGAAAAGTCTTACAGGGTCATCAGAGTAACTATGAAATCAACCCTCACCATTAGTTTATCTTTTTTTATTTTTTTATTTTCCAAGTTAAAAAGGCCAGTATAATGCCAATGCTTGTCTTTCAAGTAAGCCTGCCATCATAGGCTTTTCTAACTATCTTCAAACTAGACTTCACTCAAAAAAGGAAATTGAAGTGGTTCATTTTTGTGTGGGACTGCATTTGGAGTCTGGCAAAGATGAAAACTTTGCTAGCTTCGCTGTAACTACAAACTTGTCAAGAACCAGCCACCAGTTGTCTACCCAATAGCTACCCCCTGATGTTTTATCATTATTTTATCAAGCAAGACATCTCCTTTGAGTTTTCAAAGGAGGAAATATCATCGGAAACACTCTGCATGTGTAGCCTAGCTGTTTGATCAAATTGAACATGTGGTTCATATACAGAACACTGGTACATGAACCACAGAACAGCTTTAAATGGCCCAGTGAACACGAACCGAATCAAGGTTAAATACAACATTGTAATAATAGTTGATCAAATTGCTCTTTTAATTGGTACAAAATATACAGTAGGTGTGAAAGCACCCTAAGATATCGCTCTTACTCTCTCATACAAATACCAAATCCACATATACACAAACTCATAAAGTTAATGCTAAAGCCTGCCTATGTTTATTGTGATGAATTGTGATTGTTTATAATTGATTGTGGGTTCATGCTGCGTGGAATCCTTTTGGATCGGTTCTGTCCATCCACGTGCCCGGCGCTGTAAAATCACAACTGCTGAGTTGTAGTTTTCGGACTCACGTTTCTCTGGTGTGCTTCACATATATTGGTCATACAGCTTTAGCTCTGCATAAAAACTAATCAGCTTAATGCTGTCATCAACACACGCACACAGCCGCATGCACCATGCCTCCCACCTGTCCACATACACATGTGACCTTAACGTGACTGCTGGACCGGGATTGCTCAGTTGTGTATTTAGCCTCATCCACTGCTGACATACAGAGGAGGCAATCTCTGTATTACAGACTTTAAACTTTGCACATATTAACATTAATATAAGTAACAATGACCTTGGTCTCTATTTCAGTTTATACATCTGGTGTCATGAGTTAATTATGCAAAATGTCTAGTCCTCACAGTACCGATGCTTCACACAAAAATATGAAAAATATTTTTGTTCCCCGAAAATAGTGCTCCTAACCATTGATGCTGTAGAACTCAGCAGATTTTTTTTTGACAGCCACTCATTAAACTATTTTGTTATTATGTGTTGGTTTTTGTGAACAAACAATAGGATGAAGCTACAGAAATGTTTAGGGAGCTGCTCTTTTAAATTGTTAAATTGTTCTAAATCTCATTTATAAATCACTGGCTATGTTTTTGAAGATGAATTTATGAAGACGTAGTTAGTGAGTGATTAGGCATTTGATGTTCGGGTAACATGTCCCTTGAATAATTCAATAAAATTTCACCCTAAATCAGATTGGCAGGTTGTGAAATTATGTAGAGAATTATTTGAGTGATTAAATATATATATAATAACGATTTGTTTCTTTAAAATAATTTCTGTGCTGAGTTAAACAAAAGATGTGGCCCTTTTGACCAAATAAATGTAATGACTCTACACCCTTTAGGACCTTTTGTTAAGTTTTATATTATGGTACGAGTAATAGTGTATACTATTAAAAAAAAAGCATTTACCTCCAATAATTTAATTGTTTTTGCTCTACAAACATTTGCTTTAACTTTGACTCTTATGGTCATCCTTTAATGTTTTTGGATAATTGTGGTTTCATTGTATTTTTAAGGTACAAAGAAAGACAGCCATTCCATACGGGTTGGTCTTTTGAACGGGAGAAGAATTAATCTCTTCCCTTTTCCTTTTTCACGTGTAATTGCTCCTGAAGGCTTTTCATGAAGTGTCAAATCCCACATCACAGTGGCATCCCCAGCGTGTTTTTACTGGGGCAGGTGTCATGTGCTAATGCTCTGTCCCACGGGAGACCCTCCTCAGACCCAGGCTGTGATCGTGGCCAGGTGCTGTTCAGGTGTGCACTCAGTTTCCATTGCAGTGTGGGTCACAGGTGCTGCCAATGCTGCTCCCTCTTCCCACTCTGCTGTTCATACCCGAACACACACACAACCACACATACATTATACCTCAAGCAGATTTCACAAGAGCAGAATACTAACATTGCAGGTATTATGTCATCAAATATTTTATCTATACTGTATGTCTATATATTTATATATATATATACAAAAAAATAAATAAATATATATATATATACTGTACACACACACACAATATACTTATATATATGTATATGACAAGGCAGACATCAGAGAGGGGAAATGAGATGTGTGCAGAACAGTTTAGTGGATGTAGCCGGTCATTATGCAGAGCTGCAGGGTGTGCTTATCTATTACTGCGGTCAGTGAAGCATGAAGAGCTGAAGACGAGCTGAAAGGGGCGCAAATCCCCTTTCTTCTTCCCCACACCGCCCACATCTCCCAACAGATCCCTGCCCTCCCCACCCTCTCGCTTCTCCCATCTTGGCCCTGCCCTGCCCGGCCCCTGCCTTCCTTCCTTCCTTCGGCCGCGGCCCCCGGCATGCGACTGGCGAGGCTGCCCAGCTGCAGAGGATCAGCTGTAGTCTGAGAAGGCCTCCAGGGGCTGTCTCACCAAAGAGGATAGAAGAGCGGTGGTACAGCCAAGTTATGATGACATAACAAGTCTCTAGAAGCAGCTGCAAGGGTCAGGGTACTACTGTTATATTTTTATAATAAGTGGAAAGGTGTCTTCACGTGAGTGTTTCAGCAACTGCATTTTTTACACTAGGAAATACTACTTAAGATAATGCAACAATACTCGCATTGGCACATGAATTTGCAAGGCCAAGATTTGGCAGCTTTGTTGGTTAGAAGTCCTCAAAATACATCTGCAGATGATTGCACAACAACAACAGTCAAAAGAACATTTCTGCTGAGTGTTGGTTAAAAAAAGTTTTCATAAATCAAATTTCTGCCACTAACACCCATTGTGTTTGCTCCCTTGTATATCTCACGTCTCTCCTTTCCCCTCCCCCCGTTCTTTCATTTCTCGCTCGCCTCAAGCTGCCTGCAGCTGATGCCAAGAAGAATGTGGGAGATTATTTAATACAAGCGCAATGCTGAAAGGGAAATGATTCATTCAGAAGAATTAGTGTTAACGGAACAATTTAAGTCTGCTGACTTCAGTGCTTGCCTTGTTGACAGCATTGAATACTTTATTATTGTGTAGTTTTGACATGCACCTAAAACAAAAAAAGAAAAAAAAAGCAGGTGACCATTGAGGTTTAAGTGACTGTGTCTAACTTATAGAAAACTGCAGTATAGAACTACTAAACACAATGTGAATCTGTGTTAAACCAGATGGCTGGACAGATTTTACACATGCTCTCTACACATAGAAATCATGTTGCTTCAGTCTAAAAAACACCTCTCAAATTTACAGATGTCTTTGGGTCATTAAAGCTAAGCTCTTGTCATCGTTTCAATTGATTCCAGACTAAGTAAATAGCTCTGTGTCCTTAATCTATCCAGACACTATTTGTTTACATTATGCACCTGTTGAACACATCTTTTGTATAGATGCTCCGACACATTGGTAGTTCCAAGTGTAGATTTGTTAGTGGTTGTGCAACTGAAAAATCATCATAATGCAGGTATCACACCAACCATAAAAAGAAAGAAAAGAAAGCACCTTGGTCATTTATCACAGAAGGGATCAACTTTAGGACTGATTCTGATAAAATCCCCTGCAGCAGAAACATATGAACCAAGGTTGAGCACATATGGATGACAAATTCATTCCTTTCTTTTTCTTTAAGAAGAACTAGAGAATGCATGAGATTGACCCCTGATTCCTGCACATCCATCCCTCTGAACATGGACAGATCAGGTTTAGGGGAACTTTGTAAAGTTTAACTTCAATAAAGCAACTAATTTGTCAACACATCAAAGGCTGAGTCCTTGTTGAGATGAGCCATGGCGGAAAGCCTGCTGGTTAATTTTCTTGCCCACCACTCCTCTATCTCCCGCCTCCATTTTTTTTCCATGGTCACAACTGCTTGCCCAGGCGTCCTGTGTGCCTGCTGGGAGTGCTGGCAAACAAAACACTAGATAATGTTACACTCCCCTCTTGTTGGACTGTAGTGGATTGTGATTGGATAATAAAATGCAAACATTTGTTTCGCCTTTACTCCCACTTGACAATGCCTGACATTTTCTCCAGCGCTGGCACAGCCCCGAGAGTGTGAAGTGTGGGAAGTGTAGAGAGAAGCATGGCTCTGTGAGACTTTTTCTTTACTGCCAGGAATATGGGGGTGGGAAGGTACATTTTTTTTTGTCAACTTAAAATCAACAAAACTCTTTTAAAAGGCTGTGGCTGTGCCCACATGCAATGCCATCCCCACAGAGAGAGTACTCATCAAAAGATTTATCCCCTTCAGGCTGTTTTGGTCTTTTATTTAGTGCAGGCTTGTGTTCTTAAACCAAAGACCGCTTTGGGTTTGCAGGGGTTTTCTGAGTAAGGAAATGTGCCCACATTGCTTGGAGCTGGATCAGCATTCCTAAACCATGTGTGTATCCTTCTTTGTCTTTCACCTCTCTTTGGCTCTGTTGTTTCACTGCTCAACAGTTGTTTGGCATCTAATACCAAACATCGAGTCTGACTTTGATGTTACACGCTGACTTAATTCTAATAGCCAACCGGGGGACATTTCTTGTTTCCCCAGACATCGCTCTCTCAGCTTGACAGGGAGCTCGCACGTGAATTCGGGATGCAGGGGAGCATGTTAGTGTCCCTGCTAAAGCAGCATCCATTACAGTGTTGGTGTTCACATGGTGGGAGACGTTATTAGGGAGCTCATCGCCTTTCTCCTCTGAGAGAATGGATGTGTGATTATGAAGTCATCAGCTATGAACCAGTGAGGCTACGGAGAAGCACCCCTCCTCATGGGTCCTCAGGGTGCCATTGATTGGTGACCATGTGTTTGTGCCTGATAGACTGTGAAATGGTGTGTTGCTGCACGGCTGTGTCACACCTGCGTCCCACCAAGGTGATTGATTGGTTTGGTCATGTGGAATGTTCCCATCTGGTTCGCAGTAATGCATTTTTTTCCTCATTTGTGAATAACAAGCACTGGCAGGAGAATAGTTGGTCTCGGAATAAGGCAAAGGCCAAGCGAAAACATTTTTCCCTGTCCACCTCCTACTTTTCCTTTTTAGCACGTTAGAAAAAATTCAAACAGACCAAGCCATGGCACCTGATTATCCTGGGAGGGGATAAATACAATCAGGAAATCCACATCTCTCTCTCTCTCTCTCTCTCACACAGAGATGGGTTTTAGGAGAAAATAAACTGTTTAGCTGGTGCAAAGGGCACCTGATTTTGAAAGTCAGACTTCAGGGCTAAAGAATGTGCAGTAAAACGATTTCTCTGATGATGCTGATTTAGATACTTCTCTTGATTAGTAACCCCTCCTGGATTTCTAGCCTAATCTAAAAGCAATGGAGTCTTTTCACCCCTGAGCCTAATGTGTTATTTTGTTTCTCATTCCTGCATTCTTCCTGGTTTAATTTCTCTTAATCCTGGTCCTTGCCTTTAATTGATCTATTCATTCCACCTAATGGCTAATTACACATCAGGCTGCATGAGCAGATGCATTTATCATCATAGTACGTAATAATCAGTGACATTTCAACAAAGAAAAAAATAAATATGCAAATAAGAACTCATTAACATTTGCTCTTGCTGTTTTGAATAATGTCACTGCTGACGAGGCTGAACAGAGAAATTGATTTTGAGCTCAGGGCAAAGGCGACACGTTTCTTTAGCATGTTGTGGCTCGATCATGTTCCTCCAACCTTCTGTTGTTCCTAAAGCTAGACTGTAGAATTTCTTCAGCCAGCCAGAGAGGAAGCTGATTTAGTACACTTCCCCCCTTTCCCTGTTTCCTCATCCAAGCTGATCTAACCTCTAACCCAACCAGCTTTTATTTACTACCAGAAAAAATAAATAAAAATCAGGTGGAAGCATCAAACAGATTTGACAAGACAGATGTACACAAACTCTTAACAGAAGGAAACAAAGGGAGGCATGTTAAAAGGTATGGTGAAAAGCGAGTGTACATTGATGTGTCCTTGTGCTGTCTCTGGTTGCCAGAGGAATGTATTAGTAACCATGGAGCTTGTCTAATTTTACTTCCAAGGCAGCCAGAAAGGCCAAAACTTTTTCTGTGTGTAGAGACTATCTTCTTGTCAGTTTATTATTTAATCGTCTCAGACTCTGGTCTTTGCAATGCACTTCCTTTCAGGGAATCAAACAGAAAAATAACACAAAGTTGTACAACAATATGTAGGTGATATGTTTCAGTGCTAAAAATCTCCTAAAGTGTTTATTTTTGCCTTGAAGAAAGGATCTTTTAACCTAACAAGAATTATGTTTTGTGGTAAGGTGCCATGGAAGTCATCCCATGGGACCATAAGCACGGACACCAACAGCAAACACATGTGTGCTCAGAGAAAAAAACAAACCAAGTGAGTTGGCGTGTGATAAGTTCATTTGGTTTCTGCATTAACAACATTTCCTCATCCTGTATTATGTGTTTGTTTTCATGGTCTTGGCTTTCCTTGGAGCAAGGAAAATGGACTCGTTTTCTGGATGGAAAAAAAGAGCCCCTTGGAATGCATCTGAGAGGCAGTGAAGCGCGCTCACTAATTGGCTGTTTTTGTGGCAAGGGTTTTGAATTGATCCCAAGAGACGCTTAGGTCACTACCTCTCACGTTATCAAAATAAGGGGCTCGACATAGAGCCACGCTATGCTCTACTGCAGTCCTGTGATCAATAAGGAGGCACGCTGTGAATGACTGCCTCTTCTTTCTGCTGCGTTTCAGCACCGTGTGTTGTTTATTCACCACCCGTCTAGCGTGTAGGTAGCCGGGACTCAGCTAGTCTCAAAGCTTAGTCACAATTTTAAGGTACAAAACAACAGATAGATTTTATAAGAGTTCAAAGTCAATTTTTTGTGGATATCTCTATAAGAATTTTAAATAAAATCTCAGAATAACTTTCTCATTAAACCAAAGTGCGGTGGTTGCACAGTGCTGCTGAGAAGACGACCACTAAGCAAAATGTTGCTCTCTTTGTGATCAATCATGTGGCCTGACATCATTTTTACTTCACACTCTGGTTACTGCAGAACAAAGCATGCAGTGTGCACTTCAAGAAGCGTGCTCCTATGTGTAAGGTTGCTGGTATAAATCCAAAAATGTTGAAGAAAGGCAGTTGGACATGTAGAGTTTCTTGAAGATGTTTCTCTGCTTATCCAAGTATATTCTTTGGTTCTAAAAGACTTAAATAGGACCATCTGTGGATATTGCCCATCAGAAACTCTCTTGACTGGTGTCTGTTAATGACCAGTCACTTACCTGTTGTAGGGGGAGACTGTTTGGCCCTGTCCTCTTTCTCCACTGAATGGTGCTCTAACGACCCATCATCAGTCAGAGTCTCCAGTCTCAAGGTGAACGGGGTTGAAACTTTTGAGGACAGATGTATTGTAAATTGATAGCAGATTATACCTCAGTCCACCTCCCCTGTTCAGAGAAGGGTTTTCCAATTTGACATAGGTGGCTTCCTTTACTCCTCTCTTCCTCTTGCATATACCATGACCTGAATGACTGAGAACCTTCACGGACATAATGCTGGTGTAAAGTTACACAATGGTAGAGAACATTTGGTAAGGAAACTGTCTGTTAACTGTAGAGACCGGTACCCAGAACAGTAATGAAAGTAATAAAAGATGAGCACAGCAGGTTTATCGTGAAGAAATAAGAGTTGCTCATCCAAACTGATCAGAGCGGGGAGACCAGCTATCTAAAAGATACCTGACAAAAAACATAAATTTCCTTAAACACAATAAGCGATGGAAAGTCTATCATTGTGAAACCTGTAAAATAGAATGTCTAGAAAAAAGCCACACCCGATGAAAAAGACTGAAAGCACAAGACAAACAATTGTTGGATCTGGCAAAACAATAGTTAAACTCCAAATGTAATACAAAGTGCTATATTTAGGAGAAACTGGGCACAGATGATACCATCCCTGCTGCAAAGCACAGTGGTAGTACAATAGGGCCAGGAGGAGCCAAATAATTTGCCAGAAATTATTAAGGTTATCCTGCTTCACTGTGCCAAAGACTTCACAGTGGCACGGTGATTTATGTCCCAGAAAATCCTTGATCGGTTGAATCAGTGCTGGAGCGTCTTCACAACAAGTATGTGAAAGTACTCGCATGGCATAACTGTAGAAAGAGACGAACCTGTGCCAATGCAGCAGTGACGCACACGTCAGAAGTTGAGGTGTGAGGATACAGATGTGGGAAATAAGACCTGAAGCTATAACTGTTGCCAAATGTACATTGTGTTGACTTTTAATTGGGTATATATTCACTCTCATTAATTTAAAAACATTTCGTTGGGCGAATGCAAATCAGCAGTTGGTTACGTGGCTGCGGTATTTTTAGTTTTGGACCATAATAAACAGCAGATGAACTTCCAGGACACCTTCTGTACAATATCACGCATCTGAGTGATATGCAAATTAGTAGCAGAGAAGATTTTAATCAGAATTAATGGATTTTTCCCCCCATGAGATCGTTTTTTCTTTGCATTGGGGATATACTGAGCAATGGCAGTCTGCATGCTTACATTTATATTATTGATGGTGATTGCAGTAATTAAACCACTTTACTCGTGTTGCTTTTTGCATTTTCTATCTCTTGATGATGTTTTAGGGTAGGTAATGAGTTTCACTTCCTATCAGTCACTGCACTTTAGACTCATTAGTGGGCCTGTGACACAAAAAGAAAACACATGCGTAGTCTCGTGTCGAGCTGCTCAGAACAAATGGGTGTACTCAAGGAATAATAATAACAATATTAGGGCTGCTCTCGTTGTGAGGCTGCGATCATGCAGGCCTGCTCAGAGGAGGGGTGACAAACACGCCTAATAACGAGCCTGCAACACATGAAAGAGATTCATTCTGTTTTTTATTGCTTCTCTCTTTCTCCCAGCAGGTCTTTAATTTATAGGCTTCTAACTGAAAGGCTTCAATCAAGGAACGTCCAATTTTAACAAGTAGCTTTTAGTTTTGTTTGTTGATTTATTTGGAAATACACTTTATTTCAGTGACCTATTTTCCTCACAGTGAGTTACAGCTTTTGTGCGTCAGACAGGAGATTGTGTCAGTGCGTGATATTTTATTCAGCTAATTTAGGCTCTCTGCTTTGGAACTGGCCAACCCAGCAATATGCTCCACTTGATATATCACTTTGTTCTACTTTGCTTCAGCATCATAAGTATGAATTCTCCTGAAATTTGTGAGCAAATTTGTGTGAATCTTGTTTAAGCGGGGGTATTCTTGGGTTGTTACTTGTTTGTGAAGTTTAAGATGCTCGAAAAGGGATTTGAATTTCGGTGGTACACATGACGTAATGGATTGGCTTCAAAAGTGATGATGAAGAGAAAGACGTACGTGATTAGTTGAACTACTTAGTACTGCTAGATCTTCAGCCGAACAGTAAATAAACAAAGTGACGTGCTCAATCTGTGACCTCTGCACATGCTGCTGGTCGTAATCCAAGGGCAACATTGTGGCTGGTCCTCTGCATGCACTGCTGCACCAGTCTCTTCTTGCTGCCTGTTTCCTTAGAGTCAGTGCAGAGTCTGAATTGGGGACTGTCATGTCTTTAGCTGGTTGTGCTTCCGGTGCTGTTTGATTTTATTTGATTGTATACTTAAGTGTTGGAGACTATTCTGGTTATGTGTCTATATTAGTTGTTCTTAGCTGCGATCTGTGAAGTGAAGACCTATTCGGTGACAATAAGATGGTCTTCGGACATGGAGGAACTCATGAAATAAGACTCAGAGTGGGGCATTGTCTCAGGAAGCTTTGACTCCTTGTCCTCCTCTTTCCTGTAATGAAAGAAGAAACAGGAAGTGAGGATTGGCGTTGAGAACTGAGACAAACAGAGTGAGAGGGGTTAGTCACACCTTTATAGGTAAGCACAGAAAATTGAATGATGTAATCACACATGCGTGGTCCTATTCCTGAACAACAAGTTCTAATTTAAGCTCACACAGTGATATGTACAAACAAAGCACTGTGATCATTCGCTGGTAGGTTCCAACATATTTTCCTAAGGGATTTTTAAGTAGGTTTATGGATCCTTAGTTGGCCTTTTAACATTGTAGTGAATGTGTTGGTATCCCCACAAAGTGTGAGTCACATTTAGTCTAAACTAAGTGCAGCAATTTTTGGAGTTTACAATTAAGTAATGACTCAGAGAGGGAGGACTTTGTTTGATGCTGCAATCAGACGCTAAAGGTTTTTATGTACTTTAACTGCCTATACCACAGCCGCTGCTGCAGCTCCAACTGCTGCTGCAGCTCCAACTGCTGACTGTGCTGGTGACCAGGCCAAATCAGCAGTCTAAACACAGCTACTGACTTCCTGTTGTTTTTAGAACACCTGCATGCACCTGTCCCTTTCACCTAAAGCAGCCCCCCCCCATCCCCCACCCCACAACCCAGTCTCGCTTTAAATAACTCTGCCTCTAAAACAATATATTAACTACCACTAACAGTAGTGTAATCTATTCTCCCAGTTTAAATGTAGTGGCTACTTTTAATTATAGCTTGAAAAGTCCTGAACCAGTTCTGTCTAAATTCAGCTTGCTCTTAAATTCCAGTGATATGCACTTTCTTGGATTTAGCAAATCCAATTCTTAGTAGAAAGGGTCAGTCAGTGCTTTAAAGAAAAAAAGATTATTTTATCTGATTTCATCTGCGTTATTTGTTCATGCAGAGATTTATACAGAGTGGGACGCAGAAGTAAAAGCAGAGGTTAGAGCTGTGTTAACTGAAGGAGCAAGTTGAATGAATCCATATATGCTGTCAAATGTAGTTTAGTTTAAAAGGTTAAAACATTCAATAAACATTTCTCAAGTTATAGGTGCCTAAATGAAGCACATAAAATTGGTGCAGCTAATGTTATGAGACAGTAAGAATTTGTGGAGTCTCTTTGTCGTATTGTAGACCTCACAGCAGAACACATCTGTCTGCTGATGGCATCTGAAATTACAACAGTGACCATCAATTATTCACATCAGACACAGTGTGTGCGACAAAACACATGCTGGCTATGAATATTTAACTCTTACACTTGACCAGACCTTTCCCTCAGTAGACACTTTAGGGATCAAAATGAGTTTCGCTTCACATATTAAACAGAAAATAAAGAAATTAACATTCTCTGTCAGAAGAGATGTTTCATCATCCTGCCACCATAGGGAACGTTGGTGGTAACCGACAACTTAATCCTATTTCCTTTTGCAAGAGCGATGGCTCAGAACTGTATCACATTATTGTTACAGGAGAAGCAGCTTTGCCAGTTAAACCATCTTCCCTGATTTCCTCAGCCTGCTTCGTCTCTAGAGGCAGTCTGCACAGATGCAGAACAACTGTCTCCTGCAGGACTGCTCAGATAAGCACAACTGAATTCTCTTAGATGTGCCTCTGTTCACCTGCGCGTGTGGAAAAGCAGTGTTCAGATCAGTCATTGTGTAACAAAAGATCCAGGCTATGCAGGTTTTTAACGCATAAAAAAAAATATTTACCCTGTCCCCAGAGTAAACAGAATTTAGTTCCAACACTTGTGTCTGTGCTTGTAATATTTGGAAGCCTGACAAAAATAATGTACGATGCTGTTAAAGTTATTCATCATTCTCCCCGAGGAGCTCTCGTTTGTTTGTTTGTTTGTTTTTCCAGGGGACACTAAAATTGCTGAGTGTGGATATTGTGATGTGTATGATTCATGTGTGTTGTGTGCTTTAAGTTTTATTTTTCCCCTGACGGAGGCTTGGGAGCCTTCGGTTGAGGTGCGCACACCGGATGTGACACTGACAGAAGGACTCTGACAATTGTCACCCTATCTGTAATTAATTCATTGAAAATATGCTGAAGACTTTGTGACTCGCAACACAGTTTTACCGAAGTGCAGGTTTTGTTTTTGGTCTGTTTAATAGTTCCTAGTACATATAGTATATTGCACATTATATCAGGATCTGGGGGCTTTTTTCGACTGATAAGGCAGGCTGAACTGACGCTGAAACGGATGACATAAAATTAAATCAGTTAGTTCTTCAGCTAAATCATCCAACAGTCCCTTAACCTGTCCTTTCTTGTCTCTTTGTTTTTAGATTATTATAAATGATTACATGTTACATCACTAGAACAATATTTAAATATGTACATTGCTTGTATATAAGATGCTGCTTATATGCTGCTTTTCAGGGTTTAAGTTTTTATATGCTTCAGTGAAGACATCATCCTGACAGCAGAGGTGGAATGGTGACTGTAGAGATACTGGTTTATGTTGGCAGATTGACCAGGATGACATGTGAGGGAGGAATCTAAGCTCAGTTTTCAATGACAGCTACATTGGAGTATTTACTGCTTCAGTGTAGTTGTTTACTGTCTGTGCACTAGAAAGAGGGGAATATGTGGACATAACAGGTTTTGGTTTTCACTTTTGCAGTGGCTTGTAGGACTGGGTATCCTTAATATTTTACCTCTAGTTGGCATATGTTTGAAAAATGAATCCAAAGTTCTTATAAATCATTATCTGCTCATTCAAAAGAAGGTTGCTTGGTTTTGATAATGAACCAAACAGACATATTTACCACAAACCATGTTGCCAACACTGCAGAATAAACAACTGAATACTGCAGCTCGTTATTATGTGTTACTCCAGGTTTATTTAATATTTATGATTAGTGCTTTTCTGTGTTTCCCAGGTAAATCGGAGAGGGCTTCGTTTCTTGGCTTTGGGAGGGACACTGGAGCATCTGGCTGCCAGGTGAGTTTCTAATCACATGTTCAGTTCTAGTTGCTCCTAACAGACCCCTGTATATAATTAATATACTGTCTTAGAGATATTTTTCTTGAAAACGAGCAAAAGCTTTAAGTAGTCTCATACCAAGCAAAGAGGTATGATAAAACATCTATACAATAGAGTGAGCAATAAAAGCTCAAGGCATAACACGACATATCACCTAAAATAGATGTATTACGTGACTCATTTTTATTTCCACCATTAGTTTTTACTGCAGGTAAGTTAAAAATAGCCCCATCTCTCCAGATTATAGCTTTAGTTCAGATCGATAGATTTAATTTAAGCAACGTTTACCTACCATGACCCTTTCAATAAAGGGATTCCACGCCTTCTTTTCATGTTGTAAATTCTTGTCCAAATAAGAGCGTCTAGAACTGTTCCACAAATACAGAGAGACCACCATTATCAGGCGTCTGCCTCACTAGTCTTCCTGTTTGTAAGGCTGGACAAGATCATCTTAAATTTGTAACCTCAGGAGAAACTGGGCATATTTAATCCAGATCGTTCTCCTTCAAGTGTCTGTACTGATTGGGATCCTGCAGTCTGCAACACTTTAGAGTGGTTTGCCCAGGAGGAGCTTCTGTAACTTAAATAATGCAGGTCAGTGTCTAATCATAAATTTAAATAGCAGCTTTTGATCAGATGCAGAGAAAATTTGAGAAATGCACTTCTCATCGTTGCACTGAGGAATTTGTAAGAATGCGAGGTTTGTGTGGTGTGAGGGATTGTGGAAACTACTTGCCACAGGACAAGTAGCCATGTGGCTATGAAACAGTAGGATCTACAAAGTTCTTTCTATCAGTGCTCAGCTACACAAAGTATTTAAGCTGCAGGCATTTGAATTTCTGGTTTCTTGCATGGCTTCCTCTAAGTGAGATGCAAAAGCCCTCATCAATTGATTACACACATCGCAGCCATAATCACATGCATCCAAAATTTTCTTGACTCGTTAGTCATTCTTCTCTGAGTAACTACACCCCTAATAACTGTCCCAGACGCACTGTAGCTGCAAGGATTCAGTTGCACTGAGCAAAGGCAACAGCAGAAGTGGGTCTGGTGTGTGCAGTGTTAACGCTGTAGCTCCAATGACAGGTTGTCATTTCATAGAACCTGTGTTTATCTGCAGTTCTTCATGACCTACATTTTAGGTCAGAGAAATAATCTTAATCTTCTTTTATAGTGCACTTCATATGCATACTTACTTCTTATTGTCTGTGGTTATTACCAGTGCATTTGTTTTAAATTTACAAATCAAAAACTTAACATCCTGTTTGAATCATGTGTTGGAGTATTCACTGTGTCAAACATCAGCTTACAAAGGAGGATCCAAGAGGGCACGTGAGGCGAGTCCTTAAACCAACTCCTACGCATGAGTTGTACTCACTCACATGATCCTTGATCTCTTGGTCTGCAGCCGATTACTCTAATTAGAACAAGCTCTTAATTGGCCTCTTAACCCAGTTTGTTGTGGTAGTAGAGGTCAAATAGATATTGCTAACAGGATGACCTTTCAAAGTCTGGGACAGTCCATTCTGTCTGGCTAAATAAACGGGAGCTACATATCATATAGCAACTCATTCACAGTAGGATATGTTCCTTTAAAACAATTTGGGACTCCACTGTAACATTTTTAGCTTACTTTCTTTAGAATAATAGTTATGTAGGTCATTGCAGTAAACTCACTGTTAATGCTTGCATGCTTTTTACTAATGTATTATTTTGGACAAAGCATCTGAAGTTAAATGTTTTTATTACATTTTATTAATGGAGACTATTCAAACAATGTAGCTGGTGAGGCATGACATTACTCACTGACTAGAGAATTGTTATGTTTGCTAAAACCTAGCAAAGTAAACAATCAGTTTTGTTAATGCTAACTGATATTTTCCCTTAGTGTTAAGAATGTGTGTGTTTGCTTTGTTTTTCAGTCTTCTGTAAGGTCAGACATCGGGTTGGCCAGTCCTAGTCCAGTGACTACCTCAGGGAAGTCAGCTGCTCCGTTCTACCCCTTTACTGCAGCCAATCCCAGAAGACGTTCTCTACCAGATCCTCCTCCCATCGGTCAGTGGCATCTTAACGATAAAGAGAAAAATGCTCTGAAATGCCCTCATCAGAGACAAATGAAGCTTATACAGTATTTGAATGTGACACTGTGTTCCTAAAGTAGGTCAGGAGTTGATAAAGACAGTCTTAAATGCTCAACACAGAAATGTTGCTGCCTCTTTAGTCCAGATCTGGCCCACACATCAGTAAATCAAAATACTAAAATCTATATCAACACATGTTATTTTGGGATAGAGATATTCACTGGCCTGCTCCCAGTCAGGACTGTAACACTGCAGGCCAGGCTCCTTGCTGCCATGTATATGCAGTTGAAAACAAGTATACATACACTTATTTCTCTTAAAACATTTTCTTTTGTTGCTCATGTGAAAATCACACATAACGTTTTCCACCACACAATGGATTTTGTGTCATGGCTTGTTTACAGTTGTCTCTTTTTTTGCTTTTGAATGAGTAGATGTGCTTTCATCTCTCCACAGATCCTCTACAGACAAAAAAGGTTCGCAAGGTCCCTCCTGGCCTGCCTTCATCTGTGAGTGGAAGATCATCTACCTCTCATATAAATAGATTTCACAGTGAGCTTACCTAAACAAACACACACACATACACACGCGCACACACTCATGCGCACGCACACTCACACACACATATCTTTACTACATGCACGCACCATCCCTTTCCACAGTTGTGCACAAAGAGCGCTGTTGACAGCAGCACCACACTTCTTGAGTGGGAATTCAGTGGTTTGTGTTGAGCAGTGACAGCAGTGCTGCCTGTAAATTTACAAAGTTCTGACTTTAAGTGTTTGTTGTTTACATGCTTGCTGTTTAATCTTAGCATGCACAGGTCTCTGTAGGGTGCTTATTCTGTAGATGTTGGTTGTTTTTTCGGTGTGTGTCTACATGCGTGAATGTGTGTGCGTGCGTCTCTGCGAGCGTGGACCTTGAGGTGATTGATTTTCAGTGCTGCCCTGTCACAGTCTAGCCTCCTCACAGCCTCTCCTGGGAGAAAGAGAGGCTGTCAGAGCAGATCCCCAGCTCTGCTCTTTTGATGTTTAATTAGTCATTACGTAGCTGAACAGGAGGACAGACAGAGATTAATAGCACAGAATATCTGAAATTTCTATTGGTAATGATCCCGGTGGAGCAGAAACCATTAGGATGCAGAGAAGTGTGGAGCTCAGCTTGTATTTGCTCAGACAAGGGGGTGTTGGAGTTCATTAATATGCATAAATCAGTAAGTCAGATGTTCATTGTTAAAACCCAGGTGGATTGGCAAAGGTTTTATTAATCCTTGCCTTAAAGTCTGAAAACTGGTCGGAGACAATAATTGTTTTCTCTATAATGAGAAGCAACTGGTTAACCCAAATCCACCATTTTCTTTCCTTCAACAATAAAAGATTTACTTATTTTTTTTAGTGAGGGAGTCTGAGACTGGATTTGCCTTTCAGAGCTTTGATAATCGTCACCTCTACTGCTGTTACTCTGAAATTAAATATGGAACAGGCCACCGAACATAAAAGGCTGGCGTGTGTTTTGTTTCTGGATTTGTGTTTGAAAAGAAGTTTGTCAGAGCACGAGGGAGAGAAGCAGTCCCTGGCAGAAGCAGGAACGTGTGCTGCCTTCCTCTTAAGTAAGTGATATATTTGAGGTCTTGTCAGACGGAGGGAGGGGGGCAAAGAATGGTTGCCTCGCGGGTTACATCTCTTTGTTGTGTAAATGGACGCTGGGCTTTTATTTGTCAGTACTTAACACATGGGCGCAGGTGCGGCTCTGTGACTCATAAGAGTACAATCAAGCCGTACAATGCTAGATGGGTAAAAAGTGTGACAGAGCATGGGATAAAATACAGCTTCGTCTTGTCACTCAATACTGCTCAGAAGACAAAGCCTGGAGCTTGGAGGAATTATCCCAGTTAGTCTTTGATCCCATTTGAAAGAATATAGATGGTACTGTTGAATAAAGGCCTATAGGTCTCTTGTAACCTGCTGACAGAGAAAGGAAAACATAAAGCAGCTTTTTTTGATAGGTGGCATATGTGCAAAGTGTTTGAGTGGGAGGTTGTCTAGCAGCTTTTAGCGGGTGTTACGTTATTGGTATAGGACTAATAGAAAGCAAAGGTGAGGTCTGGGAGCACGCACTATTGGATGGTGAAAATGGTTACCAGTGGCCCTTAAAAATGTGTATGGTCCTTGTTCGAGAGAATGTAAGCTGCATGTCTTAGGATGGTTATCAGCCAAGACCCCTGTTTTTATTGCCGGCACCGACACTGGAAGCAGCGAAGGTGGCGTTGTGGAAGTGTCGAGGGGAAGGCGCACCTGGAGTCAGGTCTACTTTGCCAGAGGCAGCTGTGTGAAGAGCCTGCAGTGTACCTGTAAAGCATGAATGCAGCTGCAGATGCCGCTGAAAGCTTTTGGCTGTGTAAGCAAATGCAGGAGCCTCACCGGAGACCTGAATAGCTGCTTGATTTAAAAAAAAAATATATAAAATAAATAATCAACACAGAGCTTCCTATCATTATGTCTACTGCTGGGAATTTTCTTATTTATTTATTTCATTTTCAAATCCCCTATTTTTCCTCTAGCTTGTATTCTTGCTTCTCAGTCTAAAAATAAATTTAGGGGTTTTAAATCAGATGGGCAGCGTAAGTTACGAAGCCAAGCATGATGTGTGTGTGTGTACACTACATGATGGAGCTGAATCAAAATATTTATTGGAGCACATCCTCTGTGCATTTAGGTTTTGACACTGCACTGCTCCAGGATGTGAAGACTATCTAGACAGGCCAGCTGGTGATTGCAAACATTTAAATGTTTATAGGGCTTTTTCATCTTATATACAGACACCCTCCTCCCTCAGCCACACACATACTTTCCTCTGTGGTCTGCTGGTTGTGGGCTTGCAGACTCGGGATACTGCAGCGGTTGTAACTGTGTGATGTAAACACTTAGGAAAGTCTTGTTATTTTAAAGATTTATGGGAAATTGTTTTACTAAAAAGTCTTACCAACAGTTTTTGTGATATTCATAGCTTTCTGTTGGAGATAAATATTTTTATAGTGCTGAAGCAATGAAGCTTTTTCTTTCATTTATTGTACCGTAGAAACCTTGGCTATAATCGACCAAGTATAATTTGACTGTATAAACTGAGAGCGAAGGACAGCGCATGGACATGCTGATGGGCAGCTGTGTGGGCACCTGCCTGACAAGAGGACTGAACAAGGAGAGGGAGAAAGAGAGGCTTTTGTAGCTTGTGGGGGAAAGTTGCATCTTGTAGGATATTTATGGGAAGCTGCAAGGGCATGGTGTGTAAGTGTGTGTCTGCATGTCAGTTTGTTTGTGTAAATAGTGTGTTCCCCCCCCCCCCCCCTTGTCAGAGGCACAGTGGCTTGATGTGACACTTCCTCCCTGGCTCTGGTGACGGTATGACTGCAGGATGAGAGAAAGAAAGTGGTGGGCTGAGATTCAGTTCCCCTCGGGGACTTTTGCAAGCGAGAACCCTGAGTGTGGATGACAAAAAAGATTGACATTTGCTTTTGACAGATCACTCAGACACCCTTGTTTCTGAGAGATTTGTACTGTGCGAGCTGTAAGAAAGGAAGTCTGCTCTAGGCTGTGAATCTTAAGACATAGTAACGTTCCTCGCAGTGCTGTCTGGTGCATGACATTCAAACGGTATACTCTCTCTCTCTCTCTCTCTCTCTCTCTCTCTCTCTCTCTCTCTCTCTCTCTCTCTCTCTCTCTCTCTCTCTCTCTCTCTCTCTCTCTCTCTCTCTCTCCCTCCATACCCATCTGTCTTCAACAGCTCAAAGACAAGAGATGATAATACTGTACTGCAACAGTAACCTAATGTTCCTGTTGTTGAGAGAGTAGCTCCTTTTTGTTTCCTGCTTTGAGCCTTTACAGCCTGGGATGTCGTAACAGGCCTTGGTGAAGAGATGGTGGAAATGCATCTGTAAAGCCGTGTGTAAACATCCAGATACACCACAGGCCTTTTTATGTCTCCAGTAAATTTGGATTTCGGGGCCACCCAGCAGAATAGTATAAGGCTGCATGTTTGTCTTTGGTTACTCTGATATAAAACCACTTTCATTTCCTGATATAAAACAATAAACAAATGCATTTCACTCTTACACTGGGGGGGATGAACATGAACGTCATAAATGTATATACATATTACCTTGCATACAAGTAAGCAAGGTAATTAGAGAAAATATCAGGTGAACAATAATAATAATAATCATCATAATCATAATAATAGTAACAATTTTGGGTCTGCAAGTAGTATTTCTTGTAGATCTGAACACCATAATTACTCTCACTATCTACAAGTATAATAAAATGTAAGAAACGTTCTCAACATATTTAAATGGTTTTTGTTGTCATTTCTGAATGTTCAGAATTGTGAATTCACAAGTAAGAGGCTACGATTTTAGATTTAAATGTCATATATTGTCGAAAGTGCAGTTTCAATTTTGAGGTTTAGGTGCTATACTCTTTAAATATGTAGTCACTGCCTTTTAGCAATGCCCCCAGCATGGGCCACCTGGACCCCCTGGCGAGCCTTTTGTGTTTCCTTTATTAACCTTATTAACAAAACATAGAATAATTTTGTTCTGTAATAAATAGACCAAATATTATACTGTATTTAAACAAATCGCTTTGTCCATATTTTTAGTTAAGATGTTTTACACTAATTAAACAGGTTTTAAGAAATTCCTATAGCGTCTTTTTCTGATGTGCATAGCATAAGTACAGGACTTGTTTTATTAAATTGATTGGCTAATCTACTAAATCATTTATGTAGTGCTCTAAATGCCATGATTCACTCGTAGTTAATTTGATGCAGAGAAAAGTGATCGGAATAAGATTTAAAAATTGAGAATGAGAGGAAATGAAGTATAAATGAGATTTTTAATGATCAAACAACCACATGTGAACTACAAGCTTGCACATTCTGCCAAACCTGCTGATAATTAATAGGCATCTCTGCAGCTCAAAGCAGTTTTTAACTGCCTTTAGGTCAATGTACTGGTTCTACTGTTATCATGAAAAATGGTATAATTACATATAAAGTCACTAATCTTATCAAACCCTCCTTTATAAAAGTAGTTCCATGCAGACAAGCTCAGACAAGCCAACTGTACAGCACCTGTTCAGCTCAAGACGAAACAAATAATCATGTGAATGTTGGTGTTTCAGTACTGTTTATTAGGTCTGTTGTACTCAGTTACCAAAAACTGTGAATTTATTTTTAAACTGTACTAACTGTGCAGTCCTGCATTCGTGTAGGCTCTCATAACAGCATCTTTTTTCACTTGGACACAAATAGTCTATTGAGTTTATAACACAGCTGTAAATGCACTGGAATGTAATTCAAGTTTGTGTGGAGCCCCTGAGACGTGATGAGTGATCTACTGTATATCTGCAGGTTGTTTGTTCCACAGTGTGCTGCAGTGAGTGGCTAGCTTTGCAGCAGAAACATTAAAGAATGGGAGTTACTAACTTCAATGTGTATTGTCAGTGTTGTGGCTGTTGGGTCCGGTTATGTTATTGTAGGTGATAAAATTGTTTATCACAGTTTGTCAACTGGCAGGGGGCAATGTTTTAGTCTCTGACCTGACCCCAGTTAGTGAGCTCCCCAGAGATGGCCTCATCAGATGCCTGATTAGATAGACACTCTTGGTTTGACGGGGTGATGTTGAACAGTCGCAGCCACGTCTGGGACCCTGGGCTTTTGTGTTTATCTTTGTTTGGGTTGCTGAAATTTACCACTGACATTAGACTCTGCTGATAATGAAACAGGCAAACAAGCCAGAGGCCTGAACCCTTTCATCTGTGAGGAGAACAAGGAGTTAAAAGGACAGAGAGTACAAAAATAATGCTCAGATGAAAGTCATTACTCACATTCTGGCCTGTTGTAAATTATTCATGTAGGCCTTGCGTGAGTTTACGGCATTAATGCAAACCTTGATTTCAGATCGTTGGCAGACTCAACAACACAGCCTGTCAACAATGACCAAGGTAGAGTGTTTGTTATTTAGCAACCTTCTGAGCCTGTCTGCTGTGACCTGGAAAGTACATCAATGAACCACGTGACGCTCATGTAGAAGCTAAAGATGTCCCGGACCCCGGTACTGAGCTGTAGGTCAGAGGTAAAGTGTATAAATTATCTCAGTCCTGTGTGATGTTGACAGCTTTTGATTGGAAGTTCAGTGTAAGATGTGTATGTTGGTTTGTTTCTCTTGTTTACCTGTTGTCAAAGAGCCTCATTTCATATGTTATGTAATTTATTAGCTCAGGGTTTGCCAGGGTGAACTATTAGAGCACTATTATGATGAACAAAAATAAAACTTCATAAAATCACTGATATATTTTATAAATGGAACAGTTTTTAATTCAGAAATTGATGATACAGACAAAATATACTCAATAGTGAACGTTTTGTCCCACTGTGCTTAAAAGTACAAGTCATGAGGCCAAAGTTATATTAAGAACGAATGAATAATTGTCATCCTGCAGTTACTTAATTCAGTAAAAGTTTTAGAGCTGGTGTACATCTACTAAGCTGTGTATAGCCTTCATGCAGACTTGTATTATGATCAAAAACAGTGCTTGTTACTTTTACACCATTGCAGAATCCGGATGAGCAGGACTGGTACAACGTTCCTGCTAATGATTACCTCCATCTACACTGTAATGTGATTTAAATTAAATGATTGTCCATAACATGCACATTTTGTACCAATGCTCATCCAAATTAATAATTAAAAAGGTTTCCATAGCTAAAACTGTAAATAAGTTGAAAGAATGAAACGCATGCACCTATGACTCACATATACTGTGGCTGACTAGCGATAAATAAAATCAGTTTAAACAAACAAAGGATTTGAAAATGCTGATTGATTAGTTGAGTTTGTTAGATGAGTGAAGCAGTCCGCTTTATTTTTGTCCTCATTTTAAGCTTACTATATAGCTTAATATGTAATTTTTTCTGATTAATTATTCTGTGGGTGGACAAACTAATGGGCTGGGCTGCTTCATGAAGGCTGTGGAATTTTTGACCTAGAGCTGAGACGACATGTTTAACAGCTGTGGTTGACAGTCTCAGAATCTCAAGTAGGTGGCAGTCAGTCAAGTTCATTTAAATTTCAGATTTATTAAAGTTCGTGATGCCTCATTACTTACTACACACACATACACACACACACACACACCTATACAGACTCTCTCTGCACAACTTCTTATATGTCTCTTACTGAGATCTATACTGTATATATCTGTAAAAGTTTGTGCCATCTGTAGGTAACCACACACCTCTTACACCATTTCTGAGCTACAGTTTCAACTGCTGAGGGGTATCATTAGTATGAACAGAGAAAGAGAAAAGCACAACCTATTCCTCAGCGCTTTTGAGACAAAAGGGGCATTTAGTTGACTGATAGCCTATCAACCTGACCAGTCAAGAGTTTTGTTGAAACAGTGTATACAGCTGTGCAGCTGAGCTCTTCTACATGTGCACGTTTAGCCGCTGCAATGTTTCTCTGAAGTCGGTCAGACAGGTTTATCTTTGCTTTTCTTCTTTGCTCAACTAAGCATTCTTTGCTCAACTATTTCTGTCATCATCTCTGTTATGAGAGAAAAAGTGTTGTAGCATTAAAGCAGGAACTCACAGAACTGTTTTTGATTGGATGCGTCTGAGTCTTAACAAAAGCGTCCATGACAACTTCACATTGTATGTATGTTGTACTCCGGGCATAGTGATGAATAATGTAGAAGGGCTCAATGCTGCTGTCTCTAAGCTTCGCCGACTCCCTTGCAAAACAAAGAGGCCGGTCTCTTTTACTCATCTCTTATTGCTCATCCACATTTGCATTTAATCTGTTCAAGTTCCCATCGACTTTTTTTAAATACCACTGGAAGTAACAAGTAAAGCTGGCATTTGTTTTTAAAGCATTAATTAAGGAGTCACATTTTAGATTTGCCATTGATTTCAGACACTTACTCATACAGGCCCACTATTCATTTGGTTAGGCAGGACTTGCAGGTTTTGTAACCATACAAGTGTTTTTAAAATTGATTGTTATCATGAGTAGAATTATGACATTTAAAAGTTACAGGACAGATGTGTAAGAATGCGACATACACTCTATGTATATCATTTAAGTTTTATTAAAGCTTTAATGAGTTGTAGTATTTGATGATTTGATCATAGTTTGTGAGCAAGGGTCACATTTAATATAGGAAACAACACTTTAGCTGTAGTTGTCACGAGTAAGTCAGGATTAATGTGTTACCTCAGTTGACCTGTTTTGATGTTATCATGTAAAGACATTGGTAAACTGTCAGTTAAACTGTAAATTAGCCTAAATAACTCAAACTAAAACTTTTATATTTGTTCACTTGCCTGTTCATGAGGTACATGCACTAAATCTTAACTTCATGAAAGTTATGGTAATCAGTATATGTGTTAAATAACTGCTATAGGCTAAATAACAGAAACACTTTCATCTTTAATTCAATCCAGTTTAACAGCTCCCCAAACAACATCCTCCAAAGTGATCATACAGTTGAAAACCACCTGTTGTACACACACAACATAAACTGAACATTGTTTGCGCTGGTTATTTACATTTGAATTTGTAGGCCTTGTAGTCAAGACACTTAATCATGCTTACCATGATTTGAGATAGACAAAACATATGCCATGCACTACTAAAGGGGAACCTGAAACCTTAATGTTATAAGAGTCTTCATCAATCCATTCATGATAAAGCCAGGGGTTTGGTAAGGTGACGGTTTGAATTCCCCATGCACCCCCTTCCCCAGTCTCCGAGTCAGACCTCCCTAATTAGAAGCAGAGCTTCTTACAGGAAACAATCTTCCCGTCGGATGACATCACCGCTAAATCTATCCATGAGATGGGGGTGACCTCAGCTTGTGGATTTGCTCTGTGTTTTTCATCTCGCAAACAAATCCCAAGAAAAGCACCTTGCGATGACTCGAGTGTCTCTAGAGAGGATAGTGTGAACAGTTGGGTGGAGCTGAGTCTTCACCTCCCAGACCGATGCTGATTGTTGTACACATTATCAAGGCTGTGAATTGTGTGTCATTGTCATTATCAATGGGCCAGTTCAGATCTTACATTAAGATCCGATCTGGGCAATCCTATCACAAGTGGCCAACTTTATGTACATGTGTTCAGACCTGGCATGAACATGCGTCTCCAAATGCATCTAAAGATCTGATCTCAGTTTTGCGCTCTGTATGCAAATAAACACTGACATCATCTGGGGAGCAGTAGAATATTGTAACAGCTGACGTCTCTAATGGATCTCTACCGCTGCTACAGAAAAATGAACAGCGTTGTTTTAGGTGTGTGCGTAATGACTTTGGCACACACATTAAGTTATTATTTATTGATCTCCACCCTGACGTTAGTTAGACCTGCACAAAACTCAGACGCTGGAAATTTCCATACACACTGTAATCTCTGGTAATACAGGTAAGTAAAGACCGGTGAGTGAGGAAATACACGGCTCATCATACGTCAACATGACCGCATCAATAATTAATGGCATGGTTATACATTATTTAATGATAGAATCACACTCATGTACTCATAATAAATACTTTCATTTGAAAATTCTTACTTTATTTATTTTTGTTTAATTTCCAGCTACCAGGATAAAATATTTTAAAATTCTGTCATTACTAATGCACAATCATCACTTATGGTGCTTTTTTATGTTCAGGCGACCATTTATAATAGCAGTCGTGTGTTTTTTCCTGAATGAATGAGGCAAAACTCCACAGGAGCACCCCTGTTGAGTATAAGCGATTTTTAATGTGGCTCGGGAAGTATTGTGTGCACACTATCAAAGGAATGCGGACACATGCAGACCGATGCGACCCAGACCACCTCCAAATGTGGTCAGAGATCAGATCTCCCAAATGCGGTCTCAATATGTCCTCGGGGTGTTCACATCTTTCATTTACATGATCGCATCGGCCAGGTAGGATCTTAATCCAAGGTCTGAACAGGCCCTATGATTTATAAAGTTTAATTAAATAAATTTGACGGCACCACGGTGCTAGCTGTTGAAGAAAGGGACTGGTGTGTGTGTGTCTGTGTGTATCGGTGCGTGTCTGTGTGTGCGCTAGATTTTCTAAATGAATGCCTATTTGTCCCTGCTTTCATGTATTTTCCTCACAACACTGTGCTGTGTGTCTGGACTTGTTTTAGACCCCTTCAAACACTTCTATCATGACCATTTTCCTTAAAGCATCAACTTGAAACAGTGCCAGATATAAAGCGGTAACAACATGCAGAGCCAGTGTTTTGGATGAGTTTAAAAGAGTCCCAGAGAAGAAAGGGGGATAAATAATAACAGTACTAAAAGGAAAAGCATAATAAGGGCCTAGTTTTCTTAGGGAAGTGGAAGCTTTCATCTTTCTATAACAGTAATGTTCTCAATGAGTCTGCGGGCCTGTGTTTAGTCCAGCAAGCTTCAAGTGGTGCACATGAAAGGCTCCAGTCTGACTGTACAGTCACTGGAATATGGTATCTATCCCCTCCTTTCTTCTCCTCTCCTTTGCTCCCCTCTCCTCCTCCCTCATGATAAAGGTAATGGGGAGCTCTGTGGCTTGCAGTGACAGTAAAACATGGTAAAATGGCTGTCAGTGTAATGCTTCCCCCCAGTCTGAGGCCCCCAGGGTTTAGGAAATGGAGCATTATTTTCCTGTTCCGACGTCAGAAGCCAACCCCTTTGCAGCTGTTGCATGCTTTACAACTCTGTGTTTACAGGCACTTCAGCTAAAGGTCTCACTCTGCAAAACACCAAAACTGTCATCTTTCACATTTCATAAATACACTCCCTTATTCCCTCGATTTGGACTCTTGAATACGAACCATTTTTTGTTCCTACATGTTGAACCTTCACTTTCTCTCACTAATGACTCCTAATTGATATGTGAGCCACGTGTGGGAACTGGTAAAATGTGTTGCCAGATGGCTGTGTTCTTACAAAAGCCATATTTCACCTCACTGCCTGTAGACTCGTTTAATCATCACAAAAACAAAAAGATTAGGCACTCGGGATTAAAACGTGTGGATGAGAACAGGCTCTCTGCACTTATCCAGGCACTCGCCTTTGAATTACACATGTTAATAAAATCCTGCTTAGATGGAAATTATTTCAGTTCCAGTTTGTTGGGTTTTTTATGCCTGGAATTAAACATTTTTCTGTCTCTTTCTAAATCTGCTCACACATTTGTTTTCTGTCCCACCCACTTCCCTTTATCTTTTCTATACCCACCTCCCCGCCGCCTCCCTTCCCCCCCGCCCTCTTCCTCTTTGGCTCAGCACTTAGAGGCTTAAGAGAGGAATGTACCACATGAGCCACTCCCTTCTTTCGACCACCCCTTCCCACAGTGTGGAATGGTACAGTCCTGCTTTGCATAAGTTTCCTCTGAGTGGGTCCTGTGTGGAGGCCAGTACTGAAAGAATTATTAGTCCCTTTTGAGCGGTTTGGATGTATGTCTAGAGAGAAAGCAAGTGTGGCATTGTAGTGTATCTTTATCACTCAGATTTTTAAAGCTATAATGTATTGCGCCTACCCTGTCCCTGGAATGGGCAGCAACTCTTTAATGTATTACTACAACGGGAAATCGGTGAGTAGTCTCTTTGGGAATGTGTGAGTGTGTCTAAAACAGAGGGGAGCTATAAGAAGAGTGCATGTGTGCATGTGACTGGTGAATCCCTCTGACTGTCAGTCTCGGAGTCCTTGTCTTTCAAAATGTTTGAAGTTTTGTGCTCCTTTTAAGATGGAAGCAAGTGCTCATCTCTCTGTGTGGATGCATGTGCCTGAGGCTCCTGTGTCTGATTTTTCCATTACATCAGTTGAAGCTGTGCGACAGTACATGTAAAATAATACAGCTCGAAAGTCTTAACTGTGTATTTAGCACGATTCCACTTTGCGTACCCCAGCTCTGTGTAGGAGCTGACCTGACTCCAAAGTAAATATTCTAGGCTACACACAGATAAAGTTGTGCCATTTTTAAACCTTTTTTTTTTCTCATGCACAGAATGAAACGGCGTGGCAGAAAGTTTTTTTGCTGTCTTGAATTTATTTTTACTGGCTGGTTGCTTCAGCTCCGAGACTGGGTTGAAATAATAACAAGTGGGAGTCTGGGAATGATTAAGGCAAAGAGGCTGCCTGTTGAGGTTAGACTTTCCTGTTTGCAGATTGAGCTCCAAGCACCAGTGTTGCTGTTATTCCATCTGTTTTTAATCACTTTGGTATTGTTGATGCCACAGGAAGCCTAATGTGATTTCTGAATTTCTCTGTAATGACTTCTTTGATTTTTTTTTCTATGTTTTCTGTGTGAATACCCTTTTTTTTTTTTTTTTTAAGTACACGCATGCTATACGTGTGTGTTGGCTGCACTTGGTGGAGAAGGAACTGTTGAACTGAGTTTTCCCTGTTTTGCATAAACATGTAGGCGTAAAGATTGGTTGTGCTTGTGTTGCAGGAAAGTGTTTCTCCTATTTTTATGGTTAAAAACAATCCAGTGGGCTTATGAATCTGCTCAAGGACACACTTAACAATGGCTGAATGAGCTCTGTAATGCATTTCAGTAATCCTTAAGTAATGATCCTGTCATAAGTAAATTACACAGGCAGATTTCCACCTGTCATTGCCTGTGCTATTTTTGCCATGATAGAAAGGGCACATGTGTTTGAAAGTAAAATAAAGAGGTAAGTCTTTTTATTATATTGAACCGAAAAGGTCATCTTCCTCAGCCTTGTGTTTCAGCTTTCCTTATAACCCATTACGGCATTTCCCTTTTTGTTCCCAATGCACACAAGATGACTTTGATCTTTTTTCATATTAAGTATTAACAGGCTTGTGTTACAGTTGGTGATGGCGAGAAAATTGATAGCATGTGGACAGAATGGGCAAACTTTATGATCAAAAGCACTTGTTAAACAACCAGCATCAACTTTTTTCTCTCCCTGTTTTCCATCCGAGGAAAAAAGAAAGACGGTGCTGCTCATTCTTTGCATCAACTTGATCCACATTAATTTGTTATAATGCAGAGTTGCATAGCAGGCTCACCATCTGGAGCACTGGGAGAATTCACAGTGGGCCATTGGCTTGTGAGCTGGTGGCACGGTACCAGTACAGATGGAGCTGCTCACTGATCTTTCTTCCGTTGCCTATTAGTGAAAAAGACAAAATTGAAGCGAAAGTCTTGAAGTGATTGTTGGACTCTTTTTGTGTTTTTTTTCGTGGAAAGTTTCTCCCCTACACGTACAACAACATAAAAGCAAATCCTAAAATACGTCTTCTTTAAAGAGGGACACCAGTTTTTGTGGTGCAACAGGTTCTGTCGTGCGTTCTAAAAACTAATCCTCATGTTCTACAAATGTGCACATGTGTTGCTGTGCTGGAGCATGCATGTTAATCCAACTCGAAGTCCGAGTGGGGGGTAGTGTGTTTGTGTGTGTGGGTGTTGACCTATCCTATACTGTGCAACACTATATTCAGCACACATAATGTGATTATGTGATATGTGATTAGTTAGCAAGGTCATATTGCCAAGTATTTGTGGCATTTATGTGGAAGGAAGGTACTGTTTTGACACTTTTGGATGTGAGATTGTACACATGGATGTAAGATTTTACAGTTTTTCACGTGTTTTGACTTTTTTATTAGTTAAATGTTTTAATGTTTTTAAGGTGGCTGATGGGATTGACTGCAGGTTAGAGATACTGTGTTATTTTCTTTCCATGCTCATCGTCTGTTTTTCCTCTGTGGCTGAATTTTTACTTAGTGTGTATGTGCATCTCCAAAGTTTTAATTTGTATTGTTTACATCTGAATAAATTTAAATGTGAAGAGCATTTCTTTCTATATGTCAGACTAACTTAATCTGTCAGATGATGTGCCAGTGAAAGTGAGTCTTTGGGTAATGTCACAGTTTTGTGCATGAAAATACCGAGACCTTTATTTTCCAAAAAACATTGGCAAGTATCAAACACAAATATTGAACAACGCCCCTCTAAGCAGGCTGAGCTGAGCAGGCATTGTGTCTTTCATTCACACTAAGCCTCGGAAGATTTGGACTTGAAACAAAATTCCCCAGTGTTATGGTTCGATTCCAAGTAATGACATACCGTGCAAAAACAGGACGCGCCATTAGGAGTGTTTGAACTCTTCTCTTAAAGTTGTCTGGCCGCCTGATTTTTTTTCCCTCTTTTGTATCATTTTTTTTTTTTTTAAACTTCTTTTCCCTTCCTGTTGTTGTGTTACATCAGTCGTGGTTGTCAGGTCGTGTTTTAACGTTTGATATATTTTGATCGGTGTGGCATGAACTTCAAAGGCAGGTGCCACAGGCTTGGAGACACGTGGGAGGATGTTCAGGATATAGTCGCTCAGTTGAGATTTGCGTAGTTACAGAACTGAACTAATAACTTGGTGTGGTATCTTAAGAGGAGGTCAAATTGTTACCTCATTGTTTGTCTTAGTACAGATATAAATAGGAAAATAAGTTGAGATTCATCCCATGTAGGATTATTTTGTGATTTTTTTGCAATATCTATAAATAAATGAATGCTTCAAACTTTAACAGTTAATTTTCTTTAAGCATTAGTGTCTGGTGCTCACATAACCGATGTAGGTCTGTGTTGGTGTGCTGATCAGTGTGAGTGACGGCTTTTAATTAATGGCCTTGTAAAAGGAAACCCAGGCGGGCCCTCTCCTCCATAGGCTGGCGGAATGAGGCACCCGGTGTTTGGAATGGTTTATTAATGCTTTGACTGGTTAGCCCAGGGTAAAAAGGACAATTAGCATTATCCGCTGCCATATGCTGCCCATTGAGCGTTCTGACAGAGGCAATAGACAAAGCCCGGGCTCCCGTGTGAGGCTAACCTGAGATCTCCATGGAGCCACTATCAACTCTGGTCACATGTGTAAGCCAGAAGACCCATGAGAGCTCCACCCCTCCCTGAGCACTTTAATTACACACCCAGACAACAACGCACTGGAGTCCTGCTCACTCAGCAAACAGCGCTGAGTCTCACTTAAGTCTCTTTCTGCTTTGACTTTACGTCCGTGTGTGTGTAAGTGAGTGTTTTATATGTACTTCCGTCGTGATGCATATTTTCCCTCAGCACTGCGCCGTAAAACATCTTAAGCAAGTAAACAACCTTTGCGGCCGTCATCACATCCACATGCATTAGTGCCCAATTGTGAGGAGTGAGCTGTCAACATCAGAGTGTGAAATGAGGTCATTAAAATCTTGCAGCGTGTGGGACAAACTGGAAATGTGCAGGTGGAATCTAGCTGGCAGGTCTGGCTCTGATTAGCATTACACGACTGTGGGGTCATCCAGTCCTGTCTGTGGGAGGCACAATTCGCCCAAACCCTTTTCCTCCCCCGTGCTTTTCTCCCTCACCCTCGCTCCTTCCATCTGGAGTGGATGAAGTCAGAGACCACATCACTGGTGTTTGGCCTTCAGTCTCTTTGATCCGACCGCCTAGCTTGGCACACACTCACAGCTGTACAACAGCGTGCCCATTGTGCCTCTCCTCCCCACCACCACCACCACCAGCTTGCAGGTACAAATATAAAGAAAGCAGAGCAGGCTGTTTTTCTGCCATTTATTTGATTTCGACCTCTCTGGGAAGGCTGTAATTTGCCAGGCATTTAGTCTATGCATGTAAGCGGGTATCATTATACTTCCATTAGAGGCTGAGTTGATCTGAAATGCAAATACTCTTGATAATCCACTCCTCCCTTCATGAGCTTGATTGCTTGCTAGTCATTAAAGTGTGTGTGTGTGTGTATTTGTGGCTTTAGAGGTATATACACCGCACTAGCGTTTATACGCTTTATGTGCGTGTGTGTGTGGGATCACATACTTCTGTTATTAATTGTTTAGTGTTCTCGTGCGTTTTTGCTGAAATGTTTACATCATCGGAACTGAGATAAGAAAGTCATACCATACTTGACAGTGATACGTTGGTATGCCACACTTAAAATGATAATCAGCTGAACAGATGCCACATTGTTTTTCTGTATCGTGGGCCATTCTGATAAGACCTATGTTCTCACGGCAGGTGTACGCACCATCTCCAAACTCGGAAGACTTCAACAGAGATTCCCCTTCGTACTCTTCTCCTAAACCTTCCAGCAGTATGTTTGCGACTTTCTTTGGTAAGTTCAAAGCAAGTTTCCGTGTTTACTCTTTGGTTTTGGATTAAAATGACTTTCTCTTTTATTTTTGCATTGAGTCTGTCAAATCTGTGTATTGTGGATTAGATGGACTAGACTGAGTTGTTTGAGCAGTATTTAGTAATGCTAAATCTTTAACTCAGTATGTCTGACTCCCAGACACAGATAGACTTTATGTTGCTTTTAGCTTTTGTGTTGTCTCAGCTGTGTTCAGGACAAGGATCATGTTCATCATTTGTATTCCTTGGATGACCTCAAGTTGTAAGGGTAGAGTTGAAGGTTTGCCGCTGTCTGGCACCGCATCAAAACATGCTGTTGCCTTCAGTTTAAATAAATTGTTCTAAATTGACTTATTTATTGGTATTAGATGGTACCCACAGTTCATCTGACCCATGGAATTCATCCAATGGGATCAGTCAGCCTGGCTATGGGGGCATGCTTGCAGGATCTTCATCTCACATGCCGCAGTCAGGAAACTACAGCAGCCTGCACTCGCACGACCGATTGGTAAGCAGCATGACTCACTAAGCTCTGTTTAAGCACATGAATGGTGGTAAATGGTTGTTAGAATCTTTGTTTTGCAGACTTTTGTAAGAGATGTTTGTATTGTTGAGCACATACAACACGTAACTTCTTTTTCGGCCCTGCACTCCCTTTGCACAGCTTCCACAGTGTGTGTGTGTCTTAAGTTGTTGTCTGGTTATTATCAGTGAAGACACTGGTGACCCTCTTTGTGTCAGTGTTTGATCTGGTCTTGTCTGCCTGCTTGCTTCAGCTGGCAGTGCATCACAGGGAGTCTGCAGATGCTGCCTGCCCTCTCTTTATCTCTGTCCCTCCCCCCAGTAACTTTTGCTCCATCGCTGCCTGGGAGGTGTCAAGAATTATAATTTAGAGAATAAATATGCTCTTTCTGTCTCTCTCTCTCACACACATTTATGTTTAGGAATACAGCATTTCGGTTTTATTTTTCTTCCAGAATTACCCCGCACACTCAGTCTCTCCAGACATCAATGCCAGTCTTCCTCCAATGTCCAGCTTCCACCGGAGCAACACCAGCACTTCGCCATTCGTCACTGCAGCACACACCCCATCCGTCAACTCAGCCGATGGGGTCATGGGTATGTTCTTATGTTAACAGTTCAGCTACCTGCTCAGAATGACTAATTCACCGACCCAGATGTAATCATAGCTCAACGTCCGTTCTGTAAAGGTAGCGAGTCACGCAGTTGGACAGCTGCTCTGTGTACAGTACCACTCTTCATTTGTCTAAGTTTGCTATTACAAAGCTCCCCTCTGTGTTTTTCTAGCTGTTGCAAATCGGGGGAACGCCACTGGAAGCTCACAGACTGGAGATGCACTGGGCAAGGCTTTAGCCTCGGTGAGTTACCACCCCACTCTTAACTTGGAGTCCAGGTCACTGTGCCATGCATAGGGAGAATTACATTGGATTAGATCTAGAGTAGTAGTTGGAATTAATTGTGGTTTAAAATGGAAAATGTATTCCCTGTCAGAATTATTTTCTGGGTAGCATCATCAATGTGCTTTAAGCATTTTGGTCAACTACAAAGAAATATTCATATCTCTCCTTAAGTCTCATCTGATCAGGATGTGAAACAATAACTGATGCCTCGCACTTTTCATTTTTCTGCAGATCAGGATAGAATAATGGCCCTTTTTTGTCTCTAAAGAAGGTGACCTCAGTAATCATGCAGGGAATTAAATGTTTGACTGACTGCTGATTAAAAAAGCTCAGAGGACATGTTTGTAGTTGTTTTTTGGTCTAAGCCTGGATAATTGTCGGCTTAAACTAAGAGTAGTCAAGAAAGGCAACTGTACATTAAAAATGCTTCCAAAGCCGAAGGATTACACTTCCGTTTTATAAAAACAGCGGTGGGTATCTGTGACATCCTGTAATGGTTCAATCCTTTAGATTATTTAAAGTGCTCTGAAAAAAAAAAAAGAACGGTGGCACCTTCAAATCTGGAAAACAAATTCAGTGTTAAGGGCAAGAGCTGAGACAAGGGGGGGAACATCACAGTTAGAACTGAGTGAGACTGAAAAAAAATAAGCATGTCTTGACTATAGTATTGTAAAAGGTGCAGAAGGTAAAATAGCATAATGAGCATTTCTTATGTTATCTACTCTTGAAATGTATTTGCTATTTCCATTCATCAGACGAGGTGTGCTTTAAGTTAAATTCTGCTTTTACATCTCCTTAATATTTCACCAAAATATTCTCAAATGTTATTTAACATGTTGCATAGACATATTATTACCATTAATGTACTGGTATTATGCAAAGCAACATTTTAATTCTGTGCATTTAGAGGGAATATTCCTTAGTGCGAATCCAAAATATGAGACTTCATGGATGGTAATAACAAATTAAGTCCTTTATATTTGCAGACTCAATACCATTAGCATGACAAAGCTGGAGTGAAATGGACACGGTTGGACTAGGTGGGGGTGGGCGGATGGATCAGGGGACACAGGGGAGTTTATAACTGCTGTGGCTCAACTCCATGGGCCCCCCTTTGTGGAGCTTTTGTTCTCCACCCTTTTAAATTGGCCGTGCTTATTGGCCCCATGCCGCCTGCGGGAGCGTAACTGATGATGAGGCGGAGCTTCATTTATTCCAGTAAAATGAGCCATGTTTCACTTTGAATGCAGCGTTAGTGGCCAGGGAGTGAAAAGAATAGAAAGTCATATATTGTCGGGTCAGAAGTCACGGTTATAAACAGCTTGCTTTTGAAAAACTTGGAAATATTTAGGGATTTGTTTTGAGGTTTACTGGTTTCTGACAGAGTGATAACCACACTATCAATCCTCCTTAGTTTCTGACTAAATTGTCCTAGAGTGAAAATGCCGAGCAGAGAGAAGCGCTCTGCTCTCACAGTGTAGAATAAATAGTGATTCTTCTCCTCAAACAACGGACGGTCCTCCTCCACATTCAGGGACACACTTCAATGAAACCTCTATCCCGATACTCCAAGTTGATTGAAAAACTAAAGCCCAGAGATCAAGATTAAATAAGGAGATTATTAATAATGAGTGCATTCTATCATCCCCAGAGAAGTCGAACGGTTTCCTGCAAGCTCAATTTGATCTCAACTTGGAGGAGAAATCTCTGTGGATCTGCTGTTTTTTTTTTTCCTCTGCTAATTAGTCAGGATCCAGCCGTAATACCCTGACTTCTCTCAGACATGTTCCGTTATGCCACAAATATCCTCTTATTAGAGGAAGAAAAAATCGGGGATGTGTTTGTGCTTTAATCCAGCATTTGTTTAAACAAATGAAATCCCACTGGAAGTTCTGAAGACGTAATCTCCTCGTTCCCTTGTGATTGACATGTCATCCCCAAACTCGGTGACCTCAGCGTAACCTATCAGAGGATGCACTGGCACAATGAAGTTACTCTGATTTGTCCTCTATTGGAGCAATAAACCTGAGCTAACTTAATTTGTGGCATGCAGAAAAACAGGGCAGCTGCCCCAGTTGTCCTCTTGGTAGAGACTACAAAGTTTAGAAAGATGCAAAAATAAACAACAGATGAATACTACTAGATTTTGAAATATGGTTCACAATACAATCTCTGGCTGCAGGCTCAAATGTGGCCCTTGAGATTTTGGGTTGTTGGCTTAACGGGGTTTCCAGGTTGGGCGTCTTGAAGCCACAGTAGAATAATAACCAGAGTGACTCATACAGAGCCTACATAGGAGTTAAAAACTGCACGTTTTTGCATATTTTTTTCAGGATACTTCTTTTTTTTTTTTTATTCAAAATCTGCTGTAGCTATAAACACAACAGGAAAAAGAGAATAAAGTTCTCATGTCTTGTTTTGTTTTATTTTGAGGCAGGCCGACACCTTCTCCACAGCCGGCAGTCTTGTAATTCAGCCTACTTAAGCATGTGTTACTCACTTTTAAATATTTTTGAGTTAAATTAAATTCTACTTTTACTGATGATCTGAGTGATACTTTTAAACCAAATAAACAGACTTAGACACGTGGTTCAGCAAGGAGTTCATTAAATGAATGAAACTGGAGTCACTGTAAATCTTCACCTACAATTGACACAGAGCACAAGACATCAAAGAGAAGTGGTTTATGATTAATTTGGTTAAGGCTGTGCACTGTGCACAGAGGACTGTTAACGGTTTGTATGTTCTGTATGTACAGAGCATTTTTACGACGTCCATTGCAATAAAATCCCCATAATTAATTATCCACTATGCATAATATGCAGCATGAACCACCAGCAACCTGCCTGTTTATGGTTTAATGATGAATCACACTTTTCTCTCTCTATCTCCTTCTCCTGATTGCTTTTTAGATTTACTCACCTGATCACACTAGCAGTAGTTTTCCATCCAATCCGTCGACACCTGTGGGTTCTCCTTCACCTATGACAGCCACAGCAGGCGCTGCCTCAGCAGGCACCGTGGTGACTGCAGCTGGCACCCCGTCTGGAAGACCAGGTAGATTGGATTTTAATCTCTTAAACAACTTCCAAACACTTACACTAGCTGCCAGCTATAGAATAATCTTGGCTCTGCTTTCTGAGGGCTTCTTGGGTAAAGAACCAATGACATGCATTACTTTGTGTTTTAAATTGGCCATGGTCTGTAATAGCAAAATGAGTTCAGAGGCTTTCATCTTAATTGTACAAGTGCAATGACGGGTCTTGGTATTGTGTCTCTTAGCATATCTGCTATTTTGATTAATGTAGTTGTGATAGTAGTGGGATGTAAATTACAGGATGTGGCGATGAATACATTCGCTTTTATTCAGTCACTGTTCACATTGCTCTGAAACATCTGTGTCAATTAGAGTGATGCGTGGTGAGAACCGCTAAAGTAGGCTTCTCCAGGAGATTATAATATTTTCTGCATAGTGTAGAGCAGTACGACCTGAACACACAGCACCTCCAGTCCACAGCCAGAGGCACACCATGTGGGTTTTTGTTTACCTTGCACAGTAGAATCATGGAAATATTTCTCTGCTGTATCTCATAAATGGTAACATCACATTGTAAAATGCACAGTGTCTGCACCCGCAAGAATAGAAGATGAAATGCTACTATTGTTAAAAACTAGTTTTGATCGGAAGTAATGGCACACAGGAATGATGAGCTGCTGTAATCTGACATCTCCCACCTAAAAACAAAAAGAACAAAAGGCTGAGTCCCTGGACCAGACTGATGTGTGTGGTATTGAATGAAGGTAAACACAGTGGATTATAGTTTTTATAGCACTTCTTAAATCAAGGTGGACATTCATGTGTCCTGCTGCCAGCAGAACTTTACAGTATAATGCAGCTTGGGACGGCATTACAAGTAATGTCATAATTATATTCACAGTTGTTCCCATTTCCTAGGACTCTAAAACATGTTTTCCACCAAAGTACCAACAACTTATCTAGTGCTGCCTCAATGGAATGAGCCTCTCACCTGTATACAAACTCTCTGTGAGGTACATTGGTGCCAAATTGTCTTAGCCCTGCTTACGCTGTTCTTTGAACTGCCACAAAAAGAGGGGCACTATGTCTTTAATTCATTTAATTACTTTTACTCTTTGCTGCATTAGTTGGATTAATTAAAGCCTGAATTATAAAAAGTTTCTTTAAACCCTCATTTAATACTCCTTTTAGCTCTAATCATTTTCCGTGCTTTATCTGAGCCAGGGAAGTTAATGCCATTTTTACATCCATCCTTAAAGAAAGCTTAGTTTAGTCTGGGATAAGGCTTTATGTGTATGGAATTGACAGTCCCGACGACTATTGGGAACTGTATAAATGCTGGAGTTCATTTGCAAGTGAACATGTACCAGTAATGTTCATCTAAAGCAAATAGAAGAGAGTTTTTTAAATTGATATATCGGCTTTCTGCTTCCTATCTGCTTTCCATTAGCACACTAATAATGGGATTTGTACTAAAAGCATGAAATCAATGTTGCAAGACATCACTGACTAGTTTTGGCTCTCTGCATTTTAAGACATCTTTGTTCCCGTTCATAAATGTTCTCTCAGAATAACATTTAAGTCTTTCCTTATACTTTGTTTTTAAGTGATGGAAATTTTCCAAGAAGTCATGTGACATGATGACGATAGTATAAATAAAAAATACTGCGGCTTTGAAGGATTTGAAAATCTTGAAAAGTGTTTGAAGTGTATCTTGAATTACAATTATTAAGGAACTTTTCTTATACTCAAAACTGTTTTTATGGTTTTATAATAGGAGCTCATGAGATTCACCCCACTATGTAATAAGACACATTTTTTGAGTAGATTTATGATTACATAATCCTGCTTTTCCGCACAAGTGCTTTGTAGTAGTTTGAGTTTTATGTCGGCTTGATGTTTGAGGAGTGACAGACAAGCGTCCCTCTGAGTCGTAATTATTTTGTGCAAACAAAATTCAGAGAACGAAAACAGGAAAGTAGTTAAAAACAGGGCCGCCCATCTTCCTACAGTTGAGTGAACACGTAAAGGGGTTCCTGTTTGTATGTACTAAGTTCTTTCAAGCACAGAAAAAAAAGAGTTGTGCATCAGAAGAATATAGACTGTCAGATGTGTTGACAGAGGCGAGCGAGTAATGGAAAGGGAATGAGGGGGGACAGTAAGGGAAAGCCCAGTGTGTTGTTTTAGCGGGCAGTTGTGTCATGTGTGGTAATGGAGTGGCGACAGCTGTCTCTACGTATGCCCCCCTTGTCCTCAGCTGTTGCCCTGCCCCATGGACAGCTGTTCCCCCAACACACACACACACACACACATCACATAAACACAGAAAGACCAGGCTGCAAAAGGCTATTTACCAGTGGGTGAAGGAAGGTGGCTGTGACTCAGCTGATGAGCAGGACTCTGACTCTCTTGACCCATTTACATTACAGCGTGCTACACCTGGCAGCATAGCGGTGCCATTCATAGCCACAAATTAAAGAGTTATTTTATAAAATGCTAAAAGCTAACAGAAATATAGACCGGTTCAGGGTTTATTTTTATTAGTGGAATTCATGGAAGAAACATTAAAAAATAAATAAATAGTAATACATCTGGGATTGTCGGGTATTGTTTTACTAATTATCCGTCCTTATTTTGCTTCAGGGGTTAGAAAAAGAATGGTACTTTGAAATTGCACAAGATTTGGCTCAATGTTGATGTTAGCCGCAAAATCCATTCATCATTAGGATTACACCGTTATACAGCACATTACTCAGGGCTGGTTTGTTCAATTAGCTCTCTCTGGTGCTCGTGGGGACCAGAGCCTTGGGCTAATTTTTCATTGCCGCCAGCCAACAGAGGCTCATGTGAAGTTCCTGTCTCACTCACCTGGGAGAAAGCTGAGGCAGACCAGAGACTTTTTCATTTCCTCCTCCAAAGGCACTTTTAATAGTCTGTTAATTAAAGTCTGCTTTTTCCAAGGCTGTGCATGTGTGTGAGAGGGGAAACGTGAAAACTCAAGCTCAGAAGACCACAGAAGTTAAGTTAGACATTTCATTGGAATGAATTAATGGAAAACTTTGTTTGAACAGTTTCCAGTTAAGGGAGGTGAGGTTTTTCCAGTGTTTCAAAACCATGCATTTGTCAGTGCATTTGTACCATTCACTGCTTTATTACACATTCAGCCTGATCGTATAGGCGTTGATCTGTTAGAAAACAATCACTGAACAATAAGGATCATTTTTAGAATTACTTTACAAGACTGGAAAAAAATGATCAGGGTTCAAGCCTGTCTGCTATGAATAATTCCCCTCATCCTGGTCTGCCATGCTATTATAAGAAGTGGAGGACAGTGCCCAAAATGATTTTTTAGAATCACACTAACTCAAGCAAGGTTTCCATCTGTAGATTGCACAACAGTGCAACATTTACAAGGATGCGGGCGGGGTTTGGCATCCTTCCACCATAATAGACACCAGAAGAGCGCAGAGAGCCCTGAACTGGAAAGCACACAGGCACCCTATCCTGTAAATACGCTGGAATGGTTCATTATTGCCAAAGTCCATTAAGGTTATTTGATTGTGGTATAATGCATTGCCTCCTGTTGCACATGGAAGGCAGGTTACTTGGATAATTCTGCTTCAAAAAATTAAAGAAAGAAATGTTGTACTGGAGCTGGGAATGTGATGAGCAGATGTGGATTCCTTTTTCCTTTTCTCTAATTTACACCAGATCAAATCAGCTTAATTTGCCTTCCTGTACTGGCCTGTAGATTAACTTTTTGGCTCGGATGAACGTACAGAATCCACTGTGAATGTCTTACAGTCATAGGTGTATGGTTCAGAGTCTCTGAGCTTTCTCCTTTTATTCTCCAGATATGTGACTCAGTTTAATTTTTATTTAGAACCAAAAGGTGGAAAGTGTCAGATTATATTTTCTTTATTGCACAAATAGAGTGAAACAATCACACTCAGATGTGTCCAGGTGTGAATTCTGTATAATATATGAAGAAAGTGACTGTGCTGCCACTACATCACCTGACAAACATCTAATGAGGAAGACAACTCAGCAAAGCTAATGTAGTGGAAGAATATGAACTTGATTGAAGCCAGACACTTGGCGTGTGTCCCTCATCAAAAACTCTTATGAAAGCCATGCCTCAAAACACTGTTAAGCCCGCTGTGCTCAGATGTGTTTGCAGACTCAAGGTTTCCAGGAAATATTAGTGTTTAAAGTCTGATTTGATTTTCTGTGCTGTTGTTCGCCATTCCCTCTTAGCTATTAATGTGCGGATTCAGCGTACATTTCTGGGTGGTGTGGGTGTTAGTGGAACCCTCGACTCGCTCGTGTTGTCAGGATGCAGTCCTGCCATCAGGAAATGAGCCCTGAAAGATAAAAATATCTCTGAACAAGAAAGCAGAAAATCAGGATGTCAGTGTGTTATGACTGCATGTTATTGTGTGTGTCAGTTATGTTTTGTGTTAGCATACCCGATTCAGCAGGACACGACTACTGGTCACGTTGACATGAAACTGACTGATAGGATTCTTAACATTGACCTTCACTTTGTCGCTCTCCTTCTCATCAGGTACCAACCAGTGGCCCCGTGCTAGTGGACAGACCCCCTCCTCTCCAAATTATGAGAACTCCCTTCACTCTCTGGTAAGCTCCTTGTTCGCCTCCGTCTTCCAGTGATATGATGGATGCTCACTCTCGATAAGCTACCCATGGAGGACCGAGCTAGCGTTACATACAGGGAGATTCCTGTCTGGCAAATGTTTTGCCGAGGAAGGTGGGGGTCGAGGGATAACCAAACTGAACAATACCTGTCCCTTGGGGCTTGCCATCTGTCCTCTACTCTGTGGCCCAGGATGGGGATGACAGTTGGGGGAAGGGTTTAGTTAGCGGGGCAGCTGTTTGGTGAACCACTTCTCCAGAATTCCTTCGCTGCCATGCGACAAGAGCTTAAGATCACATTTCATGTGACCTACAACCTAATGCAAATGTCATGTATTTACATTCTCTGTTGGGAGTTTATTGCAAGAGTAAAGTGTTGAAATATGAAGCACTGAAGTATCCTGAAGTAGAGAAATAATAAATAACTAAAATGTAGCAATAAAAACAGATTACAAAAGAGTATTTGCACCAAATCACAGAAACTTTGCCAAAGCAAGTGTTAAAATGAGCCTTATTGTCCATTTTCATTATTAACCCATACGTGTTTGCCACAGTAGCAAGATACCTGCTGCCTGTTGCTGGTTTGCTGTGTGCATTTAGTTCTGGTGTCGTTTCTGTTGACTTTTTTACACTTACACTTAAAGCTGGTTCAGACTACACAATACAATAATAATGAGAGCTAGGAGAGTACCAAGTCTGGATGATGTATCATTTTACCTTGTGACGTTTATCATAGTTGGAGTCACAACAAATAAAAGTCCACGATACAAACGGGTAAAGGACAACCCATACAATCCTCTTGGTAAAACACATGGGTGTTTTTTCTTTGTGTTTTTAGGCATTTCAAAACACAAGACAGCCCCTTTCTTTCATGCCATTGTCTTGTTTCCAGTAGTTGATTCCTGGCACCTCTTTCCCGGCGACGTCATGTAGATCATGAAAGATGAACTTTGACTGATCTGCGACCAGTGTGTAGTCTGTCTCAGCCGAGTCACAGAAAGAATTTATGACCTGACACAGTTTATCAGACACAGTTTAGTCTGAACCTGGCATTAGTAAACCTGCAGAGACGAGCTGCTGTTTAATTTATATTTTTAACACATTTAACACAAGCTTGGTCTAAATGTGACTTTATGAGGTCACTGTTATTGCTTATTGCTCTTAAAAGCTTATTCAATCAGCCAGTTACATGTGAAGACGACATTGAATATGTCCATGCAGAGGTTTCCTCCTTCTCAGCCTCCAGCTGTGTTTTGTCTCTTCGTGGCCACCAAGGATGATTTACAGTGAATAGTATCAGATGAGTTCCTTATGCAATATAAACTACACACTCTTCACTGTATGTGTAGTCTATGGCATGTTGAGGATGAATAGTAGGAGAATTCAAGTCAGTAGCTTGGACTGTGCCAAGTGCACTAATCAGACTTAAGACTTTTCTCTTTATAACTTAATTAAATTATGGGCAGGCAGGTCTAATCTATTCTAAAGGATCCTACTTTCCCATATTTTTTGATAATCTGTCCTGTGTATTCGTTTTTCTTTTGAACATGAAAATGTCTGCAAATTGGATTAAAACTGTAAACAATAGATGCTATATATATGAAGCACACACTGTACTCATTACAGGCCACATTTATTACTGTAAAGTTTGAGGACACACTATAATTGAGGGATGTACGGGGATGAACTGTATTTAATTTATTAAAGATTTGAACAAATGGAAAAAGGTGAGCCTTAAGCATGACCTAACTTTGTTCCCAAGGATTCCTTAAGTGGTTAAAAAAAATATTCCATTACAGATTTTCTTAATAAATAATTCCACTGGCAGGCAGTAAAGACAAGCTCTAATGATGATTTATTCTCAGGATATGTTTCAGAGTCTGCTGGGCTACCTAGTAGTTGACTCAAAACTACAAGAAAAGTCCCGTTGAAAATCCCACAAGCTCTAGGAAACGGTGATGAATCTATTTTCGGATTAGATTACTGTCTAAATGACTAATCTTTTAAGTGGACTGGGCTGCCAGCAGTACTTTATATTAGTTTTAGACTAATATACAAAATAGCCAACACTGACACATTCATTTTAAGTGTCCGGATGCTTCAAATTATTTAGTTTTTCAAACCGCTCAGCTGGATAAATGAATACATGAAGACAAAGTAATAACTGACAACTTTTACCATCGACATCACTTATTCTAAAAGTGAAAAGTGACTTGAGTGGAAAAAACTGTGTGTTTTGGTAGATGTAATGTAGAAGAGCAGTGCTGAAGCTGGGGTTATTAAATGTGCAAACAACAAAACAATTTCATCCTTACAAAGTGAATGGTCAGCAGCTGCGTGCTTCCTTCCAAATCCTGCCCTTCTCGTCTGTGTCTTCAGAAAAACAATCTCTTTCCACAGTGTGTTGGTAGTATTTATAGATTCTGATCTCGTTTCATAACTCTGTCTTATTCTTATTTGACTTTGCCAGAAAAACAGAGTTCATCAGCAGTTACATGAGCATCTACAGGATGCCATGTCTTTCTTAAAGGATGTCTGCGAGGTACTCTTCAGTTAGACGTTTCACTCTTAACGTGTTCCATACATACATACATCTTTGCATTCCTTGTTTTCTTTTCATGCATGACTTCGACTACATTCTTCATAGTGAACCGCAGTTTCATTTTTGCGGCCTTTGTTGCCTTATTGTCATGTTTTGTTGTCTTTCTCAGTCATTCCAGCTTGCAGTAATCAGTTTTGGTGCAGATGTTAAACTCGAGATGAATTGTAAAGTGGCTGTCGTGCCTCTGTCCATCAATCAGTTAAAAACAAATGAAGACCTTTGTTAACTTTTACTACTCAAGCTGAAATGATTTCATTTGATCTTGCATTTGAATTGCCTTCTTTATCTTATGTGTCAGATGTTTTTTTTTTTGCTTTCCCAGTCAACACCACACAATCAGTGTTTTCAATTTGGGTCCTAATGTGCTTATACTAAGCTGCTCTGTCCTTCTTTTCCTCTCTTCTCCCTCTCCCTAACCCTTTGCCTCTCAATCCCTCCGGTCCTTCCAGTCTCGAATGGAGGATCGTCTGGACAGATTGGATGATGCAATCCTTGTTCTGAGGAACCATGCAGTGGGCTCCACGGCCAGTCTGCCCAGCGACATACACAGTCTGCTGGGACAGGCACAAAATGGGCCAATAACAGCCGTTGGACCAAACTTTCCTGCCTCTGCATTGGTTCCAAGTCGGACTGCAACAATGGTACGATAACTTAACATATCTATTTAGATTTTGCGTCAACTACTTATTTCTATAGTTTATTCTTACATATTTTTCCTTTTTTAAAAAAACGTTTCCAGACAAGGTGCCCCAGCCACCTGCTCAAAACAACTCCCTGCCATATGTAAAAACTAGACATTTTCCACACATGAACAGTTCAGTTTCTACTGACATATTTTCCATGAGTGTAATGGCTGGCCTAAGGTTCACCCTCCTCTTGAGAGCGGCTATATACACAAGGGTGAAAGAGAAATGAGGGAAAACAGGCGCGATGCAGTGAAGTTGTGCTTTGGTGTAGGACTTGTTTGTGTGTTGCACTCCTTTTAGAGTTAAAGTCGAAGCCTCTTGAGAAAAAGGGGAACGCGGGTCTCAGTATAAATCATGATGCATTCACCCATCCTCCATCCAAGGTATTTCATTTGAAAGAGCCAAGAGATTTGAACACATCTGCAGTGGAAATTAAAATGGGGCAGCCCATCCCACTGTAATCTGGAGGTGTTTGGAAATAGTTTGCATCACACACAAAATAAAACGATAAATAAAAAGCTATGCTGAACCAGTTTTAGTATCAGGAAAAACTGAGATTACTTAATATGGCAAGATAAAGGATGCAAATAATGAACAGGCAGGCTACGAAAGATAAGTCTTTCTCTCATGTGTTACAGATATTTTATATAATTTAGAGTCCTGGTCCTCATGAAAATTGAAGCCTCTTATTGTGTTGCTGTCATCATGGAAAGAAATCGTAACTGAGGAGCTACTACAGCGAGTTTGTGTCTGTAATGTGATGATTAATCGATTATCAAAATAGATTCTGATTAATAATCTGTTAATCGACTAATTGTTTCAGCTCTAGCACTGTTATCTATCTGACATAAAACAGACACATAAATGTTATTTAAAGATATTTTCTTCTCATGACCAGTTCAGATTTTGTGCAACAAAAAGAAAGAATGAAGTTATGTTTTTATGTTTGATTTAGACGTTTTAGTTACAGAAAAGTGTTTATTTGTTATGATCCAGCTGCTCTCCTTTGCCAACATTATTTCACTTCCAAATAATTTAAAGGTTTTTTTCATTTTAAGGTGCCGTGTTTTCTGTCACTGGGTATTTTCACTCTGACGCTGAAGTTGTTGGGTAGCTGATTTTGTGCCTTAACAAGAATTTTTCTGTGGTTGTCAGAAGAGCTCAGTTTGATGTAGTTGTTACACAGAGCTGGGTTGTGGCAGTGATGTTGACCGACTGTGACTGTGAGATAGAACATACTGTGTCTGCGCTAACACAGCACTTCCTGTGTGGGAAGAGGTCCCTTCAGACAGGGCTCAACAGCCCCGGCACGGCACAGCCGCAGGCTTTTTACTCTGGCTGACACCCCGCCCTCTACCCCCTTCCACCCCTTTTCATCACTTCTTTTTAACAACCCAGGAAATCTGAATCGTTGGGAACGTGTGTCTGAACCCGCGGCCTCCACCCAAATAGAGGTCCTCAGCTGTATGGTAATCAGGCCCAGCCATGAAAATGGCAGCGTTCTTTTCTTGCCAGAGTTCCAGCTTCCCTCCTCCTCCTCCAGACAAAGAGTTGTTTGGACACCTGTTGAGAGCACAGCAAAGATTAGCGTAGCGCTGAGGAAGGGGAGGATCCTGGAGCGGTGGGGTTAACAGAGGCCAACAGTGACTGGGGATCACATTCCATAAGAAAAGGGGGAGATACCCTCCACCCTCAGTGACGATTTCTCCGCCTTTCCTTGGTCCTCAACAGGGAAATCAAAAAGCTCGAGAACATGTGGTAAAGGAGGGACTTTGTGGTACAACATAGTGGGAGTTGACCATTTTTATGTTATGAATGTGGACAAAATAACAAGGAAATGGTCAGACTTTGGAGTGGGTTTATCCTGACATCTTTTGAAACCGAAGGATTTTTCTCAGACACGAGAAACAGACGTGTTCTCAGTTGTGGTTACAGACAGCTTAGCCTGAGTTAGGCAGTCACACAAAATGTAACATAAGCAGGGACAATGTTATGAAAAAAATATTACACAGGTGTTTTTTATTTGCTTTTAGTTTCTTCTTTCTACCTTTGATCATGTGTCCTTCAGTACTGATACTGAGTTTTTGGCATTTATAGACTTGAATGACTACCAGACCTTAAACTGGTCCCAAGTCTTTGAACCTTTTCAGTTCAATCTTTAAACTATAAATCATTCATCCTAATTTCAGAAAACAACAAACAAACTCTGGATCGTTTTAGACCTGTCTCTTGCTGTTGTCTGCTTCCTTTCTTCATATGTCCTTTCTGTCTGTGTTGCAGCAGAGTGGTGACGATGCCACCAGCCTGAACAACAGCCATGGAGGCATGCCCAGTGCCGGCTCTACATCCAGCACAGAACTCAACCACCAAGTAGAAGCATTCAGAGGTGAGGCGCACCCTGCTGCCTTAGCATCTCTTAATGTGGCTGACACAACATAGACACAGATGTTTTACTTCTACTTTTGCTTAATTGACAGCAGGGCTTAGCTCAGCCCTGTCTGGGCAGGTGCCTGCCACCCTGGAGCTGAAGGTGGAGAAACAAGACAAAGATGAGATGCACGACAGCCTCTCCACCGATGACAAGTCAGACGACGAGAGCGACAAAAGAGATATGAAGACACCCAGAGCAGGCCCGCGCAGGTAACCACATGTCAATACAAAATATTTTTCAGAAGTGAATTGAACTAATCTTTGGTTAGGGTTTGAAAAAAGTCATTACTGGCATCGCATAAATAATTATTGTGGTAATATCAGTCGATTTGGTCAATTTAAGTGACACAGCTGGTGGTTTACAGAGTAGTTTAGACTTTTTTAGTGTAGTTTACCACTTGGTCTTGAAACATTGAGACATTTAAGCATTTATTTTAATTTCGTCTGTGGTCAGGTGGTCACTTTCTAACAAATGAGGGATAAATAAAACTGTTTATTAGCATGTAAAAAAAATGGCTATTGCAGCTTCTATGTTTGTTGTTAAAGCGACAGCTGTCCCTTGTATCAGCTTTGCAGTGTACATGTACCTTTAAGACGGTCTTGACTGCAGCTGGATTTCTTCTCCACAGTATCACAGAAGACGAGGACCTGAATCCAGAGCAGAAGGCTGAACGAGAGCGTGAGAGGAGGATGGCTAACAACGCCCGTGAACGCCTGAGGGTGCGAGACATCAACGAGGCCTTCAAGGAGCTGGGTCGCATGTGCCAGCTGCACCTGAAAAGCGAGAAGCCCCAGACTAAACTGCTCATCCTCCATCAGGCTGTGGCCGTCATACTTAACCTGGAGCAACAAGTCAGAGGTCAGCGTCGTTGCCTTGCTGCAAAGTGCTACATCACATTAAATCAGTTTTCATTCTTTCATTTTTTTTTTAACATAATATTCCTGCAGGTGGAAATTTGATTTTAGTGTCACATCCAGAGACGATACTGTAAACGTGTAATGAAAAGGAGAACTACTGTAAATAGAGTTGCACACTCAATTTTAGGGCGCTAATACACTTCACCTCACACATCTGCCAAGTATGGAGCCAGAATATCACACTAACAGTATAGAAACTACTGTCAATGGGTATATGGTTGTATTTATAGATAGTAAAGTTAGTACTGATGCTGAAGTAAAACATTAGGAAAAAACCTGTTGATAAAGATGCCTCATTCACTCTCTGAAATATCAGACCTTCACAAGACATTCTGTGTATATAGTGTGGTTTGATTAAAAAGGAAATGAATGGATCACAGTGGTTTTTATTCCAGTAACAGCAGGAATGTTGGATTTCTATCTGTCTGAAAATACAGAGCGGAATTTGAACCCCAAAGCGGCCTGCCTTAAGAGAAGGGAGGAGGAAAAGGTTTCTGGGAGCTCCAGTGACGCCCAACAAGGCCACACAGGAGTCCATCCAGGCCTGACCGACACATCCAACCCCATGGGCCACCTCTGAGATGGACACAGGTACTCTCACCTCTGGAGGCTGCAACTAACCAGTCTCTCAATCAGTCGTCATCTCAGACAGACAAAATCAAGTTGTCGTTTATTCTTTAATAAGACTTTATTATTTTTATATACCGTATAATCATGGTATAATTAATATTATTTGTTGCACGAAAGAGAAAAAAAATGTCCATCACAGTTTCCTGAATTCTAAATTGGCGTCTTCAAATTGCTAAAGATATTTAGTTTACTAGAACGAAATCTGATCCAAACATTTAGAGCTAAGCAGTGTTTGGCTTCTTGTTGATAAATGAGTTGCCATTTAAGTTGATCAACCAGTTGATTAATTGACTCGTTTCAGCTTCACATACCTCATGGAGGAGGAAGTATTGGCAAATACTTGCAACAGCAGCACATTGAACTCAATCACATGCTCTCACATACAGACACAATTACAGACACAATTGTTGTATGATTGTGGATGTACAGTTCCCATCAGTGCGTTTGTCGTTTCCTCTCTCCAGATCAAACTGATGCGGATCATTTCTGTCCCGTTTGAGTCAGTGACCTTGCTTCCCAGTGACAGACAGGACTCACAGTTTGTGACACCAATTGGAGGAGACAGACCACTTGAAGCGAAACCACCAGTCTAACACAATCCAATCCGAAGATTGAAGAAGAGCCAAGCGTCCAGCTCCCTGCGACCAGATTCCATCTGCAAATTTGTCCCCGCAAAGAAAAATCTTCAGCACATATCACTGTCTGCAAGAAGTGTGTTGCTTCTGAACAATCAGAGACTTCGCAATCTCCTCCAACCTGTATGTGGAAATTGCCTTGTGCCTAAACTGAATTGACGAATGCATTGTAACAGCAATTGTTTTTGTTTGTCTGTTTCTTTTATTTCTATTTATTATGTTATTGAGCTATAAAGTGTATGTCTAAAGGGAACGTTAGGTAAATTCGAAGAGAAGCATGCGACTTTTCAGTTGATCTATAGTTTGCCAGTGTCACCGTGAAAACTGAGCACTCCACCCTGGTCCCAAGTCTTTGGCGAGCCCGAGATGAAAGGAAAAGATCTGGCACTGAGAATATTGAGCTTAATTTATTGGCCCGTTTATAGTAATATTTATACCCAAATGAAAATGATCATTAGCTGTTAGCACTGAAAGACTGAAGCACGCCCCCATCAGTTTTAAGAAAAGAGAATATATATTATTTATATTTATATTTTATTCATTCTGCCACTGGCCACATGTGTAACCAAAACTACCTATGTTTGTGTCTGTGTAGTTTAGATCAAGATCAACTACACTAGCATCAGCAACATTGTCTACCAAGGTGACAAAAGAATGGCAAACTGTAGTTTCACTGAAAGCTCAGATATAGTTGCATTTTGTTTTCCTCAATAGAGAGCAGTAAAAATACGGAAAGAAAACTTTTAGCAAACCTTAGCATTCCCTGCATATTTTAGTGTCTTAACTAAAGGAAGAGAGGACTTCTCTGCCCTTCGGTTCCTTTGCCATATAGTGTTAAATGTAAGCAGTGACATATTTTTGCAGATTCTTGTTTAGCCTCCTGACAGTTACATCCTGATGTCAGCACAGAAGTGGCTTGTTTTCTTTTTTTTTTTCTGCCACAAGCTAATCAGATTTCTTAATGAAGAAGTAGTAACAAACAAACGAAGACCACATTTTCTCCTGGCCTGATGAACATATCGATTTTCTTTCTCTTAATATCTCAAGGCATAAAACTTTAAGCAGTACAGTTATTCTGAGTAAAATTAGCTATGCTTATTTGTGTTGTAACAGGTCCTTTCTTTTCAGCATTACATTGTCCACTTTCAGAACCTCTAAGTTATTTTTCAGTGATTTTTATTTTTTTTTTTAGAAGCCGTGATACACTCAGTACAGTAAGCCAGACTAGATATTTCATGGATTTTGCTGAATATCATTGAACTGTAGCACAATAATGAACAAAATGATTTTCTTCTATGTTTCAAGACATCGGTCATGGCTTTATTTTGTTTTCCCTATCAGTGTGCATGCTTTACGTTGCTCCTTTTGTTAAGTCACTGGCCAAAATACTGGCTTTATATTCCATTTGTTTCTTTGTATATTGTGCTCTATCATTATCTACACCTTAAACAAGGCTGCCACATTCAGAATGAGTATTCTGGACAATAAAGGGACTTCAATTAGAATTAAGGATGCCACGGTGAAGAGTTTACATTAAATGATTTAACGACTTTATTTTAGCGAAGACAAACCTAAACTGTTTCTGTGTATTCTCTGACTGAATGTGGCCTTGTTCTTCATGTCAGTATTCATGATCTTGTATTCATGTTGGCAGACTTTGATTGAGGGTATAATGTACGTGACACGGATCTCTTTCTTTCTTCTTTTTCTTTTCCTTTTCCGTCCTTCCTATCATTTCTTTGCTCCTTGTTTGCCAAGTTAGACTTTGCTGTATTCCCAGATGCTTTCCCTTGTATAATATATGAAAAAAAAAAGAAAATCAAAAGGAAAAAAAAAAAACATTTGGCTTATTTTTCACTGTAGTTAGTCTTTTATACAATAATACTGTAAGAATATTTCTTGAATTCTAAATATTACTCTTTCTAGATTTTTGAAAGCAAAAGTTTCTTACTTTATTTTACTATATTAGATAGTAAAATGTACGGTTATTTACCAGAACCTGTCGATTATTACGAGAAATTTACAAATGGCATCTCAAGAAGACAGTTGCTCGTAGTCTGGCACTTAAAAAAAAAAAAGCTTTGTACGAGCTCCAGATTTCTAAAAGTGTGACCTCCATCCAGTTCCTCTTCCTCCGTTGTTGATTGATAAAAGATTTGCTCTTGTGTCAAATAAAAGGTATTGTTGATGCACATCGGGAAAAAAAAAAAAAAACCTGCGGCAACGAGAATTTGAATTTTCTGTCTTTTTCAACAGAAAAACACAATGTATATAACATTTATGTTGCAATAAATGTGCCATCTTTTTTTAAACTCAATTGTATGTGCATTTATTTCTCTCGCTGAGCAAGCACATCTGTTGTCTGTTTCCATATTTACATTTCTCGCATTCTGCATAAAGTTTTATTTTGTAAAAAATAAATGCACAAGAAAGATGAAGAAGGAGGAGCTGCAAAACAAGAGGGTTATTTCTCACTTCCTTATTGTTTTTGTTTGTTTTTTTGAGACATTTCTACAGTGGATTTAGGCCAAATGAGTGTTTTATAGTATGTAACTCCTTTTTGAAAATAATACCAGTGGACCATTGTAGTCTGTATGAGAAGTACTATGAATATATGTTTCTATTTTTAATAAAGTGTGATAGCAGCGTACTGTACATGTGCTGTGGTCCTACTTTTGTATTTTTTGTAAGTCTGTAGATTTAAGCAAGATGAAGAAAAGGACGGGTTGTGTATGAAAGCCTTTACAGTTAAATGGAAGTGCATGAATATTAAGAAATTAAATTAACATTTAGATTAAGTTTTATATTTGAATATATATTAATGCAATGTCAGTTTATCTGTAGTATTCTTATGTTTTTATGTCATAAGAAACTATTTCAAGATAGTTTCCAATAGTTCATAGTTTATACGAGCATTGCATAAATGCATTAGCAAGAATAAACAATAAATAATGCATAGAAACAAACTGATGAACTGAAACTAGAGTGCTGAAATGAAATTGATGCAGCCACAATGAAAAGTACAAACCTAAACAGTTTTTAATAAACATCTTTGGTGGAAGTGGCTTCCTGAAAACCGCAGCTCTCAAACTGCTACTTGTTCTGTGACTGAAGTTAATGAATCCCTGAACCTGGAGGACTATTGTGTTGTAAATCTCAGCTCTCATAGACATCTGCTCACAATTACCTTCATGCAGATGTAAGCTTGAAGAGCACTCATCACGTCCTGAGAGGGCTGATCCCAGTTCAGTCCTCTGACAGAGGTGTCACTCAGAGGAAAAGTGCTGACTGCCGTTCCGTCTGTGGTGAGCTCAGTGATGCAACATAAATCACAAATGTCATCTTTGAATATTCTTTGCAGGGATAAACAGAGAGTGTGAGCGTGTCAGGCTGCTGCTGGTGCTGGTGGGTGTGCATGTTTTCTGTAGGAGTGGGACCACCATGTCTGAAGGCTGACTTCCTGTCATGGCTGCCGGCTGGGCCAGCTGACTGAAAGTCCTTGGCTCACATCCTTGAAACTCAACCAAAGAGCCTGCTGCTCCTCCTGCTCAAACAGTAAGATCATCCGCCTCTCTACTTCTTTCAGGATGCATGCTGTACTAAACATGCTTATTGCCTTCTCCCCACTTCTCTGTATCGGTTTCTACTCTCACATCTTTAAGACCAATAAGTTAAAATATACACTGCCTGGCCAAAAAAAAAGGTTAAACACTCTTAATATTTTGTTGGGCCGCCTTTAGCTTTGATTACAGAACACATTCGCTGTGGCATTGTTTCAATAAGCTTCTGCAGTGTTGCATTCATTCTTCACCAAGATCTTGTATTGATGATGGGAGAGTCTGACCACTGCACAAAGCCTTCCCCAGCACATCCCAAAGATTCTCAATGGGGTTAAGGTCTGGACTCTGTGGTGGCCAATCCATGTGTGAAAATGATGTCTCATGCTCCCTGAACCACTCTTTCGCAATTTGAACCCCATGAATCCTGGCATTGTCATCTTGGAATATGCCCTTGCCATCAGGGAAGAAAGAATCCACTGAAGGAATAACCTGGTCATTCAGTATATTCAGGTAGTCAGCTGACCTCATTCTTTAGGCACATAATGTTGTTGAACCTAGACCTGACCAACTGCAGCAACCCCAGACCGGGATGTGTCTATAGATAGATAGATACATGTGTATTGTATCTTTAACAGACCCAAGTCATATGAGTTTTAGGCCACAGCCAAAGCTCCTCACCAGTTATTGAGAACTGAATAAGCTACTTGGATGAGTGATAAAAATAATCCTCAAGAAAGCTCAAGCAAGTCCAGTCCAGTCTTAGTTTCAGCTTTGAATCTGGATACAGAGAATGGGAAACTTCTGAAGTTTTCTTAACAAATCTCTCATTTAAGTATTCAGTGACAGGATATTCTTGTTGAGCTGTGATAGCGGATTATTAAAGTAATGCATGATAGAAGTGCACCATAATTTCTGTAAGATTTAAAAGAAAAGTCTTTCATGGAACATTTTAGTCTTGACCTTGTCATTTATGATTAGAGGTTGATGGTTTGCAACCAGCGCTTTAATTTCTGTTGCCTGTCTTTTACAGGGCTAAGAACAGGGTATGTAACTATATCTTGACTAATTCAAACCAAACATGTGCATCTCCAACATCCCTTGTACCTGCCAGTTAGACTGAGCTGCCCCTGGAAAGCCTGCAGTCCTTACTGTAGCTGGAGCTGCGTACTGAGCATGCCCAGACGTCCCAGCTGTGGCACCTCAGAGGAGAACAGAGCTCCTATTGTGTGCTGCTGTAACCCAACGCAGTGGCTCAGATTAAAGGCTGCGGTGCATCACGGTCTCTGCGGACACAAATATAAACAGCGAGCTGCTACAAAGTCAAAGGGGCTGCTGGGCCTCCAGTATAATGTGGTTCATGCTACAGTAGTGTGGGTTTTTAAAAGAACACTCAGTATACAATATAAATAAATTATTTTTTCCCATTCATTGGGGAATCGGATGTTGGAGAGAAATTGTTTGAGAAAGCAAAGTAGATGTACTTATGTTGGATAATTATATCAGTAGATGATCAGGAAAGTTACACACTGTATTTAAATTAAAACAGCACTACTGCATTGTGCAATTTTGTGTTATTGTTGACAAAATGTCATGAGATATTTTTCATATTATTAGAAACAGCAACACAGAGCAGTGTCATTTATTGTGACACACCCTCAGTTGTTGGAGCGCACACTATACAAAGTTAAAAAAAAAAGACAAATATTTGATGTTTCCTGTGTCTCAGATGTGAGAGTTTACTGCCTTTTCCTGACGTATAATATATGACAGTAACATGATGTTTGTACTATTGATCAGACATGTTTTTTTTAAAAAAGCATTTAAACATGTCACCTTCGGCTCTGGGAATTCATGATCGGTGCTTTTTGTTCGTCTTATAAATTAAATGTTCCATTGATTAATTGAGACCATAATTACCACATTAATTGATAATTAAGGTGATCATTACTTGCAAATCTATTTACAATTTAAAACATTTTAATGACAGAATTTCAATTACAGCTTCCCAATTCACTGTAGAGTCGAATCAACAAAACAGGAACAACAGTTTAAATTTTCCTTTACTTATTTACCCTGCTTTTCCAGTTTACTAACACAAGTTTGTTTTACTGTGGTTTATTTAATGAAATCTGTACAATATATCTTCGGCATGTACCTCTTTGAGGTGGAGATTGAATATCATCCATAGCGTCTGTAATCCTGCCCCTGCTACAACCTGCTCTAAGACATCCTATATGTTATTTATTTATTTACTCAGCATTGTTGCCTACCCCTGCACCTTCTCACGCAGAACATGCTCACTACAGACACTTTGCAGAAATAATATCCACAGTGCACAACGGTCAACATTTTTTTTTTCTCCAGCATATCTGCTCAGCATAATAACTACCCCATGCTTTCTTTAGGGTTGTGGTGCTGGGCTCCCACCATCTCCTGCTGTCCCTGTATCACACTGTACAGCATACTCTCTGCGGTGATGCGTTTAAATCTCTGCATGAGCTACGTGTCAGTGGCACCGGCTGCACAGGTCCTCACTAACTAACAGCGTTCATGTCAGCGTACAATCCACTAGATGACGCTCTCGGTTTTTAAAGACATGCACTTGCAAATTGCATTTATGCGCAGTGCAAATAATTAATGTAAATATTGAAAAAATTATTAACAAAATTCGTTTGAGAGGAATCATTGGTTATTAATTAGCTGTTAGCTTGTTATTTCTTTATCAAAATACACATAAAATAAACATTTCAGTACAAGTTTGGCTAATTGTTTATAAAATGAAAAAGTAAGCTATATATTGCTAGTAACGTAGTTTTTTTTGTAACAACATAGCAATGCGTGCCTGAAATATCTTTCTTTCTTTTTTGTTTTCTTCTTTTTATTTTGATACAAACTCATATAAAATAATAACTCATACATTTCCAGGTCCCCTCTCTAATTAATTTATTTCCCACTGGTCCACTGACAGCTCTGAGCTGAGTTGGCCGTGCCGAGCCGGTCCGGTCCAAGCCGAGCTAATCCGGGTCCAGCTCCAGCTAGTGATGTGAAAACTGTTCCTGGACCAGCCGTCTGCTTTTGAGTGGGTGGGCGGGTTTGTGCGCTTGTTTCAGGAGGCGGAGCGGCCCGGAGGGTCGGGACGTCCTTCTGAAACGACTCTCCCTCACTTTCAGAAAACAACAGAGGACTAAATAAGTTAGCGAAGTGTTGGTAGCTGGAGTTTATATTTTTTTAAAGACCATTTTAAAACCAACTTTTTTAAAAAACAAATTGCGATAAGTGAACGAGAGAGACAGAAACGACGCTGGTGAGTAACAAGCAAACACTAACTAATCAGTTTGCGCGAGAACACCCGTTAAACAAGAGCGAATTTTTTAGCATTTAACGCCAAAGCGTGAAGTTACCTTCAAAAAAAACTTAACTTTAATTAAGTAACAAGTGAAAATGTGAGGTATGTAATATAAATCCGGAGTCTGTGTGTAACTCTCGGGCTTGTTGTGTTTCATGCCACCTGTTGCACTGAGCACATAAATGTTCAGAAACTCGGTCAAAGCAACTTTTACTTTGACTCCAATTAAAAAGCTACTTCAGTATTTTACTCTGGCGCTCGCTTTGTATTTTTAAAAAAAATAAAAATAAAGTGTGTAGTGGTTTTAATTGTGTTTACAGTTGCTTTACAGTACGGTCACGCTGCGTTTACCTGACGCACCAGATTAGTGAACGTTACGTAACGTTATAATATTTTCCCACAGTGTAAATCCTGTTGTCTGGGTTGACTGATTTCACTGTTTGGGTGCCACTTCTTCAGCTGATGTGTTTTCCGTGTGGTCATGTGATTCGCTGTTGACACAGTGTTGGGGAACTAATCAGTTCACATGAGTAGATAAAAGCCTGTGTGATCTGCGCAGAGTCTCTCTCCTCTGCACAGATCAAAGCCTGGGCCTTGGCATCCTGACTGTGCTGACCCCTCAGTTCTGCAGCACAGGGGTCAGTGAAGGCACCACTGCCACTATTGGAAGACAGTGTTTCTGAGAAGGTTTCCTCATTTTGCAGTGACAAGCACAATGGGAGGGGGAAAAAAAGTTGCACACTTGTTGGAGCCCTTGTGTGTCGGATACATGTGACACTGAAGATAAAAGGGTCTATTGTGTCTTTTGCTTTAGTCCTCCGCAGCCCTCTTCCTTCTTAACACTGTACCTTGACCTTCTGAAGAGAGTGAAGCTGACTAATTCTGGCTAATTTGAAAGACGAGGACAAACCAGTTGCAATGCTCACTGACTTGTGAAAAATGTCCTCACGTTGTGCTAGGAGTGGCTGACATTGGTTTCTTGCTGCAGAAAACCTCTCCTGAAAGAAGGGGTTTGCCAACAGAACAGAACAAAAAAGTTGTTAAATGTTACCCTGCAATACAAAAGACCAAGGCTGCTGTTTCATGACATATATTTAATGAGGCAATCGTTTGGGCTGCCATTTATGGACAAGATTCTTCGTGAGATGCGTTAGGCACTCGTCATATTTCCAGCTTGGCTGAACACTGTGCCAGGGAAATCCCTGAAATCTTTTGCAAGATAACCAGAAAGGAATGTCTGTTTTTGGGTAATGTATGCGCAAAATAAGAGCCTAAATTAACCAAATATACCAAATATATTGGGCTAAAGTTTTTCTAAATAGGCCATCGGATTTCCATAGGCCTCTCTTGACCTATTTTATGCTGATAGGATGTTTTATGCTGGCCCCTTTGTTGTCAGTCTTATCAGTGTCTTTCTTCCAGGCCCATCTTGGTCCATCTTTGTATTGTAGCATCAGGTAGGATGGGCTACTATCAGCAAGGCAAACAGGAACCTGTTGAAAGCCCATTGTCCAGTGAAACACATGGTGGCTGCTGATGGCTTTGTCTTCACTGGCTTCCCTGGCATAAAAGTGTCTGAAGAACACTTTTAATATTTGTACACAGCTTGATATTTATTGCCAGCTGTGTTCTCACAATCTGACTGCAAATCTGTCAACCTCGACAATTCTGCAGTCATTATAAATGGAACACAAAGGGGCTTGATAATGTTTTGTTGCCTTCTTTTTCTCATAAGCAGGGCCTGCAAATTACAATGTCATTTTCAAGGATCAACTGTGTTCTGTGTTTTTGTAACCCTGCACCTTCTTAAGCTATATAGAGGTGACAGTTCAGAGATTATTCCAATGTCACACTGAATCATGTTCAAGTATTTCCTTCTGTTAATACCTTTTTCTTAACCTGTTGAACATATATTCTTTGTCAGGCTCGGTAACCAGTCATTATTATTGTTATATTAGAGGTTTAGTCACATCCCTGTAAGCCCTCTCTAAACTGTACCTGGTCATTTGTGCCGTTTAAAAGAATGTGGCAGGTGTTGACTCATACCCTCAGAGATATTGGTGTCGGGGATGTTACAGGCACCACAGGGAGCTTATTGTCACATACGTTTTTCATTTGGCCAGAGCACGTTAGCCAAGCAGTCTGACAGAAAAGATCTCTGTGGACAGAAAACAGAACCTTAATGGAAAACAAGCAAAGAAAATGAAAGTAGATGCCATAATTAAATACAGCAAGGCTTTAATGTTTCAGTAAGTGTTGAAGTCTGAATTATGTGGCGTCTCATCTCTAACTAATCCAGCCTGTCTGAATCTTGCAGAGGTGGTCCACCTGATCCAGGCAAGGGAATTTATTTTCCTTGTGCATTCCTGATGGAGTCGTACAGAGTGACTGGCATTCCTAACAGTGCACCACAGCGGGGCTACACTCAGCCGTCCCGCCCTTCCAGGCCTCACAGTAATGGAGCTGGTTCATACGGCCTTAGCATCCGAGTGCAGGGTATAGATGGACACCCCTATGTAGTACTTAACAACCAGGACAGGGGTTCTCAATCCTATAATGACCCTAACAGTAATGGGTATGTCGACACTGATGGCTCTTTTATTGAGAATTACCAGGAGTATGATTTCAGAGGAGGCAAAGAGGCTGGATCCAACAGCCCCTTCATGGAGTACAGGTCTCAGAAGATGATGCACAACACTGGGCCAGAAAATGGTGTCCCAGAATCAAAAGAAAAGACACCATCCACACTTCTGAACTTTCAGAAGCACCCTGAGATACTGCAGCCTTATGATCCAGAGAATAACTCCCTGAACATTGGCGGTTTCCACAGCCTGCCTTCCAGGCCTCTACCTCTGGCTGAGACTGGGAACCTACACCCGACTTCTTCCTCTAAATCTGCTGTGCGAGCATCCTTCCACCCCAGGTCATCAAGACTGGACCAGAATAAAGATCCCGTAGAGCAAGAGAAAAAGCAACTTCCGTCACAGACCCTGAATGATACAGACCTGCCTAAACCGAAGTCTTTGCCTCCATCCCAGGTCGCACAGCCTCAGACAAAACCGCCAACACATTTGGCTCAGCCACAGTTCAAACCTCGTCTTACCAACCTGAATCCACCTCAGTCCAAGCCAGCATCTAAAACTCAGCACCAACCAATCCTTCCAACCCAGCCTCAGCCCTCCACTGTGTCGAGTCCTACAAGTGATCACAGTAAGACATCGTGCATATCCCCCAGTTCTATGAGCAGTGCCAATTCCAGCCTCGAGCGCACTCGTCGAGAACCTGATGTCCTTCCCCTACGCAGGACTGACTCCAGTGGGCCTGTCCTTCAGTCTTCTTCTCGCTCCCGCCACTCCTCTTCCTCTTCTACCTCTAAGGTGGATGAACAAATGGAGGCCCTGTATGCAGATGCCATAAATCGCCATGAGAACCGGCGTTACATCCCTTTCCTCCCTGGTTCAGGCAGAGACATCGACACAGGCTCCATCCCTGGTGTTGATGAGCTCATTGAGAAGTTTGACAACAAAGATGGCAGTCATCAACGCAGGGGCCGGGCAGGGCGCAGAAACAGGATCAATCCAGAGGACAGGAAGCGCTCACGGAGTGTGGATAGTGCCCTCGGCCAACGAAATGGGTCTAGCTTCCTGGATGAGTTTAGCCGCAATCGAGGCACATTGAGGGAGCATGTCCTGCGGCCTTCCCAGCTACGGTTGCAGAAGACAGCTGGCAGTCAGGAGTCCTGGCTCATGGCTGCAGATGGTAAGGTTGACTCCAGGGCTTCATCCCGTGCCACCAGTGCACCCGGCTCCCCCCAGAGCACCATCTCAAAAGGTGTTGGCTCCATACAGGGCTACAAAAAGCCAGAGACTCAGTCCTCTTCACTACCATTTAAGAGTAAAGAGAGTGACGAAAGTGCCTCTTCTGCTGCAAAGGTTTCAACGTCATCACTATCGGCATCTCTCTCCAAGCCTTCCTCCGCCACAGACAAAAAGCCCAGTACAGAGGCAGATGTTCAGGTAAAAAAGCTCTTTGCGTCTAGTTTCATTTATATATTATGAGATTTAAATTATGATGGGGGGGGTGATTTTTTTGCTTTGGTCTCTGTTATTTCATTAAGATCTCTCTCTCATTTCCTGTCATGTCCAGGCGACACCTGATCTCCTGAAAGGTCAGCAGGAGCTTTCACAACAAACACACGAAGAGACGGCTAAACAAATTTTGTTCAATTACCTAAAGGATGGGTGAGTAATCTGGACTTTTCTGATCTTATCAGTGTCTTCTTTTAGATTTATTTGGTCATATTCTTTAAAAAAAAATGTGACCATTGTGAAAATGTTTTGAATCGTGAGTGTATTGTTCACTCATCCCAAATTTAACATGTTGCACCACAAGGCTATTCATCACAAAGGAAACTGTTCTGTAGAAACACATGAGCCGGACTGTTCATGATAAAAGTGAAGGAATGTGGTCTTCTTATACTCCCAACCAAGCTGTGAGCAATCCAGTTGTCAGGAATTTGTTTTCTTTTAGAATCCCACTTTCTCATTCCCTTTGTGGTGCAGTGGGAAATGTGAAAAATATTCAGTTTGTTTCTGTAATGGTGGTTTTCATTTTAGGTTTTCAGAGGGCTCAGTTCAATTGTACAGTCTTTTATGTAGGCAAGTCATTGCTTGTGTTTGGATAAAAAGTTAAATTAAAAAAATAAAAAGTTTGCGTTGTATATAATTTTACATTTCACAGGTTCCTACAGTTCTTGGATGTGTTACAGGGTTAGAGTATTGTAGAAAGAGAACAGGAAGCTGCTTGGGTGTGTCGGGCCACAGGTCAGGAGTCACAGGACAAAGGAAAGGAAACACAGATGGAAGTGCAGAGGCTGAAACTGAGCTACATTCCCAAGGCTCAGAAGACAAACATTCACCAACAGGGGTTATAATGGTTTAATGAAAATCATCTGTATGCGGAGCAGAGAGAGGGAGAGAGGAGTATTTGGGGGTTTGGCTGACTGTGTCAGTCTTGAAATTTATTGAAATAATATATCGCTGCTGTTATGTGAGAGTGGTGCAACTTTGGTTTTGTTCATTCTGATGTTTTCACTTAAAATGAAATGTTCTTCTGTGGGTGAAGAAAATTCTCTTGTATTTGGACTTTCAGACATCTGTTGATGAACTCAGAGATGGTCATTGTTTGACACTAAAGGCTAAACTGTTTCTTTTTAACTTAAGATATGTTGATGTCACAGTTAGAATCATGGGTGTGTTTGTTATTTTTTATAAATAAATAAATTGTCTTAATTAAGAATGGGGCTGAGATTTAAAAATCTGTGGGTGTGACTGTTTTTTGTGATACTTTGAGTCCAGCCTTTTTTAAAAAAAGAATCATTTAATAATATGAACAATCTATATTATCTGAATGCATTAGAAGTTGTGGTGTTTCCTGGGTAGTTGCAGCAACATTGCTGGCTCCTGTTATTTTACTAGGTTGTGGACTGGGGCTCAGCAGCAGTCACAATATACGTACACATCATACAGCAAACATATCATACAGCCCATGTGTTTGGTACCCATGTGCCTCACAGTTCATTGGACGTGTGAAATGAAGCTATTTGTGCTGTGAGTTGACACATCAAAGCAGTATGATCCTTCCTGACCCCTTCTAAGCTTGGTATGAGCTCCTCTGTTCCCAGAACACTTTGGATTTAAGTCATGATCCCCTACTACTCTAGGAGAACTTTCAGACCAGTTCTAAAAGTTAAATAACATAGAGTGTGTATTAACACAGTATGTGTGTGTTTGTGTCTGTAGAAGCAATGATAATGATGAAATGACAAAGAGAAAGGTCAACCTCGTCTTTGAGAAGATACAGACGCTGAAGTCCCGGGCCACAGCGAGCGCACAAGGCGGTGACAACAAAGTGAGATGTTGTTATATCATTGTACCTATATACTAACTAATTGTCAAAAGTATACCTATATTACATATATTAGTTGATTTGAAATCATAGATGTGTGGTTGTCAGTGTGCAGCTCTGCCTTCATACCTTAACTGTCTTCATGTAAAAGACTCAAGTTTTGTATTTGAGTTCTTTAGCACTACATAGTATGGCAGGTATTGTCAGTTATTGTCAGCAAATGTGCCCCATACTAAATAAATCAGAATCCACATATTTAACTTGTATTTTTTTTTATTAATGAAGGACAAATAAGAAATGATCTATTTAACTAAATGTCTTCTTCTTTCAGTCCCCGGACATCGCTGCACAGACCAAAGCTCTGCAGGAGCAAAACGCTGAGCTGGAGAAAGAAATGATTGAACTGAAGAGACAACTAGAGGAGCAAACCACGGTAATGGCTGTTTATCTGCAGTTGTGCCTCTGACATTAGCCTGTTTATGTTGCCATGTCAGTTTATTGTTAAATTTGTAGTTCTGTAAGAGTATCCTTTAATCAAGGGTTTGAAAATGAGCTTTAAGAGACAGCTGGTTAAATTTTAAAGCGACACTGTACTTTGTGAGTATTATTTGCATGTACAATTGGCTAAGCTTCCTAACACAAAGGCTTGTTTTTATGGACGGAATATTATAACAAACAAGCTACTCACTTAAAAATACTGTCTTTGACCACCAGAAGAATCAGCCTGACAGAAGGACAGCAACAGATCTGAAGGAGCTGCAGCAGGATCTACAGCGGAGCAAAGAGGAGTGCAAGCATCTGAGGGAAAAACTGGCCAAAACAGAGGCCGACCTCAAAACCACAGTGGAAGAGTAAGTGACGGTCTTACAGGTCAATAATGATCACCTTAGATTACTACTAGCATAGCTTTAATATTTTAACTATCAGCTCCCTTCACTGGCATGTCCATCTTGATTGTATGCTTCAGTGCAAGTGAGAAGGCATGTTGCGTAACTGTTGATCCTCCACAGAGGAAGGTGGGAACGGGGATGGATAACATGAACGTCCTGCACTTAATGCCTTCTGGTGAAGCTCTGTGTCTCAGATGAAGTGAATTGGCGATATAAGAAAAGTAGAGAAGGTTTTAAGTGTTAGTGTTGGATGTCTGTTGATGAAACTACTCAGGCTGTTGGTAGTTACTAAAATGGTTGCCATGTCAGTTTCTCTGTCTTATCATGAAGTCCTTTGTGTCTCCTCTGGTTTGTTAGGTTTATATTTCACCCTGGATATTAATGTGTGCTTGGTTACTGATATACTAGTCATTCTGACAGCATTAACTGCCCCACTGCATTTCTGCCCCTTCACAAATGATACACCTGTTACGATAACACTGTGGGTCTGTGGATTTCCATGCTATTGAATTCTATTCCATTTACCTCCTTCCTTTTTATTTCAGTAGTTGTTTTTTAAGATGAAGACTACCAAAGTCCCCTGAGTCTATTCTTTATTTGAGCTTAATTTTTCCTTATTCTAGAAGCGACATTTCAGTTTTTCCATTCCGTTTATTAGAGTCTATATTACTATGAGATTATATGTCTGAGGTGCCTCACGTCACTTGTCACCCACCCCTCTTAGTGTTGTCATGTCTCACCAGTTTAGACTTGATTGGGTTTCCACCTTGCAGGTTTTCTTTTTAACCTTTGTGCTCCATATGCCTCACGTTCAGCCCCAGCACAGGTGGTGCCATTTATACGTGCAAATGAAGGTGCAGCTGGGCGGGTGTGAATGTGCATGTATACAGTATGAGGGAGAGTGTACCATGCTTTGACATGTTTTGTGGATTGTCAGGCTTTTCCAGGTGAAGATGGAGAGGGAGCAGTACCAGACAGAGATCAGAGACCTGCAGGACCAGCTGTCAGAGATGCATGACGAGCTCGACTCGGCCAAGAAGTCAGCTGATGATGGAGAGAAAGACATCATCATGGCGGTAAGCCACAGCCGTCAGTGTTGACGAAAACAGAATAAATGGGTGTTGCTGTTTTACTGAGCTCTTAGTCCATGTGGCTGTAGGCAACTGATCACCAAAATAAAAAAAAAATTGAAAGCTTAGTTTCACAGGAGCAACTTTTGCTCAGTAGAGAGAGTTGTCCATGAGTCACAGGGGTAGTTATCCCATCTCTGGTGTATGGACCACATGCCAAAGTGTCCTTGACAAGACACCGAACCTGAGTTGCTCCCAGTGTTTGGTGTGTGAATGTGTGTGTGCTTGTTTGTACAAATGGGTAGATGTGTCATTGTGACTATAAAGTGCTATATAAATATAAGACCATTTACCATTGCCTTTTAAAAACCAAAACCCTGGTTATTGTTAAGTCCTTCACTACAGTACATATGAAATGATTACAGTAATGGTATTTTTTCCAAAAGGTCCACATTCCGTCTTGTCATCACTCCTGCTTTTACAAATATGAAAGATAAGAACAAACTTTAGTGTCTCTGTAAAACTCAGCAGCTCTGGTTTGTATTTCTGCAAATTCAGAACTGATATAAGGTTTCCAAATTGTCCGTATTTCACAGGACATGATGCAACTAAAAGTAGAGATGCAGGAAATTCTCCTAGCCAAGGAGGAACAGGAGGATCTTCTGAGGAGGCGAGAAAGAGAGCTAACAGCTCTGAAAGGAGCCCTGAAGGAGGAAGTGGCTGCTCATGATCAGGAGGTGGACAAGATGAAGGAGCAGTATGAGAAGGAAATAAGCAGGCTGCAGACATCTTTGGAGGAGGCCAAGCAGGTAATCAGCCTCCCGTGTGATTCTCCTCTCTCACTCCCTCCCTCCCCTCTCCTCCAGTTAGACTCCCTGCATTCCCTCCTCCTCATTTCCTTTGCTCTCACCCTCCCCCATTCCAGGAACACACCCTGTCACAGAGAAGTGCGGAGATAAGCGCAGCACCCAGGGAATTGTAACTTTGTGTGTGTCTGTGTGTCTGTATGGGGGTGCGTGTGTGTGTTTGTATGTGTTTTGGATTGTTAGTTGTGCCATGTGTTCATCATCAGTGGATGGTTCCTTGCTTTGAAGTGACATTATTTTCACCTTTTGTTAGCTTATCTGCTGTGGCATTGAGTATTAAAATACTGAGACGGGATATACTGTATTCAGGGCAGACAAAGCCCTTTAAATTTTAATGAATGTGTTTTCTAGGAAAATAATGAAAACCGTTTGACTCCACTTCATTCAACCACCTCTTTTCAGTATATGCAGTAGTAGCCTGTATATGTACATGCCGAAAGACAAGTTTACTTCCACAAATATTAACCCTTTAAATTCTAGTTACACGTTTACAGACATTACTGTATAATGTGATAGGGAATACAGATGATATCCTAGTTTTTGGTTATGTCACTTCGCTAACCAAACACACCGATCAGCACATGATGTTCATCTACAGTTGTGTGCTCTTTCAAATGAAGTGAAACCTAAGTTTAGTTTGAGTACACTCGTTTGAGTTGTGTCAACAGACCGAGCTGATCAAATGAAAACGAAACACCATGTGATAATTACATGTTGCTCATCATCATTTTTTAGGGAAGTCTTTCTAGCCAGTCAAGTGTGGAGGTATTTTTTTTTTATCTCGGCTTGTTCCTCTATGCTGAAACCTTTTACAGGAAGAATGCTGTTTGATATTAAAATTTAGAAACATTATCTGTATATGAAATTGTTGCCTTACCCTCAAGGTGACTATTATAGCAAGTTGTATGTCAGAAAACACCATGCATATCAGAATTTAGGAAACTCCTCGATCATGATAGACCACAAAAAAAAACAAAAAAACAATGCGCACAAACAGACGGCTGCACCTAGCGCCATCTTGGATTTTATGTTTCTATTATATGATATGCAGAAACAAGTACTGTTCTGCACCATTGAATTGACAATTCAAGCTGTTTCTTAAAAGAGAATGATTTTCTTTGGGTTTTCTTTGGGGCAGAGACGTCCTGAGAGGATATAAACATTTTTTTCAAGATGAGAATAGCAGCTGTGCATGGCAGGCGACAGCACTCGGAAAGGACCAAAGACACATTGCACATTGTCAGTAGGTCGCTGTGTGACTCACGTGTGTCCTGTTTGTCTCAAAGAGTGGAAGCTGTCCTTGTTCTTGGCTTCCTGCAGTCCTGGTTGGGGTCCACAGCAGTGCTCTGCTGCAAGAGTCTATGAGAGCATTTCCTTTTGTCGAATAGAGGTAGTGCTCCCCCGAGAGAGTGTGTCATCAGAGGTTTACCCTCAGTGCTTGGTAAACACTTGGCAAGATGAAGTCATTGTTTGTTTCTCCTTTAAGATATGAAAGTGACTTTTATTTTTCTACGTCCTAGAATTAATGTTTTGTCTTTCCTTTCGACTTTGCAACACATTTGTAGTTTAGAAGACTGTGGCCTGTCTATTACTTTGCAGAGACATGAATTAATCTACAAAGTGGCACCATTTGTCCTTTATCTGTTTATGTTTATCCAGTGTGCAAATTTATTTTAGACCTGATCAATCAGCCTGTACTTGATACACTATTGAATAAATTTGCAGTCATAGCTAAAGACACAGTATGTTAATAATCAAGACTGTAAAAGACTGTAGTGACTGAAAAATGTAAGACTAGACTACTTATTGTCACACATACATTTATTTTTGTGCTAGTGTATCCGGCAAGAGAAAAAAAAGACAGCGTAAAGTTTGCATCTCTTTGTTTTTCGAACCCATCTCCAACCTAAGTGCTGCCTTCCTCTTTGTGAGGCCCTGACATTTGCTGACCAGAGCTGCCTAAGCAGACAAGAATGCTGGAAACTGGAGCACTAAATTGCTCTGTATACTAGTTAATTGCAGTGGCAAGCCATCACTAATCTAATGAGCTGCCGTTCCTGAGTCGCGTCATGTCCCCTCTACTCTTCTTTCTGTGCCCCAAAAGAGCGGGGGTAATTGTGGACCTCAGTCAATAATGAATGATGAGTTTGTTTCACACAATAATAGCAGCGGGGGTTGGGACATGCTGAATAAGTGGGTCAGTATGCTGTAGGAAAGGGGATGCGAGGCTGACCCCCGTGAAAAGAGTGGGGGGCCTGTTTTGTGTCTTTACTTGAAAGCTGCATTGTGTTTTTGATGAGCTGAAATCTGTGGAATTTAATCTAGGTTGAAAAATCTTGGTCATACGGTTTTGAGTAGCTTCAACTTTGCTTATTTTAACAAGTATTACTTATGCTCTGTAACAAAAGACATCTGCTCATTTGGAAGTGGATTTGGTTTACGGTGTCAGCATGTGCTAGTATGTGAAAAATGTGGAAAGATGAGGTGCAGCGAATAGAGATGAGGGTTCGTTTTCAGGAATGTTGGGGTCAGTGTGGAGAATGTGCACCCTGTAGACCTCCTTCGATACTCAGCTCCAGCTCCGTTACAGTGTACCCGCTCTGAACTGTGGGAGAGGCTCAGATCTTTTCATTTATTCCTCTTCAGGGTGCTGCAGTTGCATCTCCATCTCTGCAGTGCTCCCGATTCTCAGTGTTAAAGGCTTTAATGGGTCTCGTCCCTTCCCAACTGTAAAGACACAGCCCTGTGCTTATCACATCATTTCCAGCTCTTGTTATGTTTCACCAGCAGCCACAAGTCACAGCGTGTAACACAGCCACATTGCTATCATACTCTCATCAGTAACCTCAATCCCAAATGCTGTATTTTTTCATTTCCTAACTCCACAGTTTCCTCACAAAGCTCCACAGTGATCTCCTGCCACCTAAATGCAGTCTATTTTCTGGCCTGTGCCATGCTTGCCACTATCTCAGCCTGCCTCTCGAGTAATCTGTGCCAGTGTGTGAACTGAAGTCTCACTGTCTGATCATCAAACTTACGTAGGAAAGAGAAGAGTTCCCCCTCAGGCTTGTTTTGAAAGTAAAGACTCCAGCATGAGTCTGTGTGTTTGATGATAGCACTGTATTTCCTAGTGTAGCTTTAGAAGATGATTTACCAGGCGAATGGAAAGCGGAAGAATGAGATGCCAGACAGCAAGTGAGGAATGAAATTATGATCTTAACAGAGACCGCAAAGAATTAGCAATTTATTCTTGTTGAAATATTGCTTCTTCAAGGTCTCCAAATAGCTGTACTGATAACTTTATGGACTGCTAACTTTAAACAATCTTAATAACAGGAACTAAATACCTAGCAGTTCTGTCAGAGAGTATTCCGTTCACAAAATGTTGCTGCGCGGCCCAGTGAGGGTCAGGTTTGTGAGAAACCAGGCAGTGGCCTGGATTTCTCTATTTATTGTTTCTTCACTTCACTGCCTGTGAGTCGTAATGTGGTTGGAGTCTAATCTGCCAAAACAACTTGGAGGAGTTAAGTTAAACACACGTCCTGTTGAGACAACCAAGAACATCTGAGACTGGTGGTCGTAATCCAAGAGTTTACTTTCATCAAGCAGTACTGTTAAAGGTGTGTTTTCTTGTGAAATGTACACCCATTGTTCATTTGTCTTATAGTTCACATTTTTATTATTTCACAGTGGTATTATGTTCTGCGTTCTACTTTTAATTTGTCTTTGTGCCAGCTTACATAAATTTAGATGTGATAGTAAAGTGGATTGTGGGCTGAGATCTTGATGTTTGTGCTGCTAGTTAGTTGAACCGTTGTGTGGGATGTGTGCTTGGGTGTTTAGTTTCTCACTCACAGGTTTATTCAAAGCTTCACTTCTCTGGCCTTTGGCCCGGATACTGGAACATGGAGTTTTCTCCTCTTTATTTTTCTCCTCCACTTTGGCAGGCAGTGATGGTGGCGCCTGATTTAGTTGGCACCGCAAGGCTTGTAAGTCAGTCTGAGTCACACTCAACTAACATTCTTAAATTTGATAAATGCTCTGTAAAATGTGATAAGAAAATCCCTTATTTATCCCACAGTGGGGAGTTGTGTAATTATTTTTAAAGGGTGTTTTTTATGTCACAATGCCTGCCCTCTCAATGTGTGATCCAGTTTTACCCAGTAGAAATTAAACATTCTGCAGATTTTACAAAAATACTTTTTTAACATGCAGAAACTGGATTTCTTTTTGTGATCATGAGATTCAATGGTTGAGTAAATCCCAGGATCCAAATATTCCCACGAGCTTGGTGTGATCTTTCAGAGATCTATTCATGTGATGAGTGCAAATCAGTTTGGTGTCTACAGCCATATCAGGAGGAGGATTTAGATTATAGATAACATGATTGCCTTGTTTATTTTTTTTTTAATCAGTGACATCAATGCCTTCTAGAGAAATTCTCTAGAAATTATTCTGGTATCTGTAATTCTATTATACCCCTGTAAATATGTAGTTTGGCTTTGCACATGGTTCCATTTCTCTGAGGACAAGACAAGATTTGATTGCTCCTTTGACCAAAGAGATGCCAAAGCTTCTCAGCTGTCACGTTTTAATTTCTACTTCAGTCCTTCCTTTCAGTCCATGACAGGCCTTCTGTTGAAGTTAACCTCAGGTATCCACACATTTTTCTGTCAATGAGGGAGGCTGTTGTATTTGTAACATATACTTTGTGCTCTGAGAGCAAATCAAGGCCTCTCTGCCGCTAAATTAGTTTTTAAATATCTCTTCCTTATTTAAGAGTTAAGGTCAGGTAATCGGATATCGTGCAGGAGATGACATTGAGACTGCATGACCTTAGAAAGCTTTGTTTTATTAAGTCATATGTGAATATGTAACTCTTTTTTATTGAAGGCATTTATCTTTATGGGGAAAAAACTGCATTGTTCCTGCTGTCAAAAAATTCAAGAAAAAACTGGATTGGTAACTAACATCTTCCGCCATCTAAACAGTAAGCAGGTGACAGGTTAGAAAACACAAAATACCTTCTGATGCTTTGTGTGCTGACAGGTGTATAGGAGTGTGAAAGCACATTATATCCTGCTGTGAATATTTTAGTTTAGTTGTTTGTTCTGTCTGAAGCTGTGAAGTTAACTAAAAATAGACAAAGCACAGACAAACTCATTCTAGTCTACTAAAGAAAGAGTTTATGAATTTACTTGCTGGTGACTTTGTGACAATTCAGAATTGAAATATTAAATGAATGCAATTATACTTAGTTACTTGTTGCTCAAGTAAAGGTGAAAAATTGTACCTGAATAATCTTTAATTTAGATGACTTTTATAGGAGTCACTCAGAAATGTGGAACAAACAACTTTAGATAAATGTCTTCTTTTGTTCGACTTTATGCAGATTCTATGTGAGAGTCAAGATTTCACCACAGCACAAAACCTCAGACTTCAGCATTTGTGCCGCGCTTCAAAGACTGCACAAAGTTAGTTAATGTGCAACTTTAGATAAACAGTTTGAGTACACATAAGGTCCCAACTCAAACTTTGAGTGTAGGGTAGCGGGACTAAAAAGAAGGCAGCTTGTGTTGGCGGCCTCTTTGTAAAAATCGTATTTAAAGAGCGGACAAAGAGTTATATTAAATAAACAAATTAAACAAATCATTGTCTAATAGCTTATAACATGATGTTTTGTTAGGAACTAATCTGTCAGGGATTGTTTGATAAAGCCTCATAAAGATTTAATACGTTTAAAGAATAGTTAACTTTTAAAAGAAACTAAATTTTACATTCATGTCTTTCTCTTACAGTTTACAAAAAGTTGATCTCTCCACAAGCAGTATAAATGCTTCTGTTCACACAAGTGAAAAATTGGCAGTGAGGTACTGGTGATGTGTGATAAATGTATCAGGTCATGATGCAGCTTTGTTAGCACCACTTGAAATTAATTCTGCAGAAGGGAAAGTCTGAAAGAGAAAGTGGCTAAAGTCACTGCGTCCCCTCCCGCTTCTTCTCACAGACAGCAGCGGGGTCTCTCTCTTTCTGCTGGGTGGTATTACTCTTGTTTTTAACACATGTGACCTAGTGTGGGAAGTGGGACAGGCAGAGAAGTGTTAGGGTCGGACTTGCTGTGTGCAGTATGTTGTTAAAATGGAGCACAGTCACAGTCCTGACACAAGCTATCAATGCTTTATTATTGTAGAGAAAGATGGGTTTCAGACCTGCATCCTTCGCCAGTCCTAGGGTTCTACACTCAACACAGTCACAAAATAACCAATAAAAAGACATTTATTACACCTCTCCGAAGTGACCTAATTTTAAACACAACACTGAAACTGAATTTACATCTCTAACTGACTTGTCAACCAACACCAAGCATCACAAGAATAGTTTGTAACGCAACATGACACAAGACATCTGAACTGCCGAAATGAAAACAAATGTCCTGCCAGAAATCCTGTCTTAAACTGACAGTGTAATTTTCATTTTTGTTTTAGTCTTTTTTCTTGTTCCCCATTATGAGGGGTGTTTTTCCTGTTTAGTTAACCACCTTTTCTATAACACCTGCAATTTTTCAGGCAGTAATTGAACTACTAATTGTTGACAAACATTAATTCTCTTTTTCTTTTGGCTGATCTTGAGCATTTAAACTTCCCTTGACCAAATAAATGACCCAGTGAGGGAGTGATGAGGATAGCTCTGTGGTGACAGGGCAAACAGGTCTGACTGGCCTTTCAGCGCACGAGCAGGGAGGCACCCATCACCTTTCTAAAACAGGAGGTGCCTCTGTTCACGCACAATGACGACAAGGTGACCTAACCAACTTGGGCATTTTACATTAGTCACAAAGGGGAATTAAGTGTTGAAGAGTTGTAGAATAAACTTTAGATTCCAGCATTAAATAAGTTTGCACCTTGAAATTCCTTGTTTTCCTGTTGCAGTTAAAATCTCATGACAGATAAATCCGATATAACTTATTTCCTTTTCCCTTTTGGTAAAAACAACCTATTTTAGGATTATGATTATGATGAGATTTAGCACAAATGTGTCTGTGGAAGCGATTTTTTTTCCAGCCTGCGAATTATTCTTTCCACTGTTGTGATGCATTGTTCTATGCCACATTTCATCAGTGTGTCACCAGCTGGTGTACAACTCAGTCAGTTGATTCTTAAAGGCAGGAGGGTGTGTGTGCTTTCATTCTTTAACACACACACATGCTGTGATGTATTTGGACACAGGGAGAACGCACTGAATCCTTTGGCACATTTTTTTTTTAACTCCTTGAGTATTTATTGAATTTAATATTTCACCTCTTTCAGCTCTGATATATAGTGAAACTATAGATCTTTCAGATGTGTTATGCAGTTGTGTGTTCACAGTCGGTGTACATGTAGGCATATCTGTAGTGTACTAAGATAAACAGGGCATTGTCAAACCTGTTTCCTAACATTCCACCTCCATGCCAAAAAATTCTTGTTTTCAAACAAACTTTTGTAGGCCTTCTGCCTGCTGATGTTGTAATCCAGTTGAAGCGTGTAATCGCAACTGAAACCTGTTATCTGTGGTAATGATTGAGTCGTGTGCTACTTGTCAGTTTCTTTGTCTCTCGCAGAGACTTGTATTTCGCATAGTTAACTCACACATTTCATTCATAAATTTTTGGGACAAGTACAGACAAACACTGTATAAAAGTCTCTAAATATTTCCCTGTAGGTAGTGGCCATGGTGCTGTGTAAGCAGAGCAGACTGGTCCTCAGTCAGCAGATGCTAATGAAAGCTCAGATTTAGTTGCCTTCAATTGTGGTTTATTGGAAAGTGTGACAGAATTACAGGAAGGTATTGTTATCCCTTGTCTCTGCAGCAACAAAAGCTCAGTGAGAAACTTAGCACTACAAATAGCTTTTGTTGTACGTGGTATTTGATATAGTCTCAAATGTTCCATCATGCATCATTGTTCCACTTTCTGGGGAGTGTCACAGAGTCATGCTTCCTTTGAACCAAGGTCTCATGTCTTGTTCTGATCTGCAGAGCGGCGCAGCAGTGGTCCGAGAGAAGGCTGAAGTGGAGGCAGCCAAGGGTGCAGCGGAGGGCCAAGCAGGACGGTTGACCCAAGAAGCTGAACGACTGCGCAGGCGGGCGCAGGAGCTGGAAAATGAGGTGGCCAAACTCAACCGAATCATTGATGACGCAAAACTACAGGAGAGCAGGCTTGGGGATAGAGTTGGCCGACTGGAGGTGAGGGGGTCACGTTGAATAAAGAGCAACTGATTCTAGTGTTGTTTTAGTGCTAGTTTTCTTCTACTGTATTATAATATTATGAGTGTTATGCAGTAAATGAAAATCCTATATGCTGCCATGCCTGTTAACAGAGAGAGAAAAAGCAATTGGAAGAGTCTTTGGGGGAAATTAAGGAGCAAGAAGAGGAGATGTCACGTGCCAACAGGGCGTTGAACATCCGCCTGGAGGATGTCCAGGTAATATTTAAAACAATTTGTTGTTGTTGCAGGTAGAGAAATGCACAGCTTGAAACTTATATTACTTTGTCCTCCTACAGAGGAACTTGAACAAACTGAGCATTGAACACAAGGAACTGGAGGAGAGGTTACAAGAGGAGAAGAGTCAGAAGGAGCAGTTCAAGAACATGAAGAACAGCATAGAGGATGAGAGGAGGCTGCTGGACCGTACAGTGGAGAAACTTCAGAGAGAGGTGAGTTTTCTTGAGTCTTCAGTACAGTAACGTCCATCCCAGTAATAAGCACACGAATGGAGCTTGTCTCACACAGTTGACCTCAGTTCAGATCTGATTCAGGTGAATTTCTTACCAAATGTTTTCTTTTATAAAGTATATAATCAAGTATTAAAAGTGAGATTATTCAAAGAATGCAAGAGATTAGTCAGTTTGACAAGTCTGTGGATATTTTAGGTGCTTTTAAGAAAAAAACTGTTCACAAAAAATTTAAAAAACTTGGTTCAGCTCTAAACCAGAGCAACCAAACCTCGTCATCATTAATATTACAGCCGCCTACTTTTCTCACTTTCTTTGGCCTCCTTTCTTTTTCTCTCTCACTGTAGATGAATGATATTGTGGAAGCGTCCCAGTCGTCCACTCTGGAGCTGCAGGAGCAGATTGATATTTATAAGGAGAAGAACCGTCGGGAGCTGACGGAGCTGCAGAGGCTTCTGAATGAGCGAGGACAGGAGCTGGCAAAATACCTGCTGACTAACAAAACCCTGCAAGAAGAGGTAAAGTGGGCTACAGCAGCCTCTTGTAATATAATGTAACGTCATTCAGAGAAGGGACACAGATTTGAATGCTGACACTTTCATGGTGAGAGTGGTCAAGCCAAGGTCATCATTTGTCAGACCAACTGAGGCACCCCAAGCAGAACAGCAGATGATGAACCATTGTTCTGGCTCAACCAGTTTTAGCCCTTACACTGACTTACCTCCCTTTGCAGAGAGCTTTGTCATCACTTAGGTATTTCTGCTCCTTGCTGCCCTTTCAAACCCAAAACACGGTATTAAAGTGAAGAGATTTTGGCAAGTCATTGAAAACCTCTGTTCTTTATTTAATTTAATGTTTATGCTCAGTGTTAATTAAAAAGGAAACATTGGATTTCCGTTGCAATCCTCTGATGTGTGGAAAAAAAGCATAATTATAGTGATACTTTATGTGTGACCCCCCTGCATTGTTTTCAGTCAAGCTATTGATTCTTGTCAGCAGTTTGGAATGTAGAGAATGACTTATATTACTTTTATTTATACATCAAATATTTATTTAAGTGGGTAGGGCAGTTTTACAGTCTTTATGCCGACCACACAGAAAGAATTGTATAGTTAAGTGAAAGCTGAAATGCTTAAGGACACTTTGAGAGAGAATGTGCAAAGGCCAAATATATTTTTAGTAGTATAGTAGTAGTAGTAGTAGTAGTATAGTTTTCCAAACCTGAGAAAATAGTTTATGCCCTGTATTGAAATTAGAGCTGGCTATGTAAAAGGAAGAGACATAAAAACAACATAAAGAATATTTAATACCCAGTGGAGCCTAGTTTAGATAAGTGAATCCATGTGTTGTTAATCCTGTGCATTCTACTATCAGTGCACTCAATGGGAGCTGTGATACACATTTCTGCTGACTGCACAAGGAGGTAAAAGTTGTCAGAGCTAATGTGCTCTAAAAGGAAAAGAAAAAGATATCTGTTAACAAGCTGATGTAAACATTGCAGATTTTAAAACATAAATGGGAGATGTCCTAATGTTTTGCTGGGTAGGAAATCCATTAAATATGTTTGTTAGACCTTATGCACTGTAACTCTAATCCTGTAAACAAAGTGTAACAGTGCGCCTGTTAGTAATGAAAACACCATTGGGTACTTTTTAACAGAGATTTGGCAGGCTCTGCTTTGGTATTAAACCTAAGTGACTTAGTTTCAAGGAGAAAAAAATATACGGACCAACCCCTCTCTGGGGGGAGCCATCCCATTTGGAACCTGTAGTCATTAGAGTCAGACTTTGCTTCACAACACTCCTTTTAACTAATTTACTGATCTGAATGTACCTGCTGCAGGCTTCCATCTGTATATGTGTCATGTGGTTGTAAGTAAAGTTTATATGTCAGGACAAGGTCAGTGTCCAGGTTCTTCCCTTTTGTCTGTCTGCATCCATGTATCTTTGTCCAACTGGTGCACAGGAAGAGGAGGATGTCAGTGTTGTGATATCATTGTTGTTAAAGCTGTGCTGGCTGATTCACATCCTCCTCCAGCTCTCCTGAGAAACTAAATGCTCTTGACTGTCCCAGTGAGTTCACTTTTCCAGCTGCTCTAATGTCATGTCACTCTCCACCCATGTGGACTTTGCCAGACCATCACTAATGCTACAAGTGTAGGCTGCATACATCCTTCTGTTTTTCCCTAGATCACTCCCTAGATTTAGTATATTAACACATTTCCAAACATGCTTCTAGCTTTTCAGGGTCTCAGAGATCCAGTCCAATTAATAAGTGGCTGAAATAAAATCATACTTAAGTGTTTACATGATGTAATATCTAATAATTCAGTGCTAATAGCAAGATATGTGTTGTGGTTGAGGAAAAAAAGGCAGATGATGAATTTCCATTGTCTTAGCATTAAGCAGTGGGGCCAGTCTTGCAGCTGTAGGGGGCTCTGCTTCTTCAGGAAACACTAGCTGCACCGGATCCATTACTCACTCAGGGGTACCATATAATAATTTCCCTAAGCAGCAACTAAATTGTTGGTCATTGCTACAGCAGTAATACTTGATAAGAATCAAGGTGACATGTTGAACAAGGAGATGCATTTTAAAAACCATGGCTCAGGTTAATGTGTGCTTGCCGCAGAAGTATTTGCAACGTGCTGAGGGTCCTTTAATCAGACACCGAAGCCGCAATAGACCAATTTCAGGGATCAGGAAAAAAACACATTTTCTATAAAAACGTGGGAACAGGGTGTATAAACTACAATAAAATGTGTTAGCAATAAGCAGTAATCATCTAGTAATTCTTCATGTATTGAAATAAATTATTATGTTTGGTTTTAGTTGTCGAACCGGGAGGGGGATCTGCGACAGTGTCAGAGGGAACGAGATGATGCTGTGCTCAGGGAGAAGACCCTGGAGCAAAAGGTTCATGATTTGGAGGCGGAGGCTGAGACAAACTCTCAGGCTAAAGACGACAAAGCCAGACACATCAAACTCATGGAGGTAGAGTATGTCTTTGTCATTAGTTAGTCATCAAGTACTGCGTTGACATAGACACTAGAATTCCACTAATAATCAGAGTAATTGTCCAGTGACAACAAAAATACCTCATTCAGGACAGAAAGGCCAGATCAGAAGGAATCTTACTGAGAGGGGTGGTGTAAGCCTTTGATAATCTGTTCAATAGCAAAGTATGTGCACCTACAACCAAGTAAATACTTTTACTATTTTTCTTCTTTTGTTACATCTCCAGACAGATTTGCTGCTCCACATCAGGCAGAACCTCTATGTCTTTGTTGTATTCTGATTCATGTTTTGGAGCACATGTTCACACCATATGTTATCAGATCATTTTATGTAGCATCCATCTAACCAATTATTTGTTACGTAGCAAATGAGCTAAATATTCATGAAGAACAGACATGGCCGTGCTCACTGACTATACGGTTTGAACTGCTTCATTTTACAGGAAAGGATTTCTCAGCTGGAGTTGGACCTTGATGAGGAGCGTCAAAGTGGAGACCAGCTGATGAACAGGATAGATCGAGGAAGAGAGCAGGTACAACACACACAGACGCACAAACTCAACACATTCTCATTATCGGTGTTCGCCTGTGTCAGTGACCCGCTGTCCGTGTTCACACAGACATGTCTCTGTTCCATCTCTATCTGTAAATGATATCCAGATCTCATGTTGCTTTGTCTTCCACCTCTAACATCATGACTGCAGCCACTAATCTCTAAATGAAAGGGACCTGTGACATCCATGTAGAAGTTTTAGGTATTAAATGCTGCTTGTGTCTTTACACATTTGGTTAGATAGTACCCACACTTCAAAATTAGGAGAATGATATCCACACTCTAAAAATCTCAGTGTATTTGTGGTTTGGATGAAGTGGGCAGGTTATTGCTTTGTAAGATGATCTTACGTAATCATTCAGACTGGCAGCTTGCCAGCATGGCCTTAGAGCATCTATCCAATTTTCATGCATCAGTCACAAAAGACCCTTCTTAATTCACCGCCCAAGCCAAAATATGCACACTGCCAAATGTCTCAAGTTTTCAGGTTGTGGAGTTCACTTGGAAATTACACTCAGTACTTTTAGCTTGAAAACAAATCTCATTCTTGTGCTAGAAGTCAGTTTTTATGTCCTTGCAAGCAAATGCTCCAGTTTTCCTTCCTCCGTGATAAAGCTGCTGACGGAGGCACTGTGAAGTAAGATTTAGATAAAGTACTCGTGCTTTTAGGACTGTTTGTTCATGGGAGAGGTATTACTAATCAGAGGGAGGATGTTGATTCTGGAGTTTTTGAAATAACGCTGCTCTGTTGAGCTTGTACTTGCTTGAGATCCAAAGATAGGCTTGTAAGATTTGGCTTTGTTACAGTTTCCTGGAACTGATGCAGATTTAAAAGTTGTGACCAAAATTTTAAGTAAAGTGTGTAGCGTGACATCAAGAGAGCCTCAGACCACTAGAGTATTTAAATCTCCCTTTAAAAAATTCCTGGCAGAGAGAAAAGAGTGGCATTGTGACAAAGTGGCACTGGTTCAGCATGAGGCTGAGGTCGGTTGTCAAGGAAACACCCGAGCTTTGTGCAGCAAGAGTCGAGTAGGTTGAGTGCTAGTGGTGTGTATTTGAGCGTGTGCACACATGTGCACAGGGGTATGTGCTGATGTGTGTGCGCTAATGTCTGCGGGGAGGAGAGGGCGGATGTATGGCTATGGGGTGGAGGGGTGGTGGGGTTGCAGCAGAGGCAGCAGGAAGAACACCTGCGTCTCTCCTGGCACCAGGTGCTCCTCTCCTGTCTAAATGAGAGTAATCTCCCCTCTCCTCTCCTGCCGTCTCTCACAAAGCAGATTAGTTTCGCTGTATGTTCCAGTCTGCTGATTCAGCTCCCTCAAGCACTGTGCTGGGTGCACCAGTTATAGGGGCCATCGTTCATCAGAGCAGCCCACTGTCATCCACTAATTGGCATAAAATATCACCAATTCTAAGCTCCTCTCGCAGAGAATGAACCATCACCGTTGTATCGATTAGTTTTCATTCTCTCATCTTTTGAACTATGCTATCACTGCACAGTCCTGCTCCTGCGCTCAGGCCTCTCTGAGTAGCTCTAGTGTGCAGTGAGTTGATATGCGACGACACCAGTATTAAAGGAATAGTCTGATACATTTGGAAATACAGACACTAACCTTCTACTTGAGACTTGGAAGAGTCAGTCTATCCCACGGTCTGTTACATATAAGGGTTGCGAACTGTCGTATGTTAGCATGAAGACTAGAGGAAGAAGGAAACGGTTAGATTGCTAACAAAATCTGCTTTTAGCATCTCTAAACTTTGTAATTACGCTTCATGTAATCTAATGTGTTAGAGGTGGTGCTGGGTGGACTTTGTCATCTTGAACAGAGCCAGGGTATCCATTTCGTTTTTTTTTTCCTTTTTTTTTTTTGCTTAGATAAGCTAATAGGCTGTTGTTGGTGGCATCATAGACACAGTATCATCTCACACCTTAAGTGTTTCAACACTAATGTTATCTGTCTGTTCTATCTGAGGGCCCACAGCTAAATGTTATTTACAGAAACTACTGTCAGATTTTTTTTTTGTACTACAAACTTGGTTCACAGAGAGTTGACTTGACAATCGCAACAAAAGGTGGAATGCTGTCAAGCAAGAAAATCCCGCTCACCAATTAAGTATGACTCTTTCAGCGTAAACTCGTCTATTGTTTGGTATTTTGACTCACTGAGTGCTGCAGGGGTTTCTGTTGTGAGCGAGACTCAGACCGTGTCTGATGATAATTGTTGTCAGACTGTGTGGGACTGTAGCGATGACAGTGTCTGGACTCGGCTTGACAGGTGGAGCAGATGAGGAATGAACTCCTGCAGGAGAGGGCTAGCAGACAGGACCTGGAGTGTGACAAGATGGCTCTGGAGAGACAGGTACACACTCTCCTGTCTGGAGGATAACAACTACACACAACGTTACTCTACAAACTCAGTTCAAACACAGACTCATTTCATTCATTTTCATTTTCATTTGTATCACTTCTATCAAATTCATTTGTTTTATTCTCTTCACACAGATATGAATGTGCAATAAAGTAACATTTGTGACTCACTACTTCTCTCTAACTGCTCTCTCTAGAATAAAGATCTGAAGACCAGAGTGGATCGTCTAGAGGGCTCCCAGAAGTCCAACAAAGAGGGCCTAGTAGCCCAGCTGGAGGATCGCGTACAGGAGCTGGAGGAGAGGCTCGAGGGAGAGGAAAGGTGAGTTGAAGGCTCTGGCTGGGAATAGAGATGAGGGGTGCTGGGGTTAAGGGGATGGAAGACTTTCATTATGTTGGGGATGACAGCTAGGTAATGACTTTGAGGTTTCAGATGAAAGTTATAGTTTATACTTTGACACTGATGGATTTAGATACAAAGTTGGGCTTTTAACGGAGCAAGAGGTGCTTTAGAGAACTATGTAGCTCTGCTTGATTTGGTAAATCTTCCAGGTAATCAAACCAACAGAGAATCTAATTAGCTCTCTTCAGAGTTATTAAAGGAATGACAGAATGACGTGCTGCATTTTATACATGATGATGCGTCATACTGCCTGTGTTGTTTCAGGGAACGGGCCAACCTCCAGTTGGCAAACCGCAGGCTGGAGAGAAAGGTGAAAGAGATGATGATGCAAGTTGAAGAAGAGCATCACTCCATGCAAGATCAAAAGGACCAAGTACGTATCACGTGTAACAGTGATTAAGATGAATTTACGTATAGTCTGACATCTGTCTGTCAGATATGTAGAAAAAATCTTACATCTCTGTTGAAACCACTTAACCCTGGCTGTGTTGTTTTCTCCTTGAAGTTGAATCTGCGCCTAAAGGCCCTGAAGAGGCAGATGGATGAAGCTGAAGAGGAGATTGACCGACTGGAGCACGGCAAGAAGAAGCTGCAGAGAGAACTGGACGAGCAACAGGAGGTCAATGAGCAGCTCCAGAGCCAGCTCAAAGCCCTGAGAAGTGAGATTAGGTAAACACATAAATAAACTTCCTTCTTATGTCATCAGTAGCAACAAACAGAGCTGTGCTTTAAAATTGAAAGATCACATCGGTATCATACTGTTCTTTTTTCTCTCTCACAGGCGTAAGACCTCCTCTGCTCCGCTGCTCAACAATCTGGATGATGACGACGACGATGACGACATAAGCACTGATGGTGAGACGTACTTCAGCTCGTCTTTGGGGTACAAACGCTCCTCGAGTCAGGACAACATCTTGTCTACCTTCACTTTATAAACAAACTCTGACATCGTAAATAAAGCTGCTCTACATGCATCACTGTGGGACCAAACATATGGAGATCCTCGCCGCCTGCTTCTGTAGATATTACACTGAATGATCTGTGTAAATATTAAGTGAGATAATCTGAATGATATTTTTGTGAAATTCCTCACTTCAACAGAGTTCACATTGCCCTGAATATTAATTCACTGTGCAGTTTTGATGTCCATGAACTCACTCAGTATTATTGCAGCACCTCTTTGATTAATGAATGAAGTTTTAGCCTATCCCATAGAAATGAAATGTACATACTCTTAGTTAATTTTACACCTTAAGTCTTACCTTCCAACACCAATTTGTTCCTTCCTAAACTAATGGATGACACATGCTTGTCAATGATTGTTCTAGCATTAGTAAACTTGACACACACTCTTTAATGCACTGCAAACCAGCGTACCAGTACTGCCTTTGTGAACAATATGAAATTATTATCCCTTACTATTTTATGCCTATCAAATATGTTCAATTTACATATCATATCTGGGTATACATTTTTTTTATCCTTTTTTTAATGAATGAAAATCAAATCTGAAAACATGAAGTTGTCCATGGATGTTTTTTTTTTTTTCTTTTATTTATTCATAGCTGAATATACACTACAAATTAGTTTTTTAGGGAACAACAAATGAGGGACTTTGTACACATCCACTTTTATACCATTTTATATCGTTTGATGAGCAGTAATATAATAAAATATCATCAGTTCATACTGTATGTAATCAGCTGAATTCTCCTGTCAGGCTACTTCTAATTTAAGTCACATTCCAGTATTGCTTCTACATCTTCTGGTCAAATAAACTTAGTCGCCGTGTGGTTTTTCATCAGACTGTTAGCAGGTATAGCACTGAACAAACTGCAACTATTTAAACAATTTCATCTCTAGAGACATTTTTAAACTGGAAATCCTTCTATCTCGGGTTACTTCCTTCCTAACTTGGGGCAATGTTAATTACTGAACAAGTCTCTTTTTTTTTATATATAACCTCATATATTTGTATATGAATTGTGCACACAGTGCCTGTAGACAACATGTGCTTACCTTCTCAAACGTTTTACTGACTGAGGGGATTTCTTCAGATGAGATAAACTGACAATCAATGGTTTTCTACACTGTGATGATTTGCACTCTGTGTTGGTTCTGTGCTGAATAATTTGACCAAGTCTGACGCTTGTGGAGGGAGAGTGGACTGAGACCGATTCCTGCCACTACCTCTCTGTACGCAACTGTACATTCATAAATCCTGCTGAGACTAAAATAAAGTTCAAGTTCAGTTACTCTCACATGATTTTTGTCTGATATGTTTCTTAAGTTTAATTACCTTCACATGACGTTCTCCTCTCTGCTTGTGCGCACACATTGTGTCTCTGTCAATGAACTACACGCACACAAAAAAAAAACATAAGGTGATAAAGAAACATTCTCCTGTCAGGACATTAGCTGTCAAACATACAGTATATCAAATTAATTCCAAACACGTTTTTTGAGTAGAGGAAAATGAAATGTTGAGTATAACCCCGTTTCCAAAAGAAGTTTTGCAAATCCTTACATTCTGTTTTACATTTTACACAACACCCCAACTTTTGTGGAAACAGCATTGTAAGATATTATCAAGATTAGGAAAGTTCAAGGATATTGATTTGACCAGTGTTTACATTACTACCTAAGCAAAAATGCCTGTAGGTATTATCATTAAAATGTAACTGAACTATCATTATATAATTAAAAGTAAAAATACTCATTTCAGTATGCAAAGAGCTGTAATATATTACTCCTCTATGAATCCATATTTAAGTATGTTAGAGTAATGTAGTAGTTTTGATTATATTAGTTATGATGATGATGATGATGATGATGATATTGTGATTGTGATTATTTAAACAGTTTCTGACAAGAATCTACTTGTTGCTTGTTCCATCCCAAATCTGGAATGAAAACCTCTGTGTTGAAAAATGTTCAACAGGTTGCAGTCCTCTCTCTAAAATGACACATTTTCACTTGTGTTTTAGGACCTGCAAACCACTTGATAAGAAGGATTTTTTATTTGCAGTGTGTTCAGAATGAATGCACAGTGCCAACTACGAAGTAACTTGAGCATTCAAGATAAATGTCCAACAATGTTTCCCTCTGACACAAGTACTCAAATTCTGTTCCTCAACTTGGTCCATGCAGTAGTTGAGTAAATGAACTCTGTTACACTTTACCTCTGATACTGAGTGCATGTAATGATCACCTCAGCCTCAGGTATATTCTGTTGGGTCAGAGCAGCTGTGTCAACAGCAGCTCTATCTTCAATTTCGTGCTCAGCGGGTCAGTATTTTTCTTGCTGGAACTTATGAAGCATATGCACCCTGATCACCTTTGAGTGCAGAGCGTTGACCTCCTCCAGTCTGTGGAGTTAAAAAAAGCTTCCTGGTGTGCAGCAGGAGCTCTCATTTAAAGTGTGTATGTATTTCATTCAGCATGCAGAACACTATTTTTACTCCCGAGAGTCTATTTCTCTTTAAAAACTAGTCAAATCTACTTTAATATTGTAAAATAATAAATCAGTAAATGTTCAAATGGCCCCATGTTTTTTATTTTTTATTATTATTTTTAACTTTCTTTATATTTGTGGCTCCTTATAGCAGCAAAACGTGACGGCTTTCTTATTCTAATTGACTGAATGGCTATTGTTGCCAGGCCATGACCTTCATTTGTTGCCATTCAGATTGGAACAAACAACTCAACCTTTCAAGTGCCACAGCATTATTTCTCACTCTCCTGTGTCAAGCCAGGCAGTAAACTGAGACGGGCTGCTGGGCGTAAGAGGGAAAAGTTGTGTATGCTTAACAAGGTGATCATTCTTGGGATTCCTTTATGTGCTTGAGTGACTTCAGCCAGAGTGACGGCTGGGGAATAGAGACGTAGACAGCTGACAAGTAGGAAGTTATCTCAGAGGTGAGCCGTGGGTGTTGGTGCGAGATGACGCCGTGGTTTCGAAGTTTTGACAAGATTATCTTAGTCGCACGCAGATCACTGTTTCACAGCTCTCAATAGAAAACATACAAGTTTTACAAGTCTGGCAGATATCTGGACCCAAGTCTGAAGCGCTGTGAAGGAGGTGGCTTTTTATCACAGTGACATGCTGCCCCCTAGCTGTGATGCAGGCAAAGACACCAGAGTTCAGCCGTCAACATAGAAATAAGTATTATCTGTATATTTGTACAAAGAACAAAAATGTGAGGTGCAGAAAAAGAAGCCTTTGAATTTTATCAGTGAATGGCATTTCTGTGTTTCATCACTTCTCTTCACGTGTCAGCATTAATAATGAAAAACTAAACATCGTGTATGTGGGAGTGGTAGCTGGTTTGTGTCACCCAGTCATAGTGTCAGACCTCTGCAGACCCAGAGGGACATACATAGGGAAGTCTTCTGCTCAAACAAACTCCCACCTACTTCCGTCCAGATGATTAATAGCTGGCTCTAAGTTGTGTTTGTGATTTATTGCAGGCGTATTCAACAGAGCCTATGGATAATGCCTGTGATTCATTTGAAAGTTTCATGATCTTCATTCTCTGAGGTTTCATCTGTCCTCTGACTTCACTGATACTAATGTTAAGCTCATTTTAGAAAACAACGCCCTCATTGTTTTATTGTAGTTTTTTGTTTTTGTTTCTACATCACTTGGGATCCCAGGAGACGCTAAAGTAAACATCCGGTGGACGCCCAAGGCACTGAATGTCTCAGCACAGCAGGACAAACCTGCTTTTGGGTTTGTGTGTTTGGCGTCAGAGGTGGGTTTGTGTGTTTGGCGTCAGAGGTGGAGGAAGTCCTCAGGTCTTTTAGTTACATACAAGAAGTTTTAAAAGTGCTATATAATCAGCATAATACATAAACTCTAAGTCTGAAAAGTAACTCTAAGGGTCGAATAAAGGTTGGTTATTTACATCTAAAAATATATGGCAGAAACTAGTACCTCAAACCTGATAAATGCACTTTCAGAGTTGTTTTCAGGGCTGAAATTTATTTATTTTTTGTCATTAAAGTTTTTATTTATTTATGTGAACATATATAATTTCAATTACAAGACAGCCAATGATAAATGCTCATATTTAAAACAACCAGCTTAAGCATTCAACAGTTACATTCACATCGGTGCAGTCAGTCAAATCATCACAGTACAACAGAAAGCAATCCCATGGCTTCTTGAAATTATCAACATCATCATTGATTCTGGCCAACATGTGTTCATATGATACAACCTCCAACATTAATTCCATCCATTTTTTAACATCTGGTGAGGGTGCACTTTTCCAAACCCTGAGAATCATTCAGGCAGCCTTAACAACCCCTAACTTTATCACTACAAGGTCATATTTTGATATATTGGGCAGTTCTGTCTGGTCTCCCAGTAGGCATAATCTTGGTGATACAGGTACTGTTAAAGCTCACCCATTTCCCTGTGTATCCAATTACTTTTTCCCAGAATGGATTAATGAGTTTACGCTCCCAGATACCATGTAAGAATGTTCCTGTCTCTTCCTGACATTTCCAGCATGAGTTATTAACCAGCGAGCCCATTCAGTTTAGACGGGGTGAAATAAAACCTGTAAATCTGAAATTACGTATTAAATTCTTAAAAACCACCAACCCCCCCAAGCAATGTGGATTCAAAACAAATACGAGATAATCAGAGTTTGATTGCACCATAAAAAAATATTCATCCATAACGTCAACCAAAACAGACAGCCAACTGAGGGAGGATAAGACACATGATTGATTAAGTGGTTTATCAGAGGCTGTTACTGAAATATTAACCTGATGTTGTGACACCTTATTCTGTACAGCGTACAAAAACCTTAAAAATGTCCACTACTGAGTTGCAGTAGGAGATTTTTAATTGATCCTTTGAGCAGCAGGTCCAGTAACAATATTTGGCTTTAAAATGATACTATATATACTTTCTGAAGTGCTGGTGGAAATATACTACTTTTACTTCATTATATAAAGTAAAAGACACAATATCAAACTGCATTAGGCACTGAAAATACTACTTATTTTATTAAAATAACATCTTAATTTCTAATAGTAACAAAAGCTAAATAAATGTACTGAACTAACACGTACAGTGTTTTTGTATAAAGTGGCTAAAATGGATGCACAACGTCTACCGACCACCGACTGAACTCTGGTTGCTGCACCTTTGTGGAGACAGTGCAGCGCTGTGACCCTGCATCATTTTATCATAGATGATGCACTTGTCTGTCAACACTTGTCAGGCTGCTTTTCTGCAGCAAACCTGAATTCCAACGCTAGAGAGATGCTGAGCAGACATGTTGTCGGTTTCAACAGTCCTACAAAAACAACCAGGAGAGAAGACCGAACACCTGCATTGTAACGTGCACACAATGGAAAACAATACACGTGCTGTTTGATGTTCCTAATTCCAGTTTTAATTAAGTTAAACTAGTAGTTTAATTAAGTATTGCACTGCTGGAAATATGCTCAGAAATATTATGTAAAGTCAAACTAGCAATACCTCGCAGGGAAAACACCCAAAGTTCTGCACCGAGTAAATATGTATGTATTAAGTATAGTATATCTGAAAATAGTCATATGTAAGAAGCTGAAACCATAAAATGTGCACACAAAAAATAGTATTGGTAAACTTATTGAAACGATTAATTAAAACTTTAAAGTTTTTATTTTCCTTCATTTTTCTATCCTGTGCTATAAAATGGAAACCCTCACGTTCTCTGTGCTCTGTCATCTGTCTCTTTGTTTGTTTGCATGATTTATGCTGACGTACAGTGAGTGTAACATTTTGATCTTATTCACTGTTCTTGTCAGTCTGGTTGCTCTTGTAAGACCGCCACATTGGAACTTATCCAAAGTCGAATCAAAATCTGGTTATAAACAGTGAGAGTACAATCTTGACAGGAAGTGGCTGTCATGTTTATGAGAGAGAACTTCCACCTGGATTTCCACATGACGTTTGACGTGGACAGCGGCCAGGCTCACTGATTGCAGAAGTAAAGGAACATCATATGTTTGATGTCTGGTTACTAATTAACCAAACAATCCTGTGGAAATACCTCCCCCAACGTCACACACGTGGATCTTTTGTGTGTCTTTTCATGTATACTGACGCATTATGACTTTAACAGCAGAGCTTTGTCGAAGAACAATGAACACCCGTAAAAAATGTCCTGCAAAGCAACTTAAACTTGATTCTTTGTTCTTCAGCGTCTTTAGTTTCTATTAAAAGGGATTGACTGTAGGCCATTCATTTAAGGAATGTGATCTGGCTGTCAGGACATCTGTCTGTAAGATAACTGACAGGATGAGTAATTAGATGAGCATACATTCAGAGTGTAAGGCCAAGTCAACTGTGTGGTGCTAAGGCAACAATAACATTAAAAAATAATGCCTGCAATGTTGTCTTCCTTTTCATCCCTATCCTCTATCAACAGTATCAATAATTTAATGACTGTGGCAACGCCTGTACTTCAAGACGCAGTCGGTATCAAATACGTTTCTAACTTTTTGAACCGTCACTGCTTTTCAGACCTTTTAGTTTAATTTTATTATCATTTTTCATTCATTTTAAGTAAAATTGGCAATAATCACAGTATAAAAATATTCCACTACAAAGAACAACTGTTTTAAAACAAGAAAAACGTATAAATGTAAATGTTATCACAATGCAGAATGGCAGTATCAAATGTATATTATTTTTAATTAGATCATTATCATTAATGTATAAATGTATGTGCAAACAGCTCTCAAATGTTGCAGATGGTCGAGGTGGAGCTCATTTAGTTACTTTATAATAATACTAGAATAATAATGCATCTGTAACAATGGTTTTTACATTAGAAATTTATCACATAATTTGTGTGTAAAAATGGAAATCTGTCAAAAAATGGATTAAAAGTACAGAGCAGCATAATATAGAAAGACTCAAGTAAACTGGAAGCAGCACAAATTTGTAATGTTTTATGTTGTTTATTTGTTCTTCATGTGGAGTGAACACTTGGTACCAGCTCCTCCTATTAGCCACTCCTATTGATATGAAGGGCTCCACCTGTCCCTGCCCGACTAAGAGGACCCGCCCTGTGAAAGTCCTGCTCTAAGGGCAGGAGGCGCGGAGCTGGGAAGCAGGTGAAATGTGGCCTGACAGGTCTGATGGGAATGCAGAGAGGCGCACTGAGAGGCAGAGACAGAAACAGAGAGAGAGGCAGGGAGGTTGCTGAGTGTGTGACAAGCCTGTCAACCAGGTGGACTGAGGAGTGGTCCGGCCGGAATTAAGACAATGACATTGTTGTGTTTGTGTTGCTGAGTGTGGGACTGGATTGCTCCTGGCTGGTCATTTCACTGACTGAGAGGGGGGACCCTGTGGAAACCCACCACCACTAGCAGACTTGACAGAGTGGAATTTCCCTCTTTTTCCCTGGCTGGAGCCTGGGGCAGATGGTCGCTCTGAGAGTCTGAGCAGAACTCAGGAAGGAGAGTGAGGGGACGGGAAGGGTGGGAGGAAGGCTGGAGCGGGAGAGGAAGAGAAGCGAGGAGTGGACAGAAGAGGAGACATGCTTCGCTACGGTTCAGGACGAACTGTTTCCACCACCACCACCACAACAGAGGACTCTCAGGAGTCTTCAAGCGAGGTAAGAAGTCCCAGAGAAGTCAGGACTCTGAAACTCTCCCTCTGTTTCTCCCTCTTTCCCTCTCTAGCTCTCTCCCTTCTCCTCTGTGTTTTTCTAAGAGACCAGTGTTCTTCTGACCTCCCCCTTCTTCTGTTTGTCCCCTGGTGCTTTAAACTCTTCGTGCAAACTTGTGTCCTGTCCATGAAGCATTTTCTCAGTCCCAGCTAACATTTTCTCTTCTCTGAACTTAGAGTTAGGGAGTTGTTGTGAGATGTGTGGACACAAGTGTGTAATCTGAGTGTGCAGGAGGCAGGGCTGTCATGTTTATTTGAACAGCTCTGTGATAAAACAGGCCTTTGTACTAAACCGGCTTTTTAATTTATTCCCATGGTTGTCCACTACCAAATGACACAGAGCGTTGCACAATATTTTGTAAAGTTGGTGGCAGTTCATCGTTGCAGAAGTTTGTGGAATAATGTCTTAAAATAAAGTTAAAATATCTCTAAAATACGTTGAAATATATGCTGTATTTGTTTTGTTGGAGTTAAATAAAGAAACCATTGTAGAGTCTTTAATGTGAGTATCAGGACAGCCTTTCACTGTTTCAGAGAATTTACATAAACTTTATTTTGCTCTGTTGTCTATGTCTATAAATAAACCCACCGGTGGACTGGTGTGATCCTGCTATGCCTCAGTTTCAGCGACATTTTCTGTAAACTCTTCTATGTTATCTCATGGTTATATAACGCAAACTTCTCTTGCTTACAGAACCTCATTTATTTGTACTTTGTCTGTTTGTTTTCCAGAGGAGGATCAGACGCCTGAGGTTAACCCTACACGCAGGAGATAATGGAAACAAGGAGCCAGAACCTGCCAACTCAGACACAGTAAGTCATATATCTTCCGCAGTGAAATTCTACAATTAGCCGTGCTGCGCCCTGCCTTTAAGTCCTGCTCGATAGCCCTATTTATATAGGTTAATATTTAATAAATACAGTTGAATTAAACCTTAAAACTCCTCAATTTCCCTTGACAAACCAGAAGGATTTTATGTGCATTAAATGGGCAGACACAAACACACCCCAGGGCACTCTCAGAAATAATGTATATGTTTCATCTTATGTTAGAACAGCCTTGAAAGAGAAACAGTGGAGCCACTAAGATTTATGCTCTTTTTATCATCTGGTCCAGTTACACAATCATGACAGCAGGGCGTGTGCGTGTGATAATGTGCACACATCTGTTTCACATAAACTTCAAAGCTCAACTCAGGCTGTATTTTAAATCTGCTCCATTCAACTGAAAATATTAAAAAGTAAGCTCAGCTGCAGCTATCAACTCAAACACGGGTAAGACCAACAAACATGCCCCATAAAATTTGCATTTGTGCATCAAAGTGCAGAATTAGACTACGACATTTGTATGTCTGTTTGTACCCACTGTGACAGTATGAATTAGGATAGAGTACATGCTCCAGGCTGTGTGGGTGTTTGCTGTAGGTGGCTCTGTCCCGGCCTTTGTTTGTGTTCAGGATTTGGTCCAGTGTTTGACAGTTAGAGTGTGAGTGTGATACTTCTCTCATTGTTGGCTCTCTTCGGTGCCAACAATAAGAGAAGTATCACACTCAGTATTTACAGTATTTCACTGAGCAGGACCCTGACAGAAAAAATAGGTGGCGTGTTTTGTGTGAACCTTGGCCCCGGGAGTATGGTGTTCGTCTGGTTACCACACCTCCACACTCTCCTCTGATAGCATGCTGGAGTAATCTCAGCATGTGCTTCTCTTTGGGAGGGTGTGACCATGACTATTGAAACTGTCTGATGACAGTGAGCACAAAGCGGAGAGATACACGTGCTGATGTGTACTTCAGTGGGTGGTAAGGACATAACTTTGCCGCCTCTGCATCTGTGCGGTCAATTAGGTCCTGAACGGACATCAGCAGCTTTAACAGCAGAGTGGCAGTTTTTACAGACGATCGGCTGCCTGAGGTGTGAAGAAAATGGTGGGAGAAAATGTACAGAATGTGTGAAATGGTGCTTACAGAGTGAAAACACGGTGGTAAGAGAAGGCCTTGGAGAAAAAATTGCAATTTGGGGTATTTGCTTTCTCAGTGTGAAGACTGAAATCAATTTTGTCATCTAACTCATCTAAAAAAAAAGTGAAGCATGTTTCCAAAAAGGATATTACTGCTGTAAGATCCAAAGGTCATCATAAACAGTCTATGAACCATAAACTGCGGCAGACTGTCTGAGTGCTGATACAAGGTCATGTGTAAAATATATGTGAAACTGTAGCATGATGTAGAAACACTTTAACTCTGGAGCAACTTCAGGAGAATTTGAAGGGGAATATCAAGGTTCAAGAGATTAAAACCTCACCTTGTGCCCTCTTCATCTGCTCATTATGTATTGACTGCTGAGCTCGGAGGTTTCTGCAGGCGTTGCAGTAATTGCTGCAACTCTGCTGTAGTTGCAGGATTTCAAATACCTGCACATAGTTTGTTAACAGTCCAGACTTCTTACTGCATTCATTTAAGTACTCATGCCTGTTTTCAGATAAATTCCCAGTAAAGTTGCTCTACCTTTTACCATTTTCAATGCGATCTCTTGGGAAGGTCAAATGTAGGTCATTCAGATTGTGATAAAGGGAAGACATGATGTTGAGGAAGGAAATGACTAAAATATCATTGTCATAGATACTGTGTTTCAGAAGGAGTGTTGGTTGTAGTTCATCACCATAAAATTGGAAAGGGTGTGTCCTGCAACCCGACCCAACATGGACACAATCCAACAGTGACTATGGCCTACATGAGATGTAATACATCTGCACCATGACACGCACAGAGAATATAGACCCAGAGTTGCTACACAAAGATGCTTCTCCTCCTGCAGCATTGGAGTTCATCCATAAAGTCTAAAAGTGTCTTCAAAGTGACTGTGATTCAACCCAATGAGCTACATGAGAGGGTCTTTGTGCGGCGACTTTAAATACAACGTCTGTGCTTGTGTTGGAAATAAGCAGCTAATCCAATCAGTTGAGTCCCTCATAATGCAGTCATATGACCGAGCAGTCAGTTCATGATGTTCGACAATACACTGACACATGATTGTCTTGAAGTTTTTACTGGTTTACTTGGGGAGTTAATGACACCTGGGGGCAGCTTAGCCTCCTCAAGTCCACAAAACAAAAGATGCCCTGTTTACCTCATCCTTCTAAATTACATGGCTGCTTTTATGGCAACAAAAGACAGGTAAACATTCTCCACCAGTGTGGTCAAACAACTGGCATTGTAAATGCAAAGTTGAACGGTCGAACATACAGTAGGGGTGAGCTGCAGTGTTGTTAAAACATAAAGATTCCCCCCTCCCATCTAGTCGAATTCACATCCGCCCATTAGCAGGCCTTCACCACTTCTCAACAGAATGTCCTCTGTAGATTGAGTGGTGCAGAAATGTGAGGCTCGGGCGGCGCTGTCCACGAGACAACACTGGCGTCTTTGTTTGAGTGCCTCCTCGCTCTTATCTCTGTGAGATGTGGAGACTGACCCCTCTTTCTCTGGTCTGTAAAGTTAAGTTGGAGAAGAAGATGTGAGGATAGATTCCTGATAGATCTATCTGGAGAAAAAAAAACATCTCAAAAATAATCAAATGTTTAACATACGAAGTCCTTGGGCACTGCTGTTATTTGCATACAGTACAGTTCAAATAATTTGTTTGCTTACATTCTTGTCGGGCGAGCACCTTTTCAAACCACACAATGACAGACTAGAGTTCAGTATTGCGACAGCATCTGAAAATTAGAAGGTGCTGTGGAGTGTTTGCACAACATAATGAAACACTTTTTAACTCTGAATTCTTCAGCCTTGAAGTGAAGTAAATCATTCACAACTGCAATCTTGAATATTATCATTATTATTATTTTTGGCTTTCCTACAGGCTGAGAAAGAAAAAGATGTCAACGGGAGATGGAAGAAGAAGAACGGGCTGGTCCAGCGAGAGAGGCCTGCTGGCAGGGAGTCACCCCAGCAGGTAGACACCCACATCCACCACATGAAAAATGGGACACCACATACGCTGTGTGTGTGTCACTGACGTGCTACTGTAGAACCTGTTTGTGTGCATGTGCTCCGAGGCTGTCATTCATAATGTATTCACAGGCGGTCAGCATAAACAACATGCTTGTTGATAACAAATTCCATGTGCTGGAATTTTAGTTGAAATATTAGCAAAATTATGTAATGGCTGATTATATTTTAAAAAGTTATAAAATAAGGAACATTTGGAAGTTTTGTCTTTATCTGTGGCTTCTTTGATAGTAAACTGGGTATATTTTGTATTAAGAGAGTAAGCTAGAGAGGATCTTCTCTTCATACTCCACAAAAATCCATGAATTATCAAGAACATAATATACATATTAATATAGAAATGGAAATTAGAAGGGGCATTGACTGAAGCCTAGAATCAGTTTCCCAAACAAAGCACTCGGTTCTTGTAGTACATCTGAAAAATGCATAGAAATCTAATCTCTACGCTGCAGTTCTGTAATTCATCTATGCCCATGCCTCTAATTCAATTTGTTATATAGTCATTGCATTGTTACCACACTGCTCCTGTGCTGATGTGAGGTACAATAGGCAGCAATAGCAGCAGCTCATGTACTGGGTTGCAGGAACATGACACCCTCAATGCACTCTGCACCTTTTTTAGCTCTCCGTTCCCAACCTCCTGTTTCCGTTGCTCAGCAGCAGTAGTGTTGGAAATACCTGATCAAGTGTACCTATGCAGGCATGTGAATTTGCAAGAAAACACATGCAATGCACCTGCAAACGACACACAAATGCACAGACACTATGACAGTATAAGTCAGCCTCAGCAAGAGGGTGGCTACAGAAACCTGACCGGTGTGATCCTGTCTCCCTCAGCACCTTGGAGACATGACCAATGGGGTGCCAGAGAACTCGCTGCAGCATCATGGGCCTAAAGTGTACGGTGTAGTGCAGAGGACATCCTCGGACAGGCAGCAGGAGGTGATGGCGCGCGAGTGGACAGTCAGTCACCTTAATGATGAGATGAGGTACATCAAGGAGGTGAGTAGATATTAACACAACAAACAGCTGAGCCTCCGGGCCAACCATTGTTTTAACATCACGTCATATATACAAGGCTGTGTGGGTTGCTATGTAGATAATATCTGTTTGCTCTGGGTATCTGTATACAGGTGAGAGACTCTCTGGAGAAGGTGAGGGAGCGGATGTACGGGCAGTTTGGAGGAATGCAGCAATCAATGCAGAAGCTTTCACAGGAAATAAGGGTAATGAATTATGTAACACCATATAACTGTGTTCTCCGAAGTCCCCTATCAAACTCTTAAAATACAGCGTGCCATGTGTTTCTGCAGACTGCCAACTTACAACGGAAGAGTCTGGAGTCAGAGGTGAAGGTCCGTACAACGGCCATGGAGAGCTTTGATCAGATGAACAGCTCCCTTATATCTGCTAACATTGACCTGCAGGTAACAAATCATTACCGCTAACATGGGAAAATCTTATATATGTAGCAAGCATGATAAGTAAAATAACTTTTCTTTGTAGAAATCCCTTCTGGAGAACTGTCAGAGCCGAGTGCAGCTGAGAGAGGAGGTGAAGAGTTTGAAGAGCACCTGTGAGAAAACACAAGAAAAACTGAGAAACAAAGACCAGGAGCTGGCTGCAGCACAGGCGGAAAACCAAATGCTGAGACGTCAGGTGATCCTGCACACACAACATATCTTTATCTAGATCTTTATGCGCGAGTGCAAAATATTGGAGTGGAAGCACCAGCTCCAACACATTCAGAGAGACGGCAGTCACCCAGCTTGTACTAGTAGCTGCTCAGCTGGCCTGTGGCAAAAGGGTCTGGTAATAACAGTCTCTGTTGTCCATTTCTGCAATGGGTTGCAAAAAACAAATCAAACTTTACTGATCATCAAGACAGAAGTTGTGAGACCTTAACTACAAGAGAGCTGGTTTAAAGTATTATCTCACTGCAGCATACAAACATATCAGCTTCATCTACATAATATGTGTCAATATGGAATAATCAGCTGAACACAGTGCTAATATCTGCTGCGCTGTTAATTGTCCAGGTGGAGTCTTCACGGGAGGCCAACAGTCAGACCCTACAGGAGCTTTCTGAAAAACTGCAGAGGGAGTATGAGGAAAAGCTGCAGCGGGAACAACAGAAACACAGGGAGGAGATTGAAAAGCTACAGGTCTGCATTCTTCACATTGTTTCTAAAGACAATAGAAGCCAAAATTTAAGAGTCAGAACGGGACAATGCGCAGTACTACGGGATACGACAAATGCGTTTGATTTTGACACAGTTTACAAACTTTATGGATCATTTCACAAATTCTTTGTCATGGGATTAGCTGTTTTGAAAGCAGTTCAACATCTATAGTGAAAGGAGAGTAGCAGGAGTGTTTTGTTCACACAGGCTCAACTCGATGAGTACATAAGGCGGCTGGAGGAAGCTGAGAGAAATATAAAGATAGGAGAGGCTAAGATTGCTGAGAGAGACCAGAGGATCATTGAAGTGGAGCGTCTCTTGGACTGTATGGGAAAGGTAAGTCGAATTCTTAGATGACAAAGATCTAATTAACCATACTTCATGCTCTTGTCGCTTTCTTTGTGCTTCTACAGTTTTACACATGTAAATGTATACAGCAAAAGGAAAGCAATGAAAATACTATTGAGGCTAACTCATTGCATCATTGGTCCAGCTCAGAATATGTGCACATGTCCATTTGACTCTAGTCTTTAATCAACAAGAGTGAAACATACAAATGTGAAAAAAAGAAACTGTGAATTTGAGAATATCACACTTACAACCATAGTTTCAGCCATTATGTCAAAATAGAAAAACTGTAATTGAACCAACAAACACCTCATCTTGATTGATGCAGGGATAAAATGGACAATGGAGAAGGAAATAGATGGAAGGATGAAAGGGGTCAAAGGATAGGTGGTCGAATGCAAAGATGGCAAATGTTTTTCAGATGCAAAGGGGCTCAGAAAGTGGGAACGTCTCAGGAAGTTTTGTCTCTTGTCACTACTGGTTCCTGTAATGAAAGAGGAAACAGGAAGTAAATTAAAAAGAGGAATGGGGAGGATGGGTGTTGATGAACAGAACAGAGACAAACAGAAAGAAGGGTTAGACATACCTTTATCGGTAAGCGTGTTAAATAGAAATGACATGAGGCGTGGGCTTGTTCCTGAAACAAAGTTAACAATAACTTCACATCCTTTCAACAGGAGAAGAGTCAACTCCAAAAGAAGCTTCAGGAGTGTGAACAGCGTCTCCGTCTGATGGAGCTGACAGACAAAACTGATGGAACTGTAGCCAAAAGGTACAAATTAGTTGTCACTCCAATCTCCAGATGCTGACTTGTCTTTGCTAAATTGTCTTTCAATCATATTGTCCTTTCTTCATCATGATTGGAGCTTGGTTGCCATGGCATTGGATGTGAGAAAGCTCTTTGTCTTTGAGCTGCTATTTAAAGCATCAACAGTTCCTTGTTGGGAAGTTTGTGAAGTTTGTGAAGTAGTCAGAATTCTGCAGGAGTTTATATGGGACTAAATGGTTGGTGTTTTTAGGTCCAAAGAGCTGCAGGGTGAAGCCACGGATCTGCGCGAGAGAATTAAACACTTGAACGACATGGTGTTCTGTCAACAGAGGAAAGTCAAGGGAATGATTGAGGAGGTGAGAAAGGTTTATTTACCTGTGTATATCCTGTCCAACCACACACATTCAGCCCTTCTGCTCTCCTTGTTCTTTGATAACACAAGTGGCAGACATACAGTATTTAAATCACCTGAAAGAGAACATGTTTGAATGAATCCAGTGCACACAAGGAATTTAAAACACCCCCGACCTAGTTAAGAAGGTGTAGGATGTCATTCTGGCTAAATAGCTCATAATATTCATAATTTATATTAAAGTCTGAATAAAATGCATTAGCAGTCTCAAGTGAACTCTTCAAGCTCAGTTTGAGATCTGGAAATGTTATTTTTTTTACACTCAACCATATGCAAGGAAAAAAGAAACTAGGACGCTTCTGAGCAATTAGTACCAATGAACTGCTTAGGGCTGTAACGGTGCAAATCAGGACAGCTGAACATGCAGAACTGTGAAATTCAACTACTATTTCTGTGCCGGAAATGACATGCTCTTCAAATAAAGCATTACTGACATCAATCCATAGACAATAAGATCTCAGTGTTGGATTTAATGAACTGAGGTCTGACAGAAAGTACACAATAACTGGATGTGTTGTCTTGTTGAATTTGTGAAGGTTGAATCACTGCGAGCTCAAGTTGCTCAGAAGGATATGTTCATCTCTGAGCTTCTGGACAGAATTGCAATAGTGGAGTGTGAGGTAAGATTTTGTTTGCTGCGTGCTTCGATTGCGGTGTGGTGCGTTGCTCTGCTGCATGGCTACAGATGATTCTCTGGGCTACTGAGCACTGGATGTCCTGAACTTTCAGCGACGTCTGCGTGGTTTTCCTGTCTCACTGCACCTATCTGCCCATGTAAAGTGACTGTCAGTCCTTTGCATGTATCTGACCTGACAGCATTGTTTCCTCTTTTCCCTTTCCTAGAATAATGAATTAGAAGACAAGCTCAAGTATTTTATGTCCACACAGAATAGGCAACCGGAGGTTTTGGAAACCAGGGAGATAGGAGTAGGCTGTGATCTACTCCCCAGGTAGGAAGCATTTAATTACTGTAGTGGCATTGTGTTATATTTGGTGATTCATTTAGAAGATGTTTCTCACTTTGGCATCTGAATGTGCATCTGCAGACGTGAAGTACAGAGGTTTGATGTTAAACCTGTTCAGTCTGAACCATCTCATCTCCATTCCACTCCACTCCCATCACCTGTCCAACCACCATCACCAGTGAAAGCACCATCATCCATTCAACCTCCATCGCCCACTCAGCCTCTGTCGCCCACTCAACCTCTGTCACCCACTCAACCTCTGTCGCCCACTCAACCTCTGTCACCCACTCAGCCTTTATCGGCTGCACAAAGCTTTATACAGTCGTCATCTCAGACAGAACCATCATCTCCCACATCTTCCATTTATCATCAGTCGCATTACCTAACAATGCCCAGCAAGCCAAGGACGTTCAAGGTTAACAACCCTCCACCCAGCAGGCTGGAGTCCAGTTTACTGAGATATACTCCTGTTGAATACAGCCGCTTCCTGCAGTCCAACTCCTCAGTACCGAGTGGTCTGCTCTCCGTCAGTCCCTCATCTGAGTCTGAATCTGATGTGAGTCGTGTCCAGTCTGGAAGAGATGAGGTGGACGCAGGAACAAACACAGACACACGATCCAGTCCAGACGAGTCCAATTCATCCTCGTCCTCTCCTCGACCAAGATCGAGAGCACCTCAAGTTTATACACCGTTCATGAAACTCATGGAAATGACAGCACAGATAAACATAGACTAATCTTAAAGTAATATTTTGACATTTTGGGAAGCCAAAGCTAAATAATGAGATTGATAGTAACTATGAGGCCACAGCTAGCAGCTGGTTAGCCTAGCTCAAAGACTGGAGACTGATGAAAACAGCCTACCTGCAGAGTTTGTCTGAAACTGAGAAAAAATTTGTCTCCCAGCATTTCTTAACCTGTGTTATGCCACAATATGAAGGTTATGGGAGCAAAAGCAAGGCAACCAGCAGAAACAAGAGGAAGGCACTGCTCCCAGCCATCCAGAGTCCCCTACTAAATGGTCGAGTGAATACACAGATTACAGAATGAATTAACAAGTTAATTAATGAGCTTTAAAGATGCTGGTAGGTCGGTTTTGTCACCTATGGACAGAACAGAACCGACTTCTCTTTTCTCCTATTACCAGGCTTAATGCTAAGCCAAACTTATTGTGGCTGCAGTTAGTTCAACATAAAGATAATCTGTACATCACGACTCTACAGGAAATATGTTAAAGCTAAAGCTTGAGAATTGTCTAACTCTGCATGAAGGCAGTTGTAGCAATTGTCCTAAAATGTTGAACTATTCCTTTAAAAGTGGTCTAATTTTGACTGCTGATTATCTTTTTTTTTTTTTTTTTTACAGTTCGCCATGTGTGGCACAGAAATCAGTGTTTAAATGGTCAGAGTTGACACATGCAAAGAAGTGATTACTCTGTCACATATGATGGAGAAGAATATTGGTGTCAGTGATGTAAAAAGTTGTAATAATATTAAAAGATGTTGTGTGTCGGGTGTAGATAATCTGTAAAAAAATAATATTTTTAAATAATGTACTGAGGAGTTATATATACTTTTGTTTACAGTGAATGTAGCCTTCCCTTGTTATGTTCCTAGTTACAAGCATTCAGTCTTCATGAAGGTTGATGATGTTATTGTGCATTTTCCTATCATTTTGTATTTGCTATGTACAAATGAAATGAAAAGTATTTTGTTATTGTCACGTTATGTATATAATATTTATTAACACGTGCCTTCGGAAACAGCCCGCTAACTGATACTGGTGGTGGGAATGAATCTCTTTAAATTGGCGACAGGGTAATGTGATGATATAAGATATGGTAGAAATATTATGCTAGTGATAAAATGTTTCAATCACTTTAATGATATTAACTTGGTGACTGCCATTCCTGAGCCACGGGCACAAGTATTATCCAGATGTTGTCTCTACTGCCACGACTGCTTTACGATGTGCCTTTTCCTTAATGAAACATATCAAACTGCGACTAATGATGAGAGGCCAGCATTATGTCTGGATAATAAAGACTATACTGTGCAAGTATCCTGACTGTGTTAGTAGATGCCTACACTTACATAAAATGCCCTTAAAAATAAATTTTATTCCAGTCATTTCTAAGTATTCAGTTACACACTTTCACATCTTATCTAAATATGAAAAGTGTCATTGTGCAGACTGACCTGATGCATTTACAGTTGTTTTCGCATTGCAATTTTGCAGTTCCCAGTTAAAAACCCAGACATTTCACGCAACAAAATAGTATGTATAATATATGTTTTAATTAGTTCATCGCACAATGAGCTGTACATTAAATTTAGCATTATTAATAGTGAAGCAAAACATGGTGTTTGAAAGTGTGTTGATATCAGTGAACTCCAATAGGGGCCAGAACATTAGGACACAGCTGTGCTTCTTGGTTGAACTTTGGGTCATTGTTAAGCTGAGTGATAAATGGGTTGGCGCAATGGTTCGAAAACATCCTGATAGGAAATGCATCTGTGGAAAATCTGAGACTGTAAAGCTCGTCCACACTGATTCCACTGATTATGCTAGACATGGAAGAAATAAATATAGAAAAAACTCAAGGGTCACAAGCTGTGTAACAGGATCCTTTTCGGTGTCAGAGTTTGGTGCTGGTGAATAAACGTGACCGGCAGAGGGCAGCAAATCACCATCTCTGACTTTACGGAGAAGAGTTGCGTTACAGTTTCCTGGACAGAGGGGGTGATAGAGCGACACTTTACAAGTTTGATTTCCGCACACGAAGAAGTAGAAAACGAAGAAGAAGAATCTACTCCGTAGTTGTTGTCTCATGTGTTTAAACTGCCACAGAAAGAGGTTTCTGAAGCCCTCCAACAATAAAATATTAATTAATAAGTTTTTACGCTTACCTTTAAACTGAGCTCGCGCTGTTTGTGAATGGCTGTAGAGAGCTGCCTTTAGCACACAGTGATGTCCTCGTCGTGGACAGAGCGCCAGGGACAGGTGGGAGAGCTGAGAAACCACAGCAAAGAAGAGCTCCAAGAACTGCTGCTGCGACAGGAAAAGATACTCTCTAACAAGTAAGTTGGTTTATATCCAGGAGAGGCACAAACCGAGGCTAAGTTCACGCATGACTCAGAGTGAGTTGACATTTTCTGGCGCCCAGAGACGTCCCCATAGTAGTCTCTCTCACTCGTGGTTTGGTAATGTAGTGACATCTCTGCGTCCAATAATATGAACAAAAACTATGTAAAAGCCACGTGGATGCTGCTAAGTAACAGGCAACATGGTTCAAATGATGTCAAAAATGTTGACCACAACATAGCTACCCTTAAATGCACAACATATCCATTATGATTCTCTAGCTGTAGCCTTAGAGATCACATTAAACCCATACTTTTGGAGTGTATTATTGTTATTTTACTATGGAAGGAACTGAGTGTTGTCAAATATTCTGTACAACAATATGTACATGGATTTTATAGCAGTACTGGATTAGAATCTAACACTGGAAAAGAATAAAGCATCGCCATCAGATCTTTGTGGCGACTTCACCACCACCATCATCTTCATCATCATCATCATCAACAACACTCCAAAATTAGGAAATATGTTTTGGAAGAATGATGTTCACCTCTCCATCTGTCTACTTTATTAGTTAAACCAACATTAAATGCATCTGTAATGATTGTTTTGGTCGTATCGTTCAGTTATGGGTTTGTTTTGCTTGCAGGAGGTTATTACAGACTCTTCCTGACAAAGGGAAAAAGATAAAAGAATTTGCAGAGAAAGTGCGTCTTGCCATTGAACAGCTCGGTGAAGAGGAGAAGAGACAGAGCTTGGTGCTTGCTGCCAGGACAGAGTTACAATCCAAGTACCAGCAGGCTTTCACAGTCCAACAACGTGCTGTCTCCGCCACACCAGCATCCCCACGACAAAACAGGCAAAATGATCTTGCACAGGAGATGGAGTCCTCACCTGTCTCGCCTCACGTGCACGAAAAAAACGCTTTGGACGACCAGCAGGACGGGGTTGTCTCCGGACAGGCTGCTGGTGAAACCATGGAGACGGCTGCTGCAGGGGCCTCTCTGAACTCTCACGAGACAAAAGAGGGTGACCTTGCGGAGGCCTTGGAAAGGGTCACACTGTCTGAAACTAGTATTGGTTTCAGTAGTGAGTCCAAAGACCCATTAAACAGCAGGGCAACAGACAATTACTTTCTCAGAAAACAGATACCAAAAAAGCCTCACTATTTAACTGTTCTGGAAAAAACAGAGATGTCTTCAGGTCCCAGGAAGCAAAAATTCAAACCGAATCAGTGAGTAGACTTCAGTTCATTTTGAACATTTATAACAACATCATGTTGTTATAGATTTTATTCAGTAACACTGTGTGTGTCATTGTGTGTCCCTTTTGCTTTGACGGTAAATAACATCTCGTCAACTACTTCCAGGCTGCGCCATAGAAATGAAGCATCTCCATCAGGATCCTCATCACCCGGTCAGTCCTCTGCAGGCTCATCACCGATCTCTGCACAGACGAGGAGGGAGCGGGACAAAAAACACCTGGATGATATGACTTCAGCCAAACTCCCTCCTCTCCACCACAGTCCGGCCCAGCTTCTGTCTCTTGAAGAGTCGGCCATCCTCCTTAAGGAACAGACCAAGAAGCAGCAGGTTAGTGCAGCTCGTCTTCCACACACATCCATAACATTCAGTGCTTACAGTGACCTGGAGGTGGACTGACGGTCAGATATTTTACCTTTGAATAAATAAATAACATGTTGACGCAGCAATATTTGAATGTCTTATTACCATCTGCCATGGTCAGTTTACAAATACCAGATGGGTGATCAAAACCATAAACTGTGTGTGATGCTTCAGGTACAGGTGAGACATAAAATGATAAGCCAGAAAATCGAATTAATTATTTTTAGATGGTAAAACACTAATGTTACGCTTGTTGTTTTATTAGCAAATTTGTATATATATATATATATATATATATATATATTTTGGTTTTTTTGCAAGGATCAGAGTGTAAATAGTAAAAATGCAACAATTCTGCAAGTAAAAAAACATCAGTGGTATTTATTAACTATACATTATGGTGCAGCAAAAATCAAACCAGTTAAATAATTGAGATCCCTGCATTTATTATTAATTATTACTCATTATAATTATTGATCTGTTACTTGAGTAACAGTAACTTAATAATAATACTGAAACCTTTTGTGTCAGCCCAGCTGATCCTATCCAAATGAAGGAGTGTGTTTTCTCACACAATGCTAAAGTTGTTCTGGATAATTTTATACAGGAAATAAGACACTTTTATAAATATGATTTCTTATTTTAACAATAATAAGTATATCTGTCAGAAATTCTTTATTTAGTTTTGTACATATTGTATAGAAATGGAAGTAATTTCTGTTATGATCATAAAGCAAATCTTGGTTTCTATTGAAATATTATTGCAAAAGAAATATTTATTTGTTTGTTATACTTGGATTCAAAGTCTAAAACTAATACAGTGATGGATTTTTCCTCAACTGATGGTGGTGAATTGTGAAATATTGAAGTCAAAGTCAGTTCCCTCCCTCAGCTCTAGAGGGCAGTGTTCAGACAGTGAAGGCAATGTGTTTCTCTTCACATCCAAAGTAATGACTTCAGAGCCAAACGTCAAACAGTGTGCTGCTGTCAAGTTACTAAGGCTGTTAAGCTCATTATCAGTCATACTTTTGTTGAGTGTTTAATAGCAATGGCTGCGCTGCTTTATAATAATGAGCTTGTTTTCTGTTTACCAGCCTATTCATGTCAGCTTTTTCTCTGTCTTGTGTTTAATTTCAGGAGTTGCAGGCCAAGCTGGCAGCCCAGAAACTGTCTGAAGGATTGAAGATCTCTATGGGGAGCTACACTCCTGACGGTGGCCCCATTGCTGCCTACAGAGAGGTTCACGATGAAGGAGCCCAGCTCTCCTCAGAGGAAGACTGATCCTGGAAGCCCAGCGAGGGAAACCAGTGTGACATGGCCCTAAGGGAAAGAGGCTTGGGACCTCGCGATCAGGGCCCATCAAACAGGATTTTCTCTCCAAGGGCAAGAATTCTTAAGAGAGGAAAAGGGTCTTTGCATGGTGAGAAGGAATAGCTGGTATCCCAGACTCAGGAAATTGAATGGCAGGTTGAGAAACTAGCTTTCTTAATTCTCTTTCAGTTCGTATTGGGTTCAGCTGTTTGAGAGTCCTGCAAGAATAATAATACCTTCTACTGACTCTTAAATGCTAAATATGAAGCTTGTATCAGGAAGTAAATGTTTCTTGTCAGTATTCTGAAACTGATGGCATCATGGCTTTGTAAGCCTGAGAATATCGTAGCTCGAGGTTTCTATTTTAGTCTGTTAATAATTATATGCACTGAAAGGTCGTCAGCAGGTTTCAACTCAATAGCTGACTGTTTCCAGTTTTGTCTAGAAAATAGACATGAGAATCTGTACCTGAACTGAATAAATACATCTGATTTCCCACATGGTTGTGTTTATGTGACAGGTAACAATTTATTTTTCAGATTACAGACACCATGTCAGTTTTTTTTGTAAAGATTTGTAATAAATTATCTTTATGATATGGAAACTCTCTGATCACTAAGAAGATTATTTCTTTTGTCGAAGTTTAATTTTCCTGACAATTATCTGTTTAGTTTCATTGAATACAAACTCAAATGCTAGATGCTGCTCGTACTCCACTGTTGTTCTATAAAACACCACCAGGTCACCTTCAGTGTTTCTCAGTTATGCAAACACAACGCAGGGCTCGTGTGATTTTTATATTTACTACAGTTTGGTTGTGGAGAAGTATTATTGAGCATTGTGCCAGCAAGAGAGTACGAGATCTGAAGCGAACTATGAAAGCCAGATAGAAAACTGTCCAAAAACATGCAGTCTTTGATCTGCACCCATGCTAGAGTCTATACTAATAATTCATTGTACCACACATGAGTTAAATATGTCTTTATGGACATCTGGATCAGGAAGCAGCTGCACACTGCACCCCTAATATATGCACCTCATTTAAGTTTCTCAGTTTTTTGAGTAATAAATAGATGGGTACTATTACTAATTTTCCAGCTTATTCGTTCATTTATGTGCAAAATAAATCTGAAAGGTGATATGAATTTCCATTCCTAGAGAAGCTTTGGTCAGCTGCAGGGGCTGAAATTGTAAAATCCTGAGAGATGTAATCAGGCATGGATCCGTCACACACTTGATAAGATTAATGCAGGGTAGTGAAATATTAAGGCTTGATGGCTGAGACATCTGGACTGCATTTGGATCATGTTGTTGCTGGGAATGGCAGGCGATGATGGGACGGCAGCAGGCTAATGCAATATGGCAAATACCATTTCTCAACTTTGCTAATATGTGGTAGATAAGAAGTGCCAGCTACGTTCAGCATCTTTCCAAACTGCCTTTCCCATCATCTGTCTTCCAACTTTCACAGAGGACTGCAGGCCATCTTAATTTAAACAGCCTGAATCAGGGGTTTTAATGAGGAAGAAATGAGGCACCTTCTTTGGGGAAATGAGGGTGGGTTCATGTAGGTCACAGTCTGCTGGTAGATGCCCCTTGATAACCTTTAGTAATTGTTGCTGGGGCATTGGTGGGAGAAGTTTTAGAAAAAAAAACAACTATCTGATTGCGGCATATTTAGACATTGTATCTGATGGGCTTCAGAGTGGCCCCTGTGGTGACGTCCAATAACAAATCCATGAGCACGATCCGCCGAGGATCCTCATTGTGCTGGGATTAATTACAGTCTACCTTGCTTGCATAAATTCAGAGACTGTTACCAATTATGGGGCACATTTTTGCTGTAGCTTTCCTCTGTGGTATCTGGCGTCAAACCTGACTCTGAACGTATGTTGATGTTGTTGAGGTGGAACCAGGCACATTCGATAGTCCTAACTTTTTCCTTTTTTTTCACGTTGTCCATTGATGAGGAAGTTGTTTATACTTCAACTTGAATCCCATACCCCTTGACTCAGATTAATAAGCTCCTCATGAAGTAGTCTGCAAGTGATTTGCTCCAACTCTGAGTCCGAAATCACACGTCCTGCGGGAATAGAAATAATTTGCTGTTTGGGAGGGGAAACTGGAATGTGATTTCAAGACTGCCTCTTCAAAGACCAGTCAGCTCAGCCTTAAATTAGATATACAGTATGATGTATAGACTGGCGTTAAACACGAGTTAGGCCCTCAGCAGGATGATTTGATTATATCTGCCAGGTTACAAAGTCTGAGATCATGCTTTTTCCATTCTCTGATGTTTTTGTCATATTTTTTCAGGGCACATGAGGAGATGAAATAATGCTGCACACAGCAGCTTTCTGCAGATAAGGTTACAGCCTATCTTCTCATCCCAATTAGAACCAGCTCTCGCTCATTTTACTGCACCAAATCAAGTCAGAATCAAGTGAAGCTGTTTTTTAGCCATGCCAGCCGGAGTAGTAATGTGTGTTTTACTCGGGTAAAACACATTACCAGCAACAGTTTTTCTCAAATATTTATGATCACTAGAGGATGAATCCTAATGACTTCAGTAATCCTCTGATTGTTCCTTTAATGCCACCTCATTTGTGGTCCAGTGATGGTTACATTTTCCACCAGATGGATGTTTTCAGTGAATCTTAACATGTGGAAGACAATGCTGCTCACTGGTGTGAGAGTTGAACAAATGTTTCATATGCAAATAGAATGAGCTGTGAATTAGAAACAAGCAACAGTGCACGTGTGACTTTGCTGTGTTACTGGTGTGTATGTGTTCTCTTGACAGGGCCATGAGGAAAGTAAATACTTTCCCAACAGGACAGAGGTGCTGAGGTCTCCAGTTATCTCACCATGAAACGTGTGTGTGCGAGAGGAAGCCTGCACATAGTTTATGTCATGGCTGTTGACTGCCTGAGGAAGCATGATATGTGGCTGCAACACTCATGAGAGTCCTGCAGCTGTCTCACCCGTAATGTGGACAGGAAAATATTCCCCTACTGGTGGGTAAATCTATTGTAGGGGAAAAAAACCGACAGAGGTGTCTGGAACTGAGAGCAGGTTGTAAAACATCCAGTCATTGGAATGATTTATTGCATTTTTACATTCTTAAGATGTTTTTCTTTTTCATTTTTTTTTTTTTTTACATCCACTAGACCTGGCTAGTTTATTGCATATAAATGTGGTCAGAGAGTATTTCCTGTGATTTCTCGTCTGTTAAATACTGTGCACAGACACCGGCATTACGGTGTATTACAAACAGATCTGTTTAGTTTACTGCAGCCTGAAGTGTACCGGGTGTTTTACAGAGATCTTGTGCATGTCGGTGTGGATGCTGACCACAGTGTTTTCAGATTTGTAAATGGTGTGCATTTGTTACATGATGTAAAACACTGGCCTCATGAATCCAGGAGTTTCTGTCTTTTTGTCCATTTTCTATAGAAATGTTCTTATACAAAAGTCAGCCTTTCTCTCTTCACTAAAAAAACATCCTACAAGCAAATACCTGTTGTTACCTTCATAAACCTTTGCTTTGAAGAGAACAACAAGATAGAGTTTACTAATCACTGCATAGAAATAATATGTAGAGTGTTTCTCCCTAGAGAATTCCAGGTTTCAGTGTTATTTCCTATAACCCAACCATGACACTCAAGTATGTTTAGGGTAAATAACGGTTTGTTGTTTAAGTCCCTCATAGTCCATCCATTTCCTTGGCGTGCCAGGATTTATAAGAAAAACTCATGGTTTTCTTCCACTGATGATCTGTGAACACAGTGAAAGTCTGTGTGGCCGCTGGCAGCCGTGCTCAGTGTGTTTTTGTTTTTACACATGGTAAACTGTTGAGTGTGAAAGTCTCAGCAGACCTGCCTTATTTCACACATACAAATGTTGCTAAGGGCAAAGATCTGGTTCTCTTGCCTTAACAACGCCAATCCTTGTCTCACATCCATCTCTATGCACTTTGAATCAAGTGACTTTAATAGCTGTAATCAAGAAGAAATGTAACTTTATATTTTATTTCATTTCTCTTTCAGAGATCATGTCCGTGCAAGCACAATAAAATGTTTGTTTTATTACACACACTGTTGTTCTGTATACATAATACACATTTTAACTCATATATTTTGGTCAATGGTTAACTTACTGTTAGGTTTAATGTAAGAGCAGTCGAGCAGCCTGTTGAGGTTCTGTGAGATAAGAATGTCACAACACAAGCATTATGTGTTTCCTTTTCCCTAGAACAATGTTTACAGTTCAAAAGCCATAAAACTGACCACAAATGGAAAAGGCATGGTATAGCTGTAATGAGTTATCCTTGTGTAGTCACATCTTGTAGCAGATGGACTACATGTTTATTTTAACTCTCTGGAAGTAGTACTCAGCAGGCAGCACTGGATGGCAGTGGTGTATCTTTGGTCTTTGTCTCTGCAGCTCGAGCTTTTGTACTCAAATCAAGTATTTGTTATATATCTTTAAAAACTTTGTTTAACTGACTAAGGGCATGTCATCAAGGCTTTGCTTTCTCCCGTGGATGTTATAATGTGTGCACATTCATTCAACTATGAGAAGTTTAAATTGACCAGAAGAGCCAGGAGAACCCCTCTCTGGGGGAATCTGCAGGATCAACAGCTGTCAGCAGTTATTTGCGACAAAGAGATAAAGTTACTATTTGATTCCACAGTGGGACTCTCCGTGTTTAAAAGGTGTGGTACATGTCCCAGGTGAGCTCACAGCCTCACACCTGGCTGTTAAGACTCAACACAGATAAGAGCTCCCAGCCTGGACCTACATCTCTCAGTACCACAGGAAATTGTACAAATATGATCTGGATACATCTGTGCTCGAAAGCACTCCCACAATCTCTGCTTGGAAAGCTTTGCATAACAATCCTGAGGCACTATAAAGAAAGGGCGGAGAGAGAGAGTGGAGGAAAAGGAGGGGTAAAATGGGTTGAGGCCCACGATGCATGGTGTGGGCCAAGAAGCTGCCAGCGTCCCAGCCGCTCCATGTCTGGCCTGGCACAGTATTAAGCAGGCTGTTTTGGGGCCTGTCAAAAGCTCATCACGGCAAGGAAGCCGTCTCTGTGGGGATGCTGTGGGGGTGCCAGGGCACGGCAGGGGGGAGAAACCAGAGACCCTGCCCGGCAGCTTGGTCATAATGAGGAGGAAAATTCTTATTCTTGTATCCCTGTTAATGTTACAACAACAATGAGTTCGTGTCCAACTTGTTTTTTTGATCCACTATGTTCAAACATTTTTATTCTGTGCATTTGCTTCTTTTCTCCTCTCATCTTATATTTGGTGAAACCAGAGCTCTCCATCATTTATTAGTGTCAAATTGTGTAATAAGCTTCAATATTGTTATGGAAGTATTTACTAAATAAAATTTGATACATGTGCCCACCCTTTACCTAATGTTATCTGACACATTTCCAATACAAGTGGAAAACATAGTTGATTATCTCAGTGTATTGTACTCAGTAATTGCCCGGTGTAAGGATTATAACTCTGGCTAATGTCACTCGTGGCAATCAAGTAGTATACCAGTGTGTTAAGCTATCATTTCTTGGCTAGTGCTGTTTGTGACGTCAATCTAAAGCTGTCCAGAAACAAGGGCGGGCCGAAACAAAATAATATTAGTTTTCAGAACTACATGAGTGAAATCACTCAACTTGATTTGATAGCATCCCTACCAACAAACGCTACAAGTGTAAATTCAGCTATTTGGATTCCTGCCAAACGCAAAACTAATTTCACTGACAAAATGTGACCTCTAAAGTATCATATCTTTTGTTGCAGGTGTGAAACTGATACATGTGGGTGCTGGTAATCACTCCTAGCTGAAGGACATTTCTCACAGCCCTGGTGGGGTAGCGTAGTGCATCTCTCTGGGAAGCTCCTATTTGTTTGTAAAACTCTCGTAAAAAAATCCGCATAGGACGGTTAAATTTGGCTCTGGGTCTTAAGTGTTACAACAATAGTAAAACTACGCAGTAAAAAAAGCAACAGAAATCCTCTTCAGTCCAACAATTATGGGGCCTCTATATGGAGTAGTTGGATCGTTTATATGCCGTAATGTTATGACCATTCCAAGCCCCGAGGCCAGGTGTTTTTGATTGCTTATAGCACGTTGGAGCGCACACTCTGCAGCACGGCTCTGGCCCCATAGGATGGCTGGATACAAGTATGATAAACCAGAGGAGACTGAGTGGGAGTGGGAGGCCCAGACTGTTTTCCTTATTTATTTATTAATGTTTTGTTTTCTCTGAGAGAAGCTGACAGACAGACAGGCAGCTACACCCTCTTATTAGATGACTTCCTTTGCTGAGTAAATACATTCCAGCTGAGGTGTAACATTTCAGTGTGCAAAGTGTTTTGGATAAACACCTACAGACATGGACAACTCTGGGTTTTGTGGCTCGAAGAGGGAACATTCTAGATGAGTATTATTACTGCTGCGGGCGTAGAGGAAAACTGAATAGACACAACAATGACTTCACTTTTATTCTATTAAAAACGACCTATATTTTATGTGTAATGTCTGGAAAACTGGGTTGTGTACCTACATATCTGAATTTACTTCCCTGTGAGCGTCCGCTCTTCCCTTTTCCTAGATGTTGTCAGGCACAGCTCAGGTGTCACTGCATCAGGTGGGTCAAATGGAAACAAATATGAAAGTGACAGTGTCGCCCTCTGGTGGTGTTGTCATTTCCACCTCACTGAGAAGAAGGTTAAACTTTACATTTACATTTTGTTTAAAAATCCAAGTTTTTAATATGAAGGAGAAAATAAACATGAGTCTTATCTTCATACTTTACTCATTGTTCCTACTTCCTAAAGATTCTGTAAACATTTTACTTGCTGAGTTTAAGAGGAATGTCACATTTAAACGACTGATTTTCAGAATTAGTCAGTATAATCTTATATGTATACAAAAAGCTCAGCCACAAAAGCAATTGGAGTTTGCCTGACACAGGCACTGAAACCAAAACATTTAGCTAAAAGTGGCTCAAATTCTCTTTTAGCAAATTGTGGGTTGGATTCTGTAGGTGTCCCAACATGAATGAAGCTTTTATACAGTATAAAATGGTTTCATCTGCTAACATCTCAACATCGCTCATTTTGACAATGCTGAAATGCCATAATACATCCAAAACAATGATAGTGAGGAGAAATGGGTATGATCCACACATGTGTGACCTTTAAAATAAAGAAAATTTACTTTTCTTTCCATGTTTCCTACTAACTGTCAGACCCCACTCACATTTCTTCTGACGTAACAACATCAATGTGTGTGTAATAAAAAGCAGAAGATTTTCATGTCTTTTGAGGGTGTAGTGTCATTGTTGCAGTCGCTTAACTAAATTCATGTTAAGTTTGTCTTCCTGTTATTCTTTCTTATCTGTCAGCATAAAACATAACAGCATGACAAAGAGGGCCATGACCAATGAAGAATGTATCACACTCTGACAAACATTTACAAGCGGCATATGGTCCTGGTTCACTTGTGTATACATCCCTGTCTCAGCCCCTACAGGTGCTGCTTCACCGGATAATAAAAAGCAGAGTATGGAGGAGTCATGGACGGAGAGAACAAGGCCGTGCTCCTCTGTAGCATGTTTTACACGTTGCATGGTGTGCTTCCAGGCAGGTGCTGGCAGTCAGACTGCCTCAGTAACATTCATGCTCCCATTAAAGTTCTGTTCTTATGGTTTGGACGCTATATCATACACCTCTACAGAATGATTTTTGACACTCAGTTTTGAAAATACACAAACAAATCATTTTGGTAATAGAAAAAATAAGATAGTCTTGTTTTTATATCGTGGTTTTCTGGTACTCAAACCGCTTTACAGTCACATATCTACCCATTCGTTCACATAAGCACACACCAGTACCAAGCACTGGGAGCAACCGGGGGTTCAGTATCTTGCTTGAGGACACTTTGGCATGTGGCATTTTCCATGTGGGGATCAAACTGCTAACCCTCTGGTTCATGCACAACCTGCTCTACCTACTGAGCTACACAACAAATTAGACTGAACATTTATAAGTTTGCTAAAAGTAGGATTTATGGCACCACTCTAATACTGTATTGACTAAGGTTATACAGGTGTTCCTAATGAAGTGGCGTCTGAGTGCATGTTTGTTTTAAGGGCTGTGGTCCTATTTTGTACAGGCTCCATGTGGTTTTTCAAATGACACCCATAAATACCAGGTCATGACAAACCACGTTTATTGAGTCTGCTGTATTGGTAATTTTCAATTTTTGCTGGCTCCATCTCACAACAGGTGCTCTACTGCTCCAGCGCTTTTGTTTGAGCAGGCCAAGAAGTGATGACGGTCAGGTCTGACACATGCTGGGATTAGGTAGTGAATGTAACACGACTCAGCTGTGTAATGACCTTTGTAATTCTGATGTAGCCACTTCAAAGTTTAATTGCTCTTTGAGGTGGTTTTCAGATTATTTTTTTTTTGTTGCCTTGTTCCCTGATACCCCACACACTGAGCCGGCTGCACAAATATCCTGAGAGTAATTTCTTCAAAATAAGAAATTAACATTAACTCATCATAGTTGTACAGTTTACCATGATAGTTTTTTCTAAGCCTTCTTTTAAATCAGATGAAAGCACATTTAAAAATAATCCAGATGTGGATACACCACATATGTATCCTTAATACTGGGAGTAATCTTGTTGCCACAGAAATCAGATAACGCTTTTACTTAAAACCAGTAAACATGAACTTATCATATTCATATCCCCATGAATTTTTTTCCCATGTTTTTCTATAATGATGGACGTATCCTCTGTAACGTAACATGATTCCTGCAGAGTGGGTTTTGAAGCTCAGTGTTGGTGGCACCTACCATTGTCATTTTGCCAGTGCTTGACTCTGTCCAACTCCTGGCTAATTACAAAATGGGCAAAGAGGTGGAGTGTGAGTGGAGTTGAGGTGACCATGGTACATCTAGGCAGACAGCTAGTGATGTGTCACACCACTCGCCTGTCACTCAAACTGGCTACGCCCATAATTATGCATCATTCAAAGGCTTTATATCATTTTAATTCTTATATAAAAGTTCAGCCATGTCATGAAGTTCAGGAGACCAAAATATTTTTCTACTGAGCAACAAAGACAATTTAACAAGGATGTCTATAGGGACTGGTGACTCACGTTTGAAGACGGCTTAAAGTGGCTGTTTGAATGAATGCAGTTTTAGGCACTACTGTGTTGGCTTCACTTTCCAGCACAGGATATTACTGCTTGATTTTAACCCATTTTTAATCCAGGCAAAATATTAACCATAGCATTCCATGCCCTAATAAAGTATGCCATCCTGATCAGAGAACTTCTGTGTCCGCTTTAGGAAAGCAGCTTGAAGCTATGTTAGCCACTTCTTGAGCAGTACAGCTGAAGCTCCTGAACACATTCTTCAAACTGAAAAAACAATAGCAAGGATACATTGTTAATACGTTGTTACAGTTAACATCACTGTACACTCACTGTTGCTCTTTATCAGATGGGCAAGAATGAGCTTGAGGTTTCAGCTCTGTTAACATTCACACATATTTGTATGTGGGAATGACCTGAGCATTATATGCTGGAAATGACTCCTGTATTAAAAGATGAAAACTGCAGAGCTGGTGTTGTTGCTGATTTAGTATTCCTTCACATCACAGATGCTTCAGTGTTAATATAAACTATGGTTGAGCAGGTTTAATGCAGTGTTCAGCAGGAATATGGTGGCTTTATTAAGTAAAAATATATTGAATTAACAAACCAGAGCAACGACACTTAACACTAATTAAATCAAAATAAACATTATGTGCAGAAGGTGCCCCTTTCAAGGAATGCATACTGAAGAAAACCTCAGACTCACCCTGTTAAATCCATGTGAGTATCCAGTTTCCCTCTAGCCTTGCAGGACTGGTGCTCATCACTGTTCCTTTGCCTCATATAATCCCTCGCAGTGGTTTTGGGCTCAAGGTGCAAGGTAATTGCAATTATAACTTTGTTGCCCAAGTGTGATCAAGCAAGGGCAGGCCCTCTAAATGCTCATTTTCTGTCAAACTTGCATGTCAAGTGTGGCTGGTACGTGCTTGGAACGGCTCTGCACTACATTCAAGTGGTCCAACAAACTGCACTCAGCGGCCTGATCTGCACAGTCTCATTTTGCTGGCACACAGAGCTCCCTCAGTAAATTATATTTCCTTCCTGCTTTTGGAGATTTTGAAGGAAACATTCCTTCAAGTTTCACTGATTAAGAGTGATTTAGTGTGTTCACTAGATTCCTTCGGGAAGTCATGCTTAACTGTTTTTTTGATGGATAGATTGCATCAAAGATTACGCTGTGATTTTACACATGATGATATGATTTACATATGAAATTACACTCAATACTGTGACTCAATACTTATGTTTCTCACTGTTCTCGCCAGTTAATAACATTAATGATGGCTTTGTTACATCCAGCCGCTTCAGTGCCAGGCCAAGGGCACGTTGGCTCACTGTCACAGCTTACTGGGCCACCTAAATGGACCAGGGCCATCATTAACATTATTAGTTACACCTGACAAGTCAAAGTGACTGCTGTGAGAAATGTCTATATCAGTGGCTGTGATCATTTCAAGTTTGATCCGCGTGCTCACTACTTATGGGCCTGCATTATGTATTTAGGTTACATGAAGAAAACTCACATATGGATTATTTCTCATTTGATTCACCAAAATTGGCTCAAATCTACCAGTTGCTCTGACAGGAATCCAAGGGAAATTGAGAACTGAAAGGAATCTTGGTTTCTATTTCCAAAAATCTTTTTTTTTTTTTTTTTTTTTTGTAAATCAACCATGGATCATAGGGGTACTTTTACTTTACCATAGGGACCATAGTGATGTTTTAAGCAGCTAAAGATGCACACATTTCTCTCATGACTTGATGGAGACCAAAAAAAAGGTAAGATAAGAATGAATGTTTGACTGAAGACGGATTTATGGTTATTCATTAGATCTACAATATGATATACTGTAGGTATGGTGTATCTCTGTACCCTGCATCTGTAATACAATTACATGTTCCAGCAGTGCAGGATGCAACAATTGTGATTAGTCCGAAATGCATTTTGTTATTCATGCCGCTCAGCAAAAAAGAAATCTTCTTCCCTCTGCCTCGGACATCCTCTCTCTTTAATGCATTGCAGTGACTTCAGTCAACATAACGGATGTTCAACTTTTATTAGCTCCAACTCCAACATGATGATGATGATCAGTTCCAGCCACAGAGAAACTCAACATTGCTGTCGACTAGCATTTAAAGAGTGATTCCGACACCAGTGTAAATGCTTACAACGGTGTAGCATGCTACATTGTAGGTTCTGTCCGATCCCTTGTGGGGGTGTAAACCAAGATTTACATTCATCAGCTGGCTGGAAACAAAACTTTAAATGAATGATAAAGCTGCTCTCTATCTGCAGGCAGCCATTGGCAAACATATTAGCTTAAGTAGCTAACATGTTTGCCAAGGACCAGTGTGGAGGATTTTATGGCATCTAGTGGGGAAGTTGCATGTTGGAGAACATACGGGGGAAGAACCAATGTTCTGGGCTTCTATGGAAACATGGTGATGCAATGTGGCAGATTCTTCCATAGAAGGAGAGCTATGAAGCATCACATCCTGAACAGACGAAAACGGCAATTTGTAAGTACAGGTAATTACACACTAATGACATCTTCCAACAGATCCCCTACACACTAGTACTTTAAAAAGAGATAACATGCCATTTTACAGTTTGTCTCTTTTAACCTAATTTGCTAAGTCCTTAGAACAAGGTAATTACAAATGCTATGGGTCCAACAGGGCAGAAGGTGCGAGGAATCAAACTGTAAGACTGGTCGTAAACAAGCAAACAGTTTGGGTCTCTTATCTACCACTTCAAGTTGCCAATGATTCCAAAAATGAGCACATCCATAATGCTGCTGATAATCCGTCATTATCAAATCTCTGTCTTGCACAACAATGTATCATGGTTGAACCAGGAAACTGGACTTCATTAGTTATTTTGTTTTCTTTCGAATCCATTTGACAAATCTGAAAGATTGTTTACAATCCATTGACTGAATATAAGATGGAGATACATCACACGTAATTATACATTTTGTTACAAAGAAAACGGATGACTTCTTGCTATTAACTGACAGTAGATACAGTATCCTACACACTGGGAAAGCTCCTTTTTCATTCATTAGCTTACAGGACTGTATATGTCCAGGAAGTTATGGCAAAGCTACAACCCTCTGGAGGTTGGCCTTTCATCCGACCCAGCACTGGTAATACAAGGCCATCACACTAAACACTAAACAAATAGCAATAAAGGACCTGGCAAAAGGAGAGAAGCAGCTGTGCCTGCGTCTGTGGCCCACCGTCCTTTGAGAGTATTCTTTAATCCTGACACCTGCAAGCCATTTTATCATGATTTACAGTGGGGGAAATGTAGGCTGGGGGCAGGGAGGCCACCAAAGGAACTGTTTTCACAACAAATGATGAGGAACACACTGTTGTTTAGGCCAGGCATTTGTAGTTTGTTGTTCACTGACATATGGAGCTTAATCTGACAATGAAGGCTTTGACGGAGACAGTGTGAATGTTTATTTGTATTACGTAGTCACTGTGTCATGTTTGAGGAGGGACGGAAACAGGAGAACGTGTGTGTGTGTGTGTGTGTGTGTGTGTGTGTGTGTGTGTGTGTGTGTACGTGCATGTGTGTGCGTGTGTGCGTGCGTCTGTGATAAATAGGCTGGAGGTTTTGGGACAGGATACGCCGTTCACTTGAATGATCATCAGCAGGATCTCTGCAGACCAGAGCAGCACCGTTTAGTGGCTGAAAGTCGCACAGCTGCTCGCCCATAAAGTCTCGATATTTCGCTATTGTTCAAATCCCTTCATTTTCTTGTGTGTTGTTACTTGTGTGTGAGTTTACACATGCGGAATTACTTTGGGTTTGGACGTACTGAATGTGTTGTATTGTGTAATGTAGCAGCAGTAATTGTCTGTGACAAACACTGTTCACATGTGGTGTAAGGGTTTAGCTGAGCTGTCCCATCTAAACACACTTAGGAATTTATGTCTCAACCTGATAAACAACGACTGCAAGGTCCCAATCCCAGGTTGTGAAATTCAGTGTGACTTTATTGTTCTGTTGCTACTTATTTCTCAGTACACAATACTCTTTGCACTCTTTAAACTTATCATAACCAAGTTATGTCCCATGTGTCTTGTTGCCCATTAAATCAATGCTAAAACCAACAAAAGTCAATGCTAGGAAACTGGCATATACTCCCTGTAACTACTGTTTACTGTTTACATTTGCACTTTAGTCACTTTACTTATACAGTCTGTTTACATTCTCCATGGATATTTTGGACAGTCATAACATTTATGGCATGGTAACTTGTATATACTTTGTATTTTGTATCATGTTCTGTTTCTGTCTCTTTTGCACCTTAAAATGTCTGTACTTGCACGTTAAGCTGCTCACCTGTGCCTTAAATTGCCCCCCGGGAACAAATAAAGTTTTCTGAATCTGAATTAGATCTTTTTCTTTCACTGACTCCTCCTCATCTGCTTGGACTTCAGCCTTTTCTTTGCCTCTCAGCTCATTCAAACCAGAGAGGTGTGGAGGAAAGAACGAGCTGAAAGTGAGATCCTGTGGTTTCCATGGCTTCTCAACCTGTAGAGCGTCCACCTCATGGTGTGTCTTACATCCCGCCAGCATCACCTATGAGGTTCTAAAATGATTAGACTCAGCTTTGTGTAAATCACGCTGCACTGCATTTATCAAGACCTTTTGAGAAGCATAATGTTTCAATATAAATAACACCACAAAAGAAATTCAGTTTACCTCCTCTGGCTTGGCAGGAAATCATTAGTAATAAATATGAACCCTAAGAAGTAAAATGAATTTCTTTACACAGAAAGACTTTTTAAGACGTTTTCCCACAGATGCTCTTGTATTTTCTTGCATACTAATAGTGAGATCACTCTGCAGTCTAAAGAAATACTCATTAGCATAGACCAAACTGACAACTCTTCCATCATCACATTGTCACCATCCTCAAATAATGGTCTAAATCATTGTTTGACAAAATATTTATTTTTTGCTTGAATCCTCTCCTCATGATGCTGGCCACCTCTGGTAAAATCACCTACATCCTACATATTATTCAATAATTGGTTACATTTTTTGTGTTTTCTGGAAACCCTTATTTTAAGAGGGTGTTGATATGTAAAAATTGCACGTACATGTCAATTACAACACTGCAGTTTTTACAGTGGACCCACCAATTTTCGATTTTAGCTCACTCACAGCTGAAATATCTGCACAACTTAACACTTGCCCTGCACTACATTTCTTACACATGTTCCAGAGGCTGCAAAAATGCTTAAAAAGTATGTGATATTGTATATTCACTATATTTTTAAGTTTAATGCAGAATAGCATTTGTAGCAGGTATTGTAGTGCTTTCTCTTTGACTGCAACAACTGAACACATCTGTGTTTCATTATCTTTGTTGCTCTTGTCACAGATGCATGATTTAATACATCCAGCTTTTTGAGCCAACATGGCCCTTTACACTATGATCAACATCAAGATTCGTAACATTTTACATTAATTTAACTGTATTTTGAGGCTCAAGTTAGCCAGAAGACTAACTATGTGCAAGAACTGCGAGAACTGTACAAAGAACTATTTCTTTTGTTGCGTTAAAATGCTGGAAAGAGAAAGATTTGGAAAAGATAGGAAAGTATGTTTTTTTCAGCTGATATCTGATCACCTGACAAACACTGAGTTTGAAGCCAAGTGATGCCTTTAGACAGTGTAAGTCCAACGTTACACTGAGTCAAACTGGTGGTGAATGTTGTTTACCCTGAAACTGACAAATTTCTATGTCTATTACCCAACATGGGGTTTCTTAAAGACAACAATAACAGAAAAAAAAAACAGTCAAATGACCACAGACCGGGTGCCAGATATCATACACTCTATTCTTGCAGAATCCCTGATCTCATGATGCCTTTCATTTCCGACAGAAAAATATTCCTCTTTCCTCTAACTAATGTTATTTTATTAATTTCTAGGGTTTTTCATTAACCAGGTGTCACACAAATTATTTAACAATTTCAATACATAGAAATGTTGTGATGTGTAGCATCTTCATTCCGATTACAGTGATGTTTTGACTGCAAAAAATTGTGGATAATATCAAAAAGCCAAATCAGGACTATTCATTGTTATAAACACCATGCTGTACTCTACACTAGAGTCAACGTGCCTCAGCTGTAATATTGAGAAAACAGCTTTTCATCACAGCACTGGAACTGAAAAAAGCTACAACAATGAAACAAACATCATGCCCCGCAGATCATTTGTCTCTAGCACTTCTCTTTCCACTCTGCAATGAAGTAAATCACAGAAGAGGGCTGGTACCGTTCAGCCCTCAAAACAATTTCCTAACAAGTTCAGGACGCTGGATATCTAGCTCATGACCTGGAGCTCTTTATCTTGCAAATTCCAAATGAGCCTGATGGCAGTGAAGGTTATTTAATATCCACGAGCTGACACATAAATCAACCAGAAACAACCACAAAAGAGAACAAAATCCACAGGAATCACTACAAAAATGCTAAACTGCTGAGCACCACAACGTTCACATACTACATGACAGTTTTAGCTCACATTACCGTAGTCACTTTCTGTTTTGTGAGGCAATCAGTGCTCGTAAATCTGTTGAAACATATTCTGTTTATTCTCTGACAGAAATTTTATAGTTTTGTTGTAAACCTTTAGGGGGATTCTTTGTTATGCTTTGGCTTAGGATTGTAGTAAAGTCACAATTAATAACAACTGCATAAGCAAAATTGGTTGCTGTTTTTGGCAGTTTAGCAACAAGTCATGTTTCATATCTTTACTGGCATTTCATTTTCTGTTGCTTTTCTTTGGATTGAAAACCAAACGTCTTACCTCACCAGCACACATTGGTTGATGTTTTACTTTCGTGTTTTTATCACTGTGGTTTTTGGGTAGTTTTCTGCATTTTACCAATGTGCAGTCAAAGCAAATGAGAAACAACAATGAACAAATATGATTGTTTCAGATTTTATGTAATAAAGAACAGTTAAATAAAATATATTACATGTAACACAACTTTTTCTTCCTGTGATATAATATCAACTTTGCTTCTAATAATGTACTTTGAAATTCACCTTACAGCACCACTGAACTTACCAAAGAAAGACTCAGCTCGGTTTTCTTCACACATTTTTTCTTTACTCTTGCTTCCCTTCCCAGAGATGACACTGTCATATTTTGAAACATCTCTCTCCTGGTTGGCATGGCTGTGCTTCCCTCTGTCTCTCTGTTTCTATTTTGTTAAGGACCACACAGAGGGATGACATGTTGGAGGCACATCCAGGCTGGGTGGCCCGGCTGCAGGAAAGATGTGGGTGACAGGATCAGCCTTCAACAGACTATGGGAGTAATGCGTGTAGACAGTGTAAAACCAGCCTTTTGGAGACCTGTAGAAAGAGCAGCGCTGGCAATTCTGAATAAATGCACTTTGAAAAAAAAAAAAAAAAAAAGAAGTAAAAAAAAAAAGTTCTTTGGGAGCCTTGTTTTAGCTGCAGCCCCATGCACTGGACTCCCATGCACTACTAATGTCTGTGGGCCATAGAATTAACTCTAATCTTCCTAAAGTTCTTTAAGTGAAAAATCAGACTTCAGAAATTAAAAAACACACATTGACAACCAGTTGTTAAATGAATTAAGCATTTTCTTTTTTTAATTTTCAATTACTTCAGTAGTCAGTATAAAAGACACTCAGTCGCAAATTCAATGTGCAGCATACATTTTTTTTAATTTGTTTTATTTCCATTACTCTTTAAAACGTCTTTTGAATCACTGGTTGACTCATTAACTCTTAACCACTTTTGTCAAGCTGAAAGAAGTGTTTCCTCTTTGGGAATTGAGAAGATCACCCCTTTCCTGATAATCAGCTTGTAGCATTTAGCAAGTACTTAACAAAACAAATGGCCTGACAGTGCGTGTGAGTGCGTGAGGGAGAAATCCACTGATGCTGGATTTCGTCAAGGCTGAGAAGCTGCCGAAAAAATAGATCAGAAGTGTCATCACTAACAGGCCCCTGGATCCCGGCAGCCCCACAGCTTCTGCATTCTTGCTCCAGATGAATAATGGCGCGACTGCTGATTGTTTATTTTGTTTCTCTATCTTGTCTTAGCAACCTCGTTTTAATGAGAATGTGCAGTTCCACGTTGAGGTCTCGTTGCCCCTCTTTTGCTGTTAACTACTTCTTAGTCTGTGAGACACAGATAAAATAAAATAAATGAAAAATGGCAAACGCTTCGTCAACGTTGCATGTTTTTTTATTTTTTATTATTCATTTCAAAAGTCTGTACATTGCACCTGAAAATCTGTTATGTCTGTTCTGTTATCCTTAACTGCAAAGACAACGTGAGTCATGAATATCCCAAGTGTAAACAAATCAATATGAAACTTCTACACCCACAGGCTTCCTGTCCCACATATATTATGAGCACACAAAACATTTACAGATTACAAAAACATGCCAGATGAGGTGGATGGAAATATAAGGGTGGATAGTCTTACAAATGGAAAAAGAGGTAAAGTTAATGAATGTGCAGACTTAATAATGAAGAACAGCTTAAACATTTCAAACAAAACTGGGAAAGACGTCTGTACGCTAGTGTTTTAAATAATCCTCTAAGCAGGGACCAGTTAGTTGGGACATGTAACAGCCTATTACGCGTTATAGTGCATGTGGTTTTATATGTCAAAGCAGAATAAAGCATGTTAACTCACTCTATAGCAGGAGGACGAGAAATAAAGAAACTTTCAAACAAATCTGCTGTCAGCAGACAGATAAAGACACAATCAGCAGTGTGTGTGTGTGCGTTCCTGGGCACCAGTAGGCGGTCAGGTGGTCCTCTGTGCTCTCCAATCAAGCGCTCCACCACCGCACCAACCTCCCCGATGCCATTGTGCGACACAGAAGCTGCATGACTGATGCAACAAAAGAGGAGACATTGATCTTCCAAGACAAGCTCTACTCTCAGCACACTGTGCTGTGTGCTAAAGGAAATGAGTTGATCCTCTTGAGCAGACCGCAACTAAGCTTTGCCTGTTTTATTTTTTTTTTTCAATCGTAGTAGCACTTAATCAAGAGCACCAGGAGGAGGGAAAATTCAGGAACAAAATAAATTTGTGTAACAGGCCTTGTAACCCGCAGGAAGAGTGTGGTTAAGGTCTTTAATAAAGCCTAATAAAGAACTCCCAAGATTTTGCAGACAAAAGTAAATTCAGGAAACTGGAATATGGATCTCAAAGGTCAAGTTTTATGATTAGTTTGAATAATTTTCATAACTTTTGCTTAAACCCATCCAGCGCTCAGCACTGACAGGTGTGGCATTTCTAACGTACCCTTGAGCATGGTACTTCATCTCACTTATCACTGCTTAATTCAATTGCTCCAATAAAACTATCCAGCTGCATAAACACATTACAGAATGTGTGAAATCTGAAACAGAGAGCATCTTTAATGCTCCCTGGATAACGCTGTCTGCCACTGGGGCCAATAAATCATTTCACTGGGTAATTCAATGATTTAAGGGCTCAGTATTTGTCACATTGTCAAGTGGCACCATGCTGGGCCAAGGTGTCGCTGTCTTAAGTGTCCATTACTGTGAAAGTCCACTTTCCCAAATGGCAAAATGGGAGGCCCCATTTGGGGTGGCTGGTTGAAGTTGTGACAGCATGAATGTGTGCTAAAGGCCTGGGTTTTTACACCTGTGTGTGACACAGGGGAGGTTCAGCAGTGAGTGGGAGAGTCAGCCAGCTGTGCTCTCTTGTGGTAGCTCCAGGGATAGCCTGGAAAATGGCAAAGGCAAAATCTTTTTCTTTTTTTTCACTCTGTTAAAAATTCTCCAAACTGATATTAAAAAAAAGTCTTTATTACTTTTGAAACACATGTGTTGTTTTGAATAACCAGCACTGATTTAGCTGCTTATGGCTTTTTTTTTTCAGTGTAACTGCAGATGTCCGTGTTCACATGAAAACTTAAGATGAGGTCACAAGATGAACAGTTCAGTCTGTATTTTTTTGGAGGTGGAGGTTGGGATGGATGGGGGGACTCATTGCTTCTCTCAGTGCTGTGAGATGTAATTGCTCACTAAATACCCATCTCTCAGGGGTGGCCGGCCTGCCATTCAGTGCAGGTCTGCACAGTGTCCTTTCTCTCTCTGAGGCCAGTCCAACACGTACAGTGGCTTTCCTCTGTCTCCCAGGACAGCTCCACCAACATCTTCATCAAGGCTGATTGCTGGAGACATTCCCCTCCCAGCAATGTATTCACCTGATGTGAAGCAGACCTGTGTCCTGTACACTCACTGAGCCACAGAATGAGGAGTCTCCCAGCTGTGGAAACTGTGGGGTCCAACTTGGCAAAACACTGTGGTGAAGGAGCTCGACAACAAGACTTTTGCAGCCGCAACTGATAACTACATGCACGTCCTCCAACAAAAGTCATATATTTAATTACTATGTCCTACTAACACATAGCCAGACAATTACAATGATAATGTTTTGGGTTTTTTTCTTTTTACCCCTGAGCGAGGCCTCTTTTTGTTTATATAGCACCTAAAGTTGCTGTACTGTTATTTATACTGAAATCATTTCATCAGAGAGAGAAAAAAAAGCTTTATTTATGACCCCGAACGTGACACAAGAATAAGTTCAAGCTTCTCTCCATCTGTTTGCAATCCCAGTGTAATGCTATCATCACCTGTTTCCATGGTCCCGGTCACATCTGGCTTACATTACAAAAGAAGAAAAAAAATCATACAAGGTGCATTTTTTTCTTTCCTCTTTGTGTGTGCCTTACTTTAGTATTTGGCTCATATTTCTGAAATAGTCTGCAACAACAAATTAAGATCTAAGGCATGGGACATGGGAGGAAAAAAGAAACACTTATATCGAGCCGCAATTTGCTTTAAGTTTCAGAACCAGACTCTCTGGAGGTCGGAACATATTAAATGCAGGAGTTTAAACGCTCCGTGTGGTTTATTGCAATGTAAAGAGAGTTTACTAAGATAACACAGGGTTCAGTTCTCAAAGCCGGCAAGGAATGACTCCAATTTGTTTGCAGTTAAATCCATTTACTATTAAATAAAGTGAAATTCCTCCCAGTGACTGTCAAATTTAAATGTAGAGCTGTTTTGAAAATAATCCTCCCAGTAATATATTTAGTGAAGCAAAAGGTATTAAATTCTGAGCTAATGTTACGTAAATGTAGAGAGCTTAGATGTTTTCTAGATTCTTATTTATAGCTCAGCATCCTCAGAGAGGTGCCTGATTGGTGCCAAATTCATTCTGAAGAATTACAATAATGCCAAACAGTCTTGAAAATTGGGTGCAAGTACACCAAGGGAAGTGACTGTTATTTATTTTTTTCAGTTTACTGCACATTTTTTTTAATGTTAACTGACAGATAAAAACACGCAAAAACATACTTTGTGCCGCAACATTTCGTTCACATGTAACTACAGCATCAAGCACGCAATTGCGTGCCTGTTGTTTAAAGGGATATAACATTTGCCATATGATACCATAAACAATAAGGACACACACCATAGGATGGTGTGCTGTAAGGAAAATCTTTGCCAAGGAAATGTATTTCCCTGCCTCATAACAGTCTGGAATTTGTGGATCCACTCTCTCTCTCTCCCATGGACACCAGCTGTGCAGCTGGTGCTCGCTGGAAACAGCAGTTAGCCTGTAGTCGTGTGGGATATTTAACACAATTCTCCCATGTGCATTCAAGGAAGCAGTAATGTCATGCAATCGGGGCTGTGTTATCAATGTGTGGATCCTGGAGAGTGATGTCAGAGGAAAAAGGAAACTAGCTAACTCCCAAACTAAAAGAGCAAAGGTTAGAGGCAGGCTGGCAAAGACCCAGATTGACTTAAAGACTTCTGTTATTCACTTTCCACTTTGCTTTCCTTAAAAGCATAGTCTCTCCATCTAAATGACTAGCATAGAAAGGATGCTGCTTCTTTGATTTATCATTATGGAGTAATAGTTGTCATTTTGGGGTTAAATATAACAGCTTCATTAAATGGAACGTCCTGTGAGATGGCTCTGCATTGATGAAACACACAGTTGTAAATGGATGAAACTGAGACAGATGGCTGGACGGACAAACTAATTCCTCCGCTGCATTAAGGTGAGCTTTTAATCATCAGTAATGAAAAATCAACACCACCTAATCTATTACGTGAGATATCTTTTTTTTGTATTGCCCAAATGTTCCTTTTGTACGGCTCTTCTGGATGAAATGATCAAAGCTTACTCTTTAAAAATGAAAGTCTTCTGGTGGGTGCGTATGCAGCATTAATACATCTGAAAGAGTTTCTATTATTAAATGGGTCAAATGTCACTGTACAGAACTGTTTGTGATTCCAAAGTGTGCTTTAAAGGCTTTTCTCACTTCAGTCACTGAGTTCTTGATGGCAGCATAAATATGTCTCCAGTGTTGCGTCACATATCAGAACCCAGTTTTTAGATACTTTTGTGCAACTGACAAATGGCACCCTCAGCTTTAATGCACATCATCATCTTAGTCTTTGTGAGATCACCATGAGAGTTGTAAGATTGAAATGCTGTATCTTTCACATGCTGACGAATTGGTTTGTTTGTAGAACTGTTACAAGATGAAAATAAACTGAGTCTGTAAAAGGGAAAGGCTTTGCGTGTGTTCTGTAGAACCTTTAGCTCAGTTAATAAGGCATCGCCACTTTAGCAGAACATCCAGTTCATTCATAGGGAGTGCACCTGTGTTACATTGGACGTCCATTGATGCTCTTCATACCAAGACTGAATTACTGATAGGACTAGATGCCCCCAAGGCCCAAGGTTGGCTGGGTGTCAGTCAGTTTGGGTAATTTGATTAAATACAAATTGGTTTGGAAAATGTGATATGAACTGGACAGATAGGAGCCTTCCAACAGTAACATCCTGGCAGAGGGTTAATGTTTGGTTCCTGGAGTCCTGCAGGCAGACTGCACTGTAATTTAGGCCTGTTCTTATCTGGTTCTTGTCCCATAAAAGGCCTTGGATGCCGTGCAAACAAGTTATGATGAAGTACATGCACAGTGCTTGTCTGCAGAGAGCACTATAGCAGCAGTGGCAGAGAGGAAAGAGCTATGGGTGCTTCACAGCCATTATTATGTTCTTTAATAACTTCTGTCAGGCCCTGCAGAGACTTTATAACATAGATTTTAATTATTTCCAGAAACTCAGCTGTCTTAATGTTTTAAGGCGGATTTCTAGCAAACTAGTTCTGTGTGTACAGATTTTGAGAACCCACAGCTTGTATTGCCCTGCCTGCAAAGACAGAACGGCTGTGAAAGAACTTTATTGTGCTATTGTTTTATTTTATCAAAGACCATGACTGCTGCTGGACCGTAGCTTATAGAACTTTTTTACTGAGTACATCGTCACACTATAAAACTGTGCAGCTGAATTTAAAATAAGAATGCGATTTGGCAAATAGTTTAGAGTGAATGTTTTCCCACATATATCCTGGAAACCACGAACACAAGTTGAGCTGACACTGAGCTGAAAACTAATCTAACAACTAAAGTGTAACAAAATAAGTTAATTAAAAATGAAATGGACCAAATGGTGCTTGTTAAGACAGCAAGTGAACTTCCAAATTGCTCAGTGTTTTTGATCTGTTAAAACTCCAGATATGTTGTGCTGTGTAACACAGTAAATAACACCAGTTTGTCCAAGAGTTTGCACATGTCGTAGTTTGTATGAGTTTGTTTGTATACTTTGGTGCGTAGATTTTTTTCTTTAGTGAAGATTTGTATCCTTTGACTTCCAGAATTAGATACAGCTTTACTGCCACTGCACATGTTCAGGACTGTTTTCCCCCCAAAAAATATTGAACAAAGTATTAATAAAATGAGTAAGACTGCTGGATATTTTGTACAAACAGCCCTTTATTTAGGACAGAGCAAGATGTCAGGGCTGTTTTAAATGAATGATCAATAAACACATAGTTCGATGTCTCACAACACATGGCATGCAGGCAAAAGCTTTAAAACTACTATAAAAACAGATTTATTAATTTTTTCGTTACATAAATGTACCAGAGACCATTTAGAACACACAGATGATTTGTTACACCAAAGGTTTTTTGAATTTTGTTTATTATCAAATGTGGGAGAAGAACAGTGAACAGCTGATGCTATGGACTGCAGGATTTGATTAAATGAGTTGTAGCACACATGCCATTTATTTCAAAATGACTTTGACTTTTAAGTAATTTTGCATGTTTCTTAATGACCTAATGCCAGATACGTACATTTGTAACTACGGCTATAAAAAAAACAAAAAAAACATGCATGTTTTTACAACTCCAATTCTAATTTCTTGAAAGAGCTATTTGATTTTATGGAAAAAGCTGAACAGCAGTTCAATAAATATCTGAGAGCCTGAGAGGCTATCAAGCTGTAAAAATATGGGGACGCTAAAGATGACATTACATAATGTACCTGTATACCAGTATTGTTTGGTTGGTTGTTTTCTTTTCTGAGTGTGTGTATGTGTGTGTATAGCATTCCAGTCCAGTTTTGTATTTTATGAGCATTTGTGGAGCAGCAAGAATAAATAGATAAATAAATACAACATATTTAACCATAATGCTGATCCTATGTCGGTAATAAATAAAACGACATTTGATTAATTAAAACAGTTCTTACAGTGTACTTAATATTAAGGTTACAGCTCCAAGCAGGTACTATCACCATCAGTATACACAGAACACGTACAGCCTAAATTTTGTGCTCTAATCTAAAGTGTTATAGAGAGATATAAGTGATGAGTGGCTTACATCCCACCCATACATCCTGCTTTGACTCATACTCAGTCACTTAGACAGATGGAAACCATTTCAACATAATCAGTGACTGTGAGCATTATGTTCATTACGCTGACATCACGCTGGACGTGGGCTCGTAGTTATATTTGGAATCCCTGTGAACAAATTAACGCCCCGCCCAACCTTTAAACATAGTTCCTGATGATGTCAAATATAAAACACATGATATATTTGCAGTTGCATTGTTACGTTTACCAACCAGAGAACTTTTGTTTCAGAAGCAGCCAAATCTACACAATCATGCCCTTTTTGTAAAAACACACTATTCAAGCTGGACCATACACATGTCAAGCACAAATTTTATGATGACATTCAGAGCCGCAATGTCACTGTCTCATTTAAGTCGTTACGGTACAAATGAGTCATTACATTAGTCCCAGAATGGATTTGGCACACCATGGAAAACCAATTGATCACTTCAGTAATTCTGTTCTTAAAGAAGTTCAATCTTGACGCTTGAATCTGAGAAACTGTGCAGCAAAATTGAACGTTTGAGGCTATTGAGCAGATGGAGGGATTAGCATGCAAATGGCTCCCATAGATCATCTTTCTGAGCATAGGCTAATGGCTGGTGAATGACACTTATCAAGCTCCATAAGTGCTCCTTCCAATAAATACATAGTCCGGGTCATTTGTATTGGGATTCAGGTGTTGATGGATATGGGATTACCACTTAACCTTGGAGTAATTCCAAGACACCTCTTAAATCATCCAATTCATTATCTATCCCATAACGCCTTGACCAGTCTTTAAGGATACCACTTCTTAATGCAAAATATGTTTTATGTGATAAATTAAACTGGAGGTGTTAGTGACCTATTAATCACCCGGATGTGTTCATGACAAGAAACCACTAGCCTTTTATTTTTCAAGTGTTGCTGCTGGTATGCAGCTTCTCTACATGATTATCACTAGCATTATTTTTGAGACTTCATGGGGCATGGCAGAATGAACTTAACATCACTTGTAACCAGCTTCTGAAACATGTGCAAACATGTTCAAGTTAACCAAGTTTGAATCAGCCTCCTAACAAAGCAGACACTAACAGAAAAAGCTGATTGTCTTCATTTGTTCTTGCTGAAGTCTCGCTCTCGTTTCCCAACTTTCCCGCACTTGACCATGACCCTGTCGGCCACGATTGTATCTGAGGAGTTTCTCACCTCAGAATCTGCTTACGGCAAACATAACTATTGTAACCTGTATGCTTAGGTTTACATTTATTACACAAGTTACTTGAGTTTTTTCTTTTCTGATGTGTATCTCAATGTAATAGTATATTCATACATGTTGAGAGTTCCTGGTCGCTGTAATTATTCCTCTCTCCAAACAGGAATAAAATTAAAAAGATTAATTACTGCTGTTTAAAGACTAAATTAACTTCATCTGCATTCTCATCTTTAGCTGTTCAAACCAGTAATTTCCATCTTTTCATCTGTAAATTCTCAATGCTCAACTGCTCTCTCAATTTCAGAATAGTCTAACATTAGATTATCTGCAAGTACCATCTTAGTTTAGCTTGTCAAAACAAAATTTGGGGTTGTCTTTACTTTGTTCATGTGAAAACTCCATATAGATGTCCCCTTCTTGTGGCATTCATCATAAGACGAAACTTTGAATAAGGAGTTCATGAGTTGTTATGTATTTGAGGGTGTTTTCAGAAGGTCTAAGTGAATATATTGCAATTTAGTTTTGTTCGCAATTTTAAAACATGTCTGAAAAATAGAAAATTTCCCAACATCCTCAACGCTCTTTGTGCCTCTGCATATCCTATCTAAAGTTACCGGGTCAACAGCTTGCTAGATTGTTAGCATTGGTGGTAATGGTAATAGCTGCCTAGCAGGGGTGATCTCAAAACCTGGGGGCCGATGTTGCCGCTTCAATGGTAAGTATTTTAATGCTGAAGGAAGAGTTGAGTCAACGGATTAGGGTTCATCCTGTGGGCACAACAAAATGCTTTTTGTCAAGTTTAATTGTTTCACTCTGAACTAAAGCGCTGGGCAGATGAAAAGACCAACGCAAGAGTTGATATCTGCAAAGTCAAAATGTTGTTGTTGTTTTTTGGCCTGCGCTGACCAGAAGAGCTATTATGGATTTCAGCCTCATTTATAACACTGGATTTGCCCCAGACCTGGAGGTTACAGCAAACACAGACTCTTTCAGTGTACATATGGGCCAGACGTATTTGTAAACAGTGGTTGGTCTTCAAAGTTCTTCACCAAGAGGCCTCACTCTTTGGTTTTAAAGTTAAAGCTAGTCGTACAATGCATCACCAGTCTTTATATTTGTCGTTCATACAGAAAATCTGCGACCAAAAGGAAAATGTTTATTGTTTTATCAGTTTAAATCACTAAGCATTTGTGTTTTAAAAAGACCCTGTTCTTGTTTAAAATGAAAGACAGATTTTGCGTAGCTCCACCTAATGATCGTCTCTGTTACGGTATGCTAGCTCTTGATTTCTGGTTCCCTGAATGCTCATTGTGTTGCTTCAACCTCCTACATCCTCAGATAACAGAAACAAAACCAAAAGCTGTTGTTCCAGGCAGCGACTTAGGCAGCTGTTATTTTCAGTAATGTTTAACAGTCAAGTCATTTTCACTCTCATGCAGACATTAACTCGTCACAGCATCACTGTGCGGAGGAGTCTCTGCTTTCTAGATCTGTTCACTCACTGAATCCTGACTCACACCATACTGGAATGAGAAGCATGTACAGAGACGCTTGCGCAACTTTTCTGTGAGAAGAATCAGACCTCTCCGGCACACACACACACACACACACTCACACACATGTTGGTATTTCTTTGTGAGGACCACAATTTTACACAATGCACCCTATTTACAGCTACGAACGTCCTCATAATGTTGGCACTGCATCAAGGATTGTCACAACTATAGAAAGACACCTATTTTATTATCTTTCAGCCTATTTTGTATTTTTCTTATTTTTTTTTACTGATGTCTTCCTGTGCTGTCTTCATGTGATACCTTTTCATCAGACATTTCACACCAACTGCGTAATTTTTTTGATAAAATTACGTTTGCACCCTATCATCTCTCTCTTTCACTCAGTGACTAGTTTTATGACCACAGACAATATTACAATCTGATGGTGAATGTGAAATTGTAGAAAGATATTTTCACCAAAAAAAATCAAAAAATATTTTGAATCTGTCCTTGTAGTAAAGGCAAACCAAACATGGACAATTTTAGTGAAGACACCTCAGTTTGTTGGCATGTCCGCTGTTAGAAATGTCCACTGTGAGTAACGGTGCTTTCCTGTTGAGTGGGAAGTTTACTGTTGATACTTTCAGCTGTTGTGTTATCAGCAATTAAAGGAACACAGACGAGAAGCGGTAAATCTGCTCTGTACTTTGCTGATCTACATGACGTAGATTCATTTTTGTAAAAGAATGTGATAATCGGGAAACACTGACACAGAAACCAAGAAATGATTGCTAATATCTTATAAACAAATTTAGTAATGCCTATTTGTGCGACACAAATAGACAAAGGTTTTAATACTATTTCCATGACTATTGTGGTCCTCCATGGCCTATGTATATTTTTTACACTTATACTTTTGACGTTTCTGTCAGATGTCTGCACATTTTTTTGTATGAAAACTTTGAAATGTACGTTGGGGCATACAGTATTTTGACTGTCTGTTAATGACCTGTATGTTCAGTCTGTAGTACTGTCGAGCCGTAACTCCCTGCAGAGAGTGCAATAAATGGGACTAACGAATGCTACCTGATCTGCCAGTATATATGTGTTCTGGTTTTATAATATACTATTATATAATATTATATCCTAAATGTTTTGCATCTTCACATCTTCTTCCTCCTCTTGAAGTACAGTCAGTGTCCAGGTCAGTCAGGATGGAGATGGTGAAAGTTTTCAGTCTGGGATGAATCCACAATATCAAAACCTGAGACCCAGTAGTGCTCATCCACACAGAACCACTACCAATCTATCAGGTACCAGATGCCAGGCCTTCAAAATCCCTAATGGTATTTAGCTATTTAAGTAAAACATCTGAATACTTCTGCCAGTGCCCTGAACACCAGGTGGATTTAAAATACTGTAATATTAAGTTGAAAACTTCAGAGGAAGATAGTTATAGCTTTGTTTAAAAAGTCCTTTTGTTGGTATAATGTCTTCATCTCTTGCTGCATTAGCAAAGTAACAGGTTAAACCGATGCTGTGATGCAGACTGATTGCAGTGTTACAATGAGTTTAATAAGCTGAAATTAAAATAAAATTACATTAAAATGAAATAAAATAGGACGAAAAGGATGTAACCTAAACAGTGAGATAACAACACTAAATTAAAGCAGAAAGTAAAGAATGGCATCATCCGCAGTGGTAAATTAGGGGGCGGAGGTGGAACCACATTCCTCACAGACATCCTCCCCATCCAAGACTGGAGCAGGTTCACTTGGAGGGGTCACAGGAGGCGACTGAGTGCCATGTAACAATTAATCTCAAACTAGTGAGGAATCTTTTCTGTGTCTCTTTACCAGGTTGAGATGTTTGGCATCAGTCTTGCTGAAGCCCTCTACTTCAAATTCCCAGATCCTTCCAACAGAAATAAGAAAACATGTTTTTTCATCTTTACAATTTTACTAGATGAGCAGAGTCAGGTGTGATGTGTGTGTCTCAGTAACTTGCTCTCAGTCTTGTTCCATCCTCCATCAGCAGCTGAATCATATCTTCAACGGAGACGTTAGATGAGACCTGTTTGTATTAATAGTTTGGCCATCACTGCATATATTTGAGATATTTGTATTTTGGGGGGAAGACTTGAAAGTATAGTGGGAACGTTTGTGATGCTTTTATGAGCTGAGAAGAAAGCAAAACTGGTGGGCCCACAAACTACACATTTGAAAATAAGGTAACAATGTCCATTACATAAAATATTCTCCACTTATATTGTTTAAACCTTCTGCCTCCTTCACTTCACTCCACCATGGATGATTTGCTGCTGCGTGTCTAAATTCAGAACTGGCAAAACTGTCAAACCAACAGCGAATGTTTTACGTCAAATCCAGCAAGAGATGTGAGAGTATTCAAACTCTCAACAAGATGAAGAATGAGTGAAGGGAAAACTGAGAGATGAAAGATGAAATTATCAAAGATCAAAGTTAACCTTCAGTGTTGGTATTTCCACTTTTGAGAGGACCAGCCGTTGACATATTACATTCCTACCCCCTCACCCTAACCACCTCAACTGAGTGCCTAACCTCCACCCTGAACTCATTGTAATGTTAACCTAAACCCTAAAATCAAGTGTTAAGTCTTAAACAGAGGTGAGGACCAGCTAAAATGTCCTCACGTCGATGATGTTCCCTCAAGAACCGATCCTCACCCATCCACCCACACACCCACCCACACACATACACCATGTGATGTCTTGGAAGAAAGGTCATTTTGGAGACAAATGAAGAGGACCAGACAACATTGATCAGCTGGATGCAGAGAGATGTCCCCGTATTGTTAGATGACCCATGAGAGAAATTTTCCTGAAAGGACAGATAATAAGAAAAGCTGAGCTATCTTGCTGGAAAATTAACTGAAGCTATAAACAAGGCCTTTGAAGGATAAGGGTCCATCTGGACAAAGGGTGAATGTCCCTATCAGTGTGTGGTCTGTTTCCAAGCTGGTGTCCTTAACTGTGGGGTTATGCTCACACACACTGAGAAAATAAGGTGTTGTAGAGGGTTCTCACTAAGAGATCAACTCGAGTATTTTTCAAATTGCTTTTTCACACAGTGCCTCTTCACTTGGTGCTCAAACATTAATCCAGAAAGGAAAAATTTGTACTTTGTCCTCACATTAGTTCACAATTTTAATGCTGATCAATCTGTGAGAAAGTGGAAAGAAATCATTATTTACAGTGAATAAAGAAAGCTGTAGAGGTAAAACTACTACTAAAAGGAAGAATCGGAATATATCTGAATTAACCAAAAACACAACATTTCCAACCTCATTTATTTTGGTTTTCGGGTACACAAAGCATTTTTGTTGGACTGTAAAAAGAGCTAAAGCGAGTCAGAGGACGTAAAGGTTTCTGCGTGCGCTTTAAATATGAGAGTGTGCGTCCGTAGTCTGCACTGACATTCCCTGTTGCGTTAACAGAGTACTGCAATAAGAAGATCACTTTTTCATCTTCTCTTTGGAGATACCAACTGGGGAGGCAATTGTGTGAAAATGTACCCTGACAGTTTAAAAGCTGATACAAAGAAGACCCCAGTGCAGTGTCTTCACATTTGTTCATCTCTGACAAGAACCTCAACCAGATTCATGTTTCTGTTGTTTTAGCTCTTCTCGACGGATGCTTGTCCTTACCTCTATCTTTTAATATAACCAAGGTGGTGATGGATTCATGTATATGGTAACTTGTCTTGTATTTATATAGCATCTTTCTACCTACTAATACTCAAAGCACACTTGCAGTCACTTGTTCACCCAAACATAGCTTGTTGTTCAGGGTTTGCTTCTCAAACTATGTGTATTTTGTTCACAACTAAATCACTTGCAGTGGCGATCCTTGGTTCATACGCAAAGACGTATGTGTAGTATTCCCTCAGTACAAAGACATTTACAGTTGTTGTTGCAGAATATGACAAAAGGTAGCCATCTGGGGAACCCCTTACTCATTTATTTCAAGGGGCCCCAAACAGTTGCTTAAGCCTGTTCTGATGGAGTGCTGTCCTGACGTAAAGTACCATTTTCTTTTTAAACTATGTGTATGTTGCCTTTGTAGATTAGTTTCAACCTCATAAATCATGGTTACATTTCTCAAAATCAACATGTAAGACAAATGAAAGAGCAAATTCTTAAGAAGGCATTTTCACTGAAGGTATTTTAACGTGTCAAATTAATGAATTTAGAAATGGCTGAAGTCTAGTTAGCATTTTTAGTCCTCTTATTGTGCATGCTGACAGTCTCTCACAGTTTACAAATTGCAAGGACGCCATCATTAATGTTATTAACACCTGTGCTTTTCTGACAAGGACAAAATATCTGCAGTGAAAAACGCCATAAACATGATATCTGAGTATCACATATTTTCTTTTTTTACTGACTTCCCTTAATTTCTTTTAAAGAAGTTTAAATTTGACTTCGTAAACTTGTCTTTAGGTCATGCATGTAAATGTCAGTGATTAATATTAAGCAACTTCAGCCCATGGAGAAGTCATGCCACACCCTTCTCCCCTATGTGTCATAACTTTCACTCATGTCGATCAGACTATCTGATGTAAATGACAATCCACAAGAAAACAGCGTGTGTAGTTTCCTGTAGCATATGTCATCTTCATCTTCTGTAACCGCTTGTCCCGTGAAAGGTCATGGGGGGGCTGGAGCCTATCCCAGCTGTGATCGGGCGAGAGGCGGGGAGACAGACAACCATTCACACTCACATGCACACCTACGGCCAATTTAAAATCACCATTTAACCTAATTAGCATGTCTTTGGATGGTGAGAGGAAGCCAGAGTACCCGGAGACACAGGAGACACAGGGAGAACATGCAAACTCCACACAGAAAGGCCCATTCGGCCCATGGATTCGAACCGGTGACCTTCTTGCTGTGAGGCATCAGTGCTAACCACCTCGCCACTGTGCCGCCCCTGTATATGTGTTTATTTTTAATTTTGTCTTTCATTTCCTGTCTTCAGCTGTCATTTTATAGGAGCCAATGTGCCCGACACATTTTGAGCACAGCAGGACAAGCTAATTTATGTTAGAAACTGTCATGTGATAAAGGCCAATCGCTTTGAGCTAGTCATGAGTCTACCTGCCCAGTGGGTGGAGCTGACAAAAAGGGAAAAGAGATGACGGATACGTGCTTATGACTGGGGATGTGTCAGCGCTTTTCTTTTTAAATATGAGTTTCAGCACAACTCCAGTTATTTAAGATCTCTTTTGGACACATTCAAGATACACATAAAAACAGGAACAAGACTAATATTTCACCATAAATTTTGGTAAAAAAAAAAAAAGTTACAATGTTTTCATTATATACAGTATAAGTAACAAATATCATCTCCTTTAGCAAGTTTATTTCAGGTTAATTTTAAGTATAAATTATTTAGTGGTGTAGTTGTTGGACCCAGATCTGCAGTACAGTTGTCTCCCATATGATGAAGTGAAATGTGATCACAGTCTAAATTAAAGAGCTCGACCTCTTGAGCAGCAAAGACAGCCACACAGTACATACGATGCTCTAATAATGTATAGAACACACAAGTCTTCCAGGAAAAAAAGGTTTTTACTGAAAAAACACTATGGTCATTTTATAATTTTATAACATATGATTGTATAAACATAAACATAGATGACATCAATGAAAATCAGTTACATAAAGTTTAAAATACATCTACTCCTCTTTTAGCAGGTGAGAGTAAAATGCTTTTAAGAGGTTAAAATCTTCCACGTTTACATCAATCGAAGGTTGACATACAGTGTTAAGTTGTATGAGCTAAAATATAAACAAAGACAATTACAAATCATGTTTAATTCTGAATTAACATTTCATCCATTCACGTCTGAGGCTGACAACATCAGTGGTCTTGAATGAGCTGACATGCTCGCATAAATTCTACCAAGACAATGACACATGAGGTTTTGACAATCATACCGCACAGTACAAAGAAGAACTGCATCCCAACACATGACAAGTTGCTAGTAAAGGGTTGATTGCAAGTGCGGCGACTGAGTCTCTGAGCATCCAGCATCTGGGGGGTTTAAGATCAGGGTGTAGCGGCTTGGAAGGGCGTTGTTATTGGGTTTTGCAGTCAGAGCAGCCTCCCCCATCGTCTCTGTGAGTGCTTTAGTGTAGTTAGTGGAGGAGGTATACAGTATGGGGGTAGTTCAGTGGTTGTTGGTTAAGATTACAGACAGCCCACAAATTCAAGGCGGGTGGAGATAGCTGGACTGGCCGTGGAGAGCAAGGCCGTTCTGATGGAGGGACTGGAGGCAGCGTGTGGGTACAGCCTTTAGTTACCATGGAGATAACTGGTTTTAATGGTCAGTGTGGTTTTCCATCGTGGACGGACGGTCAAGAGGCAGGTCAGAGATGAGGGACACACCACCTCTTCCCAAACAAAGGGTGGCTGCCTTAAGAGTTCTTGGCGACCATCTTCATTGTGATGGTCTTCACTTCTGAGTACTCCTTCAAGCCACTTTCTCCCCTGAAACAGGAAATAGTCACAATGCTGCTCATTTTGTTTAAACTCTCATGCTGACTTTCACATTGAAATATTGTGTATACACTGCTGGAGACACTGGGATCAGAAATATTGCAATATCCTCTTAGATAAAGATTTATGTCATGTTAAGCAATTTGTGAAAGTAGGTTTTCAAAACACAGAGTCAGTACTAGTAACGCTGTGGCTAATTTGTGTATATTGAGAGGGCAGACAACCAAGCAATACTCACAATTCACGTCCATTGCCAGACATTTTATATCCCCCAAATGGACACTGTGTGCTCAGAGCGTTGAAGCAGTTTATCCTGGAAAATACACAAAACATTGATCACTCTCGTGCATTTGACTCCTGCGGTTTGCTATATAATTTACCATAACTATGTCGCTGCTTTCATTCTCACTGCTATTTTTGAAACCCTGTGAACTTGATCTTATAATTCTATTACTGTTTAGCAAATCCAGCTGTTGTTGTCAGGTAGTATATTAGCAAATCTACAAATTACAGCTGCATGGAAAGAACTTATGAAAGCATGCAAGAGGAAATAAAACATTTTGGTAGAGGACGGGAAAAAAAAGTCTTAAAGTTAAAAAGTGGGGGTAATTCGTGAGTTGCTGAGATGGAGGAAAAAGAATTCCCTTAGAATAGCCATTAGAAAAAGTAAATGTAACTGTCTGTAGACGAGAGTAAAGAGATGAGGGGCTGCATCAAGGATGAAGGACAAGGTAGAAAAATGTTTCTTCGGTAAGCAAAGAGTTGCGGTCAATTTCAACAAGCGGTGAAAATTTTCTGGCAGATGCTGTATGTTAGCTATACTCCTACGCTGGTCATAACCATCTGTAGGTAATTACACCAGAAACAAAACAAGGACTCAACAAGTAACATTTTATGACCATTTCCTTTATACAAATTATAAAATTAGGGTGTCCATTTACATTCACAATTTATGGTTGGAGTTATTGTCTCGTACCACCACAATACTTTCTGATATTTCCACATCTTGCCTGTTTGATCAGTGGTGAAACGAGGAAGGAAAGCATGTTTTTGTGGATTGTAAAGTGGCACATTGTCAGTTTACAGTTTCTTGAGACCGAAATGGCTGATACTTTCCAGATGAAAACTATTACTGATTGCAGCCTAAGACGGAACTTACCAGACAGTGCCAGCCTGCATGGCTGTGGATATGGTCAAGGCTTTGTTGATGTCACTGGTGAACACAGCAGCAACCAAACCATAATCTGTGTTGTTGGCTCTTTCTATCACTTCATCAATAGTTTTGAACTTCATGATCTGTTGCACTGGTCCAAAAATCTGTGGAGAGTTGAGAATATACTGATTGATTAGTGGAAAAACAACTGAATTAATTTACAAGTACGTACCTCACTGTATTTTTCTGTATGATTGCACAATTATTGGCAGGTTTACTTATTTAAGATCAGACACTGAATTATAATGCTTTTCTACGGATAAAATGATTAAATTAGCTCAAGTTCATGCCTCAATAATAACATTTCAATATTAGTACTTTTACAAAGTAAAGAATTAGAGTAATTCTTCCACCCCTGCATTTCACACGCGGATCAGTTGTGCTGGAGCTATCAAAAGTTTTCATCTAACTTTGTACCTCCTCTCTGGCGATGCGCATGTCATCCTTCACATTAGAGAAAACCGTAGGCTCAATGAAGAACCCCTTCAAGCCCAGAGCTTTGCCTCCACACTCTAGCTTGGCTCCTTCGCTGATGCCGCTCTGGATGAACTCCAACACACGATTCTGCTGCTCCCGGCTGATCTGTGGATGTGGAGGAAAGTGAAATAGAGAAGAAGACAAACAAACATTATTTAAGTGAAACAGAGAGAGAGCATGTGACAGAAAAGTGAACAGAATTCTTCTTCGGGAAATTATCCGCGTTCCTGTTACCTGTGGACCCTGCTCAGTCGTGGGGTCGAAGGGGCTGCCAACTATCCTCCTCTTGGCTCTCTCCACACTCCTCCGAACAAACTCATCATATATGGGCTCCTCCACAAAGATGCGAGAGCCTGCCGTGCAGCACTGGCCTGCATTGAAAAACACTCCCTGGTGGGCCTGTTCCACAGCAAGATCCACTGGGGAAATAAGAGACTTCATTTAGTTTAACTAAATAACACTTGGCGTTTATTAAAACAAACTGCTGTATGGAAATCATTCTGCAACCATGAAGTTAATTATTAAGTGAGCACAGTTGCAATTGTTTTTTTTTAAAGAGAAATAATTCAGAACTCACTGTCACAGTGAGCTACTGTTATCAGAGGCCATATAAAAACTTCACCTGGTTAGAAAAAGTTACATAGTGCACTATTACAAAATTTACCCCAATATTTACTGGAGCTATCCTGAGCAAATCTGATACCTGACACCTGAGAGACAGGGTCCTGCTGTTGTGCACAAAGGGTTAACAGACTGCTGTGATTTATGGGTCTCGGTTGAAGCACCCGACTGAGTCAGAGTCCATTCTCCTGATTTACAGGCCTTAGTGAGCCCCTCTCACGGCTGCTGAAAGCATTTGAAAGCCTCAGCACCCCCCAGTTTGGTGAGCCACTTAGAATTTATATGAAACCCATCCATCCAGGAGTTTTCATAGCACTTTGAACACATTCAGCCTGTGAGTTTTCGTCCACAGATTAAACACCCTAGGAATAAATATCTAAATAAAGTTATTCTAGTCATGAATAAAACACAGTTTGAAAACTTACAATCAGCATCTGCAAATATGATGTTGGGATTTTTTCCTCCCAGTTCCAGAGTCACTCTCTTCAGGTTACTCTTCCCAGCTGCCTCTTGGATCAGCTTGCCGACCTAGCAGGGGAAAAACATCTGAGGTTTACTCATAGTGATACAGGCCTGCAGCCAGATCAGTAAATCAGCTGGAGCCATTAAATATCTTAAAGAGGTTGGTTAGCTCCAAACAAGGAAAGCACCGGTAGGCCAGCTGAAACATGAGTTCTGCAAACACAGAATGAATATCTATTGCAGGTTTTTGGAGATGGCAACAGGAAAGGAAAACAAAATGATCTTTCAGCCGGGAACAGCATCCGATATGTAATGAAGGGAAGGAAGAGGCAACCACGAGGTGTGTGGGTGGTGTTCTGTGATCTAACACACTATGGGACGATGACGAGGGCTTTGCTGTGGTTTTTCCTTATCTTCCTATTATCCCTATTTTCACTTTACTCCTTACCAAGAGTGATGATATCACATAACCAAAATGAAGAGCGATAAATAATGCATTTAGCAACAACATTCCTTGATAAAATATTTTGGCAAAATAGCTATTGCTCAAAAGCATCACATTTGTAGTTTAGGAACCCTGTTGCTCTCTGAACCACAAATGTAATTTTGCATATTTATTGTTGGTATTTTTCCACTTGAACCTTGTTTATATCATGCCATATAAAAGTGAATATCATGTCTGCAATAATTTCTGTTTAGCAGCAGACTACACTGAGACTAAACCTTTGTAACAATAAACAAACAGACTGATTGAATCCTTGTGGACAGGCTAAAACCTGCAAAAAACACTTGCATTGTTTTGGAAAATATACTCATTTTGCAAAGGATTACACATTTTTTGACATCACGCCACACACCAGAGATGCAATTTGAGCCATGTTAGCTTAGCTTAGCACAACAACTAAAGGGAACAAAGTCCAACAACTGGCACCTCTTGTTAGCTTAATGGGTACAAAAGCATCAATTCAAAAACAGCCACCAGCCAAAATCATAAGTGGGGTTTTATGATCGGGTTTTGTGTTTATTTGTGAGCTTTGGGGGCACTCCAGGCAAACTTATTCCTTTGGGTTAGGTAACTCAAGGTGCTTCAGAGGCATTAAGAAAAAATATAAAAGATGGTTAGCTTAGCACAATATAAAACAAACATATACAAGGGTATTTAAAATGATTAAACAATACATTGCTCAGAGAAAGGTTTTGTTGTTGCCAAGCTGTTTCCCTCCATTTCGTCTTTATGCTAAGCTAAATGGTTTATAACTTTAACACATGTGAGAGTGGTATCAGATTCTGTTCCTGTTCCAGAAACTTTCTTTAAGAATGAAGGAGTAAGACCCCAATGATGATGGGCAACACCTAGGGAGTGTTAGGTATCATATGTTTATTGAGCTGTTGAAGTATAGCAGGTTCAAATTAAGCACAGTAAACAAATCTCCCATTTCACCCGCTGGCAGGGAATTTTAGGACTTGACTGTCGAAGGAATTATCTGATTACATTTTTTTCAGCGTCCTAAAACATTGCATTAACCCGACAGATAACAAGCCTGAGAAAGTCCGCAGACCTTCCTCACAATCCTACACCCTAAACAAGTATTCATCTTCCTGTTACTCATACAGCCTGTTTAATTTTCCAAGAGAATGACAAGATAAAGCGGAAAATACCCTCTTAGTGTCCACCCCGAAAATCTCCTGCTACGATCTTTTCCCGTGTCTGATTCACTGTAGTTACCAACAATGAAAACGAAACGAATAGAACAGAGTCTGCTGTGCTGTGGCTCATGTAAAAACAAAGCAAAACTTGGCTCAGCTTTGTTGTTTCCAATGTGTTTTGTCTGTCTTTGATCAGAAACGCTGAGTGGCTGACTAAGGAGAGGCTAGCGTGTGTTTATTCAGGGGTAAAGGAAACACGCTGGGCTGCTCGACTCCTCCGTGTGGACTCACAGCCACATGTTAGTCAGTAAGAGGATGAGTTGTGGTCCTAAAATCCACCTGTAACTACGCCACCAACTTCCAGCATGAGAGGAGATGCTGTATTTCCTGCTATCCCCCACTATTACTACTACAATGAGGTGACTCACTGTCTGGGCATCAACAGTCTCTCACAGCACTGGCTCATTCTCCCAGTAATTGACTCCAGATCACATGAAACAAAAGAAAATCTAGTAAAACAAAATAAATAAAAAAAAGTACTAGGTCATTCACAAAGGAAATGTTCAATCAAAATGAGATGATGAAACTAAGAAGGTGCATAGATAGATAGATAGATAGATAGATAGATAGATAGATAGATAGATAGATAGATTAAACTTAGATAGATTAAATTAGACTAAATATTACATAATGATCTGGCTTTCATGACTCGTAATTCCTGGCACAATTCAAATAGAATAAAAAAATTGTCGTCACTGATAACCACACATGTTTCTCTGGAAATATTGTCTCACAGTGTCCACAGGAAAGGGCAAGATTTTGTCTCTCTATTTCCTCTCTATAACCTGCTACTGGCTACGTCTGTTTTCATGAACAATCTGTGGTCTTCAGTCATGTCAGTGCCTCTGTAAGGCTGTACTTTAAAGCTTAATAGATTATAGCAGCATGTTAACATGCTCCAAATTGCAATGCTAATATACTTAGCATGTATAATTTTTACCATCATCTCAACTTGATGCTAACATTCGTTTAAAGCGCGATGTCATTAGCTTATGTCATAAGATCTTGACCAGATACTTCTGCAGACATTAACCACTGTGTGGCAAATGAATGGTTACCCATCCGATATCCGTCTCACAATGGCACTAGAATAAAACTCATTGGATAACCACAGTCAGTTGAAGAGTTTTTTGAGAAATTTAAGTAGGAACACAACAGATCAACCAACATCCCTGTTCTTGAAACTAGTACCATGGCTTAAAAGATGATTCATCCACATTTTGCTGCTAAATTTAGAGTTCATCGCTGAGTCTACTTGGTACTTGATAGTAATCTTTGCTGTCTATACATGCTTATCAAATGTTGCTCACATCACAGTGAGTCAAAACAGACATTACATAACCTGTTTCAATCTCAAAGATACACATGAAATATAGGCTGGTCCCATAAAAACATAAACTCTACATTAGGACTACGAAATGATTTTAACAGAAGGGTTGGTCTAGGAGAACAGACAGACATTTACAAATGATGTGAAAAGAAGAGATCTGCTATCACTGTGGCTCCGGCCACAGACCACAACACTCATCACGTAACTTGGTATGTCCTTTAACTTCCCATTTACTGCTTCCCTGTTTTTGCAAGGCCACGGGGCTTTATCCTGTGTGTGCCCTGATAGTGAGTTAAATGAAAAGCGCTGTGGAGGTGCATTAATGCAGAAGAGACAGCTGAGGGAAAGCAGAGGAGGGGCAGGGTTTTCAGAGAGACATGTTTGTATACTCTTGACAGCACAAATATGTGTGCGTGTGTGTGCGAGATAAAATCAGAGCCTTGTCATGGGGAGTAATGACAGGGCACGCAGCTTATGTAAGACCCCATTTGTTTGTCATTTAGACTTCAATACAGGCACACAACATCCCTTAATTACGCAGCCTCCTCTTATGCTCTGCACATGTTGGTCACTGTGTCACTTGTGTTCAGTGACAAAGGCGAGCAGTAGGCAGCTGTTGATCTGAGACACTTTGCTGGAGAGAAAAGTACCTTGGTTGATCCCGTGAAAGCCACTTTGTCTATGCCCATGTGCGAAGCAATTGCAGCTCCCGCTGTTGGCCCGAATCCTGGCAAAATATTGATGACTCCCGGTGGAAACCCGGCCTGTCAAAACAATATGAGAGGAAACAAGCTTTAGCGGAGATGACAGCAGAGCCAAGCAAAACCACAGGCAGTGTGGGGGAATCCGGACCCAACCCAACCTCCATACAAGCAGAGAGTGGAGGGAACATCAAAAAGAAGACAGCAACAGACAGATAGTCTCCAAAAAGAAGAGAGGCCAGGGAGGACATGGGGAAAAAATGTAGAGGATGTGGACACAACATTATTTGGTTTCTCATACTTAATGTCCACAGCTGCACTCGATAACCACACGTCAATGCACTGATGTGCAGATACCAGTTTGGATTGAAATGCAGACTATATTTGCGTTAGCTTTATTTAATCATGTTTTATGTTGACTTGACTGTCTTATCTGGAACGCATGCTTGAAACTATGTGATGTGTGTGAACTATGTGTGTCAGCATTTATATCACATTCAGACAAACTTAAAGGTAAAAACGACATCGCTGATTCGCCTTTTTTAAGGTTAGGCGATCATGTCAACGTTCAAGTTCACATCATTGTGTACATCATGAAATACCCATCAACATAGTCACTGCCTTTTGCCACCTGTCTTCTGTTTAGTATATGCATTGGTATATTAGTGTGTTCTGGTTAGACTGTAATTTTTAGTTTGGTACTAAATAACATCAATACAAGCACTGTTTGAGTGTTAATGTTGCATTCATGCACAATGGAAATATATAAATAAATATAGATAAATAGTGCTTATTTATTTATCACGTTACATTGGTATTTTTTTAGCAGTTCAATGCCAGCGCGTATTGCTCTTAAAAAATTAGCTGAGTCGCTGCTGTGGAAGTTCTTTGCACCAAGAGAGAGAAAACGTCTCAGTCAGAAATTCCTGATATCTCGAACATTGAATTATATAATGGAAGCTGATGTGAAAGTTTTTAAAAGATGACTTGAATGCAACATAATAGGTCAGCGGCCAACTATTTGAAACAGTAATGACAGTGTTATTGCTTCTGTAGCTTCCAGTATTTTAAAAAGCTTTTAATAAGAAACATATACTGTGTATGACTGATTGGTGGTTACGTCAATATTGTGGCAAGCGCCGCTGCTAAAAGCTGCCAGATTTGTTCAGTGACAATGGTCATTTCATTACAGTCCGTTAACTTTGGTGTCATGTCAAAGATTTGTGTGAACTTTACATCTCTTCGGGTGGATGTTCATTTTTTTAAGTGGAATTGTTTTGTACTTTATTTCCACAAACAAACTTCTATTATATTGTATTAACGAAGAAGAATAAACTAACAAAATAAAAGAGCCCTTTAACTTTAGCTCTGACTTGGCTGGAGTTAAGGATTGCAGACTGTGAACAGATGCAACAGATAGACAAGTGACACTTTTTTAAACATCAGTTTTTTTGTCGCCTTGTGGTTACATTAACATTGGACTGTGCAAATAAAGTGTTGGCCAGATTCAAAGCGAACACTGTGTTCTTGGCAAAATGAAACTTATAATATGATTCTGATTCAGAGCGCTAATGCTCGACTGTCCAAATACAATGTTTGCAGTTGGCAGAGCGACTCTGTCATTTACCTCCTTGATGAGAGCTGCTACGTGGAGGCAGGTGAGCGGCGTCTGCTCAGCAGGTTTGAGAACGACAGTGTTTCCACATGCGAGTGCTGGGCCCAGCTTCCATGCTGTCATCATTAGAGGGAAGTTCCACTGTGCACAACACACACACACACACACACGAGCAGGAAAAAGACATCATGCATCTGACACACTGGGTGGTCACAAGTCAAGTTCAATAACTCATCGCTCTTAAGTCACTCACTCTCATTTTCTCTCTGTCTAAACATAGTCAAGTGAGAAAATGTTCTCGGCACTTGTACAGTATTTTCTCTTCCCACAGTATTCTGAGAAAGTCGGGAAATTGCAACACATGTGCAATAGACCCATATCACTGTACAACACACAGCCCTGTGTTATTTCTGCTTTACACAGGAGCCCATGGGGCTCAACACAGAACCACACGCTTTCTGCACTCTTGCACAATCAGCAGTGTCTCTTTCTCCTTGATCTTTTCCTCCTTTCACATCATTCTTCTTTCCTCAAACACACTATGTTCCCCCAGCTCACTCTTCTGCTTCTCACTTCTCGTTCTCTATTACTCAAACTCCCTGGCACCACCATTTTTGGGGCTTACCAGCAGGATTTATACAAATAAACAGTGACTGTCAGGGAATTACTGGAAATTTTCAGAATGTAATTCAATAAACAGACAGATATCTCTTTTAAACTCAGCCAATTTACTCTTATCAGTTTTTTATTTACACTTTCATGTCCATATCCATTGTTCATGTCACTTAGGAAGGGTTGTACTCACAGGGATAATTTGTCCACAAACTCCAATGGGCTCATATCTGGTAAACGTCAGATACTCTCCATCTGTGGAGGAACACACATGCGGACAAGCACGCCCACAAAGAGAAAACTGGGTTATTCATGTCTAACTTTAGCATTTGTTAAAAAGCTTGATAAATGCCTAAAACACATGAAAAATGTCACCACCTGCCACCCCTGGTGTTGTTGACTCAACATGTTAATTTGTAAATGAATCCACACGCAACATTCCTGCTTACTTTACCCTGGTGGGAGATTACATTTCGTTTCGAGCCTCCAACAGCACAGGCATGCGTGTAGCTGTTTTAGGTCATAGAGATGGGTGTTATGCTGGAAAGGCTTGCTCATTCCTCTTGCATTACTTGAGTAAAAGGAGGTACTTACTGAGGGTGTGCCATGCTTGTTCATTCTCCACAAAAACAATTCATATTGAGAAATGTGTGTATGAATTTGTTACAACAGTGGTCAGCTGGTGATTGCCTAATGTTGCATTTGGATGGGAACAATCAGTGGTAGATGACAAGCCAAATAATCATTTTCAGTGGGAAACAGTAAAAGTTTGACAATGGACACAAAACTGCAGTAAAGGTTCCCATATGTCAACTGTTTTCCTTCATTCCAGTGTGGATGTTGGATCTTTCAAAACTGTTATTGTTTGCAGAATGAATCTATAAACCTATTAGACATGAGATTTTCAAGACAGACTCGAGTGTCTGCAAGGCTTGTTTGAAAATATGACGCCTGTAAATGACTTAGATTTCAATTTGGAACGGGCAATGTAAACAATACCGAACTGTGTAGCCAAAGGTGCTCCACATAATGACACTCCCCATTCATTTCACATTGTCTACACACCACAATCTTAGCATAACATGCAAGACAGAGAGGTGCTCACAGGGTTGCTGATGGTAGATGTATTGCAGTCCATCCTGACAGGTGAACAAACACCAGTACTTACATCATACCAGCTACAGGAATAGCTCTGTTTATTTCCTCTGAAAGTCTACAAGAGGAATAAAGCTTAAACCAAAGCCCTGGGAAATGCTCGCCGTGGCCGGTTTGGCAGCAGCGTACAAGAGACGCTTTGAGAGGCACAATACAGTTGTATCAGGAGGTTTGCCATGTCCTCTCTCTTATTCTTTTTCTTCCTGTTGAAACAAACACCCCGTTTTCCTTTCTCCCACCCCCAAATTCTATTGCGTTAAGAGGGGCGACCATGGCGGCTGCCTGCTTCGATAAATTCACAATAAGTGTTTGGACTGATCGCCAGTTTGTTACCTTTTGTTTCTGATTGTAAAATCTAACTACAAACTAACTAACTGGCAACAGCATTTCACAATAAAAAACCCTCGAGTCCCTCTCGTTTTATATTTGATATTATGTAAGTCTTGCTGGTCTAACTTGCAGATATGATTATATACATTTTACAGTTGCTTATTTTATATTAACAGATGACATACGGCTCATAATGATGCAGCCACAGAGGATATAACCTGTGATATAACCCATGGATCAGCTGAGCATTTTAGCATCTTTCAGCTTATTGTTTTGTTTTTTCCCCACATGTTTGTATGATTATGTGATTCATTTGTAGTCCTGTTTGGCTAGCTAACTGTCACCAAATTTAAGCCGGACACAATAGACATACAGGAGCATTTAGCACTTTGGATGTGTTGAAAGCCAACCGTTAAATGGTTTGCATTATCAAATTAAGAGATTTAAGTGCTGTTTGTTTTTGCTGCCCCCAAGAGGCCAGAAAAACTGTTTTTGCTGTTTGTTCTAACAAATTACTTAAAGGAAACAAAACCATTGGTTAAATCGTGATATGTTTAATTACTGCATAACTTAAAACAACTAAGAATCTAATAAAGTATTTTATTGTATATTTAAATAGTTAAAGGCAACACAAGTTCTTCAGTTTCCAACTCTGACCAAACACATTGCCTGGGATTTTAACTAAATAACTTAACAACATTCAGAGTATCTCCAGAGACAAACATGCCTCTTTGTTTCACACTTATATCATCTTACTTATCCTTTTTTTCCCCTGTAATCTCTCACCACCACTCTTCCTCGACACCATATGCCTCAGTCTGTTTCCTTGAAATTCTGCTGTAAAGTACACAAAAAAGGGTTCTTACCCATTGGAATGGACGTGCCATGGATCTTGTCTGCATATCCAGCAAAGTATCTCAGTGTCTTTATAGTTCCTTGGAGGTCCACAAACAGGGTGGGCAGGAAAGGCTTCCCACTGTTCAGCGACTCAATAGTCTGAAGAGAGACGAGGGAGACGGTTGAGAAATATGTGATATAACCTTGTGATCCTCACATAATTCCATACTGTTCCATCCTTTACACTCACCCATGAGTGAAATGTGACACTAAGATAACACTAAACTACAAATACAGCCCCTCAGCTACAGTTACATGTTCTCTTTGAGGCAAGGAAAATCTACGATTCTCAAGCAGTGAGGCAGCTGAAAGTGCTTTGCAGAAGGCATGAAACGTGTTAAAAGAAAATAATCTGAATAAGAAGAAAATGAAAATCTGCAAATAAACAGACAAACAAATAACGGTAACAGTATAATTTCAGAGCACTGATAGAAATGTCAGACAGAAGAGAACGACTTCTAGGAAAGAAAATTTAATATTCTCCATGTTAACTGAAGATTCTCAACACTCATCCACTTACTGCGAGATAGACGCTGTCCCGCTCCACCAGGTCAGCCAATTTGGACAGCAGTCGACCCCTCTCAGATGCATCCATCCTTCGCCATACAGAGCCCAAAGAAAAGGCGAGACGAGCGGCTTGCACTGCCTTGTCGACATCAGCCTACAAGAAAAAGAAACATTTGCATCAAATCAAACGTCTACCTAATGAAATCTGTTTTTACATCTTCGATGTCTGCTGGTCATTATTTTGCGGAACATTGATAAAAATGAACTCTGCATTTCTGCTTTTCTTCAATTCTTTGGATGCAAACAGTTCACTCGCGCATAAAAAAATAAAATAAAATAAAATAAACACTTTCAGTTGCAGAGATAACAAAACAACTGAAACTGTTATTGTCAAACAATCCACTGATAAAAATTTAATTTACTGGAGCAATTGATGCTAATTTACACCACATTTTAGAAGGAAATGTAGTACATCTTATTATAACTATTGATTTTTTTGTAAAAAAAATTATAGATAACATATAGATAATGTATTCGTATAAATGAAACCACCCAATAGTATATGAATTAGTTCAAATTTGTGTCCACTTGGCCAGCTTCATGACAAAATATATAGCTGTGCATTAATAATACTTATCTAAAATCATACTAATATAAATCTATATATAATAACAAGGGTAATTCTGTATACCCTTGATTCTGTAAATATACTTGAATTACATTTTTATCTTAATCTTAATTACATCCAAATGTACTTTAAGCATCATTATACAATTTCTTCAATGCACAATGTGACCTACTGTAATGGAAGGTTTTATATAGGAGGGAAATAAATCCTCCAGCAGTCGAGTAAGACTACCCTGTTTTTGCTGTATTTACCTTCTCTGCTTCTTGAACTTCGCAGATCTGCTCTCCAGTAGCTGGGTTGTAGACGGGGAAGACCTTCCCACTGACAGAGTCCTGCCACTCATTGTTGATGAAAATCTGAAGAAGAAAATGTCAGTGTTTAGCATTTCACTAATAGATACCTTACATGTCTTATTCAAACCTGAACTAGTTTGTTCAGCAAAAAAACACAGTTTAGAAACAAACTGAGCTTGAGTGGGAGATAATGACAGCCTTTTTCATTTTTAAATATTTATGTTATTTTACGTAATCATTTCATTACACCATGTTCGCTGCAGAAATGTCCGGCTCGCTTTCAGGCTCTTGTGTAAGGGATATGGGAGAATCTCTGGAAATCTGGACAGAGATTCCTGCCTGTCCAGCATTGCTCCCTGGGGAGTGCTCCACCATCCAGACAAAGGGGGTGGGGTGGAGGGGTGCGGGGGTACAGATAAATCCCTATCAGACACCAGACCCCCACCCACCTACCCACCCCTCCCCAACACAGAGACACACGTTTCACAACATCACTGCTTGTTTACGAGATCATAAAACACGTGCTGCGCTTGGTTTCTGTGATGCGTTAAAGCAAGTCTTCCGTTAAACAACCGCCTGGGATTCCAAACAGGACATATTCGACATCTATTGAGACCACAAGAAAAATAAATGTTTACAGAATCACCAGACTCAGAATCAAGTCACTGAAACAAGAGCAAACTCTCCATTCGCTGAAGAAAAGTGGGACAAAAGGCTAGGTGTGATTTGAAATTGTAGATGCACCTTTTGCATGTTAAGTCTGGAACAAAAGTCTCTCCCTGTGACATGTTTAGATCCATTAGGCAGACTACTCACACACTGTTTTTAATGGCTGTCAGTCTGTCTGATAGATAGAGTGCAAGGAGAACATCTGTTGGCACAAATCCCTCTGTGTATACATATGCTCTTACCGTCCTTCTACTTTAGAGGGGTTCTGATGCACTGAGAGCAAACCTGAGATCAAGGTTCAAGTATCCCGCTGGCCTTAGCCTTCCTAAACTCTCCAACATGTTTACCTCCATAAACGCTGAGCTTTAAGTACTATTTAATTGGCTGTAAACTGTTAGCTGTGTTTACTTTCAGGCTAGTATAAAATACCAAGAAAACTGCCTCCCTCCTCCTTATCATTCCCACGGCTCACTGGCTCATAATGCGACTCTGCATATGATTAACTCGCATGCAGATGTTCAAGGTGTTCAGCATCGCTGTGCAGCAATGCATAGAGAAATACTGTATAAGCTCATTCCTTTGTAGCGGTCACCCTAAAACCATCCCCCACAGGCCAGAGTGACTTCTCTCTCTCTACCAGCCCAGTATTCTCAGGCGCCTTCCATCAGAGGCCACCTTTAATCTGCTGCTCATTAAGAGCACTTCATAAAATTGTCAGTAACGATAAGGAGCAGAGGGCCAGCTAGAAAAACAAAAAGTCCTGTAGAGCACTGAATTAGTTTTTAAATTTATAGGGGCCACTGAAGTGGGGCGCCTTAAATCAGAGGAGCCCCCTGACAGCCACAACAGTCCAAGCAAGAATGCAGACCGTGGGTAGCTTTATGCATGGCGTAACCCCTCTCACAAGATGCTGCTAAAGGAGAACGGATGAAGCACAAGAACAGTGGAGCAGGCCCCACCTAAATCACGGCCAGAAAAGGACAACTGTCAGCCGTCGTTTGGCTCGGCCCTCTCGCTGGGCTCGGACTGGTGTTAGACTTTTGTCTCATTCCATTGAGAGACTTGATTAAGATGACAGGCTGGAGTAGTAAATCAACTCTCAAGGTTTCTTAAAATTGCTTTTAGGATCACTTGGACGAGGGGCAAAGAACGCAAGGATGAAAAAACAAGTGCAAGGGTGCACATTTTCAAATGACTAATAGTGTTTTCTTTCCCATTCCCTGCGGGGTCGTTACTATCACTTCACAGGACGGTTTCATGTTTATGAAAGCCTGCGTTTTCACTCAGTACTTAGGATTAACTTAGTATCTGCAGAGATGATGAGAACAAAGTCAAAGTAAACAATTTTCTACTCTTAAAGTTAAGCCAGTACTGTGCGTGTCCTACATTTTCTTTTAAACCACAGTTATGAAAAAGTTTTGAACAATCAAGTCGTGGAGTTTTTTTGTACTGCTGCATTAATTTGAACAAACATTAAAATTGACACAGAGCTGTGATATGCGATGCCTGACGCAGAACAAGGAGGCCTGATGTGGATGAGAGCGAGGCAGTAAGCATATAGGTCAAGACTTTCTGCATGGGTCACAGGGCAGCTGCAAACATTTAGCAACTCCCATGCTTTTCTATAAAAGCTGTCAGTCACATCATCCAGAGAGCCTGGGGACAATAAAAAGACATGACAAAAATAGAATCAAGATTTGCTCATCTTGCATGTATATCGTTCATTTTTTTAATGTTTTGCGTGATATTAGCGACAATTTATCTTATCCGAATGTTCTGTAACGGGAAGTAAGAAAGGCCAAAATACTTTCTGTGGCCAAAAAAACATCTGTTTGGCTCTTCGCTTCCTCTGAAAGCTCAGATGCTAACGGCTGAAGGAATATGTAAGGCTTCTCAGTTGTACTTTTTAAAGCGAGGGGGGTAGAGAGAGACTTAGGGGTGTGTGTGAGGGTTTACGTGTGTGTTTATACACAACACGCCAAGATTCCACAGCCAGACGGATCCTACGGGCACCTGCAACACTCGTCTGCACAGGAAGTTTCATATCCTCCCCTATCACAGGACCTCTATTTCCTCTCCTTTTCTGGATGGGATTCAGGAGTCTTATAATTACTACTGTTACAAGTGACTGGAGAGCATGTGAAAGTGGAGACCAGCTGGTGTTTTTCCTCCTATTCCTCTCCACATGTCTGACACCACGGAGCCTTCGTGTTTTTCGTTCACACACCGGCACACAATGCCACCCTGCACTCATGGGTTTGGCGAGGGCGACCTCGCTGTCACTGACTGGCGAACGTCTTTGTCTCGCCAGTATGTGTGGGCAACCGGGAAAAGCTGTTTTCAAAGTTATGTGAGAAACTAACGCAATGCAAACAACTACATTTTTAAAAAAAAATATTGGTTATGGTTTAACTTTATATATATATAAAATAAATGCACATTTTAAGACAGTGGTTAGTTAAGCCTGTTCTTCAATCAGTATGAATCATGAATTCCTACACATAACCTCAACATCAACAGAATACACCACCTTAAATATTTACTACACACAAACATATTAGAGCTTCCTAATGAAAGACAGAGCAATATACCAAGGCTACATGCTGTTTTATTTCCATGAATCAACAATAAAACTAACCTCTCCTCTCACTACTGGTGTTTTTTTACCATCCTAGTTTTGATGGGTTTCCTGTGTACTTAACCATTCTTTAAATTTCAGGTCAAGGGAGTATTTAAAAGCTCTTTTTTTTTTAAAACATAGTTTTACTAAAGGGATCACTGGTCAAAGAGGAAGTCATTTATAAAGAAATGTCATGCTTTCTCACAAATAAACATCTAGAAAAGCACTCCTCACGCGTCTTCAACTCGCCACAGAAACAGCCTATGGCAACAGATTTATGAAGCCAAGTGTTTTTCATAATGACACCGTAAGGATTTACACGTTCCTTGTCAAGAGGGCTGCAAACTGAAGGTATGGGAAGTTAACAGGGCAACCTCGCTGTCACTGCTCTTCCTTAAACAGTGATTAAGAGACAGGGGACACAATGTTGACGTGTCTGCTAAGATGATAATTTACACTCGCTGCACAAGCGGGCATTTCACACTGATGGACATATTAATGGCAGTGCACACTTACCCTGTCACAATCAAAGAGATGTGTTTCAGAGAGTATGTGGCCATGTGTGTGCGAACAAGGAGATTGTGTAAGCAAAGGCACATAAGGGAAGGAGGGGCTCTTGCTGTGCTCCTTGTGATAAATCATTTAGTTGCACAGTATCCGCTAACTTTGGCTCTGTTTGATCTTGATCGCAGTAAGATGGTGGTTTTGAAGTGAAATACTGCAGAACTGCAGGTCAGGCTCTGGAGAGGCAGGGCCACTAACCCACACAGTGAGACAGGGTCATAATTTACACCCTGGTGGACAGCACCTAGCATCGGGGAGCCCCAAGACTCCATCTGTACTATCTCAATCAGTGACAGATTGATGGAGCCTCTTATTCATCCAAACTGAGTGGATGTCTCGGCATAGAGTGCTTTACAAATACACAGGTCTCTAGCAGACCGATTCAGCACAGGTTCCTACGGTGAAAGTGCACTAATTCCACCATGAGCAAAGCAACAAAGAAAATTTATAACTGTTGATTAGATTAACAGATCTGTAACTCAGACAGTAAACAAGGTTGCTGAATCTGATCTGTGAATCTGGTACTGGTTAATTCCCTATTAGGGCTCCAATGAAAACCAAATTAAAACACATCTTAAAGTATACATTCTTATCAGCCAAGCATCACACTAACATTTCTGGATCATATTAGTTTTTTTTTTTTTTTTTTTTTTAAAGTTTAACAAAGACTAATAAAAAGGTGCAACGTGTTTTCCCTACATTTTTACCACATTGTACCACCATGGTACCACATTTTGTAGACAGTTCCTTCAGAGCAGCAGCAACATTATTTTACATTCTTGTTAAATTTGTCCCATTGAGTGTCTGGTTTAACAACCCATTATCACTGAATAGTGTAAAACCCCCACAGAGGGCAGAGGTATCACCTGCTAAAAAGAGCACAAAAACAGTCTCCTTAATTATTCATAAACCAGAGTCTCTCTTCTTCACTTCTGCCACAAGTGAAAATCGACAATAAATAGCTCTCATCGCTCTCTTATTTATTGCTTCCTTTGTGGTCCTATCAACCTTTAAACTGTTTCAGTCTCGTAACCCAGCTGTTGGAGATTTCTAGCGATAGAAATGTGGGGGTAGGGGATAGGGCGAAAAAGTTCTCCTCGCGGTTTTCGCCACAAGAAGAGACGTGAATGAAAATGACTTATTCTCACGGGGATGTCAATAAACTAATAACAGAAGTCCTATTTTATATAGATGCACGCAAAACGAAAGATATCTTAACTGATACAATCACACAACGTGCCTTTGACGACGGCAGTTCATGACTCGGTGAAAAGGACAAGGGGCAAACCTTGATTGCAATAAGCCTTTGTTATCACATGCTTCCCTGTAATAGAAGGACATTTGTTAAGTCATGATACCGTACCAGCCATATCTCTGTTCCCAGGGTCATCTGGAGTAAACTTTGTATTACAAAACAAAGAAAACTTGCTGTGACATGATGACTAAAATGTCAAACTAGAACAGGCTTCATATTGCCTTCATTGCAGAAAAGATGTTTTTAAACGAAATATAAAAGAAAGGGACAGTGAACAATGTTGGCTGTTTCCCGTGCAGTCAGTGGGGTGGAGAACAGGAACAGGGTGTGAGGAGAGCCCACGCCAGGAGTGCCCATAAATCAGAGCCCTTCTGCCCCCTATGTCCACCAAACCAACAGGGACTGGATGATCCAAATTCCTGGGGGTTAATTCACCAAGTCGCTCCCTAAATTTCCTCCTGTACACCGTTCTTTCCACCCCTTTAACTAACACTCTGCACTGCGAAGGAATGGAGACCTTCCACCAAGACACTGCCTGTGCAACATGTACTGTCCTCTTCACAGTGCAGCAGCAGCGTGCCCTTTGCACTTAAAACACTGAGCTATGTGTTAACACAGAGCAATTATAGCAGCGAATGAACTTCCACCACACTATCATTAATCTGTCCTCTATGAGATGTGCCCTTTAATCTCGCAATCATAAAAACACTTGTTCTGCAGCGAAAAGAACGTTTCAGTAGCAACAAACTGCAGCAGGCTACATTCTGGCTGGTAAGACTGATGACGAGACCTTGAACAAAAAAAAAAATGTTGCAAGAACACCAAAGGAAATGTATGTGATCTCTATACTATAGTAACGTCAAAATGTACTCATGTCTCCATGGTTTTAAAAACATGTGAAGACACTGTAGGCATTCATCAAACTGGAAAAAAATAAATAAATATTAGGCCTATTTTTACATGTGTGTGACTGGCTCAACATTTGCAGTGGCTGGAGACCCACATTCAGCGCTTAACAGATGAATTACTGATTCATTTTTGCAAAAGTATATTAACTCCTATGTATTTTTCGGAATGAGGAAATGATGAGGCTCATCGCTAAGGATTAAAGTTTTTTCTTTTTGTATTTTCAATATGGTTTGTTTCAGGGATCAAATGAAGTTCTTTGTTTGACTCATACTTCTTTCTCCAGCTGTTTCTGCATCCCCTTTCTTCCACCCACACACTTCTGGCTGTAGAGCAATCCAAAACTGCTCTGAAAACACATTCTCCACAACATGCATTTTGACTCTAAACAATGTATTCACTAAACCAACTGCGTGTTACATAATGACGGAGCAAAGCCTGATTGGATTTGCTTTTGCTGACTATTATTTAGACACTAAAAACCTGTGCATTCATCACTGGTGCCATTAAAAAAAAAAAAAAAAAAAAAAAGTATTTTGGCTGCATTTGTGTCAGTTCTTTCTACTGATGCCTAATTTTACAGTAAGAAGATCAAATCACAGTAAATTCACTCACTGAATCCTCTAACATTTAGGGGGAAATGGAAGAAGGAGAAAGACTTGGTTCAAATCGTGCAGAAAAATCTTAGTTAAATATTAATCTTTTGTTATTTTTATTTTATGGCTTTAAGTCCCTCTAAAACTACATCTCATTAATTGGCTTTCCTTGCAACTACCTGAGATGATATTGGCCTGTGTGTGCAACGTAGGATAAAAAATAAAATGATATAATAACCTTTAGAAAAGTGACTCAGCGTTGCAAATTTGTACTAGGTTTAAGTCTTCACTTTGCCACTGAGTGCGTTCCTAAAACATACAAACTATGATATGCTCTTTGTCAGCGTATTATTTGAATCCGTCTACTAAAATGTTGTATGAACAATTATAAAACACCGTAGCCACAAGAATAATCAGTCATCAAACTTAATCATAATAGGTCTCTACAGTAGAGTAATCACGTTTTTAAAGTAAACCATAAATAGTTTTCAGTCAGTTCAGTTTTTTTCAGAAATACACATATCTATAATATTTATAAAATGGGTTATATCACTTATATATTAGATCTGGTTCATTGTAATAGTACCTTGCTGGAGCTATTGGTAATTTAATGATCTATACTGAGCACGTGCGGACGCAAAGAAAACTTTCCAAAACCGTGCAGTTGTCAGCGCACAGGTTTTTACTTTAAGATTAAAAATTATAATAATAATAATAAAAGTTCTGCTGGAGAAGTTTATCAGCTCCAGTCCAGCTCGAGCTACGCAGTCCGACACTGAAGCTCCAGCTCCTGACACACAAACCAAGTTTAGTTCTGACACATTCCTCTAAGTTTTGGTTTGAGATCAGACGTCAGCTCGAAGAAGGAGCCGAGTCGCTGCGCGCAAAGTAAACTCAAGTCGGTCGGCGGCGGAGTGTGGAGAGAAACAGACCTTGGTGTACTTGATCTCCGGGTTAGGCACCGGTGAGGGCATCAGCTGGAGGGATGCCATGAGAGCAGCGGGGTCGCTCTTCACCTCTCCGGGAATCTCGATCTTACTGGAAGTCATCACGGCCGTCTCTCCGCTCGTCTGCCTGCTGCGCCTCTCTGGGTTTTTTCAGCAGATTTCTGATTGGGATTTTGGGCTCCTTCCTGGGTTTATAGCCAGGTGTCAGCCGCGGTTCATTTTCATTGGGCAAAGAAAAGGGCTGTCCTTTTGAAAATTAAATTCAAGCATTTACATAAACGACCTCAGCCATGCGTGTTAAGGAGGAGGAACACAGCCACCCCACCCACCTCACACTCCCGGTGCACTCAGTTTCCACTGCTTTGCTCAACAACAGCAAACGCTTTTCTGGAGTAATCCATATAGTTTTAAAAACTCTGTAACTTTATCAAAGTTCGGAATTGATCATAAGTTTAATGTTGTCTTTACTCAGTGGGCCTAATAATTCAGTAAACTGAAAATACTGTAGTTTAAATATTTCTAAAAGGCCTGTTTGGTGAAACACACTATAGTTCCACAAACTCACTGAGGCATATTATCCTAATGAAATCTAAACATTTATTTGGCAAAACAAACACACCACAAGGTCATTTAGATTCTGGGGCTTACACATAATCTAGGTGGAGTTTGCCCTGTTAACAGTGAAATGCCCATGTCCCAGAGCAATTTAATGATTTTCTTTTTAGATTAAAAGTTAACTCATTTTCTTCTAGATCGTGTCACAACCGCAACAAATGAATACATAAAAATATAAACTCACACCATCATTAACCATTTCCTGTGACTTTAAAGGTGTCACACCACTTCTCGCTACCACCCCGTGGTCTTCTTATTTGCCTAACACAACCTCCCCACGGTCTGAGATGTTATGTAAATGTAGACTACAGGGATTGCTGCTACTTGCTGGGGTGTTGTTGGCACAGATTTGTCCTGCAGGTGATAATTCCTTCCAGCGCCTCCTTTAAACTTCCCAATAAACATCCACCAATTAGCTGTGAGCGAGGCTGTCTCAGAAAACTGAGAGAATTAAAGCAAATCCACGCATGTATTAACACATCCACAACAAATGCGTATCCTAACACTTTCCTGAAACCACTGGGGTAGGAGCAGCCAAGAAGTTACAAGCAAATAAGAAGGTTGCTTGATGTGGTTAGAAATGTAAAGAAATAGACGATGAGTCAAAATATAGATGTGGTCTCTAGAATAAAACTAATCTCAAGCTTTAAAGGGTCAGCTATTTGCGCAGGCTTTACGTCTTAGATTTAATAATCTGAGCCTCTTGACAGGACAAAGGAGTTTGGAGACAGATGTAGGTCCATAATTTGCAAATCCCCGGAGGATGCTTTTTCTCCATCAGCACATCAACCTTTTTTCACAGCATGGGCGACACTCTCCAAGTGTCTGTTTCACATCAAAGAGGACGAGCCTGAAACGGTGACATTGATTAATGGATTCAAAACATCCCATCCTCAGCCTGTCGCCTCACCTTTTCACAAAGCACAGTGAACGGAAGATAAGACATACCGGAGAGACGGTGTGACAAACTCTGGCCGGCACTTCAAATGTATTCATGGAGCTCCCTCTGTTGGATGAAGTGCGCCTCGGACGCTGCAAGGTAACACACATCTGCTGAGATCAACGCAACAATATATTAAAAAAATAAATAAAAAACACACAGTTTAATAAGGCGAATGGCGTGTTGACGGTCACAAGAGATGGTATAAAATTAGAAAAGATGACCAGAAGAAGTATATCTGGACTCAATGCAGCGTGAGGAATAGTGAATGAAAAGTTTATAAACTTTAAAGTGACGAAAAGTGAGAATCTCCCCGAAATATAGGATCTCCTCGATAAGAGTTTTAAAATAATGCTGAGGGGGAAATGCAAGGGAAGAGTAGTTTTTGCTGTTACTTTACTGACACACATAAATTTATGGCCTTTGATCGTGTTTTCCCACAGATGCTGGTAGGCATCCATACCTAAAGGGTAATTGTACAGCTTAATGCAAATTGCTGACTACTGGAAGAAAAAAGCAAAAATACACCTTAGACAAAGCGCTTGATAATTAACTGGTTAGATCAGAAATATAGTTCTTATTGTCTTATTTTTAATGCCACCATTAAACTATTTATAATGGACTTCTATGGTGAAGTGTTGGTCTATATTATCACTGTGGATTAGTTTCCCCAGTTTGCTCTGACGTTATTATTTTTTGTGACTTTTATTATTATATTACATTTTATTTTTTAAAAGAGACATTTAAGCTACTCTCTGATATAAACTGGTTGGGCTCATCACTTACTAATTAAGATAAATGTAGGGCGATCATTGAAAGAAAAACTAATTTACAACAAAAAACCCTGACTCGACGTTTTCATCAAACATGTGCGCCAGTTTTTGCTTTTATTTCTTTTATTTATTTATTTATTTATTTTTTAACATGCACGAAGCCAATGCAGACATTGTACTTCCCCAAATATGCCTGACCTTTGCATGAATAACTGAATTTTTTATATATTTGTTTGACCAGCTTTGAACTGAATAAGTGCGTACAAGTGGCGGCTAGTTTATTTATTAGGAAATTAGACTTTTCATCTATGAAAACTAATGAAAGCAGGCTCTGTGTGTGTCTTTTAATTCAACTTTCCAGAGGGACGTTAATGAGTTCCTGAGATTTGTAGTTATGAATCGAGAGATCTGACTACATTATATGTTAGGAAAAAATAAAATAATCTTATCTTATCTTATCGCCAATGCATGCTGTTTTATTTTTATCCTTTATTTGATTGATTTCAATTTATTTGGAAATCGCATATACTAGTTGTTACATCTTAAAGAGAAAACAACAACTTTCAAGTGTGATTACAAACTGATTCCACACAAATATTTTCCGGAGCTTCTAGGTCTGGGTGGCAGTGAAATAACTTCCACATGCTAATAAAAAGTGGACCTCTTGTGGTTGCAGAGGGAACAGATGCAGAAAGCTTAACGAGCCTGTGAGCCTGCCGTGGGCTGCACGGTCCGAGCTCACCGAGTGGGAGGCGACAACCTGCACCGACAGTTACGCAGAGACTCCCTCGTAGTTGTTAGCTGTTTGTTGTGGTCGGAGGAAGACATCAAGGAGCAGCAGGAAGAAAAAAAATGGAAAATGTGAGCAGGAGGAAGATGAAGGAGAGATTTGGCCTGAGGCGGGACATCTTTAAGGAGTTCCTGGCGGAATTTCTGGGGATATTTGTCCTGATAGTGAGTACCTCCCTCTGCACCTGTCATCCAGCTTAAACAGCCGCTTCAAAGCTGTGAACCAATATGCTAATAAGATGTCAAACCGGGTCTTTGGGGACTCTGACAGATGTCTCTCATATGTCTCATATGTCTCTATTAACAGATAAATTCCGGAAATAACAGACTTATTCTTTCATGTGTTCAGCTGGAATTTGCTCCTGACAGACTGTTTGTAGAAATCATAACAAGATGTGATTAATATGGGATTGATTTTTTCTTCATAGTTCGTCCAAAAGTGGATAATTATAATAAGAATAAGAATAACAAAAATATTAAGTCATTTCCACACAACCTGGATCTAACACAATTAACATCAGATTCAATTGAATATAGCGAATAATTATATTTATTTGCAGTTTGTTTCCCCCACTGTTTTTCCATCAGTTACTCACTTAAAGAGGTGCTGACTTTTTAATTATTAGCCTATATGTTCCTGGTCTGGAGTATCCTCGCCTTCACCTGTCAGCCCTGAGCAACAGTCTGCTTTAATGCCTGAGATGGCACATCAGAGGAGGGATACAGCTTCCAAACCAGCCCTTTTTATGTTTGGATGACTGCTCTTGCCTCAACACGTTTTTTTCCTCCCCTAAATTACTTGTGCCTTCTACCTAATAAGAGGGGGATTAATTATTGTTTCCAGCGCCAAATTGGACAAATTGTCTGTGGCAGTCGGAGGCTGTTGGCGGACAAGAGGGCTAGTGTTAATGGCGGCTATAATTGGAATAATTACAAACAATGAGGCTTTCTACCTCCACTCTTTGTGTTTTTGTTCTTGTCTGTGTCCCAGCTCTTTGGATGTGGTTCAGTGGCCCAGACGGTGCTGAGTAAAGGGGCTCTCGGGGAGCCACTCACCATCCACATTGGTTTCACCCTGGGAGTCATGATGGCGGTCTACATGGCAGGGGGAGTGTCAGGTAAAAGTTGCCCACATCTGCAACTCACATATATCAATGTAAAAGACAAAGGCTTTGAGTTTTCAGTCAGAGAAACATAAAGTCAGTTCATCTGATACTCCAGCTTTAAATTACTTTAAATTAACTCCATATTAAGGTTGCTGATTGATACTGATGTCTCATCAATTAGTTAACTAAGTGTTTCCACTCCGCTTTCCAGCATGCAATTGCAACAATAATGCCAATTTGTTGAGTTATTTTATCTGGTTCCTGAAAGAAACACAAGAAACAAAGTTACTTGATAGTTCAGCCTGTAACTTGTTTGTCTGTGGTGGAGATGTACTCATCAGTCTAAGATGTTTGTGTTGTCTTTGAATTACTCAATTTCACTGTTGTCTCCATCTTTACATTAAAAAAAATATATATATTACAAACATATACACCTCCTTTCTGATCAGGGACTTATCTGATTACTGATACTAACTGGGAAAGTGGATTTTAGTAACCTAATTTCCATTATTTAATTATCCTCTCTAATATGCTAAAATTTCAGTGTAATAGTGATGGAGATACTGTCTCCTGATGTCCAAATGGAACTTTATCTGGTGCATTCTTTGAGGATTAGTGCAAGAAGAGCCCTCTGTGCTTTCCCTGCAGTGATAGGGACAGGATGGGATAGTTGTTAAATGTCACAGTGCTTCTCATGGGCTTCCTGAGCCAAAATGGTGAGTGTCCATTAATCAGCAATTAAGGTATTCAGTATGTCAAGGGTAACACAGTGCAGACTCTGCAAGTTGTTGTATAGTCACTTCACCACTTTGGGGTGGAAAAAAGCACCATTAAAGCTGAAACTAGATATTATATAAAAGTGGCGTCTAATGGCATAATAGCTACTGAATGGAATAGTTTTGCGTGTTTCTGGCTCTGTACAATGCCATCACCTCTAAAACAGACTAACTAATATGTTATATAGTGCTCAGTTGAACTTTACAAGTGCAAAAATGACTGAGGGCTACATGTGATTGCAGGCAACTGCAACAAGTTTTAAGGAAGTTACTGTCCTAGTCAAGAAATAGTCTGAGAATTTTTTTTTATACAGATTAGTCATAACAGGCTCATTAGTTGATTGTATTTTTATGCTAAGCTAAGGTATACTTATATTTAATGGAAAGACATGAGAGTGGTGTTAACATTATACATCTACCTCTCAGAAGAATGTGAATAAGTGCATTTCCTAAAATCTAATGGTGAACACTTATGTGGTGGTTTTCTCCCACAAGCCAGGTATATGCTTATTTGTCAGATTTTCTCCCTACACTGTAACCTACACCGTTGCCTGTCGCTAACCTCCCCAGAAACTAGCACACCAATAGATAACTGTAAATGTTTACACCGGCGTAGGTCACCTGCATAAGCTACCACATGGGCATAGATCCATTACAGGAGGATACACCAAGACCAAAGCCCTTTACAGTGTTTCTCCCATCCACACTTTCACACAAGTTGTGGCAGAGTTGCCATGTTACGTGTTTACATGCCACTCGGAGCAACGTTTGTTTCGGTGTCTTTCCCATGCACACTTCTATTGAACCACCAACCCTGCAGTGAATGGACGTCACTCTGTCAGAGTCACAGCAGCCCAATGTCAAACTATTCTTATAAAACCTTTACAAATGCACTTCATATGGAGATACTATATAGGAACTAGTATGTTTGATGAAATGAGACATTATTCTGTTCACAATGAGCGAGAAGTAAATCACTATTTTGTTGTTATCAGTGGTGGTTGTGATGATTCTGGCTCACGGTTCAGTTTTATTTGAGCTACATATTTAATAGGAGGCATTGTAAAGCTTCAGAAGAATAGTAGAAAAGCCTGAGGACAGAGAGGTTAATATATGGAGAGCTTTTGCTTGCATGACTGGGCCATTCAGCCCCGGGGTCCACAACTCAGTGGGAAGCTTCTGTCCAACGACATCTCTGAAGATGATCATAGGTATTGGACTAATGAGCTTTACTGGGGCATGGGTCTCTGGAGAGGAGGGGGTCAGGTGTGACAAGCCTGGCTTTCTAGGCTTCCCTGGCAGGGCGGCCCCATAGGAGAAGAAAACACAATTGTTTTCACTTTGTAGTCTCAGATTTTAGATGACAGTGTACCGTAAGTGTGACACATCATGGTCACTCTAATGACCTGCAGTCTACGTGTGCCTTAAGCAGATTCAAGCAGATTATGTCAGATGTAATTCAGACAGGCAGGTCTGGCTGGTTGTCGTGGTCAGTGTTTGTGAACAGGATGGGGAGATTAACAATGGGCGCATGGCTGATACCCCCAGTGGTGTTACCACATCGAGGTCAAAGCCAAGATCCCAGAGTGTTAAATAAATGACCCCACACTGCCATCACTGCCCACAAACAATTGGCTGGAATGTGTTCAAACACGCCTCTTCAAGACAATGCAGAATGGAGCAAAACAGATCGACACAAACCCAGTGCCCTTTGTTTGAAAGTATCCTTAAAGTTTGACTGAATAAGTACCGCAGCGTTTGACGACAGGCGTGACACGATCAGGGAACCTGCTTCTGACCTTCTTAATCAACTGCAAAAAGAATTTACCTCTTCAAGACACTTTTAAGATGCACGACACAATCGTCTTCCTCAACTTGGTTTTAGATAAGGAGACCTTTAATTTCAAGCTAAAAACTATTTAAAGTGGAGCTCCACCTAAATTGCTCATCAAAGTTCTTACATGATAAACTGCCTCATATCAGTCAACAAAGAAGAAGACTGTGTGGAATCAAAAAAAAGATATTTAACTTCTGCTCCAGTTTTAGGACATTTTTTTAAAATGTTTTTCCATCCATTGTTGGGCACTTATATTTTATGTTGGTACCCTAATCACTTTTTTTTTTGTCTCACTCTTCTTTTAAGGCTTTACTTTCTGCTAAAGATTTCTGATTTTGCTCGTCTTTCTGATGTATTGATCCAGGAGCCCATGTGAACCCTGCAGTGTCTCTGGCAATGGTGATCCTGGGGAAGCTGCCCCTGAAGAAGTTCCCCGTGTACGTGGCTGCACAATTCCTGGGAGCGTTTGCTGGATCCTGTGCTGTCTATGGATTTTATTATGGTGGGTGTAAAGATCATCACTGCTCCTTTAGGAGACAGCTTTGCGTAATAAAATGTCTGACTTAGTAGTAAAACAAGAAAGTATTAGAGGAGTTTGTATGCATTAAATACAGAAATCCATATTTCTTGCATTTTCTATTCCACAGATGCTTTGATGGACTACACCAACGGAGAATTTGCAGTTACTGGTGCAAATGCCACAGCCAACATATTTGCATCTTATCCCGCAAAACATCTATCAGTCTTAAATGGGTTTATTGATCAGGTGAGACTTACTTGTAATTTAGTTTTATGATGTAAATGTTTCCGACTTTCAAAAATGAATGCGCACATTGTGGGTATACATGTGTCTTGAGTATGTAATGTGCTTACACACACAGGTAAGCAAGCACAGTTTTGCATCTAATCTGAAATATTAGCTGTGAATGGCTTTGCCTCCTTTTTAAAGTGAATTATTGATGTCCGCTGGCAAACAGGAACATTTATGTACATGGAAGCCACTGGAGCATACAGAGATGCATGTGAGCTTGCATTTAGCGCAGTCGTGGGCACGAATGCAAGAAAGAACGGCCTTGTGAATTGTTTGCGGATGCGTGAACAATTCTGCTTTGATGCTGAGAATAACTACCATCTGTTCTGGGAGCGTGTAAGGCGAGATGAGCGTTGTAGTTTGTGCAAACCCAGCGAAGGGATTAAAGTCATCAGTATTTTATTATGTTTATTAACTACGTATATCAACTTTTTTGATATAATCAAAGCAGACACAGTCCGAAACATTAATAATCAGTCAGTTGTCATGTAATAAAATAACGGCATGTTCTGATCGCATGTTTTCACTTTTGCTGTTTGGATATTTACACCGCTTCTTCTGAAATAGTAGTAGAGAAAGACAAGATTTTTAATATACAGCCATGCAGGGCTGTATAGTAAAGCTGCCTCATGTAAACAGAAACCAGGGGAAAGGGGAAGCCCCTTAATAAGCTTAAATAAATCACAGGGCAGAGGTCACAGCTGATGAAGTGTCTCAAAACAACCTCTAATAACATCAATAGCAACAATGATAAGAACAACAATAAGGAACTATTTTGGGGCAACTGCTGTTATGCTAATTACCTGACACATTCATTTTGAAGGTTATTGCAACTGGCTCCCTGATCCTGTGCATCTTGGCCATCACTGATAAGAGGAATATTGGCGCTCCAAAAGGCATGGAGCCTCTGTGCATCGGCCTGATCATTATGGCCATCGGCGTGTCCATGGGTCTGAACTGTGGCTATCCAATCAACCCAGCACGAGACCTTGGCCCACGGCTCTTCACGGCTGTGGCTGGGTGGGGCATGGAAGTATTCAGGTAATTTTCATCAAGAAACAAAAAAAAAAAAAGGAGTTTCTAAAAGTATTAAATTAACAAAAATGAAAATTTTAAAATAAATTATGTTCTGAGGTCCATTATATGCTGCAGCATTTACACCCGCCATGGTCTGATCTTTAGTTCATTCAGTGTGTAATATAAGAAGCTGACTGTAAGCAAGGGGCTGGGTCTTCCTTATCCCGCATGAAGAGCTGCATTTGTAGCACCACCGTGACTCTCTTGACAGTCTGAATGAATATTTCAAATACAATGTTAGTATTTCCTGCATTTTGAAAAAGGTCTGTGGGATTTAAGTGAGCGGGAAGAGATTCCATGCAGATAGATATGAAATATTCAGCGTTTCGTTGCTGAAATGGCACAATTGTATGTGCTTCAGTCTTTCTTCCTTTTATTCTTACCCTGTTACCTCACCTCTTCCTGCGTCTGTGTTTTTATATCTAGTTTATAATCAGAAAGAAGTCACCCCTGCAACAGACATGGATAATGCAAAAGTATTCTTACCTTACAGATTAAACATCTTGTAACATCGTTCAAATTCTTTGTGTATTTTACACAAGAGCATTTAATATTGGCAAAGCTCTAGAGTGGAGCTCCTTTTGGAAGAGGTTATGTTAGAAAGGGTTGCTTAAATTAAATTTGCCGTTTCTTAACTTTCTTATTTAAATGCACTCTGCTGAGGTTTAAGGTTTTGTACGTCTCACACGCTGTAATAGAACACAAATGAGAGCACACATGCATGTAGGTTCATCCATCCATTAACTATACGTACTTGCAGCAGTGGTTCTTAAAGTTGGGTCCCTAGGGGTCCCTTGTCATGGGAATGGCTAACTAATTTAACAAATCGCTTAATAATTGATAAATCAGTACTGGCTGATAAAAATGGTGTACATACACGTAAACACTGGTTCTGCTTTCCTATGCAATCAGGCAAACACGCTGTGGTCCTTATTCCTTCATGCTTGCTTTGAGTCATGTTGTGACACATCGTGTCAATGTTGCTACAGCAACTGTTGATCAATCGACACTGTGATGATATTCCAATAATTGTTAGTTATCTACTTGGAAGTTGTGCATGAAGAAAAAAAATCTTGAAGCTTGAACCATCATCAAGTGACAGACATACACTTACTCGCCAGTTCTTTAGGTACACTGGTGAAAACAACAGTCCCACACTAAATCTTAGCTTCATGAAAGTTATGGTATTCAGCATTTGTTTAAAATGACTGAGAGAGCCATTGTATTGTGTAGTGCTGACACATGTTTCTATTATTTTGACAGCCTCATTTTAGTCAGTGTGCCAGGCTAAATAACAGAAAGACTGTCTATTGGTCAATTCAATGCATTTTAACAGCACCGCAAACTACATCCTCCAAAATGATCATATACTGTAGCTGAATCACCACCTTGCTCACACTGTTTCACCATAAACTGAACAGTGTTACCGTAATGAAGCTAAGATTGAGTGCAGGACTGTTTTATCATAATGCATTTATTTTCCAATAATGCAACTGCCAGTGAGTGTAGATCAGCGATTGGAGATGTGTTCTGTCTTTGGTTGATAGCAAGTGAACTATAAAGCGCCACCAGGCAATGCAACATCCTTCACATGCAAGTATGACGAGTGAGGAATAAACCTGTCAGAGAAGAGAGAAGGATTCCACCTGTCCATCCAGGGATGCAGGGATATATCTATCCTGGAAGTAAATGACAAAACCGTGGTATTTTGGCTCCACACTGAGTTACGGGGAAGAATAATTGAGAGTAATTCATTGATATGCTTCTCTGCTGATGAATTTGCTTAACATGAACAACTTGGGGTTATAGTATACTCACAGCGCTGAGCCAGCACTCCTACTTTTTTTTTTATTGAACACTGATGTTTGGGAACCAGTGATCCTTTTACGCCATGAGCTGCTGCCCTGTAATAGAAAACTGACTGTGAAAGGCCAGCAGGTGTCTCACAGAGAGTTTTCTTGAATTCTGAGGCCAGTTTTCAGTTGCCAAAAAGACTAAACACAGGCCTGTCTAATATAACTGCCAAGCTATGGTCACTGCAAATGAAATTAAGGGGAAAACTTGTGGAGTAGAAATGTTTTACAAATGTTTTGAAACAGATTTTAACAACCACAATGTGGTCGGTAATAGATTCATGTTACTGATACTGATGATGTGCTTGGTGCATTTAAAAACTGAACTGACAATTGAACTGCCCAATGTTTCCAGGACACTGGAGACAGGGAGCAGTCATGTGGACACAGAGAACCATTCACATTCATAATAATGGGCAAGTTTGGGTCAGCAGCCACCCTAGATGTCTTATCAGTGCAGAGGAGAGGTGCCTGCAGTAGACTGTTTGAATCCAGTTCATAGTTTTACATCACTGTCATGACATCTATTACAACATTTACTGTTTGCTGAAAGGAATTCACAAAACTGAGTTTGTTTTGGTTCAACTGGCAATATGACCAACAATGCACATGTTTACTTCATGAATATGCTCACCATGATTTACTATTTTCAAATACATTGAGTCATCTAGTCAGTCCTTGTAGAGAACCAGAAACACCCATCTGCTCTAAACTGCAGCCACAGTTTAATAAAATCAAAAATTACTGCTGTGATGCCAATGAATTGTAAACTACAGACTGTTTCTGTATGTTGCAAACAGGAGAGGGGACAAGGTGCATCCCCACTTTCTCTTTGGACTTTGTCAAGAATGCAAACAAAGCTGTCACATGTACATGTACTGTATATAAACCAAGTGGTTCACAACAGCAGACTTTGGGTACTGTACATGATACCATGGACAACATTTTCCAAGTTATGAAACACAAATAGGAGGTCTAACAAACCTTTATAATCACTCCACTTCTGGTGCAGGGATAAAATATTGAACCACTGCTCAGAGATTTGGACATAAATTCAACTGTTCGTCTCTCCTTTCCACCATCTTCATTAAGGCTTTTATTCCAACTGAGTCAAAGTACTATGATCCTTAACACATTCCTCTGGATGCTTTTTTCAGGCTCTGAGAATAACATGTTTTGACTTTGTTAGTTGAATGCTCTCTTGTTCCACTTTATACGTTCTTCCCCCCAAAAAAAACACTTGAAAAGGCACATCAACTGTTAAGCCAAAGATACAGTAACAATGCTTTGAGCATTACAGTAGCGGATCACACCAGCTCCTGGCAGATTTCCACTGAGGAGCTTTCTAACTAACTGAACTCCTGCCAATGAGATACTCTAGGTCACAAGCTTATAGATCCCTTCAGGTCATGATTGGTTTTAGAAGTGATTGTTAGTTGTCATGGTTTATTGTTATCACTCCCATCTGATATAACTAGTTTTAAGCTGAAAATATTCACTTTCTGTGTTTGCAATGCTTGCATTACGACATATGATCCACCACTTTATCAAACAAATCAAAGCCTTGCTTTACGTGTATCGCCTGCCACTGTTTTGTTTGTGCCTTTGCCACTGTGCCCTGTCATCTTTGCCCCTATCAAGCAGTCTTTTAAACCCGTCCCTGAAAGTGTCACTGCTTAAATACACTGAAATTAATCTAAGAACAGGATAATAATGTCACCTTTATAAAAGCTAGATAGGTGCAGGCCTGAGCAAAAAAAAATCTTGCTTTAACTTGAAAATAACATGATACGAATGACTGAAATCTCTCTCTGCCCCATTACCACAGCTGTAACTATCACCAGATGGTTTATAGGACTTTATAAATACGCAGTTTACTTCCATGTGCATTTAAGCTCTTGACACTATCAGGTTTATGTCATCAAACATGTGTTAAATCTGATCTAATCCTTTACTTTTATGATATAAAAACAGCCGCTACAAGTGCAGTGTAATCTAATGTGAAAAAAAGCACTTAAGGAAGGCTGTGGGTTTTTATACATTACATTTCTTTTCAGCATGCACACATGGCGTCAATGTGACCCACTGAGTGTCTGTCTCCTGGCCTGATCATCTTAGCTGTGGCCATAGATTAAAGTCTTTAATCCAGCCGCCTCCCTCCTCTAGTCTACTTCCCGGACGCCCACAGGAGAAAAAGATGACCTGTTCAGACATTTGTTTACTTTCCGACTCGAGCATCAGCTCTGTTATCTGAAGCCCTTTCACCTGCATTAAAAGCTCCCCATGGCCACATTAACCTGCAAGACTCTAATCTGCCTCTGGCAAAGAGAGAGAGTCTGTCTGAGGGGTGCCAGTGTGAGAAAGAGGGCACATGCCGCACGTCTCGCAAACAGAGCTCCTTAAGAGTTCACAGTAATCTCGGATAACTGTGTATAATTCGTCTCAGGTATAATGATATCAACGTAAACATAGAGACTGGTGAGGCAGTGCCCACTGTATTATTTAAGAGAGCACTGCAGCAATTTTGTTGTGTATTTATATGAAATTAATGGTCCTGATCTGGACTTTTAGTGTCTAAATTGGATCCTACGTTTCCCATAATGCTACTCAATAGTGTGTTGTGATACTCCGGGAAGTAGAGTTTTCATTTTGTTTGGACGTAACCAGTTTAGCTGTTTCTCCTGTCTCCAGTGTTCTATCAAAGCCATATTTAAAGTATGTGTAGTAATTCTATATCTGTACGCTCTACACAATATTTTTATGAAACATATTGTTAACTTTACAGAGGGTATTTGCATCCTCATAGACAGTCACACATCAAATTTTAAAGTTCTTAATGGTTTAAATAGGCACAGTACGGTGTAAACATTGTGTTGTTAAATCTGTTTTGCCGTTGATGTTTATGTATGTGATCTACCTGCAGAGCTGGAGGCTGCTGGTGGTGGATTCCTGTGGCAGGACCCATGGTGGGTGGAGCAGTCGGAGCAGGCGTTTACTTTCTCTTCGTTGAGCTGCACCACCCCGAGCCTGAAAAACAGGAGAACAACGTCCAGGACAAATATGAAATAATAACTATGAGTTAAAATTTAGAACAAAAGCATGTACTCGACTTTTCCATATCATAGTTGTTTATATACATTATATGCATGAATGTTTTATGAAGCCTTTAATGTCTCTTTTTTGTAGAAAGTGTAGGTTTCAGCTTTTATCAGGGCTCTTTCTTATATCAAAAAATTAAACTTGATTACAAATATATATTCTCTATAGACATCAGAATTGAATAATATTCATATGGAAAGTCTATAGCATATTTCCTATACTATACCCTTTGTAATCTCTATTTCCTAACTGGGATCATTTTCTCTTGTTAGAATTGTTTGCCAAGCTTGTGTACAGCATTTTTATTTTTACTACTGTCTCGGGCATTAAAATACATTTAGCAGTGAAGACATGACACAGACAATTTAATGTGAAAATGTAGCAATTTATCCTTTTTTTCCCCCAGTGTACTGATTTATTGTGTAGTAATACTTATTCTGTTTCACATCATCCTTTGTATGTCTGTAAAAAATGTCTGATTGGTTTATCTTGTTTAAAGTGTTGTAGTTTACATTTATGTAGAAAATCCAGCCTTAAACATTTACAGTGGTATTGCTTAATTATTTTTTTTTCACTCATGTCCATTATTTTATGACATTTATGTTATGTTATTAAGCTGGATTACACAATTTCTTATTAAAGACAGTCCTGATACTGAAAAGCCATACTTTTTAATGCCATAACATATGACATGTAGGTGTCATCTTACTGCAAAAATTAAATAAATAAATGAAGGTTAATTTTGTTTCAAGCAAAATTTTCAGTTGATGTCACTGACCGTAACTGTTTACATAAGAAAAATGGTCAGAGTTGAGGTAAAATGGGAATTAACACAAGTATGGAGATTTTTGAAAACAAAAGGAACAAAATAAAGCTTTGAAATTTGCAATGGGAGATTAATATTAATTTGTAAATGCAAAGTGAAAGGGCTGTGCGTTAGAAATAATGACTCCTAACTGTGGTAGAATGGACTGCATGCTACAACACTGCCAGAAAACAGGAAGCATGTGGACCTGTGCTGATGAAATTATTTGTTATCAGCTGATTGATTATGACATTATACGGTAGTGCACTAAATGTCATTACACAAGAGCACAGTGGCTATGCAATGCACAAGACACTTGAGTGCCATTCAGACAATCAATTAAGAGTTTTACTTTTGTCAACTGAAAAACATGGTGGCATAAACACCAATGACTGATTTTGCTGTGAGGTCTTATCTTAAACATTTGAACACAGTTTCAGTGGCTTTCACCAAGACCAATTCATTGTGGTGTTCCTGTTGCTCTGTACTGTATGTGGCCTCTGTTTGAATCAGAAAATTTGAGTTGGTTCCACTGAATCTTCTGAAATGGTTTATAATTTGTTTCTTTTCCCTCCCTCACGTTAATGTGTTTTTCTTGAACAGCAGGAAGTACATTTGAGTATTTTTATCATTTGTAGTTGTCAAGTATAATCTGTTTGAATAAGTTGTTTTCCTTTTACACTATTCATTGTATCTCAGTGTTGAAATGACGTGTTTGTTCAGGCTCATTATGTACTGTGGATGATTAGGGGTGTAACAGTGTATGATTGAACAATATTTCGAGATACACAAATGTGACAAAATGTAAGCTATGAAAGTAAATGTAGGTGGAGTTTGCTTGGAAATAAAAAAGCATGTTTCCCACTAAAGTCTTTTAATTATTAAACATTAAAACATTATCAAATTTATCTGATCTGTTTTGTGACAGACAGGGTAAATAAATCTTCTGCTCTTTTTTGTTCACAGTTTGTTTAAAATTTCACAGAGCTCATTAAGTGGTTTCCCACATCCAGTATGTACTTCGCTTATTATTGTATAAAGACAGCTTTAAGAGAAAACACACACACACACACACACACACACACACACATTACTATTTTTATGGGGACAATAACTTACATAATGCATTCCCTCTCTCTTAACACTAACATAAAACCTAATTGTAACCTCAACCTTAAAACCAAGTGTTAACCCTAAAACAACTCCTTGAAAGTGTCAGAAAGTGAGGACCCCACAAAGTGTCTAGTCCCACGATCTACATCTGACACACGCTGGTCCTCACAAAGATAGCTACACACGCACACACACACACACACACACACACACACACACACACACAAAGGCTGAAATGGACCAAGTGCAGGTATGATACCATCTAAATAACCTCGTCAGTAGCAGGAATCACTAACATAAATGAATGCATAATAAAAAAAACAGCAGAGTACAGCAGAAATACATCAAAATGATACAGGTTATATAACTTTATAGAAAATGCATGAAGAGTGTTTTATGGTACAGTGGTTTCCAAGCTCTTCCCCAGAGAGTACCATCTAATATGTAGTAGTATATAGTATGAAAGTATTTCTACTTCCTTGATCTGTAGTTATTGTGTATTACTGTTATTTCTAGGCCATTTATGACCTGATTTAAGTCTCAGCTGGATTTACAGTTGTATTTGACTATTTAGAGGCAGTCTGACTGAGTGGCTGCTGAAACAGTGGGCTATGACACAGAGGCACAATGACACAAACACCCATAGAAGTGGACACACAATACTTGGAAAAGCCATGGGCCGTCATGTTTGCTGTTCAATACTGTTCACCTGCAGATGTGAAAAACTATGACGTTAACTCCTTTGCTGCTGGACTGAAACGAGGATTCAAAGGACAAGTTTACAGTTAAGGAACAGGCATGCCATTTCGCTCATGTGTAATGTAGCAGACATTCGAGGACACTCACTGAAGCCTGAACTATGGAAATGTGTGTCCATGCATGTCAATGCGTGTGTAAATACTGACCTGATTTTGGGCTTGGCAGAAAGTTTCATTGCTAACATATTCTATAAATATAAATAACTCTAATCATGCAATATCTACACATACATCTTTGCCTGGTTTCTTGGTGAATTTTAAGGTGCTGTTTAATTATTTGTGTCAAACGAAGAATATAAAAGTGAAATGGAAGAGTCTGAGATGATTTAATGGCAATTTAATGCCATTGATAAATAATGACATATCCATATCCTTTGACTGAATGCACTTTAACTCCGGAAACTCATGAATTGATGACTGGAACATTGTAAAATTAAAATCAATTCAGAATTTTTCTGCTATAATTTGCAGAATGTTATATATATATGTAAAAATCATCAAAACAAGTTGAGAGAAAAACACACAGTTTGATTCCAGCACCAGATGAAATTGTTTGATTGAATGCTAACATCACAGTTAACATTTAGAACGACAGAATATTATAGATTTGTTTTAATTAGCAATGTCCAGATTTGCACACTATGAGGGGCTCCATGACCACTGTGTGACCATTGCCTTTGTTTGTGTACTGTGCTTACTCACACCATTTACCTCAGGCAAACTGATACTTGGAAACAGTCCAGTGAAAAAGTGCATGTATTCTGTCCCATTTTATCCCCTGGTCTAAGAACAGACAAGATCTGGGCTTGATTGTCTTTATAATTTCTTGACACGGGAATCTTATTTATCATAAAATCGTAGACTTGAGTGGATCATTTAACATAAAATGATGAATGCAACGTGGTAAAAATTGAAAATGGTCGAGTATACATGCTGGGATGATATGACCCAATTTCACAAGATCAAAACAAGTCTAGGGTGTTTGCTTTTTAACTGTACTGGATAAAGTTAACTGATCAGTTGCTGGGTCAGTTATATCCCAGGGAGGTTTAGTGTGCTCTGGGTACATGAAGTTCCTAGTTTTGAGCTATTCAAACATGCGTTGCAGCAATGCCACAAAGATCCCCTTCCATTTCTGGGAATGATTCACACATTCATGTTTTGTCCACAGACCAGATTTAAGCCTAAAACTAGCAGTCTTTTAAGTTTATATTTATTTATAGGTGGGACATGGTCTGAATAAGTGATCTGGGGCCATTTCTACCTTTCAGTCAGAAAGCACATTGTACCACATCCCCTCCCCGTTCATACCTCTGCTCTTTCACAATGTGTTCGATCTACATGGCCAGGCCTCCAGCCTATCAGGATAGGACTTATTCACCCTTATCAGTAAACCACTGCTCCTGTTGTCCCCTCTCTTTGTACAGCTGTAAAATGATCTGATTTCAGTCCTTAGCAGAATAATGAGGCTTCTTTGAAAGACCTTCCTCCACCACAGACAAAGGGATCCCAGCTTTAAAATCTACATCAGTGAAGATTTTAGGCCTGGTTCAAAGGAGACACTAAAGAGCCCGTGTGACAGCATGTCTGTGGTCAAAATCCTGTGCTGCTTGCTCTTAATGTATCACCTCAATGAGGCAAAGAAAACGAAAGGAAACAGAGCAGGTAAGTAAAATATCAGATAATCACCTAAAAAGACGTTTGCTGCGTTGAATAGATGCATGAAAAACGTCAGATCAAAGGAGAGCAAAGTGTTGCATACATTTTTCTCGAGTTATTGTGTATCTTTGGAAACTAGGCAATCTGGTTGTCTAGAGTTTATAACAAACTTCTGTGGGTCTGAACTAAGCTCAGCTACACAACATTTGCTCATAATTATGAAGCTTAACCGAGCTGCTCACTCCAGCTGTACCACACAGCTTTGAGATGTATTCTTTCTACTCTTGGGTTTTTACAACCAATCAAAAATTTGTTTAAAATCCACAGAACAACTACCCGCTATTTTTAGTTTGTGAACTACCCTCTTTGTTCTTGGGTCATATCGGGACTTCTATTTAAGGGCACATTTCAAAGCCATATCGGTTGTTAAGTACACCCAGTACTCAACCAGTACAAATCTTTGAATTAAGAGTGTGCTTGGCCTCTGTTACCACTGACTCCGACTGTTTTTAATTGCTCTCCATGTTCATGTGGAGAAACCGTCATCACAGTAAAGAGACACACCAAAGAAAATGCGGGACTTAATAAGATGGATGGCGGCTGGATAATTACTTTTGTTACTTTCGCTGCCGAGATGTTTTCATCATGAGCTTCATCTCGGCAACCAAAACTCATCTGAAGGCAACTGTATCACTGGGCCTTTAGGCGCCTTGGTCTCTGGCGTAATAATTAATAGTACCATTAAAGAATAATAAATAAGTCGGACATGAATCAACTACAAACCACAAAGGAAGTGTAGCGATGAATATCTTTGGATACGGCTCTGTAACGTTTGTGAGCAAGATTTTAGAGCTGTGGTTTCAAACATGTTGAGGGAGGAGGAGTTTATATAAGTAATTACGAGAAGAGTCTGGCAGAGATTCAGTTGATGGGACTTCTTGTGTGCGTCTGCCAAAAAGGTTTGCATGACCTGGAGACACAGCAAAGTGCTTCTCAATGGGCGTTAGTCTGCTTACAGTCCAAATGGGCCTCAACAGGAAGGCACTGCTCTGACTTCTCCTCATTTACTATCAGATAATTATATTGAAGAATAAAAGATTTCTTCTGCACTCGAGCGTAAAAACAAAGTAAATTTATGTGGATGGTTTGTAATATTTCATGTCAAAGTAAGTTTGCGGTACCTCAGCATGTTCTGACATGCAGAGCATTGATGAAGAACAAACAGAAAACTCTTTCTGATTTCTAAGGTGTAGTGGACACAGAGCAGAGGAGTGTCCTGAACGTGAAAGAGCCGTATGTCAGCGGTTCAGTGTTCAGGCTGTTTTTGGGAGGAGAGGACACCTGCACACTGGACCCTCTGCAGCTGCACACCATCACCTCCTGTGGCTTCAACAGCAGTAATCCCCTCATCATCATCACTCACGGGTGGTCGGTAAGGTCAAGTCCCGCTCTCTTTACACTTCACTGACTTGAGCCACTGGATACAAAACATAGACCTTCACCACAGAAAAGGAGACATGCTGAAAACACTGGAAAAAGAAATCATGAAGTACTCAAACAGACGCAGAGATTTTTTAAAACAAAAGATTAACAAAGTCACATACTTTCCTGTAAATATGGAACTTATGCCATGCATAGCAGCATGTCAATACTAAGAAACACTAACTATGATGTTGTTCTGAAGGTGGACGGTATGATGGAGAGCTGGGTGGTCAGGTTAGCCACGGCTCTAAAGGCAAATCTTGGAGACGTAAATGTGGTGATCACCGACTGGCTGACCCTGGCTCACCAGCACTACCCCACAGCAGTACAGAGCACCCGCACTGTTGGAAAAGACATAGCTCACCTGCTCAATTCACTTCAGGTCAGAGGACATTTCTCTACAGAAAGCTATTTTATTGTCATAAAGGTGATGAAATGAAATCTGTTTAATTCAACTGTATAAACCACCATGCATGTACCATTTTTAAGTTGCCAAAATCCTTGATGTACATGTCATAAATCTCCAATAGGACCAGTACCAGTACCCAGTTAGAAAAGCTCATTTGATTGGCTACAGCCTTGGTGCTCACATCTCCGGATTTGCTGGAAGCTATCTGGAAGGTTCAGAGAAGATTGGAAGAATTACTGGTGAGTTATTCTGCAGCTTAAATGTGACAACTGTGCTATATTTCATACAGTACACATTTTGAATCCACTGTCCAAAATAAACAAGATTATGAAAATACAATCTGAGTAATTAACTTATTTATTTTGTGTACCAAAACAAGTTGATACCTGACTGCATATTGTGTCTGAGCAGGCCTTGATCCGGCGGGGCCGCTGTTCGAAGGCATGTCTCCTACTGACAGGCTGTCTCCTGATGATGCCGAGTTTGTGGATGCCATCCACACCTTCACCCACGAACGTATGGGCCTCAGTGTGGGCATCAAGCAAGCTGTGGCACATTATGACTTTTACCCAAATGGAGGAGATTTCCAACCAGGATGCGACCTGCAAAACATTTATGAGCACATAAGCGAGTACGGGCTCCTCGGTAGGATGAAGAAAATGCTGCAACACCTCAGAATATTATGATTACATTATCATAGCATAATTTGGTCTTGGCTGCAAGTGCCTCAGTCTAGAGGCTGTAATGTTTATTAGACCTGCACTGAAATTTTGAATATTGATTTTACAAAAGATTAATACTCCGTGGAATATGGATATCTAAACTAAATGTCATTATATTAATAGATTTTTGATATATTTTTATATACAAATTGGGAAAATTATATTGTGGAAAACTTTAGCTGGTACCATTACTGGCTGAAAAGGGGTACTTATGTTTCAGTGATGACAATGTGCCACTTTTAAAGAAGTGAGTCTTTCCTTAAACAAATAGTCCTGAACAAATTCAGATCAAAACTTATATTTTCCATAACACCCAAGTCATTTAGCATCTGGAATAATGATTCTTTGTGAGATTAAATGGAGTATGGAGATGCCAAACTCCTTTCATGTACCTCTGTGAGCCATTTACAACCCAGCTCCAATCACAACAGTGTGCTCTTCTGCATAAAGGCCTACTGGTTTGCCTGTTTGTGCGCTCTATCATAACATTTTTTTTTCTTAATTGCTCTTGCCACCTCAAAACACTGGTTTGGAAGCCACGTCTTGGACGCCAATTCATCTTTTACTTGTTGACAGTTTCTCATTCTGTGCTCAAGCAGATGCATTTAATTCCCCCCGGTCTAACAGAAGTGGCTCAGGGAATTATGGCGCTCTTCAATCCAAAACACATCCGCATAATATGACAGTGAGAACCACATTAAAGCATCTGTCATCCTTAGGAGTTAATTAGCAACATGTGCCACCCTCTACTCTGTCCGTCCCTCGGAGCTGAGCCGCCTCCAGGCTACAAGAGTCTTCTCAGAGAAAAGGGCTTCAGATTAGGACAGTGACAGAGATAATGAGATTTTCTGGAGATCTGACAGAAGGACAGGCTGATGTCAGGATTAGGTGATAATGAACTCAGTCCAAAAATAATGGACACACACTGTGATTTAGTTGATGTGTTTATCACTCCAAAAACAAAAAAAAAATCTTTGTCTCCCATTTTAAAATGCCACCTCATTTTTGTTTCCCTCCATAGGTTTTGAGCAAACAGTGAAATGTGCTCATGAGCGGTCTGTCCATCTATTCATTGACTCTCTGCTCAATAAAGACAAACAGAGCAAGGCCTACAGGTGCAGCGACAATGGCGCTTTCGACAAAGGCGTGTGTCTGGACTGTCGGAAGAATCGCTGCAATACTCTGGGCTACAACATCAAGAAGGTCCGCACAGGCACCAGCAAGAGGCTCTACCTGAAAACACGATCTCGGATGCCGTACAAACGTATGTAGTCAAACAACCAGCCTAAACTATGAGAAGGATGCACTGATTCTAAGTAGAGCACCAAATATAGTGTATATTAATAATGTTCCCAAATAGCACTATTTCATTTGTTTGTGTAATATTTGCTAAAAACTACAGAGCCATACTGCTAAAGGAAACTACTGGGGGCTTATTTAAACTACGATAATTTTATTAACCCTATATGTGTGATCAGAAGGAACAAATGGCATTGAGGTAGGGTACCACAGAGAGAGAATTATTACATTTAAGACAGGCAGAGTAACCAACAACACTTCTGGTCTTCTACCTCATTAAAACTTGGACTCTCCCACATTTATTCATTTATATTAGTTACTGGTTACAGTTTCTGATTAATAATCTAAACTATAACCTACAAATACATTATTATGTGTTATTATGGGTATCAAGCTAAGGAAATGAATGAGCTAGCTATAACTACATCAGGCCATTCAAATTAGTGCTTGACTTTTCACTCTTCTCTTGTATACTGCTACTTCTTTAACTTCAGTAAGATGTCTGAGCCCTTTTACTACCACTGTGAAACAGTGATGTGAACATGAAGGAAACAGCATGATGTATAATTTCATAAGCCACCATAATTAGCTTCAAAGTACTGTGTGAAGCACATGTATTTAAAGTGTAAGTTGGCAGGTCTGTGAATTAAAATATACCCTGTTTGTGTTAAACTAAGATGAGATGAAACATGGTGGCGTGTTGCTATGTGCTGGCTGTCTGGCTCTAAGGATTGGCACTCATCAAAAATCATTCAGTTGGAAATTCTCACATTTTTCTCTGAATTACCTTATACACCACAAAATGTTAATCTAAACCGAAAAGACACTCGTTTTCTTTTCTGTAATAATCTCTTGTGTTTCTCTGTGGCCCCCTCTCTGCAGTCTACCATTACCAGTTCAGGATCCAGTTCATCAGTCAGACGGAGAGGATGGAGCCCTCTCTCACTATCTCCCTCACTGGGACTAAGGAAGATAGTGGGGACCTTACCATCACTTTGTGAGTGTTGGACCGCTCTGCATCAGGCTTACATCACATCTACGCTCACTCTTTCACACATGCAATATGCAGCTGGGCTCTTATAACTATAAAGAAAGGGACACATGGAAACAACTCAAGCTGCTTCATGAAAGAGAACTATAAATGGGCATGATGGCATAAATAATTTAAACAAGACACTATTCCCTGTCAACTGTGTTATCCTTCATGTTCTGTGTATCAAAGAGCCCCAGGCAAAACAGAGCGAGTAGAGGGAATCTCATCTGTTGTGCTGCTTTTTTTTTTTTTTTTTTGCTTTGTGATTAAAAAATATGGTGGACACGTACAGAATATTCTAACTTTAACATGACTTGTTTTTATCTCCTTCTTTTTAAACTCTCCACCAGCGATGAAATGATCTCAGGTAACACGACCTTCACCTTCCTGATCACCCTGGACAAAGACTTGGGGGAGCTGATGATGCTCAAGTTGCGCTGGGAGGGATCGGCTCTGTGGAAGAACGTGTGGAACCGGGTGCAGACCATCATTCCCTGGGGCGGCCGGCCGAGAAAACCCCAGCTGAATCTGGGCAAAATCAGCGTCAAGGCAGGCGAGACGCAGGACAGGTACGGCTTGTTGCTCCAAGGTGGCAGTGGTGGAAGAAGAGCAGAGCACCTTTTACTAAACAGTCTCAAGTGACAACATAGCATGCTCTATTGAACACGTTATCAACTGTGTAGCCTAATTGTTGTGGTATATGTTTGTAGTTTCCATCAGTAAATGAATCATCAGTCATATGATTTACAAATACTACAAACACCAAATACAAGAGACATTAGTAACTTTGTTAAAGATGTGCATTAGAGCATATTACTACTGTATTATGTAGTTGACACAAAGTAGAGTGGTGTAAAACGAAAAAGTACCTCCGTCCACCAGATGCAGTAACATCTTGTAGTGATCCAGGAGAACCTTCAGCATCTCCACCATCACAGGCTTTTAATGCCATCTAGTGGATCGTTTCCCCACACACACACACACACAATTTAAATCACTGCTGCGACTCCACTGTCCTTTTCTGCTTAACCACGCCTTGGTTCTGTTTCCCAGGACGTCCTTCTGCGCCATGGCAAATGATGGACAACATGTTGAAGTGTCTCAAGATAAAGTCTTTGTGCGCTGCAAAGAGAACATACCAAAACAGCGCAGGAGAAAGCACAACTAACAGACTCACGTGGGCCGATCAACCTCTTCAACAGACTGAAGATCTCGGATGAAACTCCTGGAGGGTCACAGCCAGAGTAAATTCTCACTCCTCAGGGTGAGGCTGTGCAGATTTGTGGAGCAAAATAGAAATTGATAATTGTCAAGAAAATGGACTGAACAGAGAATGGTGTAAAGGTTTACTAGCAGAATTTAATCACGTGGAAAATTAGGCTAGAAACAACAAGCAACTGTTGTAAACTGTGTTTATAATTTATAGAAAAGTGTTCAATTGTGTGATAAAATGATCAATAAGCTATATTTTGCATGTGCATTGTTTTCTCGCCAGAACCACACGGTGTCGTTTTGAGCACCAGTCCAGATTCACATGTCTGTCTAAACAGTGGAAAGATAAAACAGCTGTGTGTTTGCCAAATCAAATATTAACCAGACAACGAAAACAAAGACGTTCAGAAGTTTAATGACACTTTGATGACATTAATGCAAAAGGATGTGAATTTGTGTTCCTTTATAATTGAAAGTGATCAATGAAATAATTAAAAAAAACAAAAAAAAACATCACTACTGCCAAAAGCAAAAACACGTATTGATCAAACCAGAATAATAAATACACACTATGTTCTTTTTATTCCATCTTGTGGTTTGATTTATTTCTACACATGCAGGTTCTTACGTGTCGTGTTATTACAACTGATTCTAACGTGGATTATCCAGCTGAATGAAAATGCAGCTGACAGGTTTAGAAGTAAAAGCTCAGAGTAAACATAGACGTCAGGTAGAAGCCTCCAAACAGAGGTCAGAGATTGTGCAGGTAGTAATTTCAGAGAGCTGCCAGTTATAATGGAAAGCTGTAAACTCGTTTCAGAACATACTGCTAGTTGAATTTTTTCTTACTGAACGAGAGGAAATAAAGAGTCCAGTCTCAGGCCAGTCATCGCAGCCATAACTCTGACACCTCCATGCTGTAATGAAAATAACTTCCAAACAACATTTTATTTGCAGTATTGATTTAAAGCTGTAGCCTACGCAACCTAACAGACAGTCGTAGTACAAACACTGAAAACAAACCTTTGGTCAATTCAGGTTTATTTAAGCATTTCAAGTAGTTCAAAAGAAATATTATCTTTGCAAATTTAGTCAAATTTCCAAAGAAAGCAGGATGGAAAACAGAACAGTAAAGCAATTAACAACAAAACAGACCTTCAAAGACATTGTATAAAACACATGAAAATCAGACAGTAGTACTTAATCTTTACCATGGTGGACTCTCTGGTTACATCACTTACATTTCAGTGCACATTTTTTTCAATATCGAAGCATCACATGTGAAAGGAAGAAAGATTTCCCAGAGTATTTACCCCTAACTCCCAGTGTTACCCACGACATACTATTTCAACAGAAAGGATGAGGATAATTCAGCAAAGCGGCTCTCTCTCTCTCTCCCTCTCTCTCTCACACACACACACACACACACACACAAACACTTTAAAATTTGCCCAAGATAGTGAAAAATATACTTTATATACTTTAAGCTCCAACGCAAGAAAAAGCACTACTAGTAGCACCGAAAAGATAAATGCAATCAATAAAAGAAGCAACAGAGAATTGCTTTTTTTTTTTTTTTTTTTTTAATCTGTTCATAAAGTTTGCCAAAGCACATGGATCTGAGTAACCATCTTGTTATGAAAACAAAACAGAATTTCCCAGGTACCCATTCGGAAGGGCACGTTGAAGGCATTTCTCTGTGAAGAGGCCAACTCGTTCGCTGTTGAGATGCATAGAATCTATCTGATCGATGACAAAACAGCCCGCCACCTTGCCCAGAAAAAAAACGCTCAAGACAACTATCGCAAAGGTGAGGCTGTCCTTTCTCAAAGTTGTTCCCTCCTAAAATAATTTGAAGAAACTATCCATGCACATTTAATCCATCTGTCAGTGCAGTTGACCTAAAGTAACCCTGGCTGAAGACCAGTCAAATTAAGCCAAATTACGACTGGGCTATATATATATATATATATATTTAAATAAAAATATATGAATGGAAAAAACATCTGGAAAACAGTAGTGGAATATGGCAATATAATGATGTATCACTTGATTTTTATGATATACACGTCTATCTACAATGTATCACAAGTGTACATCTGCTATTATTATCCTATATTGCCATGCTCTAAGCAACATCATTTCCAATACCGTTCTTTCAATTTCGGCAGTCCAGACTGATAAACTATCCCATCATGCATCGTTTCAGCCGTGGTAAAGATCACTGACAGTGGTTCACCAGCTTCAGTCACACTGCTCTGAGTAGGCACATTTTCAATGCAATTGTAAAAACCAAAAGGATGTAACAAGGGTAACAAAGCTCCCTTGGAAAAAAAAAAAAAAAGGGACAGGACAGTAGTGGATGGATCAGACACAGAGTTTGATTGTTTGCTCTGACAAAAGTCAGCTAACAGCAGCAACAAAGCAACAATTAAATTAGAATCTCTAATTCCTCCACATATACAAGTAATGTGAACTCCAATTAAAATCAATAAAAGCATTTGAACTAGCCCCTTATCTGGCTACAGAGGCCCAGAGGATCCAACTGATTTTGACTGGTTTGTGTTTTGAAAAAAAGTGTATGACATTTAAGAAGACCGATCGCAACAAGTGAACGCGCAGACAGAACAACCACACCCGCACACTTAATTTCTGTAATAACTTTCTATATACAGAGGCTTATTTGTCAGCAGAGTTTAGCTTTAACACATTCTCCTTTTGGGATTCACTGTTCTCTCTCCGAATGTAAAGACACACACACTTAGCTCAGAGTTGTTGTTTTACAAATGTCTGACGTGTCAAACTATATACCATTGTGGAAAACCATCTGCAAAACCATGTCACAACAAGAAATATACATATTCAAATGTTTAACTCTCCCCTTTATCTGATGACAGATGACATATATTCATATTAAGACCATTTCTCTACATTCTGTTTTCTACATTGCACAGCAGCTAATGTGAACCCTTCTGGACAAGCTTCAACCAGGAGGGACATTACCCTGAAATACGCATGCAGCCATCCTTTACACGTGTTTGCTGTTTTTTTAGGTCCTGAGAAAATTGAATTAAAACAGTAAAGAATCTTTATCATAGAGGGAAAAAAAAGCTGAAAACACAGAACAAAAACTACTGCAACGTCTGCACAACTGCACACAGAAAGATGTATGACTCACAAATGAAAAGCTTTCAATGGTAATTTGATTTCAAACAATCTTAATCACATTGGCAAGTTTTCTTCCAACACAAAGTCGTAATGCTGTTTTTGATTGGCAGCAAAAACTGTGACTTGTGGTCCGGCTATCGTGCTGATGATGGCAGCATTTCAGAAAGGAAGAGCAGGAAAGAAAGAGGTCGCAGAGATAAAGGACAGAGGAAGACAACTCTGGCAGAGCCAATTCTCTCTCCTCCATTCTGTTGTTTAAAAAAAACATTCAAAGAAGAAAAAAATACAATAAAGACCACAATACAGAGATCAGTGAATTTCTTCTCGTCCCTCCTTGGAAAAAATATTTATTTTCCTATAAAAGCTATGTGAACCACTGCTAACCTGGCTCCTGGAGCAGAGGTGCTGAGTGAGTTTGTTACACCCCAAAAAAAACACTTTGGGCTTTCTCCATTGAAAATGTTTCAGTTTCATGTTCTTGAATTTTGCAATATGTGGTAAAGGTAACTCTTTGGAGTGAAGTGCTCCCATTGTAGGCACTAAGAAGAACCAAGGCAAAGAGCAGACCGGCATCTCAGCGTCTCATCTGTCCCATCTGATAGTTCTCTCTGTGCTGACGGGGTTGGCGCTGGCCGTGTGACTGCGCGCTGGCCTGCTGCTGTCTTCTCCTTTTCATTGTACCTGAAGGATATTGAGGGCTCAGTGAGTTTCAAAAGAGCAAAAAAAAAAATATACACACTAATGGTTCTCCATTTCAACACCGTCAGGAAGGATCACACAGTAGAAGACAAGGCATTTTAATATATATGCGTAATAATACATGATTATTTCACATTTGTTTTATCTATCTATCTATCTATCTATCTATCTAGTTTACTTTTAGAGGGAACTGTTCGATGTACTGTACCTGGCAGTGGCTTTGGTGGGGGAAGTTTTGGGTTACTGCTGGGGGTGTGGACACTGCAGATCTTGATGAAGCCAGCCATGAGCATAATAAGAGCGATGCCCATCAGCAGCACAGCCCACCAGTGATGCTAAACAGAGCGAAACAAAGGATATTTGAAACACTGCAGAAATAGTCTCTCTGTGGATCTGTGTCATTGTATTGACAAATCTTTTTTTATTGGAACAACTGAGAGTTGAGGCTATTGTACTCAGTACATTGCTCTACTCACCACTATCCACTCCGCAATAGTTTCATAGAGTTGCGCATTGAAAATAGCTTTCTTTAGTCTCGCCAGAGGGCCGTCTGCGTCTACCAGGCGACACCTCATGAACACATCACAGTATCCCTTAAAGTCGTTGCAGGGTGAGCCGGGCTGCAGTGTGGTGACCTTCTTGTTGAAGATCAAGGCCCATTTTTCTGAGCCTGTACTGCTGCAGGTGCTGGGTTTCACTAAGGGCAGAAAGAGAGCAGATGATCTCTGAAATACTGACCAGAAATAATAACAACAAAGTAAAACCAACGGTCAGTGATGGTAGTAATAAGATAATACAACTGTAGTTTAAAATGACTACAGTGGTATAATTTGATCTGTGAACAGTTCTGCAGCCTGTTGCTCACTTTTCTCCATGCAGCACACATGACACAACTCAGCTGCCTCATCCTTGTCGTCTTGGCTGGCACAGGTGCATACTTCCAGTCCGTACTTCGCACAAATCGAACCAGAGCAGACCTATTCCAAACAAGCAGGTAACAGAAAAAAACCTTTACTTAAAATACACAACTGGGCAAACTTGACAGTAAACAAATTGTAGGGAATATTAGCATACCCCATCGAGGCAAACTTGTGTGTCTGAATTGCATGAGGTGAAGTTGGCCTTTGGGGCTGAGGAAGGACACAGAGCAGTAGCTCCATTGCAATGTCCTTCTTGGGCACACTCAGACTCCTGTCTGCAACTGTCACTAGCCCCCCGGTAAGTACACTCTGCTGTGCAACATGGGCCTTGGCTGGGACTGCATAAAAACAATTTAAGTCGAAAGTCAAACTAATGCTATGCAATTAGCAGCAATGTTTTCTGGTCAAGGATTCTTTCACAAATTACAGCAGTGTACAAAATCTGACCTGCAGACTTTGCCTGGCTGAAGCTTGCACTTTTTGCCCTCTTCTTCATTGGCGTTATAGCAGCAGGGATCTTTACACTGATCGCTGTAGCCGCAGTCACACTGCTCTCCTTCTTCCACTAGTCCATTGCCACAGATAGGTTGGCCAGACTCTGCACAGATAGACACAACAAAGTGAAAACTGAATAGCTACACACTCTCTTGCACGCACACACACACACACACACACACACATACACAGGAGAGATAATTTACCGACAAAACAGTCGTCTCTCTTCTTTGTCAGAACAGCGCTTATGTTGCGGATACTGCAGATAGAGAACTTGTTATTGTTGCGCTTGTCCCCTGAAGTGGCTCTGGCATACATAATGTAGTTTCCTTGTTCCTTTTTGTCCTGTGTCTTAGACTCTCCAGGGGTGCATTCGATGCCAGAGTCATGCTGTAAAATAGCAAGCAAGTGGAGGAGGGAGGACAGGGAGGTTTGAGAGAAGACGCCATATAATACCTTTCACAGCTTGGCAAAAGATAGTAGATTCAAAGTCCAGTGTTTCAAATCATAGTACTTACAGGAGAGCCAAAGTTGTGTCCGACCTCATGAGCAAAGGTGATGTGTGAGACTTTGGGAGGGACATGTGAGGCATAATTCTGCACAGTGATGATACCAGTGTTCAGAGACTTCTTCTTCCCGTCTGAGTACAGTTTGCTCTTCTCACAGATGCCCCCAGAGCTTCCTGTGGCAGGGGTATAAAAAAGAAGAATGGAATGCACTGTCATACTATGTTATGTTATGTTATCCATATTTTAACAACTGGTTAGTTTACTGTTGCAAAGTGAAGTAAACCATTACATAAAATGACCTGGCTTCAACCAGCATGTTTATTTGTTCATTTAGACCAAGTTAAGAGCTGAAGAAATTGATTGAAGCCAACAGCCAGGTTTCTCAGGTTCAAACAGCAGGTTCAAAACAAACAGCACACACACACACACACACACACACACACACACACACACACACAGCAGGCATAGCAGCCGATTGATGATGCTGGTAGTTGCTTCTGAGGAGGGCAACAGCTTTACCACAGCAGGCGTCACTGCTCCACAGTTCACAGAAAGCACTACTCGTGAAAATCACTGAGCCATAAATTACTGTAATTTTAAGAAAGCTATTCTTGCATACCAAATTCATCCGTGTGTGAGCCAAGTCTGTTATAGCAAATCATTTACTATAAAAATAAAATCTGCATAAGGACAGGTTGTCTACAATTAATCCCTAATTTCCCCACAGGCATAAATAAAGTCTTATCTTATTCGATCTTATCTTACTGCAAAGGGTATATAACATGTGATGACAGATATAACATTACCTGTGCCATTCATGCTGTGATCTTTGTAAGCTTGTAAGTTTACATGCTTTAAGAATCTCCACAGATGTATATACTAACTAATACTTCTCAAAATCATTTGATAATAAGATCAGGGTGGTCATTAAAATCACACTATATTTTAAATGGTATATTTTGGACAATATTAGTCATTATCCCTGGGTACAGAAGTACCCAAACACCTCTTAACTGGATTGAAGATACACTGGTCAGAAAATGTTAATGGGAGGTAAGGAAGCATTACAAAATCACAGAATAAGTCAATCGTAGACCAGCTGCATCAGCAGAAGAGTGTGTGCTAATAACCATTAAAAAATAGATTCTGGTTGGGTGCTCGAATGAAGAAATTGTTTTAATTGAGTGGTCTTAATTTTAACACTGTAGCCATCAGTTGTATTAGTTCATCTGTGCATTTCTCAAAAATGTCAAATACTATTACTTAGGCCATGATTCACGAGGAGTGACACAGAAACTAATCAGTTTCTATGGCTGTGTTAACGCATAGTGGACTTAGACAGTATTCAGACCCCTGTACTTTCAGCAGGTTGTTTTGTTGCAGATTTTATTTTTCATGCGTGTAAATCAGGACGATATTGAAATGAATTCCAAGGACCACCTCAATAATCGTGAAATGGAAGATTTTTAAAAACACCACGAGTCTTCCTAGTGTAAGTTGTCTGGCAAAAATGAGTAACCGAGTAGGAATGGACATGGACCCAAAAGCCACTTTAACTTTCAGGAGTAATTTTTGTACACTGGAGAACCTGCCAAAATTAGTTTTGTCCTACAGCCAACACAACATTGGAGTGGCTTTGGGACACGTCTCCGACTGTCCTCGAGTGGCCCAGCCAAAGTACAGAATACATCCCATTTAACATCTGTGAGAAAAATGGCTATTCACAGACACTTCTAATCCAATGAGACGTAATTTGAGAGGATCTGCCAGGAAGGACGGAATGACTGCCAAAATATAGGTGTGCAAACTTGCAGATACTGACAGTTATAATTACTGCCAAAGGGGATTCAACAAAGTCCTAAATCAAGGGACTAAATGCTTAAAAATAATAATTCCACATTTAAATAAAGTGAGCACAATATGAGGAGGTCTGAGTACTTTCTGAATCAACTGTATATATAAAGTACCAGAAAGAGACACATAAAGCAATTATTTCAAAAGTGAAAAGTAAACATTTAGAGTTCTAACCTGATATGTTTCTACTCACTGGCGCATTTTCATGTAAAGTCAACAAACCATTTTTCTTCATAGTGTAGGCCCTGTTTGGTCTGTAGTGGTAATTTATCAGAATCTCTGGATTACACATTTACAACAAAGGTGCACCATATATCATGCAAAAGCATATTGAGGAAAACCTCTATAAAATCCATAAAACCATGATCTTAAATGTGATGAAACGTCTGTTTTATATGTCGGGCTTTCTGGCTGATCAAAGAACTGAAGCATGCACCTATAGAGTATCTGGTCCCTGACTTTGAATGATCTAAAATAAACATTCAAAAACACAATAAAACACTAAAAACCACTAGCAATGCCTGCAGTGCTGCTGCTTTTCCTATAATCCATGAATCCAGTCATTAGGAGGCGGTTTCTACAGAAACACTAGACCAAAGCACTTAAAGCAATAAACAATGTGTCCATTATGTGTAAGTGCACGTGCGTATGAGTGCACATATTATGACTCATACATATTTTTAGTTTGTATACAGCACGTATGTGTATTTGTGTAGCCCCTCCACAAAGGGCACTCAACTGCTCACACCCAGTATTACCCACATTAGCCTCATACATTGGTCAAACATTCACCACACAGCTCACTGCAACCCATCTCTCCTCCATCTTCTAAAGCCAATCGACTCCTTCAGCTAACAGCTTTGCTAATTTGCCGGTATTGATCGTCTGGGTTTGACGCCATATTCTCAATGCTGAGATGGTATGTGAGTTCATTCTAAGGATAGGAAGAAGGGCTCGTCGTGCATCTCATTCATAAATTTGAGGAAATCTATGTTAGATTTTTTGCTGGTAGACCACAGCATAAATCTTTCCAGTGGAGGACGAATAAAAACATTTCTACAGGCAGACATATTACTTTAAATTAGTCATACTTTAATACAACAGTAATATGTCCTCTCAAATATACCAGTATTCAAATATACAGAATGTGCTTAAGTTACTTCCTCTATCATATAAAATAACAGCTTAGAATCCTGCATAAATGGTCACTGTAGCCACTATAGTAGGACTGCAATGGGCAAGTCGCTGTAACTGATTACGTAAATGCATCGATTTGTTTCGAATAGGCTCATCCCTCACAATGTGGTGTATCCACAATTAAGGCGGCTCTCATGGTGAGGCATGCTAAAATTAAGGCCGTTTCTAAAAAAGATTCAGCCCAACCCCAGACCTAATGAAGTGGACTATTTGTTCAGATCAAATGGACTACAACTGCTATGCACGAGCACCAGCAGATGCTAATGGCTAGTACAGCAAGGTTGCTTTCCACCACACTTGTTTCCCATTAATATTATGCTTTATGTGGAAGCAAGGCACGTTTTGCAGAAAAATAATTAGGTGCAAACCCAACTGCAATTGGCACTAGCCAATAAATCAGTATTTCAGTGCAAGGAAACTTTATTTGGTGATTTTAGCTCTTTTGAATATCTCTGTTTTTTAGCAAAGGGGGATCCAAAAGTTATTTTTCTAATCCTTTATAGACCACCAAAATACCCAGGAAAATTCTTTGATGAGTTTGCTGAACTGCTGTCAGTTATCTGCACGGACTACAACTTTTTTATCATAACGGGGGATTTTAATATTCACATAGACAATAACATGGACACAAATGCCAAAGAACTTTGTTCTCTACTGGACACTTTTGGCCTCTCCCAACATGTGAAAGGGCCCACACACACTCGAGGCCACACTCTGGATCTGGTTATCTCCAAAGGTGTTGACATTTCTTCTGTTGATATTAAGGACTTGGCTCTTTCAGATCATTTCTGTGTGTTCTTTGACTTACAGATAACTCCAAACACTCAGTTAACCTCTGTGTCTGTTAGAAAAAGGTACATAAATGAGAATACCAGTGCTAAGTTTATGGAGGCTATAGCTATGTCACCAGCCGTGAGTGAAGAGACAGTTGATGAACTCTTGGATAATTTCAACTTGAAAATCTCAAATGTCATGGATACTGTTGCACCTATTAAAACTAAGATGATCTTGAGCAGACAGAGAACACCATGGAGGAACACTATGATGGTGAAGGCTTTGAAAACAGAATGCAGGAAAGCTGAGCGTAAATGGAGAAAAACTAAACTTCAAATTCACCATGACCTCTACAAACAAAGTATTTTTAATTTTAACCACGGGTTACTCAAGGCTAGACAGCAACACTTATCTGAAATGATTAATAAGAATATCAACAACACTCGCACTCTGTTTGCTTTTGTTGATAAGCTTACAACTCCCCCAAAAGAGATAGTTTCAGAACTTTCTTCCACAGAAAAATGCAATGAATTTGCTTGCTTTTTCAATGAAAAAATCACATCTATAAGACAAAATATCGACACAAATCGTCGAAATAATAAAATGACACCATCCTTAAAACCACCTAGGAATAAATCAGCTATGTCAGAATTTAATACAATTGACCAAAAAACCATAGAGCACACAGTTCAGCATCTTAAACCATCGACATACTGTCTTGACACAATGCCATCTGACTTTTTTAAAACTATTGTAAGCTCTGTCCAAACAGATCTGCAGCAAATAATAAATTGCTCACTTCAATCAGGCGCGTTTCCTAAAGCCCTAAAAGTAGCTGCCATCAAACCACTCTTAAAAAAGAGAACGCTGGATGCTTCCATGTTAACCAACTACAGACCTATCTCAAATCTCCCTTTTATAGCCAAGATCATTGAGAAAGTGGTTTTTAATCAACTTAGCAACTTTTTAAACTCCAGTGGACTCTTTGATAAATTTCAATCAGGCTTCCGACCTCACCACAGTACAGAAACAGCTCTCATTAGAGTGTTGAATGATATAAGGTTGAACACTGACTCAGGCAAGGTGTCAGTTCTGGTCCTGTTGGATCTCAGTGCTGCTTTCGACACTGTAGACCACAGTATACTGCTGAACAGGTTGGAAACCTGGGCAGGACTCAGCGGAACAGTACTAGATTGGTTCAGGTCCTACTTGGAGGAGCGGAGTTATTTTGTGACCATTGGAAGCTATCAATCCGATCCAGTGGCTATGACATATGGAGTTCCTCAGGGGTCAGTTCTTGGACCCCTTCTGTTCAGCCTATATATGTTGCCTTTGGGTCAAATTCTCCAGAATTCAAATGTCAACTATCATAGTTATGCAGATGACACACAGATATATCTTGCATTGTCTCCAGATGACTGCAGTCAAATAGAGTCATTGTGTCACTGTTTAGAGAAAGTCAAAAATTGGATGAACCAAAACTTCCTGCAGTTAAATCAAGAAAAAACTGAGGTCATTGTTTTTGGCAATAAAGAGAAGAGGGTTACTGTCAGTAAACACCTTGAGTCACTGTCTCTAGAAACTAAAGACCAGGTCCGAAACCTTGGCGTGCTGATAGACTCAGATCTGACCTTCAACAGTCATATCAAATCAATCACCAAAACAGCCTTTTATCAACTTAAGAACATATCCAGAATTAAGGGCTTCATGTCGCAAACAGATCAGGAGAAGCTGATTCATGCTTTCATTTCCAATAGACTTGACTACTGTAACGGTCTTCTGACTGGACTCCCCCAAAAAAGTATCAAACAGCTGCAGCTCATCCAAAACGCTGCAGCTCGAGTTTTAACCAGAACAAAGAAATCAGAGCATATCACCCCAGTTCTTAAGTCTTTACATTGGCTCCCAGTCAGCTACAGAATAGATTTTAAAGTTCTGCTACTGGTTTACAAATCACTGAATGGTTTAGGTCCAGAATACATGAATGACATTTTAGCAATGTATAAACCCAGTCGAGCTCTGAGATCGACTGACTCAGGTCAGATAGTGGAGCACAGAGTTAAAACCAAACACGGTGAAGCAGCATTTAGCTGTTACGCTGCACACAAATGGAACAAACTACCAGCAGAGCTGAAATCAGCCCCAACTGTAAGCACTTTTAAATCTAGGTTAAAAACATTTCTTTTTTCATGTGCATATGGCTGAGCCCTTTTAAATCATTTTAAATCGTAATCTGTAAGTCCTCTTAATCGTTTTAATATATGTATATATATAATACACTTTTCTTTTTCTTTTTTTTCTTTTTCTTTGTTCTTGCTTTTAACTGTGTGTTCTAATTTGTTCTGTTTTTATGTAAAGCACATTGAGTTGCCTCTTGGTATGAAATGCGCTATATAAATAAAAATGCCTTGCCTTGCCTTGCCTAGCCGTTGCAGTTAGATTATTACCACCATCTACCGTAAATAAATTACACCTTTCCTAATCAGAACTACACTTAAATGTTAACTTATGTGAGGAAAAGCATCATTGGGTAGTTCAAATTTGAAATTAAAGATTAAAGATTAAAGATTAAAGTTTAAAGATTAAGGTCTCTCGGCCAAGTATACTTGTGTATACAAGGAATTTGGTCTCTGCATTTATCCCATCCGTGAATTAGTGAACACACAAAGCACACAGTGAGGTGAAGCACACACTAAGCCGGAGCAGTGAGCTGCCATGCTACAGCGGCACTCGGGGAGCAGTGAGTGGTGGTTTCTATAAAAATAAATAAATGGTATAAATAAATGGTAAAATAAATGGTTTCTTTATTCACGGATTTCAAGTTAAAATGTTGTAAAATGTCAGAATAAAACTAAAAGTTTAATATACGTTATGATGACAATATAGTGGTAACTTAACCAAAGGATTCATCAAGAACTCAGAAAATGTCTATCAATAGATTAATTTACCTAATGGATCGGGAATAAAAAATGTCTCGTTTGTATAAGCCCTAAAATACAGTATTGTTAAACTCGGTGACTTAAAGCACCAACCAGTTTATCAACAAAGAAAGTCAATAACAGGGTTCTGACTGTGTTTAGTACCAACCTGATGGAGCCCCAACCCAAGCCAAGCCAAGCACTCCATCATCGAAGTCCCTGTCAGTGAAGACGTAGGCCAGGCAGTAGTCATCATGGTTCTGTTCAGAGTTAAGCTCCAAAAACTTCTCCACTCCGATGTTGGAAAAGCGGAAAGGATTGGTTTTGTCCCTTTCATCTGTGGTGGTATTTATCTAGAATAAAGAGAGTTAAACAATCACAAGAGAAACGTGAGGAAGGATAGACCCATCCACGTTGATGGCAGACACCCAGTCTAGCCCACGTTGTTTATGTTCAAACAGACTTGGCTACTAAAAATAGCTGTACGATTGGTTTCTTTCAGGTCAGTCGTTATATAAACTGATTCTGCACCACAGCCCATATGTTCACACATAAAATGCTCGCTGACATTCATCTTAGGTTTGCAGAGATTCAACTCACCCTGATCCTTTTAACCATGAAGCTGATGTTTCGTATGCCCATGAAGTCTGTGGCCTGGTAAATGGAGTCAATAGCCTTCACATGGCTGGATATCTGTGGAGAATGTGATGGTTTAAATCAGTAGAGAGGAAAGTACCAGAGTGAATGAAAAGAACGGGCCGAGGCAGACTGACTCCTGTCACTGCTAATAGTATAGCACTGCAGTGCAAATCAGACTTGAAACCTTCAGTAATATTTACATTTGTTATGTGTGCATACCTGGGCAATGACGGCCTCTCTTGTGCCATAGTATTTGAAGAAGAGGTGGTCTGTCTGGATGAAAAGCTGGCAGGTGTTCTTCTCTTTCCCTGCTGCCCTCTTCTTCCTCAGAATGACAGGACCATAGGAGGTGTCTTCTTCAAACTTACTGTCCGCCCCCTGTAAAATAAATATGCATGGTCAACCTTATCCACTGCCAAATAATCAGCTCTGGTTACAGAAAATCATTTTATGCAATGATAGTTCCCACTTATATGAGTGGTTCAATAGTTTCTGATGAATTATACCAGTCTGTAGAGGAAGATGTTCTGCTCTGAAGACATGCTATCAAATTTACTCAAAGGACTGAGCATGGCTCCTACATTGCTAATAATCATATAGATTGAAGACATGTATATATGCATGTCCTTAAGGTTAGTGTAAAGTACATTGGAAATGGGCGAGGACCTTTTAATCCTCTGAGCCCAGTCCATCTGTGTGTTCAGTTTTGAGTGTGAACAAGGAGGAGTGGTTTTGTTGTTATCCTGGCACTTACTTTGACTGGCTCTTCCATTCCTGATGCCTGGTACTTCCTCATCTTCTCAAAAACGGAGTGGTCAGCGCAGCCGCCCTCTGAGCCATACTTATGAGGATAATCTGGTGGAAAGGGAGGAGATACGAGAATGACCGTGAAGAGCTTACACTGCAGCACGGCTCTATTTAGCATTAAGTGTGGTGGGCTGGAGGAGGAGAAGTGTGAGTCAGCTGCAAGAACAGCTTCATGGAACAAAAAAGCTTGAGCAAGAGCTACAGGGCTAATAAAGAGTAAGATGAAAATGATTTATTTGATATGTTTCAACTTTCAGTCTGAGCAGAAAAAGGTATAAGCTGTGATTGACCTGTGCTAACTGATAAAATATTGCTTCTGTCCACAGCCAAGCTTTTTTAAAACTTATAAGAAGTTCAGGTCAGGAAATATCAAAATCACGTAACAGTAATACATTACGAGTTTTCATATAAACAACGTTTCAACAATTAATTATGATTCTGTGTCCAACTATAATATAGGTGTTTGGCTACAGCAGCTGTCCTTACTAGATCACACAAACAATGTGGTATCTTATAATGACAAACGCCGCTGACACAGTTCACCAGTGGCCACACCCACATGAAATAATGTTTGATTTCAAAGTTCCTCGCCATCATGGAAAAAGTAGTTCAAGATAATGAGCGCATGAACAAACCGGCTAAAGATAAGGACTGCACATTTACTTTGGTTTTATTGAATGCAACATATACTGAAACATAACAGGGCATTATAGCTATTATGGATGTCCTCATTTTTCAAATGAGTGGATCGGATCAGATAGAGCATGTGGGTGAGCTTGTCTTTTATATTTGTTTTATGGCCACTGTAAACCAAAAATCATAAACAACTTGACTTAACAGGTCTGCCGTGCGGAAGTACTTCACAGAACTGAGAAGAGATAGGGAGAAAGAGAAGTGTTTCAAACTAGTGGATCACTTACTTCTGAGCACCTTGTATTTAATAGTGACATGGGACATTAGCTATTGGTTTGAATGTCATGCGGCCATTGTTGGTCATTCACTAGAGAGAACAGTCCTGTGCTGGTTACTAAACTGACTGAACAGACACTGAAACAACACATTCAGCCTCTGACAATGTGTTTTTGATTTTTTTTTCAGAAGGCCTCTTTGTGCCCACAGTGAATGCCTTCTCATTCAACTGCTCATCAAAAGGCCTTTGCATCCTTTTGGGCAGGAGTAAAAAGCAGCGAGAAAAGCCAAGAGTAAAAAGAGAGGGCTGATATGAGCATCACAAACAACAAAGAGACTAAAAAAATAAGAGTTTATGGCTGGTACAAGGCATTACAAATGGTAATATGATGTGAGCTGAATCTTAAACTGTAGTTTTATTTTGATGACTATGTAAGTACAGCTCACACTGTACGTATATCTGTAAAGATTTACTAATAAAACTACTTCAAAATTTCCACAGTCATAAAGAAAGTGTCTAAAAGCAGAGGCTTCTTCACCTTGATCAACATATGTTTCAGCTATTGTTTTTCATATAACGATCACAGTGTACACTCAATCTAACTCAGTCCTCACAACTTAATGAAGTCGCCCCTTCTCGACTGAACATCAATGTGCATGAAGGATAGCAGGAAAATTATGTTAATTATAGCCTAAAGTACTACGGCACAATTTTTAAAACATCCACACAAGTTTGTAAGGGCCCACTCGACTCAGCAATGGTAAGCAGGCAAGTCTTGTAAACATAACTATAGCTGCAACAGGTCTGGAAGAAGACTGAATCTATGCCCTGATGAAGGCCAAGATGGCTGCAACGCGTAGGCTCATGTGCTTTTAATCTGTCTGTGCCATGTTAAATTAAAGGCTTTTTTTGATACTTCTTCCACTTCAGAGTGCCTCTGTAATTTCTTTTTTTGGATTATTACTTCACCCATCGCAGAAGAGCACCTAAGCTACAAATTTTTTGAAGTCTCCTGAGCGCCCTCAGCCCCTTTGTGTCTACTGAATCTATGAATTGGAAAACAAATGCACTAACCTAAACACGTTAGGGATAATTAAATAAATAGGGATATTTCCCCAACTAGTACAAAGTTTACATTTTTCACTGTTGTTTCCAGTGGCAGGGCGTTCTATTTTGTTTAAAATATATATTGCTTTCTTCAATGTATTAATCTCTGTAGAGAAAATCAGTTTGCTTTTGTCAATTGGGTTACTGTCATTTGTAATTTATTTTTAAAAAATTTTAAGAATGAAAAAACCCTGATTAAAATCCTATAAAACCCAACATATCCAGTTGTCTTTGTTGTTCAGGGGCCTTCTCTTTTTTTCCAATATACCATGAACCACTACTGGAGCCTCTACATAGCAGCTTCTATGCAAATCCAATCTGCAAACTGTTTTTAGGCATGTATGTTTGTGTACAGGTAACAGCAGGAGGAAGTGCAAAGCTAGGGCAGACTTTAGACTCTCTGTCCGTGTGCCATCATTTCCTCTTCGGACTGGTATCATGAGTATCAAATTACTCCGCTGTCTTTTAACTCATGCTGGGTACTCTTTATTGTGTTTTCCCACAACATCAGCTTGCATTAAAACTCTAGTGATTACTTCCACAGGGAAAGAGTGAGGAATTTCAAACCTCCCGATTCTAAATTTCTGAAATGGTTCAAATCTGACTGGAATAATTTCCGTGAGTCATGCAGTTTCTGGCTGCAGTCCGGCCTCTAGTATAAATACTGACCACCTCGTCCACTGCCCAGGACCCTGAGCTAAAACCGGCTGCTACCAGTTTGCCGAACATAACCTTTTCTCCAATTATGTAGCCTATGAACGGCTTAGCCATCAGGCTCAGTATTTCATAACTCTGGGGTCATGTATTCCCCAAACATAAAGTACTGAAAGCCTAAGTGCATCTTAAAAAGTACTTATTTAAAATACTTGCACAACTACTGTGTGCCCAAACCCTTTCTATAGGTTCATGTAATTCTTGCATGCAGTTAATACTGATTTTATAAAAGTAGTGCCCAACAGTAACTTTCACTAGGACAAGTATACTTACTGATGTCGTCCTCATGATAGATGACAGAGTGGAAGGGCACATTCTTGTCCTCTAGGTACCTCTCTGAGGGTTCAACGTAGTATGTTCCTTGGTGGGTTTTAATGAAGCCCTCAAAGCGCCCATCAACCACAGAGCCATGGGTCAGTGTACCCTTTTCACCTAAAACACAGAGGAGAAAAAGAGTGAGCAGGGGCAGACAAAACATGACCTGTTCATTTTCTGAACAGTGAAGCAATTTAGAAACTTGGTGGCATTAAAGTATAGGCAGACTGGTCCAGAGTAAAATAACTGGTTCACAACTGGTTCACATTTATTGTTTGTTTTTCATAAGTTTGTTTTGCATGCATAACCATGCATATAATTCATAAATGAACATTCTTATAGTATGTTGCTTTCTCAGTTCCCCTTCTGTTTGTTTCACACACTGACCAAAAGAGAATAAAAGACTTGTTTTTCTCTTGTGTTCACTTGAACTCTGCTGGAGACTAGCAGCAGGAAGATGTACAGGAAAGGAAGTCAATGAGAACGGAAGGAAGAACTGGATGAAAGGTAAAAGCAAGTCATGTGATTTCGATAGGGATGCGTTGACATTTAGATTTCACAATAAGACCTATTGAAATGTTTCAGTGTCATTTCCTTAGAAGAACCAGCACCTGGTTACATGTTGTGTGTGACTCACCAAATATATCTCCACTGTAAATATGTGACGTATCAAAGGGTGTTTCCACCCCTGATACCTCAACGATGAGATTTGGAGAGAACAGAGTTGTATCCCTTTTCAGCCGCAAGTTGAAATATCTAAAAAGAAGAGGAGAAGAAAAGGTGCAGTTAGAATAAGCATCGAACACCAAATGCAATCGGGTGTTGTTAATGCCGCGCCCTCCCCACAGAACCACAAGCGCTTGAGACCAGACAGAGAACTTAGCAGACACAGCGGCACCATTCACTCATTTTTGCAGAGCTTCCCTCTCTGCTTCCCCTCTCTGCTGCGCTGGTTGTTGCTCAGTATTGACGTGCTCAGTGAGCTAAAAGAAGAATTATGTCACAAGGAAAGCCACACGAACACAGAATACACAGAAATTGCATTCATACTGCAATTTCTGTGTATACCTCCTGTTATATGAATGATACAAAAATGTGGCAAACACAAAAATGTTAGCATCACATGAGGTGCACATGAGGCACAAGTTTCTCAGAAACCTGAGGCGATGTAGTGAGCCGTTCACATGAGTAGGCCTTCTTATAAGAAATCTCTTTTGCGATCACATGGTTAGGTCTCAAGGTGTGATTCTTTCTCCAGAAGACTGATTCAACATTACATCATGCTGAGCCCTTTATGGATTGGACCCTTTTAGATTTTTTTTTTAATTAGCATTGTTAGCGCCTTGTTAGTCTACAGAATTCTCTTTAGTAAAACGACTGTTTTTGTTTTGTTTTCAAAGCAGGCAGTCACCTCGTATAGTCTGAGACATGGCACTGTCAAACAGGATATGCGCATGTTCTTTGTACAACCTGTTTACAACTTACAGCCTCCTAGCTAAGGACTTTTAGCCATACTTGCTCAACTGCATAAATGAGTACATGAAAACTTATAAAACAATAAAAATAGTACAGGAAGTACAAGAGATAGACGGATGTGGCCAGAGAAAAGAGTTAGAAAGCAGATAACGTTTCAAGGGTCAGACACAGGCCATGATTTCCCTCTCCAGGATGACTCTTTGACCTACACCAACATTTTTCCACCATCATTCCCGCTCCTGTTTCAATAGATTTGTAGATCTGAAATTTCTGTGAGAAAATCTCACAAAAAAAGAAAAAGAAAAAGAAAGCAGCAAGACTAAACTTATGGAGTGCAAAGTCTATAATAAGAGCTATTGTTTGAAGGCAGCATTGTGACACAGAAAACATCTGGCAATAGATGTATAATAAATTCCTCTGGCTGTCATTAAACTCGGCACTCCCATTACAGTTCCTGGCCTTTACCCAATTTATTAATAGCCCCTACAATAATCGATATGACCTCATAACTTTATCCTCATCCAAAGCTCAGTCACTCCATAATACTATCATGGCACACTGGTTATAGCCGTTGATGAATTCATAAGTAGTTTATTCGGTTAGAAATCTTATTTGCGTTATTATGGTTTCACAAAGCATTTGATCATTTAAAATGTTAATACTCAGAAATCGATGCAGTGTCCAAGAAATGTGGTCATTCTTGTTTATAAAGCAAGTGAACAACCCTCCATATTTTTAGACCACGACTCAAACCTAGGCCCCAGCCTTCTTTTATTACAGTGTCACAATTTCTCAACTAGAGCCCATTAATGTTTGACACGCACAATGTGAATACACAAAGAGAGGCTGAAAATTCATCCTGTCTGACTCTGTTTCAAACTGCCACCAATCTTCTGAACAAATGTGACATAATATACAAGTTTCCTCTGCTTCTACACCATCATCAGCACATTGGTTCACACTTGACTTAACAGAACAATTTCACTATTTATAGTTTTGATACCGGACTTGGTTTATGAACTCGGTTGAAGTTATAACCAGCAAATTTTGAATACATTATGTTCCAAACAAAAACACAGACAAATAAACATGGCAGACAACACAAAGGAAGCGAGCAGGCTAAAGAGACAAAGATAAAAACAGTGTTACATGTCTCCCAGAGGAAGCTGACTGATAAATTATTCATAAATACCCCAAATGTTGATCATACTGACTCAGGGATCTGACAGTCATACACTTCACTCAGTAAGTAGGCCTGCACCAAGAAATCAAGTGTCTATATAAAGGCGGCAATATGCCATTGGGCCTGTTCAGACTTTGCATTAAGATCGGATCTGGGCTATCCAATCACAAGTGACCAGCTTTAGGTACGCGTGTTCAGACCTGGCATTAACATGCGTCTCCAAATGCTCCGATCTCAGTTTTGTGCTCTGTATGCAAATAAACATATTGATCTCCGCCCTCCAGTAATAAAGGCAAATAAAGACATTGGTAAATGAGGAAATACGTTAAACACACACGGTTCCTCATCAACGTGACCGCATCAATAATTATAACAATAAACACAGAATCACACTCATTTAATTGCAATAAATATTTTCATTTAGATATATATTTTTTTATTTTAACTAGAAGATTTCTTTTTATCATTATTATTTAGTTAACAGCTACAAGGACAGAATATTTTAAACAGTGAAAACAAATGCATTCTAATTTAGCAGTCTTGCACTAAATATTAGGTTCATTAAAGTTATGGCATTCAGTGCTGCTGTCAACTGTGTTTTCATTGTGGAGGCTGTTGTTTTTTGACGTACTGACTCATGTTTCTATTACTTTCTTTACCCCAACACAATCTAGAGCTGGGTTGTTACATTAGAATCCCTTTCACTAGTGTACTTAATGCACTGGCAAGTTTAATTAAAAATATTCATCAGTTTGCTCACAATGTGCACTATTCTTAAAAAACACAGTGTCTCCATATTACAGTCATAAGAGTCATAAGAACTCTGCACAGGCCATATGAGACATATCACAGCTGTTAGCTCTAGGTCTATATTGGGTTTTTTTGAGGGAAGGGTGGAGTTACAGCCAAAATAGATAAAGATCAAGTAACATACTTTAATCAGATGTATTCAGAGAGGAAGACACATCTGTGTTAGGAATGTGCCTAACTGTGGCACCCAGCCACAGCACAAGAACTGCTCAGGAATGGTTTCTATTGGACAAAAAAAACTCAAGGCAGTGACCAGGCTCCCTGATCCCAATCTGATTGAGCATCCCTTCGAACATCCCACCCCACAAGCTACAGAGACACTGTTTGTTACAGAAAACCATCTGGGAAGTCATATATCGAAACCGTTTGGAAAAGAGTTGCCATTTTCAATAAACACTTGGTCGAATGAAACATCTATTACCGGAGTGAGCAGAAGAAGAAACACAGAGGTGCTTTGAACGCGAAGGATGCTATGTAATTAGCATGCCAATAGACAGCCACCACACTTAAGACACATCCATAACTACAAATGGTACATTAAAGGATGTAGATTGGTCTGTGCCCCAGGTGTAAAGCTATTTGTCAAATATTTTCATACTTCTATGTAAAGGATTACTTCTCATGAACATCAGACACTAAAGTCAAATGTGAGATGGGTCACTTCCACCAGCACTGTATTAGTCAAGGGTTAACTACTTTTTTGGCACATCTCTTTGTAAAGAAGCCCTCCAGACCCCGTGCCCTGCATTGTTCCGTCACCTGATCTGGCCACAAATATTCATGTGAGTGGGCACACACACAAGAAAGCTTTTCTCTTCTTCTTCAAACCTCAGTGCTGCCAAACATCCCTGCCTTGGGTTTTCACAGAACTTTATTTGCACACACTGCACTGGCACATTAAACTTGACAATGGATTCAGTGATAATGTAAAGAATAAGATGTGGGCTTTATGACCAGAGGCTTGGCCGTGTCAGTGTTTTCATTAACTGAACATTAACGTGCAACATGAATGTCAAGATGGCAGCCTCAACCCCACTGATTAAAAAGAAACAACACATTACAAATGGAATAGCACAGCTGATATATGGCAAAGATCAACGCTTACTTGTGTTAGCTTGTAGAATGGTAATTATATTGTGATGACTATCAATACTGTGAAGATAAACTTCATCTGCCATGACGTAGAAAATTCAAATTAGTTTGTCTTCACAACACAATTGTAAAAGTGCTGTTAAATTGCAGCCAGAGGAACTATTATGTATGTATTTAACTAGCAATATATCTTATTTCATACAGGTTGTCTAAACTATTTATCAGTATATCACTGTGTGGTCTTTGCACGTTTGTGATGCTTCAGCACTGATGAAAGAGTAGCATTATTATTATTCTGTGCAGTAGTGATGCACCCATGAGAGTTTTTTTTACAACGGATACTGTTTGTATGTATGGTGTGCTCAGACCGTGAAAATCATCACCACACCAATGCAAGCATTTGACATACCAAATTTCAGTTTTGGTTTTTAATAACAAAGCTGGGAAATTGAGAAATCTGCACCAACGGCAGTAATATTTTAACTTTCACTTTTTCTTTGCAGATGCCTGCAACTGCAAGTTTTCCCAATCAAACACACTTAACTAACTGACATCATTGAGCCCATAGCTGCACATCATAACCTTTCTTTCAACCCATGATATCCCAAAAAAAAAACAAAAAAAACAACTAAGAACGGTAGTCATATTACTTCACTTACATGGAAATGTAAAGGGGTTAGTATTACTTTTTTGTATTGCTCATTTGTACGTGACTGCATTTGTGTAAATACATCAGGTAACAGTGCATTATTATAACTATTCCAGCCTGTCAATATTCTCAAGTCAGTCCAGGCTGTGCTTTAAAAAAAATTCTGTTCAAACTGAATGTGACAGCAAAGCTGTTTCAGCACCTGACACAAAAGTGCACAGAGGGGGCGTTGTGACAGTAGATCGGTACGGACGCATACCACAAAAAAAATAAATACTGTGAGCAGCGAGTCCCTGGTCTCATTCTTGGTTAGTGAACCCACTTCCTGGAAGTCAGTAAACATTTACATTAAATAAAGTGTCCTTTTCTAAATAGCAAAAAAAAAAAAAAAATCTTACCAAAAGCTCACACAGGAATGGGAGTCTCTTCAGCTGCCACTGTATTTTATTTACAATATGTATAATAATCTTGCAGATTCTAAAGAGTGGACTACTTGGAAATGCTGTGCCATAGTTGGAATGGAGACAACTATTTTTACATTATGTTTTGCTTTGAGTTTATGTAAAAGAAACGTAAAAGGAAAATCCTAATGAATCAAAGAATCAGGAATGCCTTTTTGTCAACATTACTGGACCCAAGGCAACGCTAGGCCAGCAATTACAGGAAGGCACCCAAACGCACAGGATCCGTTTGACAAGTACCTGATAATTCAAAACAGACAGGCTTGGGGAAGCACAAAGGAAACAGTGCTGCTGAGGTAAAGTATTGTTGTTGACTTCAATATGGCAAAAAAAAAAAACATAAAAAAGAAAGACCAGTAGAAAACTTCTATTATTGGTGATCTAAGACAAACCATAGCCATGTAACATATCACTGCACACCTTAAAAACCATAAGAAGTTTTCAAATCTCGACTTTGGTCCTTTGTAACTTCTATAGTGTTTGCCTCAAAGATGTGAGGTCTGTGATAAAATATGCGGTTTAGACTTCTGAGTTGACGCAGAAGCTGTGGCGTCAGCGCAGAGCATACGCAGACTCTAGTGCTGTAACTGACGTGCACCTCCCCAGAAATGTAACTACGCATCGCGGTGACGCAGACTGCAAGAGCTGTGATTGGTCGGCTTGGTAGTAGCGTGTTTCGCTTTAGTATTTCCGTCTGCTTCTCCATCTCCGCAATTTTCTAATTGACTGTTTTGGATCATTACAGATGGAACACATTGAGGAAAGGTTAACTGAGGAGGGTGGGAGATACAAACATTTGTATGTCTAGTGAAGTTTCGGTGAAAGTTTCATTCACCATTGTTGAAAGCGAAGCAGGAAGTGGCAAGTGAAGCAGGAAGCAGAAACAAAAATGAACCAGACTGGCAAAACGGACATAGCGCCGACTAGCATTTTGGTGGTGTTTTTACAGAGCAAGCCAGACTGACGAGCGCAAAAGTATAAATGGATCGCACTGGTGCATGCTGCGTGTGTAAGTTATGGCATCTAGGTCCCGCAATACTTTAAATAAGCCTTAAGTTGCAAATGAGGGTTTAAGTTGACCAAGTTTTGATTGATTGATTGCTGTGGTTGATAGACCGCAATCATGTTTTGCTGGCAATCAAATGCAATGACAGGGTGTTGGTGCCACAAGCAAACATTCACCTGTCATTTATTGACGTAAATCTTGGCTTCTCATCTGAAACATCTCAGTAGCCTAATGCTAGCATGACAGCTGGTCATGCCACTAGATAGTCTTGATAAATAGGTGCTAAAATACAGTAGGCTAATCCAAATTTGCGAGAACTGGGGAAGTTAAAAAAAACAGCACGAATGGCATTGTGCATTTCTTTCAGTATTTACTACACTGCATAGACGAGAGATCAGCTTTAGCGTCACTGCTGTGGCTGATGCTGACACTTACTCAGAAATATCGGTTATGGGGCCAAAATTACAAACATGCTTGTAAAAATGTATATTTTAAAAGGGTCATTTTATGGCTCTATATTTCTCTGAAATGTAGCACAGTCTGAAAACAAAGTTACTTATTTCATTCTCGCGCAGCCCTGGAATTGTGCATTTTGTGGCGCATAATATATATTTAGATAATATATTTATATTATAAAGTAACGATTATGTCAGCTAATGATGGTGGACTGTGGAAATCTTTGGTTTGGGGTCGCCCTAAAAAATATATCACCAACCACACAAAGATAATACTAGATATACTGTACATGCATGCTGTATAAAATTACTTTCTAGGTAATGAATAGGGTAAAACAATATATACAAGCATGTTCTTCTGGACAACTGCAAACATGTAAATAATCTGTTGTCATGGATAATGAACTGTAAATAGCTGTAAATAGCTTACTCGCAAATGTTTTATTCAAATTCTCTCTGTTGAAGCCTGTTCTCCTTTTACGCAAAATGACAGAAACTCAGCTGATGAAAATCTGGGCATGTTTAAACAGCATTACTGCCCGATATGATCTGTTGCCAAAACAGCCATGACACATCTGTACTCGGACAACTCGGCCTTGACAAAAAATTTAACTTCAATTAAATATGGCATCTGTACGGAATCAGAATGAATGATCACAAAGTGACTCAAACGGCCAAGGGCTTAAAGGAAACTGGAGGATTTAACTACAGGTTGGGGTAACGTGGTTATTCTTGTCTTTTTAGAGTCTTTAATGGCTGTAATGTGACAAGTGGTGCTCCCAGAGAAGACTGAGTTAGGCAGGTATCTATCGATTTCAAATCTGCACAATACAAAATCAATAAATTCTCTTGAAACGTTAGTTAAACTTTCAAACACTTCTTCTCTAATACAGAGGAAACATCAGGCAATTTAACTCCACAGGAAAATTATGACTTACAAATACTGCTAGATACACACTATGTATGGTTACACAGTGTAATGACATCTGTGTCTAAAGGCACTAGCAAACTGACTGAGTCTTGAAATATGAAACTGTATATAATCTTGTATCTGTATTTTCTGTTTATTAACATCTACATTATTAATTTCTGTACACAACAGGAGTGCATGGAGTGTGACACAAATTCAGACGGCAGATAAAGAGGATCAGTTGGAAGACAAAAAGAGACACAGAATAATTGAGAAGGTGTGTGTATTTGCACTTAAACTGACCTTCCATGAGCATGAAAGTCCAGGTGCACGGTCCTGTCTTGAGAAGAGAGGGCCCTCTTGGCTCTCTGGTGACTGTTGTGCAGGGCTTCTGTGTCGTAGGATAAACCTTCATAATGGCGAATGTATTTGTTCAAAGGGTTCCCAAACTGACCTGAAAGAGAGTTCAGTGGCTCATTAATACTGGTCAAGAAACGTCTGCTGTGCGGGCAACGTCTTTCTTTGGTATTTTCCAATGATTCCCTGTCGTTTGATTCAAATATCTCTGCGCAATAAGCCTTTTACAAAACAGACATTTGGGGTGTCACAGCAACTAGTACTAATTTGTTTACTTATTAACTATTACTTTTTATTGCAGTGTAACAATGAGCACAGACAGAAACTGAACCACATAATGTATTTAAGCCATATCCATTTAATTGTTTTTAACCTGTGTTTTTTCTACTCTGACATGTCAAAATGTCTTCATGAAAAAGGCCTATTGAGTCATGCTGGGAAAACAGGGATGAATCTACACAATAGTGGCCAGCTTTAGTACAAGCACCATGCTTAACAGGCTTATTTGGCTTATTGCCGTGACCCCACAGAGGTAATCCTGCCAGCTCTCATCCTAACCATTTTCTTTGTTCTTTTCACAAACACAAAGAAAGCGCTCAGTTTAAAGCACAAGTGAGGGGCACATGATGCACATCAGGTGACTGAGTTTGTGTTTCAGTAGAACTGTATAGCATTGTGTGAGCTGGGTGACTGAAATGGTTGCAGGCTGTTGAAATGCTAATCTACATTCCAAGGAATCACTGTAAGAGGAAGAACCTCCTCACCTAAAAAAAAAAAAAAAAAAAAACCTCTGATGGAATTTGAAAATGATTTCATTAACAAGGGCTCTATTTACAGGGTTGGGACTGCCACTGATCTTGAAGCTTTTATAATGGAGGCCCTTTACACGTTGGTAAAAGACTCCCAGAGGCAAAGGGGGACAGCTTAGGTGTCTCACCTTTCCTGTATTTTGAGACTTCTCTCTTTTGTTCATTACTGTAAGACTTCCATGTGGCGGGAGTCGCAACTCCCTAAATAGTAAGAGGCTGTACCAGGCTAGCAGGAACTTGTCCATGAATGCACTTGGAAAATATTCCAACAAGCAGCTTCTTTAGCACTTCTGCAGTTCATGCAGTGCCAGCTATGACCAGCCTGAAGAATGACAAGATTGGTTTTGGGTTGAGAGATAATTGAGAAATATGTTGATTTTCTTTAACAAGAACAAACACAGCCAGCTCAGATTGTGCAGACAGGCCTTCTCGGAAGGATGTGACAACAACCCTGTGAATATGCCCCACTGTACAGGAGAAAGCTGATTCATCAGCAGAGACATGTAAGGCTAACCTAGTGTTTTATTTTTGCTTACATAAAATAGCAAACTACAGCACAAATTCTTCTTCTCAGATGGAGTATTTTTACATGCATAAAACCATGCCCCTGATTATAATCAAGCTTACAAGGCCATTTGTATGAGCATGCAAACATTATGCTGGTTTTAGAATAGTGCTGAGAAGCAAACCAACAAGCTACAACTGGAAGCTGGCGATTTGAAGCACTAAACTGATGCCCAATAACTTCCCGGTATGAAGGCCGTGACGTGCTACTTAAGTTGAGTTGACTTCATCAGTTAACTTTTAAACAGGCAACGTCACCAATGTTGTCAACAAAAGCACTGAACAACAGTTCAGTGGCTACACCGACAGTGCAGCCGGCACGCGTGGCCATTTTGTAACTTTTGTCGCTCATAGTGTGAACACAGAATAAGCCCTCATCATATAAAGTTTTATAAAGTATGCTAGCTGGGCTACTCTGATTAAAAACTGGAACAAAGTGATCTATACACACAGGTCAGAGAATAAAATACAAAAAAAAAAATGTAATCATAAATAGACATACGAAATGTTGTTTCACATGGTGAAATGAAAGGCTGAACTGTCCTTGCAAATGACAAGATGAATGTTATTTGTTCATTTACACCGGCATCTGAGTAAGCAGGTCACTAAACATAACTCCTTATATCCTGATCATATTTAGGACACAAGCATATGCAAACGTTCTCATTAGGAGAGCTACTCACAGTTGTGTCTAAAAGGAAAAACACTCCTTACTTACAGTTAAAGGAATTTAAACTTGCCATTGTTGACTGAACCGTCTTTTTATACAGCGGATGTACTAAATGTATAAACTGTAATTCAGTCATAGGATTGTTAGATAGTAGCGTAAAGGCAGGGAAAGTAGTATTATGTAATTCCCAATCTCTCCTTTCTCCTTTTATGTTATTTCTCTACTGCACATTCAAAAAGGCAAAAAATACTACAGGAGGATTTCTCCACTGGTGTGTCAGCATTACAACCAGACTGAAACACGGCTTTCATTTTAAAGTGTACTGAATTATGACCTGACAGTAACACACTACTTTACTTGGAGGAAAATAGATTACCTCAATAAGAGGTAGCTGCAGTAACAGAAGCCGAGAAAGTATTGGCAGACAGTTTTGCTGTGAACGCTAAATCATCATGATTTCAGTTCAATCTGTTTCAGCCTCAAGTCACCCAGTGAAGTGCAATTCTCAAGAGAGAGGAAACCGCTGACAGGAACCGAGGAGGTGGCAACAGCATGGATCACAACTGATCTGTGCCTCACTTTACTGTGCATGCTGGGTGATGGTAGCCTGGATAACAAAGCTTCAGGAACCCCATAGCTCAGGGCAGCTTAAATGTCTCTCCTTAAATCATATATTACTGGGGGAAAAAAGCAGTAAGAAAGTTGGATGAAACCTCCAAGCCTTAGGTCTGACAAATTTAGTTTTTAACAAAACAGCACTGCAAATTACTCAAGAAAATTCTCCCCAGCAAGCCATCACTCTGAGCAGGCCAAGAAAAGTCAGCTTTGTCAAAAATGAGATAACCTACTTTATCTGAAACTGACTGACTTCCTCAGAAAAGCCTGAGCATGGTAACAGAGGAAAGACAGCATTCTTGATATTCACAATCCAAACACAACCACACAGGACTTCAAATGTGCCTTTTACACTCAACATGAATTTTCGGGCTGTGTTTAGTTTACAGGATGAAACAAACTGCTAGGATATCGTTTGCACCACCTTTCCGGTTTGTTCTTTGTTATTGTGCACACAGCCCCTTGGACCATCTTAGAATGGAAAATATAATTCTGTCTGGTCAATGGATGTAAAGTTGGCGAAAGGGAGATGTTGCAGCACTCAATCTTGACTTGTCCTAAAGCTTTTAAATACAAAGTTTATGAACAGCCCCAAGAATGAGCACCATGAAACACAGTTGAAACATTCTTTCAAAGAATTACCCCATCAGGAACATGTGGAAAAACTACAAAAACAGAACTTTGCAAGAGGATGAAGTCAATATGCACTCACAGAAGTGAAGCTTGGAGAATAATGTCATAGCAATCCTGCTAGTGCATGGACTATTAAACAGTGTAGCTTTGTACCATCATACAACAAAGTAAACGCAGAAATAAAGTTCCAGTTGATTTTTCTGTCCTGTCTTATCATGCCGCTCTGCATTTTCAAATCATGTGACTTGTGCGTTCTGAATCTGAACAGCATCTGTCTATGATTGTAACCAGTTTACAAGACAATGTTAAAACACATTCAGCAGCTGAATATGATCACATTCATACTGTTTAAATGTATTTGCCATTATTTATTTCTGTTTAAAGGGTGTTTAAAATGAAGTTTAATCTTTTTTTTAAAGTGTCTGCATTTTGGTTTGCTGAGGCACCTTAGTTGGAAAAACGCTAATCTGGAAATAATGGGAAAATATATTCAGCAAGCATTTTATTTTTATAGTCTCTGTGGACAGTTCTATGAATTTATTTATATGTTAAGATATGTAGGTAGGTTAAGATACATGGAAAATATGAACTATACTGAAATTTGACCAAGCTTGTGTCTTCTTCAATAGAATTAGTCAACTGTGGTTAAAGAACATCTTAGGTAATCACTGGACGCTGTTTTTTATATAAGGTAGCTATGTTGCAACCATCTCCAAGTAATTTCACAAAATGAATGCCAGAACTTCTAGTGCAGGCAGATTGTGACTAATTTCCGTCGAAACTGTTGGGGGGTATTTTTTTACTCTTCTAAACAATCACTGATCACGAAAGCTTTGATTAAGTGTAATTACAGATCAGCCGCGGAAAAGTTAGCTTTAAATTTGCTTCTTGGAAATGTAAAAGTTGGCTGCCGTTCAGCAGCAGAGCATATCTACAGTACATAAGTGAACTGCTGTATAGGCGTTCACTTGCGGAGATAAACTTCGAGTCAAACTAGTTTGAATTTCATTACAGCGACAGTAAATACCCCGGGCACTCCCGACTCTACAACAACATAATCGCCATTAAAATCTCTGTTTGTAGACGTTGAAACTATAACGTTATTTTTCCACTCGGGAACTGTCAAAAACAAGAACCGCATTTCTGCCGGAGTACTTAACCTGTATCAGACAAGCATAGTTAATTAACCTGATACCCGGTCAATAATGGCTGGCTAACCTGGCCTAGGTACGCACGGTAGCTAATAAATACAGGTTAGCCGCAACAAACACTACAGTTACCATTAACATTAGCAAGCTAGCTAGCAAGTTACATAGCCAGAGTGCCACTACATGATCCGATTAGCGTTAGCTCAGCTGACGATCACTGAACACTTTCTTTTCCGTGTAGGTAAGTGGAAAACTTACCTGTAATATCTTGTAGGAAGCAAAGCATCAGAATTAGTTTAACAAGTATCATATCGAAATCCCCTGTGGTGCCAGTAAAAAAGCTAAGCGATCCAGCGATACCGCTGACAGACTCTTGTTTCGTTTCTTTGACTTAAAGCTATAGTCGCCCTTCCTAGTTAGCTAGCTCCCATCACAAACACCGCCGGTGCCTGTCTCCTGCAGCGCGACGTCAGACAGACAGATACACCGACAGACAGGCCCTCCTCCCTTCCGGCGGGTTTTGCCAAGAGAGCCTGGGCACACCCATCCCTCCACTATTGTGGTCATAGGTCGAGCGACCGTAAAAACATCCACAAATCACCTCTAAACCACCATTCAGCTTTACAAAAGATCAACAAAACACTGTGGTGTAAATATCTCGGCTACCAACATGTACACATTCACCGAGCTGTTGTTCGGGTACTTCGTTTACTTCGCGTTGTTTACTTCCGCATATCATGACTTCCGGGTTCACTGACTCAAGATTCCATTGTATTTACATGAAGGGAAACAGGAAATTTTAAATTACTTATTTATTTTTGTTTCTATGATTTTCACAGTACTGATGGTTTATACTTCTTACAAAATGTTTTTATTTAATTGTCGTGTGTAACAGTACGCTCATCCTGTAAAAGCTTTGCGCATTTCTTAATGGACCAGTCTTTATAAATACTTATTGTTTTTTTCCATAATTCTCCTATTACAGCTGACAGCAATATTCGAGATGTACTGTGCATAATTTAGTACACCTTAACATCATGCCTAATGTCTGGCACAGGAGGGATACCACTGTAGGTTAGAGAGTGATAAACTCACTTATTTATTCCAATTCAAAATATTTCTTAAAAATTTCTATAAAAATAAATAATAATAATAATAATAATAAATAATGTCAATGATGTACATCTGGTAAATAAAGAAAAGAAGAAAACAACAGCAATTATGTATTAAAAAGCTAAATAAGCATTAAATAGCAGAGGATGGTAGAAAGAAGTTAAAGTTTATAAAAGTAATGGCAGCCAGTTTGCATACATTCATTTCATTCTCTGAGCCACTTGGTGGACCATTTGTTTCTGTCTTTCTGCACCCACAGCGGGTCAAGCGTTTTCCCGTGTATCACACTTGTCACTAATGCAAGGATGGCCCACAAGCAAGTACTAACAAACTTTAAAGCAAATACTCTGTTTCAGAATTAAACTAGATACAAACTCTTCTGTTTGAAATAATCACACTCATTGCCAATTCAAATTAATAACTGCAACTGCCACAGTAAAACAGGACACTTTTGCATTCCGGTAAACAAAAGAGGCCCTGTATATTACACTGCACAAGTCAATGTCATTTACACAGAAAGTACCATTGAGAGCCACACCTAACACTGTTAAAAAATAGAAAATGAAACAACACACCAAACCATGTTTCTTCCTTTTTATCAGCACTTCCTCTATGCTGTTGCTATTGTGCCAGACAGCACCTGTCATTTTAAGAAGTGCTGGTAAAGCACTAAGCCCCAATCGCTGAAGAGAAATGATGCCTCTCTCCTGCTCTGTCGAGTATTTGCTGCCACCCAGTGAACCTAAAACGTTACTGTTTGTGGACTGATCAGCGTTATCAAATAACTCCATTAGCTGTATGGATTTTCTTGTAAAGCATGAGACTGATTTCAACAGGTTCAAATCTGCTAGGAAAAATATTCTAATTTAATTTAATTTACCATTTAAGGTAAGAAGGGGGTGGCAAGCAGTCTGCTGTCCAAAAGAACCAGTTAATTAAGTACATCACCAGAGACATCAAAAATATAATTTTGACGCAATACATACAATCTATGGTTCAAACCGTTCAAACTCACTGCTGCTACACGAGATTATCATGGTCACACAAATGCGCGTGCACTATTACGCAGGACGGTCACTGCCGCGCCGGGTCATGTCATACTACATTCACGAGTCCTCGTAAAAAGGAGCACTTTAAGTAGTCCCCTGAAGGCTACACACAAGGGTGGCTACTTCATATACCAAAATATTAAACAACACTTTATAAGCATTCACTCACATCTCATCTTTGTGCTTTGACAGTGCACAGTGTAAGAGTTTAGGTGGAATAACACAGCTAATTTAAATTTGTTTTTAAGGATCAGTAAGTATCAGCTAAATATAACGAGCTAATGCAGCCATCCCGGTCATTAAATAACGTTAATAAATAGCGTGAATAAACAGAGACGGTTGCAAGAGGAACACGGTTGCAAGAGGCACACGTTTTTTCATCTGAGCGAAAAGCTTTAGAGCGATAAGAATACGAGCCGTCCCAAACGCATCGCCGCCTGGTCGCTGCCTTTCTACCGCCCCCTTGCTCGGACTGAAAGCAATTCATTCTGATGACGTCACTCGCAGAGTTGTCATGGCGTCTTTGGGACCGAAGCTACTGCTGCAATTTAGCTAAAATCTGTCGACAGCCTGTAAATCGAAATGGAGAAAAATGCAAACCTGCATCGAGACACTGACGGGAGCTCTTTGTGTGCCACGATCGCGGGAGAAATGGGCGACGTTACGGCTGTCGAGGTAGTGAAAGGAACAGCCGACAAATGCAAGAATAGTGAGGCTCCTCTCAGTACTTTGGTTAACGTTAGTTGTAGTATCGGCACCACAAATGTTGGTGCTCCCAACGATGGCAATGTCATCTCCACTGCTGGGAAGCCTGACGCGCCAGAAGTGGTCGAAGTGCTCCCGGTGCAGGAGGAGAAGAAGAAAGACACCGAGGCGAGCGGATCGTGGACGGGCTCCGGGAATCAGATCAGTAACGGGATGGGGCATGACTCGCTGCTGCTGGCTGCAGAAGACAGCCTGGGTGGTGCCTCAAAGTTAGTAAACAACAAATTCGACGGGCCGTCCTCACCTCCCGCTAAAGGGAGCACAGACGGGCAGGGTGATGGCTTAGCTTGTGGAGAAAGTGAAACCACAAAACTTGTCAAACCGACTCATCTGTGTCCGGACAATGCAATCACGGCTAACGTCAAGTCGGGGCTGTCCAGCGATCACACCTTATCGGAGGGATTACCGAGTGGGAGTGACCTCGATCCCAGCCTCGGTGGAGAGTCGCGAAGCATAGATTCACTTGAGTCCTTCTCCAACCTAAACTCGTGCCCCAGCTCCGACCTGAACAGTGAGGGACTGGAGGACAGAGGACTGGCCTTGGCCTTGCAAAGCGAGTACGGGGCTGATGGGACAAAGACTGTGTGCGCTAAGGACCGGGCCGCCGGCCAGTCCATATACCACATTAAGTGGATCAAATGGAGGGAGGAGAATACCCCGATCATCACACAGAACGAGAATGGCCCTTGTCCATTACTGGCAATTATGAATGTCCTTCTACTTGCATGGAAGGTAAATGCTCACAGATGAGCACAGATCAATAGCAACTGAACTCTAACGTGTTTCAAACATATATACTACATAATGTATCAGTGAGCTCTACCAGAACTTAGATTATCATTGAAACATTGTGGTTTTTTATTTATTTATTTATATAGACTTCCTAATTGTTCACAAGCATCTACATCTTAGTGTCATTCTACAGCACTTACCTTGAAAACAATTTCTGTCAAGACACGTTCATATATGATGTCTCAATTGCAGCAAGATTTTACTTCAGCAGGTCCATGCATGCTGAATTCCAACAAGGGATGTGAAGTCTTTGTTGCACTGTAGTACTTGGGTTCCAGTAATAGATATTCATGCTATTCTTATGATATATTATAAGATGTTCCTATGGCTAAGAGCGTCCATATGTCTCTTTTGCAGGTTAAGATGCCACCTATGATGGAAATTATAACCGCTGAGCAACTGATGGAGTATCTGGGTAAGTGTTTGTGGCTTTTAAACCTATTACACCAGATCAAGTTAATGCCTCATCATTGCTCAAAGAAGAAGAACATTGTTCTCTTTAATACATTAAGCCCTGTAAGTTCACCAAATCTCCACCTCTTCTGCTTTAAAAAAATGAATCACATGTGATTGCCTGTTTTGTAGTTTACAAACTTCCTGCAGTACTACAGCTGCTTTACAGTCACACCAACCCCAACTTTAAGTGTTGCCCAAGAGTCCAGTCTTTTAAACATAGCAGCCCATAAAGCCGCTGAGTTTCACCATCCTAGAAAACAGTCTTATGTTTCACGTCCTCTCTAATGAGCGGTTACATATTTAAAGGTCAGATATATATATATAATGTATATTCCAGAGTCAACAGAGGAAGAGAGAACAGGGGAATCCCCTATGAGCCAATCTTCTGCTGCTCCAAAGGAAACAGGAGCTATCTCTTCTCTCTGGCTGTGTCCTGCCCTCCACAACTGAAATACTGAAATGACCCCCCCCCCCCCATGTTATGGCATAGTGTCTGATTAGAGCTGCCTGTCCTCTCTGGAGTCTCCTTTCAGCTGTGTCAGCTCCTCCTGTTGCTACTGCTTTGTGTAGAGACTATACTTGCTGCCAATCACTTGTTTGTTTCAGATATCTATATAAATCACACTTAAAAAAAGACATGCAGTGTTATCACAATGTGCCTTCTTTCCTCCAGATGTGTCCATTGTGTTGTGTTTGGCAGGATGAGTTCACCTTGCGTGTAATTACAGCACACACAGTTAATCCTGTGTTGTGTTCAGGGACTTCTTCTAACCTCATCTTGACTTTTCTTGGCCGTAACACATAGACACTGGTGCTAGTGGTGTTCGAAGTGGTTGGTGGTCATTGAGCGATATAGCGCGCCAGTGATCCAGAAGCACAGAACCCGACAGATATTAAGTGAGGACCAGTGGCGAGTGAGTCAACAGCTCACCAGCAAGGGGTTTTCCCTGTTGTGGACACACTGGTCAAATCACTCAGATGGTTTGCCCCCTGCTGGAAAAAATCTTGACTTGCACTACAATCTTTATGTGGGGGTGACAGTTTAGAAATCTAGCCGGATGACATTTTTAAACGGCAATCAACACTTAGACGGCTGGTCAGTCCAAACATCTTGTGAAATTAAAGTTGGCTGCGGACTTAAGGAGCCTGACTGGTGCTTCAGTTTTGAGTTTCAGTCTGTTTATAAAGCATAAGTTGGTCACACAAACTTCTGGGTTCTAATAAAGAGAGAAGAGAAGAGGCCTTTACTTGCTCTTGGTAAAGTTAAGTGTAGGATTGGACAGTTAGTGTTCAAGGCATAAACATGAAGAAACTAATGCTTACAGTAAAAAGGCATTCATCACAAGATGGAAAGCTTAAAAGTGTTCCCTGGAAATACTTCACACATTTTGTTTGAACAAGATCCATATGAGAGCATTTATTTATTTTTTCCCCATTTGTAGCTGTTTTTACTTAATGAAGCTGATGACAAGAGGTCGATGGCATTCCTCTGAGTGATTCTCAGGAAAAGTATGTGTCGATGATGCAGCAGGATACTCCCGCCAGTTCCTAATAAATTAATGATTGCCTGCAAAACATTTTGAAAAATACTTGCATAAGGGCTTTAAAAGTAAGAAGTAGACCGCAATAAAATGTTCCCGGCAAGTGAGTATTTCCTTCCATTCCAAGTGTGTGTGAAATTTTCACCAGTAGTATACAATATAACACTGTTCACAAGAAAGGTAAACAAACACCAAGAAAAACAAACATGTGGTTCTTGTTGGAGGTCCCGTGGTCAGCTGTGATTATGGCTTTCTCTGAATAGCCTCCTCCACGTGATGTACTGTAAGGTCTGGATTGGCTGTGTAAAGACTTGCGCTGTGGTTTGCTGTGTTAATGATAGGAAAGCAGCATGTTTGTAGTGCTGAAACAGCAGGAGATGGGCATCTGCCAGACTGTGCCCTTTGCTGCAGCCCGTGCTGCTACAGAGTCCAGTCCACAGAAGCTCTGGGGTGCCACAGCGGACAGGGACTTGACTGATCCCACATACCTCAAAAAAGTTCCTGGGAAACAGCTTGCTTGTGCTAAACCTTCCGAAGAGCACTGAAAAAATGTCAAAGCATCCGTCGTAGTCTATACAAATGCTCTGGTGGAGCTGTGGACTATTGGTTAACGAAGTGGACTTGGGATTGTAGGGACACTGGTACGAATCCCCCCTATGTGCATGGATGAGGTGCCCTTGAGCCCTGTGAGGCTGCCCACGGCTCCAAGTGTGGTCACTACGCTGTGTGTGTATAAATGGATGGGTGAAATGCGGACAACATATTTCCTGTATGTGTATTCCACTTGGCCAGTAAAGCTGGTTTACATTTAGATTTTACAAGCTATGAGCTCACTGTGACAATCATGGTACTAATTACGCTCCTCAACATGTGTCTCTTTCCTCTGTAGGTGACTACATTCTGGAAACCAAACCTAAAGAGATATCAGAGGCTCAGCGGCTCAACTACGAGCAGGTAAGGTCTGCGTACTCTCTGCGCAATTTTATTATTAAACAGCCGCGTGTTTTTGCTTGTGTGTGTGCATTAGTAAGCTGCTGACTGTTCACGGTACTTGAGCAGCGCAGGGCCTTTGGGATGAGCTCACTCTCTCCCTCTCTGCGTCGAAACCATCAGCGTGCAAGTTTAACACGAGCTCCCACTTTGTCGGAGACACGTTCAGAGAATATTTCAGCTCTCCTCGCTATCATTAATGATATATTTTCAATACAGATCGCAGTGCACATGTTCTGATGTGCACCCCCCCCACACACGCACACCTATTAGTATATGTGAATATTTATACTGAGGGTTTGCACATTTGCTCTGAGATAGCCTAGAAGGTCAGCGGATGTTCCGTAATATGGAAATAAGCATTGAGTTAATTACAAACCAGATAAAACTGCAGTTTTGCTTTCTTTTTTTTTTTTTCCTACTGCCCTATAGGTTACATAAGTTGTGTCTTGCAAGGCCCAACAACGGGGGTCAAGAGTGTCAGATTATGTTGTTTCACATGGCAGTGAATGCTTAGAGACGCATGGCTGGGTTCAGCTCGGGGCTATTACTGAGGCTGTGTGTGTTCACCATGATGAGAGGCAGCGCTTCCTCCCATCTCCGCTCCCTGCCTACGGTGTGGGAGGGGCCCTGCCTCTTCTCCTCTTGCGTGGCAGAGCACCAGCACATCTGTGAATGATTTGAAGCCACACTTGTCCCTCATTTAGAGAGGAGTAAAAAAATAATGTGCAGTTTCCTCGTAAGAGCTCACTCGTTCGGGCCGTTCTAAATTTAAGTTGCGCTGAAATGCAACCTCTTGCGTAAATCAGCGGCGGCGTCCTCAGCACGCACAGTTAAAGTGAGGGAGTGGTTAGAGTTTGTGTTGCACAGTTATTATGGCGGTCTAATCCTAGACTCTGGCCTGGGAGCTGCTTTGCATGTGGGTGTCCTCATATCCGTTGGCCGTCTCGGGGTCAGTGTTGCGGTTGGTTGACACAGTGCATGGAGTTTCCAGTGGGCGGGGCTGTGGGATGCTGGAAACTGGGAAATAAGAGAGATTAAATCTGAAATATGCGAATGTGCTTGTCAAAGAAATTGAGTGTTCTTCTCTTCTTAATAAGTGAGAGAAATGTTTTCGTTTCTTTCGTAGCATTGTTAGAAAATGCAAATGACTTTGCGTTGACTATGAAAAGAGCTGCAGGAGTTCATAACAGAAGTTATTCTATTTATAAATCCAGCTTTAAAAAACATCATCTGTCACAGGAGTGCATGAGGATTAAAATAGCAGTTGCACGGCTGCTCTTTAGCTGTTGTTAAATATTTACTCCGAACCGAGCTGAGGAAGTGAGAGTGTTGTTTTGCTCCGTTTTTGTCTCAGTGGACCTCAGTAGGGAGATTCAGCCATGCTTAGCTTTTGGACCAAAAGAGTGTTTTAGATCCATTCTGCATATAAATGCATCTCTACACTCTCTTGCCAGTGTGTTAGGTACACTAGTGAACAAGAATGCTTTCTAATGTTACAGTCTCACACTAAACCTTTGCTTTGTGAAGGTTACGGTATTCTGCATTTGTGTAATATAACTTGGGGAGCTGGTTTGTTGAATTGTATTGTGTTGTACCAACATGTTTCTTTTGTTCTGACAACACTATTTTAGTCAGTGAGCTAGGCTAAATAACACTTTAGAGTATAACTCAATCTAGTTTAACAGCACCACAAACTACATCTTCCAAAATTATCATAGAGTGGAAAACCACCTTTCTCACTCTGTTTCAACAAAAAATGAACATTATAACAGTCATGAAGGAGGATTTAGTGAATGTGACATTAACGCAGAAATTTTGGATCATGATGGCAGAGACAAAGATTATTTTAAAACTTGCATGTCAGCTGCATATGGATAGTAGATCACCAAATGGGTCAGTAATGGAAATGAGTATAGGTACTGGTTTAATTGAGGCAGTATTCATCCAATTATAGGATCAGAAATACATTTCTACATAGGGTTATCAGTTAATCAGGTACACTTGTGTAATGTATTGCTCCACTGCAAAAGAAAATATCTGTATGTAGAATTTTTGGCTGTAGTTAGTAGTGCTACTGGATTCACTGCATTGTATTGTAATTAGATAGGGTTTCACAAACATTGGACTCATTAAATTAGCTAGAAAATTAGCTCGATGATGCATCCAATAAATATTTAGAGCTGTGACAGCTGCTGATGTGTGGAGGGATCCATAAAAGCGTGACCCACATTGTAGGACAATGCAGCAGAAAACTGTTAATTATTTACAGCTCCCACTGATGGGTCGTGGTGTTATGTAATGCTTTATCCTGCACTGATTGATACGTTGTTGTTTTTAGGTTATAGATCTGCTGTATATACACTGCAGGCAGACTGTTAGAGTGTCTAACAGTAGAATTCACTGTTGTGATTTTCATTTTGCAATGTCATGAAATTCAACACAGAACGTACACCGATCAGCCACACTATTAAAACCACTGACAGGAGAAGTGAATAACATTGACCATCTTGTGACAACCCAATGTTCTGCTGGGAAACTTTTGGACCTGGCATTAGTGTGGATGTTACTCAGACATGTACCACCCACCTAGACCAGACCAGGCACCCCCACCCCATTGCAATGACACTCCTTGATGGCAGCGGCCATCCCCAGCAGGATGCAGCCTGACACAGACACACACACAAAAATGGTTTAGAACACCTAAAAAAAAATTCACTAAATCCTAAACTGGCCATGTATCTGTGGGATGATCCACAGAGGCCCCTCCCCTCTAACCACAGGACCCAAAGGCCCCCACTAACAACATTCTGTTGCCAGACAACACAGGACACCCTCAGAAGACCCATGTCCATTCTCTGATGAGTCACAACTGTTTTGGAGGCACAAGGGAGACCTACACAATATTAGGATCGGTGTATGTTTCTTCTATGGCTGGTTTTATACACAGAATGCAAGTTGGCGAAAGCAAATCATTCTTCTAAATCTAAAAGCAAGGCGTGTTTCTTTTAATTAAATATTTATGGTGTTTATTATACAGTTGTAGTTCAAATTCTTGGCTGCATTATGTTTTATGTGAAAATAAGTTTTTGTTAAGAAGGAGATCCTTGTGGGAATCAAGCCCTCATCTTGGCACTGTTGTATGATATTCCCTCAACTACTGTTTAATTAGTTCTGCTCATGTTTTTGATGTTAGTTATCTTTTACATGAAAATCAACAGAGAGTCAGAGAGAGGGAGAAAAGCATTGAGGCCTTCTCTTAGTCACTGAGAGGTGTAGTAAAAACTCAGAGAGGCCCTAACCCTTACCCCAACCCCAGAGTAGTAGAGTAGCAGAGTACTGTGCCAATGTCAAACTACAGTAGTGGAAGCAACACAAGCCTAGATGAGTGTCAGTGATGCAGTGTCATCTGATCTCCGAGCACTCATCTGCTGTTGGAGCCTCTGCCCTAAAGTGAAGAGATATGGTCCATTACACAGCCCTGCTAATCCTGCCATCACTGCAGCTCATAAGCATCCTAATCCACACACACACATGAGCCAGCTGTAGGCTTTTCACCTCAGCTCTCCATGCTGAGCGTCGAAGCCGGAGCAGCTCATGGGACATATAGTGTCTCCAATGTAAACTGAGTCCACACACGCTTCACTGGGAAGATCTGCAAATGTATTTTTCAGTGACAGTCTTTCTACTTGCCACTGGGCTCTAAAGACAGTTAAAATAGCTCTTGACAAAACAAGACGAATTAACAACAATATTAATATAGCATTTAGGTACACATTCACGTATAAAAGAAACAAACTGATGTGTAGCACACTTAATTGTGTTCTTCTATTTTAATTTATAACAGACAACACTTGAAAGGTTTTTGCTACGCCTGGCTTAGAAGTAGTCCTTTGAATAGAATAATATGATCGTAGTGCAACTGAAAATCAGTCATTGGTAATGATCAATCGTCCGGCCCTGTTTAAAGTAAAAAAACAGCAAATAAAGCTTCACTTTGCAGACTTTGCAGATTTATTGTTCTGGTATCTCGTGGTCATTTTCTTTTACTTGGGCGTACTTTTTACTTGTATCCTGGTGGTTTCTCGTAGGGTATTGCGCAAGAGTTTAAATCAAATGGAAACCACTTACACACTCATAATAGAGTTGTAGGGCTCAGCTGCAAGGCTTATCTTGATCTCAGAGTTAAATGGCAGCAGAGGTTCAGAGCCAGCTGGGAAATGCTGCTCGGAGGCCGGATTGCAAGAATTAGTCTGTTTCACTGCGTTTTCAGGTGTGTGCTGCTGCATTTATGTAATGTACAGTATTTCCTCTAATCTTCAAGCTGGTTCTCTAGTTCCTAATCCTCACTTACAATTGAAGGGTGGACGGACGCTATTCATATTGGAAACAACTTAGTCTATTCAACTGATTTAAAATAACAGATTTATTTCTACTATATGTGCACATTTTTGGTGGCTTTAAAGTATTTGACTCTACCAATGGAGATTTTAGAAAAACTTAATTAAAGTGTAGCAAATAATAGAGACAAGAAACCTTCCCCATGTCATATTTTCAGGGTAACTTACAGTACATGCTTTCTATCACATACACTCATGCTTGAGGCACCTGGAGGTAGGAGGTCAAAAGAATTTTGCAATTAATGGCCAATTCAATATTACTTCTGTGATATTTGTAAGTTTTTTTATTATCTGTACAAAATGAAAAAAGCAGCACACAATCACGCTTTTCTCCAATCCAATTCAAACCTGCAGGTTCCCAGTGGTAGATTGATTTTAGGTGGATTTTTAAACACTGTGCAGGCGGTACAAATGATGCCATTAATGAGGAGAGAGTACAAGTCTCTTTAAAAAAAAAAAAAAAAAAAAAAAAAAAACCTGAAGTCAAAAATCTCTAAAAACATTTTTTTAGATAATTTTTAGGGAACGTCAGGGTCTGCCTCTGAGCACTGACATGGATAAAACACATAGAAAACACTGGTAAGATGATAAAGAGCTGTTATGCAATTGACTGCACAATAAAGCTGGGCTGAGGCTGCAGTTTTAAAGAGATTTTAAAATTATTATTATGTCATAAATTTTAAATCAGGTTATATCACACACAGGAGAAACTTCACAGAGATTCTGTTCTCTAATCTAAAACGTTCCCACACTACAAGACATTACTCAGATTATCGTGCCAGATCAGAGCGCACGCTAGCGTACATTTGCCTGGAGAGCTAGTATGCTTACCGTTGCTTGGCAACAACATCAGCTGCTCTGTGACTCATCTATGTCATTGGTTACTGTGAAAGCACTGACGCAATCATCCAGATTTGAAATCCTAATAATCTAAATGAAACTTGTTTGAGGCATCAGTGCTGACTGAGGTCCGGACCTCATTTCTCCGCCGATCCTAGAGAGGGATCATTTTGGGGATAAATCTGCCCTAAAGCTCTGTAGTTTGAGCCCAGCTTAAAAAAAATAAAAGGTTTCTGAGGAGTGAAGAGAAAAGTTGTTATTGAAGTTTGAAGAGAAGTGAAGCAAGATGGAGCAATGCTTTCTAAGCGTGTGTAACATTAGTAAGTACACAGTTGTTTGACAAAAACACACAATAACATCAAAATAGATTTTGAAACGTAGTACATCTGAGAGGCAGAATATTACTGGAAGCAGTCAACCATTTTGACCAGGCTGCTGCTTTAAAATTCAAAGGTAATGAGTTTACCCAGAATGGCCCATTTGTGCCACTGTGGGGAGATTTTCTTCAGTGGATGCTGGCAGATAAGATGGTAATCTTGCCCCAGGTATATTTAAGCCTCAGGCTTTGTTTTGTGTTATGCTTTTTTGCTGGTTTGAAGCAACTGAACATACACCAGGAAGCTCAGTTTATATGTGTATTACAGACCACCGATTGTTTGGTACATGGCATGGAGCATTATAGATTCCTCCTGGAATCACTACTCGTAGCAGCTATAGTATGCTTGTTTTACCACGGACTGATAGTGGCAGGGGTATCATGTGAACATGTGATGTGAGTGCATACCTGCTGCTACAGTGAGTCATCTCACGTCCTCTAAACGTAAAGAGTCACAAACTGCTGTAACCCAAGACTAGTTAAATACTGTGCCGGTCCATTTTACTTAACTTTATAACAACAGCATCATCTGCTGACCATATTAACTATTTATATTTCACACTAGAGATACACACTGATCAGGCTAATATTGTCTAGGTCTCCCTTGTGCCTCCTAAACAGTTGTGACTCATCAGTAGAATGAGCACGGGCCTCCTGTGGTGTCTGGCAACAGAATGTTGTTAGTGGGGGCCTTTGGGTCCTATGGGTTGAGGGGAGGGGCCTCTGTGGATCATCCCACAGACACAGATCAGTTTGGGATCTAGTGAATTTGGAGGCCAGGTCAACACCTTGTGCTGTTCTTCATGTTTTTTGAGTTGTTCGGTGAAATCTCTGCGGAATCACCTGCTTGACGTGACTTCTTTTCTCGGGCAGCTTATCAGGCTAGGGGCTTAGGTGTCGTCACAGCACCCCCTGTCCCAGTAAACAGTAGCTGAGAACTTAAGTTCCATATCATCCCTCACATCTCTCTGTGCCCTTGTTCTCTTTCATGCCTCTGCTATCAACTATCAAAAGCAAAATGTCTCAATTTTTTTTTCCAAAATCAAACAAATGTAATGCTTATTGCAGGAATATTGGATTGTATCATACTGTGTTGTATTCCTGTCCACTCCTGGATAATGTTATCAAAGGGAAATATCACATTTCACATCTAGGGAACACATAAATGCAATATCAAATGTTTTCCTGGCAGAGACTTCAGCTTCTTTCTGTGGTTATAGGTTGACTGGTTGTCAGCAGAGCAACACCTAATGTGTTGTGGAGAGAAGTTTTTCTTGTGCAGACATTGCCACTATATTATACATTATTTTAAATGTATAAAGATCAGTCCATGATAGCTCCACCTATGCCGACTGTGCAAACAACCAGGAGCAATGGACACAGCTTACTACACTGTCATATGTTTAAAATATACAAGCAGATGTTTCGAGGTAGTTAATCTGATCCACTTGAGGTTTTAACCAGAATCCTTTTTGTTTTCTAGAACATGAGTGATGCCATGGCCGTGCTGCACAAGCTGCAGACGGGTCTGGATGTGAACGTTAAATTCACGGGGGTGCGGGTCTTTGAGTACACCCCAGAATGCATTGTGTTTGATCTGCTGGACATCCCTCTTTACCACGGCTGGCTGGTCGACCCCCAGGTGAGATGGACTTCATTTTCTCTTTCCCTCCCTGAAACTCTTTTTTTTTTTTTTTTCTCCTCTCTACCTTCAACACATCTACAAATGCTGAAATATTCTGCCTGTCAGCTTTTGCCATTTACCTGCGGCTGCTTTCACACCCGCAGTTGGATTTATTGTTGCCTTTTAGTTTCAGCCCAGTTTGTCTTCACAATAACTTATTACAAATAAACTAAAACAAGAAAACAGAAAGGAATGACGATGATTCAGGATGACGGCTGCTTCATGCTTACAGCTCTTGGTTCAACATGAAATATAAGTTACTAACAGGCAACCTCAGACAGACCACTTTCTTCTTTTCAGCATCTCATGCACTGCAGCTCAAATTTCAGACAGTTTCATATTATCCAGATTTCAACTGACTCCACACCCAGATCTGCATTAGATGCATTAAAATTTAATATTACAAAACAAATCAGTGAAACAAAAATGCATTGAGTAACACCCCGAGAAGAGAGGGAATGATTAAATAATGAACTAAAAGAGCGAGTGAGTGTTAATATATGGCATGAAAATAGTTTGAGAGTATGTGACATAAAATGAATAAAGGCCTATAACTCTTTACAAATTACTAATGCATTTGCTCCATCTCCAGCAGTCCCCATACTTTTAGACCTGATTGTAATACATTTAATGGAGGCTCCTAATAGGATTTGTAGCAAACTGTTTTCCGGCGCGCTCTCAGAGCTCTCTTGACGTACTGCTGGATCTTTAGAAATATCACAATGGAAGACTTCTTTAAAGGCAGAAATTGCTTAATTTGAGACATGGCAAGACAATTTAAGTAGTGTTAGCAGATTTTGGTCAACATTTTCTCCAGGAATGGGAATAATATGATTTTTCGATCTTTAACATTGCCATTGTTGGCTTTTTTAGTTTGATGCTTTATGGATTCTCCTAATGTTTCCTGATCTGTTTTGTGGGAGTGGGAAGAAAATAGGCCTACACAAGTTAACAGTGTCAACAACTTTTATAATCTCTGAGTCTGATCAGGGTGTAGAAACGGAGACAAATACGCTTAGTTCCTTCTCAGTATTTATTCAGTTACTAATGATGATTTATTCAATACAGCCTCTCTTTTGTATTTTATTTATGTCAATTGTTGTTTGGCTTCATTGGCAAGAAAATTAGATTATTGGAAACGTTTCTAACCACATATTCAATTTGTAATTCAGTAAGGAGCTGTCCTGTCAGGGCAGAAAATGTTTTGGCTTGAGATAATGTCTTAACTTTACATATCTAAACCCCTAAGATTCAGACTTCCTTATAGAATAATCTTTGTGTATTTTCATAAATAAAAACCAAAATCATACATGTGAGTTTATAATTGGCAGCACCCACAGATGAAAACCTGAACTCCCCACCGGTCATTTAAAGCAGAGTTCAAGAAAACTCAAACAAATCCTGTCGCATGTGTTTCAGCTTCATTTTTAGATATATAACATGACCTGGATGACTGCGACTGAAAATATATATCTCCCCGGTTAATTATGTTAAATGGTGATACTAACGTGAATCATAATTATTAACCTGTAACTGGGGGAGAGGTTGGGGTTAGAAACCTTTTCTAGTAGCTGACTTTATGACACTGTCCCATTAAAGAACCTTCAGATAGACTACCTCCTTTTAGATGATCCATGAGGATAAAGAGAATTCACGAGTGAACGCACCAGATCTTCAATTAAATGAATAACAACTGATTCCACTTTTTCTCACTCTTATATATGTTGTATAAATCAGTTGTGGCTTTGTGTAATACAGCACCAAAGCTTTGGTGGAGTGTTCTTTCCCACAGCTTTTATCTTTGTTTGCAGATGCATGACATTGTCAAGGCAGTGGGCAACTGCAGCTACAACCAGCTGGTAGAGAAGATAATATCCTGCAAGCAGTCAGACAACAGCGAGCTGGCAGGGGAAGGTGAGTGCTTTCTCTTCACTGCTTCTCCTTTCCGATCCGCCTGACTTCCCTCCTGTCTCCCGTCTCTTCTCTTACAGCTCATCAGAGTAGAGAAAAGGAGAAGTCGGTCACTTCGGTGCAAATTATTTAACGTGCAAAACACTAGTGGCAAATGCACATCATGTTTACAGGTGCAGACATGTTCTTATCAAAAGCACAGACTGAGTGCAAATAAAACCAGAACTGCTCATCAAATGACCTACTTTCTTGGCTCACATGTTTCTTACCAGCTGTCAGTAACTTCTCAGCTAAATATTTGCTCATTCAACACTTAGCTTCCTGAGTAGCTGTCAGCTGGGCTGCTGCCAAGTCAGCACACCAAGACTTTAGCCGAGGATGCACCGATATGAGACATTCACTCCTTTCAGTCATACTTCTACATTTGAGGACTTGATTTAGGTGGTTTGATGTTGATTCCACCCACCTCAAAGGAAAAGGAGATGAATTTATAAGCACGTTAAATGGACTGACATAACAGTCAGTTAAATGCTGAGGAAACTCAACTTTACTGTCAAACTGTGGCTCATTTTCGTGTAGACTGTTTCTCGATGTGTTGGTATGACGTTGCTTTTGTTGGGTGTTTGCCCCAAATTCAATGCTGTTCTGTCTTAGCCTACAGTGGGTCCACTATGGTGACTCTCACCAGTTTCAGCAGCAGAGAGACAGTATAGTTCAAATAGTGACTACGGACGTTGCAGCGGGATTTCCAACAAGCTTTCTAAATAGCGGCCTGTGTTCATAAATGATAAGGCATTGCATGATTATAGAGCAGATGACGCATCCAGTGATGTATGATGAAAATATTTGTAGAATGAGTTAACACGCGCACACACTATATATACACTACCGGTCAAAAGTTTTAGAACACGACACTTTTTCCATTTTTTTACTGAAAATGTGTCTCATTGCGCTCTGAAATGAAAGCATTGAACAAATAAGCAATTTGAGTTGAAAAAGAAATCATGGAATCAATTTATAGACCAAAATGTATTCTAAACTTTTGACTCCTCAAAGTAGCCACCTTTGGCAGATACAACAGCTGAACAAACTCTTCTGTCCAGTTCATCCCAAACCAGCTCGATGGGGTTTAAGTCTGGAGACTGTGCTGGCCACTCCATGTGTTCAAGCTTACCATCTTGTTCTTTTTTCCTGAGGTAGTTCTGGCATAGCTTGGACTTGTGTTTTGGGTCATTATCTTGTTGTAGGGTGAACCTCTGACCAACTAGGCGCAACCTTCATTGCTGCAGAACAGCTTTAAATTGTTAACCCACTTCGTGTTCCCTGAAAGAGGCCTTTTTGTATAATTCTGAAATGTACATTATTTTTCAGATTTGGGTAACCAAACCTTTTTTTTTTTAACCTCTGGCTGTTCAGTACTTATCTTTATACCATTTCAAGCTATTTATTGGATTTGCACGACTTGAATTTCAATAAATAACTGGAAAAATTAGGGTGTTCTAAAACTTTTGACCGGTAGTGTATATTCAGAAAAATAAATCATTTCTTTCATTTAAAGTAAATCTGTCTCTCTTTCTTTGTTTTTCTCTGTGTTTGTGTCATCTTAGGCATCGTAGCGGAGCAGTTTCTGAACAGCACAGCCACTCAGCTGACTTACCATGGCTTATGTGAGCTCACATCCACTGTACAGGAGGGAGAGCTCTGTGTCTTTTTCAGGAATAATCACTTCAGCACCATGATCAAATATAAGGTAAATACTGAAAAATACCTAGTTGCTACAATTTTCTGGCTTTTTTCTTTAAACATTCAGTGACAAGGGTCAGGACTCCTTCGACCTTTTAAACGAATAAATGAATATTATGGTGGTTTGTATGTGACAAGTGTAACTACTACTGTTTCACACTTAAAGGTCAAGTGTCTTTATACACTGTTCACATGGAAATAGTTCAATTGATTTCTTGTTTTTTAATGAATTGATCATTTTCTTCCAAAAGCCCTTCAGTGACATCTAATTCCCTTTTCAACATTTGCAAATATTATTTGCAGCAGTCTGAGAAAAATATCTCTTTAGAGCTCTCTGCTCATCTCTTTTCCTGTCCCATAGAAGCTGCTTATTATGTTTTACCATAGCATTCATTACAGTGACTTGTCGACACATTCTTCAGTCTGATGAAAGCTGCATATTTATGTGTAACATGAATACAATATTAGACCAATCCCGGTGACTCTCAGCGGTCATATCTGTAGTCGCCCCTGCCCACTGCTGGCTTTCCATATAACTACAGCTGGGACAGACCTTTCCTGTTATCTACAGGAGGGGAAGTCAGTGTGTGTGTGTAATTTTATTTTGAGTTGTACACCTTCGTTGCCAATGTAAGCAAAGTTGTGTGTGTCCCACAACCATCAGACAAACAGTCATGGAGGCTTGAGTTCCCCTGTAATCAATCAGATGCAGACTTTTACACATACGCATGAAAAACAGCGTGGAGGATTTTTTGTAGGTGTACTAACAGTAGGACTCTTTGTCTGCATATGGTGTGTCACTGATGTTTGCACGTAACGTGTATGATGGTGGTCGTTTCATAGGGCCAGCTGTACCTCCTGGTTACAGACCAAGGTTTCCTGACAGAGGAGAAGGTCGTCTGGGAGAGTCTGCACAACGTTGACGGAGATGGCAACTTCTGTGATTCGGAGTTCCGGTTGCGGCCTCCTTCCGATCCGGAGACTGTGTACCGTGGCCAGCAGGATCAGATAGACCAGGTCTGAGCAGTGATGCAGGCAAGACTAGCAGAACCAGTAATGATTTACCCCGAATGTGCTTAAATGTCCTCTTAACACCATCAGTGTTCTGCAATAGTTCAAGCGGAACGCAAAACTGGCACAGAAAATAGTCAAGGACTCGGGAGAGAGAACACGTGACGTCAAATTCAAGGAAACATCCTGTGAAGGAGGAAAGAAAACAAACACAAAAAGACATTTCAACTGGTTTTACTCCTGTGTTCTCATCGATTGGGCAGAAATGACCAAACACAGAGCTTGCTAAAAAAATTCACCCATTGTTTGCCTTCTGATTGGTCTTTGTCATGTCCCAACCTCCTGTGTTACCGTTGCAAGGCTGGAGGGTCCATTCCTACAGAAAACCGCAGAAAACCTGTAGACTTAGTTAGCATTAAAATTTGTAGTTGTGATTCTTCAAAACCCCAGTCGTGGGTACAGCGGAGGAAATAGCCAAACATCGTAACTGAAGAAAAGGCTAGTCGTTTTTCCAGTGTCTCCCAAAATTAGCGCAGTTGCTAATAATGGCTGTCGCGTTACCTCTGGACTCTCTTATTCCAGGTTTTCAGTGTTTTTCTATGGGAAGTGGACCCACATGGTTATTATTTGTCCAACCTAGCAACAGTAACGTAGGACTTGGCACAGTGACAGGGGGCCTCTGGTTGCTGGTCAGCACACCAATCACAACGCCAACAATGGGTCAAATATCTGCCCAGACTCCCACACACAGAAACTAGGCAAGAGCAAGGGGGCTATTGCGTTTTATTCTTCTTGCTTACTCAGCTTACCCCAGCCCTCCTTATCTACAATATAGACTTGAAAAGAAAGGCCTATTCGGGCGCTCTGTACAATTATAATTCAGTTATATTGGAGAAAACTTCTAAGGATCTTTGCAGTAACAAAGAACACAATACAGAGAAGAAAACACAGAATATAATACAAGATAGGAAGTCGGTTAATTACACCACAGTAAATTACTACAAAATAGTACAATCAGCAGCAGCTACAAAGGAAAATTGATGAAGACAGACGCAATTGGCTCAGTTAATAAGTAAGAAGCTGCAGTTATGTGTGGAAGTGAAGAAAGGCCTCGTCCAGCATTTATATTCATACTGAAGTATCCCACTGACAGCTTTGCACATAAATCATCAACTATTTTCTCTGTGTGTGTGTGTGTGTGTGTGTGTGTTGATATCCGTTTTCAGGATTATCTGATGGCGCTGTCACTGCAGCAGGAGCAGCAAAGCCAGGACCTTCAGTGGGAGCAACTCCCGGAAGGCATCAGTGACCTGGAACTGGCGAAAAAGCTCCAGGAGGAGGAGGACCGACGAGCCTCGCAGTACTACCAGGAGCAAGAGCAGGAGCAGGCAGCTGCAGCACAGGCGCAGGTAGGGAGGGAGATGGAAGCAGGTGAGAGAAGAGGAGGAGGAGGAGGAGGAGGAGGAGTTTTAACAAACATGAGGCATTAAATGAACCAGAGAGGGAAAATGTTACCTTTTTGTAAACAGATGGATGTCTGCATCTAAGAGTTTGAGCTACAAAAACGAACTGATGATTAAGACAGACCTTATTTTTCTTCTGTTTTTATACGACAGCCACACTCTTTTAAGAATCTGTTTTTCCAGCAATAATTTGTGCTGTTTTCCATCATGCATTTTTGAAGAGCATATAAAAATCAGAATGTGGAAAATTAAAAGAAAACAAGCAGAGAGGCAGACACAAAATCACTTCCTTCTACTTTCTTCCTACTGCTTTCCTTTCACGTTCATTTAACTAACAAACGTCACCATTTATTGAGTAGAGACGTGAGTAGACATTTACGGTGTATTTTAAAGCTATGGTCTTTTTTCCCCGTCCCTCTGTGTGCCATATTTTAACTCCATTAACGTGTGGCGTGTCATTTACTCCAGTTCGGAGCAATAAGTAGCTTGTACTGTACATATCTATAAATTAGTTCTCGTTTGCTCTTCAACCCTGTTTGTGCAGCAGGGCCAGCAGGAGCCTGTGGAGGGAAGCGAGGTGGACAGAGGAGGTGCAGGAGCAGGTGGAGCAGCAGCTGGCGCTGGGACGGCAGCGGCAGCCGGGGCCACGCCCAGCCCGGGAAAACACTCGTCTAGCGGGGAGCGCAAAGCCAAGAAAGAATCGAAGGATAAAGACAAATGTGTTATTTTGTAACATACAGCGTGTCTGTGTGAGTGTGTTGAGTGTCTTGTGCATTTGCTTATCTGTGAGAAAGGGGACGGCCTTTGTTGCTCCACGGAATGGACGCACGACACGCAGCCCCCACTTGATGACTAACAAGGGAAGGAGGTGATCGAGGAGAGACGTGACTAACGGAGGATTTGCTGTTCCCACACCACTGGTGCCTGCTATCCTCTATCCTCAGTGGAACCTGGACATCAGAGGAAGGGACGTTACAACAACAACTACAACTACCCCTTATCTTTCGTAGAGTCGGCCAAACTTTGTTACAAGTTGCACAGTGCACTATATTTGTGATGTGGGGTTTATCTGGGGTGGTATATTTTATAGCAAAAGACATATGAAGATACAAAATGTCACCCTCTCATCATGTTCTTTTCCATTTCATTAATTTTTTTCAGTAGTTCAGCTTATAAGCTTTTTTGTATGCATCAAATATATAGAATCCACGTTTTGCTTTTAGTTTTTTTTTTTAAGTCAGCTGTTGATGCCAAGATTCACATTTTATTTATGTTATGTGTGGTTGCTTTTGGAATAGGTCTTATTTTTTATTTTTCTCCAAGCCGAAAGGGATTTTCTATCGCCTGTTGGAAATCAATGTAACACCACATGTCCCCTCCGAAACACTAAGGGTTAATCAATGCCAGATAGCTGCCAGATACTGTAGCTACATACCAATACTCATCACAACTTGCCCTGTTCAGATTTGCCTTACCAGAGCATGGCAGTGTTGTATTCTGCTCTGTCTGAATGTGAATGTGTGCTCGTTGTCATGTGTGTGGTATGTACAGTACACGTGTGCTATGTGGTACAATGGCGTGTGGTATCTCACTTGCAGAGTTTCAGTTTGGAAATAGCCAAATCTTTTATGCTGTATTAGTTAAGCTACACATTTGTGACATTTAATGTCTTTTATGTTGTGATTCTAGTTCACAAAAAAAACATACTACATTAGGGACAGTAAGACTACAGATAGCACTGTCAGATTTTGTCTGTTGTTTATGAGACACAACTAGCTCTTGGCAGATTAGATTTATGTTAGATGGCACCCAGTTTGGAGTGTGAGAAGTCTCCTCTGGCAGCTTCCTGAAGAGATGCAGTGTGGGTGTGTGCAGTCAAGTTTTAAAGAGAAATATAACTGAATTCAGTATGTTTCTTTAAACGGGAATTCAGTTAACATTCATAACAAAGAGTTTGTTATGAATGTTAACAAACCTTTCTTCAAACCTGAATTGGATTTGTAATCTGTGTCGACACAATCGAGACAGTTTAATCTCTATTTATGATGATGAGAACCTGTCTTGTGTCAGGCTGTAGCTGTGCAGATTTAATATTGTCCTCCACAGTTCTCCCTGAATTAATGTCAGATTTGCATTTTCTTGTCCCTTCTAAGGGTAAACTTAGGGTAAATGCATCTGTTCTTCATGGGTAATGAGGCCTAACAGTGAAAGTTCACATATTGATACTGAAGTTCTGTGCTATCATGTTTAAGTTTGTACATTTCACTGCAGCTTCGAGCATGCAATCACGCGATGTACATATTCACGTAATGCATTCTCACAATGAATTTAGCTAGTGGTTTGTGCCATTATTGTACCATGGGACTGCCTCCTGAGAAACTTTTCTATCTATACATTCCAGTTGGATGCCTTGACTTAAGCCTTCTGTTACGGACTGACGGAGACGGCAGCGCTTGTGAAGCGGTCTCCATTATTTTGTTCAGTGAGGACTATTGCAGTGTCAGGACAGGACGATTGACACGCTGGAGGCAGCGGGCTACCTACTGTGAGGGAAACCTTTCTTATGGGCTTCGTGCGATGGCTGGCCTTACAACACATCAACACATTTTATAGGACAAAAAGAAACAGGCGTATGAACCAGAATGAGACAATCCATAGGTTTTTTTTTTTTCACATGAGCTACATCAGAACTACTCTCAGGCCTTTTCTTTGAAGGGACATACAGAATCCTTGGGTGTCTTTTCAAATGGTATGCTTCTTTCTAATGGCACAGTCCCTCGGCCTGTAGTCACTTTCTCAATCACAACTTTTAAGTCTATTTATACACACATTTCGACACTTTGAAGGACTTGACACTATGTTATTTAAGACCGTCATTGTTGAACTTTACACTAAAACACATTAGCTGCTCCTGATTATAGATGAACACCTCAGACAGGGTGAAGGAACACTGTTATTACTATTATGTACACTTTCCGTTGACTCAGCAGTAGTTTTTATGCAGCTTTAATAACATGTAACCTAAAGGTGAAAGCAAAAAGACAAATGGGAGATGTTCTGGCTGAATTGTAATATTTTTGGGGGGAGCGGGGAGGGTCAGGCGTTTTTTCGAGTTTCACCTCATTCACGCCTCGACCCTTCAAACGAACATGCTGATTAAACATTCCAGTTAAAGCTTAATCAAGAAACTCCATTTAGGGAAGCTTGATGTGGAAGATTACCCGTCGGTTAGTGTTCGTGTGAGTGAAAAGAGTGTGGAGTGACATTTTCATTATTATTTCAGATTTACTACTGTGCATTAATGAGCTTGCTATTCCTAATCATTGTTACCAGGATTTGATATTTTTGTTGTAATGTGGTTGCTTCACCCTGTGATGAACTGATCAGAAGGATATTGTGTGTTCAATGTCTCCAAGTGGTTTGCCTTGTGAAAGTGATAGTGGGTCAAATGCTGTAAATTTAGTCTCTTGACAAGGTGATCGTTGAACATGTAGTCGTCGTAATTGGTTTTGCACTGTTACATTGATATGCACTAACGGAAAAGAAACATACCTCATTTTCTACGGAACATAAATTGTGCAAGAGTGCTATTGTTTTTTGGGTACCTTTTGAAAAAAAAAGAAAAAAAAAAGGAATAATGGCCAAAATAATTATTATTTCATCTTGGTAGCAGTTGCTCTTAAGCCAGGTGATTTACATGAATTTGTAAAAGTATGAAAGGGCTGTTCAAATGTTTTGGCTTAAAGCGAATGAGTACATCTGTTAAAAGGTAGTACCACTTCAATAGAACTTGCTGCAATTTGATATATTCAGGTTAGTGGTACACCTATACCAGACTACCAGTACAAAGGCTTGAGTAGCAGCACACGGCTCGGAGATGATGAGGAAGATATGAGTGACAAGAATGATTCACGGATGCCAACAGAGGCGTTTTGGTTTTTTTTCTTTTCTTCTACACACTACGGAAGAAAATATGTAGACATCTAAAATCTGGTACTCGTTTCCATCAGCAAAAACAACAACAAAAAAAATGGTGTAGGTGCACCCCTAATTCAGGTTTTTCAGACTAGTCCATCATTTACCAATCTTCTCCAAGAATACAAATGGCTGCTTAATAAGGCTCGAGTGTTGTCATACGTACATGTAGCAGAGGGAAACGTTCGTTCTTGTAAGTGACACACATCCAGAGTGCTGAACAATCTTAAAGGGAGCTCTTTTCTTTAATGCAATATCAAACTCCCAGATTTTACATAGTGATGCATGTATAGTGTGGACTCAAAAGTTAGGCGGAGTAAAAAAAAAAATTAAAAAAAAATGTTATCATCCACTATCCCCAGGAGTATAATTTCCACTGTACGGCCTGTTATGTTTATATTTCACGCAAAGACAAACAATTGAAAAGGAACGCGTTTGTGAATATGGGAGGTTACTCATTTGTGTTGATTTCAATGTTCATCTATTTACATAAATGACCAAATAATGTATGTAGCCTTTCACATTACAGTCACATATTGTATATGGTGATATATATATATATAACAAAATGCCTTATAGACGAAGGGACATTCAACCTGATTAGAAGTTACCAGGATAATAAAAGACTAAGATCAATAGTGTGTTGTCGCTGTTTGTTTTGAGTCGGTACCACTTCCTCATTTTTCATCGCTCTCAAAGTGTGCAGCACAGTCAACTTAGACAAGACAAATAAAAGTTAGAATACTTCCTAGGCTACCATAGTCCATCGACCAACACAGCCCTGGGAGTTATATCTGATGAGTCATTGAACAAAAGAGAACAAACTGACTGAGTTAGCAATAATTAATAAATCTATTGCCATAATACGGAAGGTAAGTTATCACTACAAACTCTGGCCTTACTATCGATGTAATTTCTCCTTCTCTTTCATATTATAACATGCACTGCTCAAAAAAATCTCAGTGGTGGATATTTATACTGATATAGACTGGGCATCATTTGATAGAAATGAAAATGATCAACCTAGAGTGGGCAGCAGGTCATTCTGTTTAGCTGAAATTTCAAAATGGTACTCAGTAGTTTGTGTGGCCTCCACGTGCTTGTATTCATGCCTCACAATGTTAGGGCATACTCCTAATGAGACGACGGAGGGTGTCCTGGGGTATCTCCTCCAAGATCTGGACCAGGGTTTTACTAGGCTCCTGGACAGTCTGAGGTGCTACCTGGTGGCTCGGATGGACTGGAACATAATGTAACAGAGGCATTCTCAATGTGTTATCAATGTGTTATCAATTCCTTCATCCTCCAGGAACTGCTGGCATGCTCTCACCTCATGAGGCCCGGCATTGTCGTGCAGCAGGAGGAACCCAGGACCCGCTGCACCAGCACACTCATTGTGTGTTCAAGGATTTCATCCCGATACCTAATGGCAGTCAGAGTGCAGTTGTCTTGCCTGTAGAGGTCAAACGCAAAACTAGTGAAAAACAGTCAGAAAAGATGAGGAGGTTAGAAATGTCAGTGGCCTCCACCTGTAAAACCATTCCTGTTTTGGGGGTCGTCTCATTGATGCCCCCGTCTATGTTCAGATCTCCATCCTCAAACAGCTTCAACTTGCATCTTGTCAATCTTCAATAAGCTTTAGCCGTGCCAAATCATGGAACAAAAAGAAAATATGCTTTATTTATTAACTGCTTCGAGGGTCCATGAATGCATGTTTTATTTGTTTCATTCCCAGTTACATGATTTATTATTCAGGAGATAATACAGGTGCAGACTGCCAAGAAACACATTTTGCTATATTTTGTTATGATTTAGTGAGCTATCGGTTTTACGTAGTTAAATAGTTGTTTATGTTCATTTGATGTTTTCTATAACATTGTGATATTTTAGTATTATTACGGTGGAGTCTTCAAATAAGGCCTTTAGTGTTTCCTGCCTCTTCCAGCACCGCATGTTATATTTTTATCTTTGCCTTTTAAACCGTGAACAATGAAATAAAATAGTTTCTAACTGATGCAGTACACAAAAGACAAAGGCAGATATCTAAAGTAGTAGTGAGTAGTTGCCCATATTGCAGTATTGCATATGCAGTCAAACCAATCTGCAGGGGAAAAAAACAAAACAAAAAAACAAATCCAAATTATGCCCCTGAGATTTGAAAATTTCAAATCCAGCATCATTCCCATAGGGTCCAGGATAACTGACGCCTAATAAATGACCTTAGAGATCGTCTCGAACAATTCAAGGACCTTACAAACACCAAGCACTTAAGCATGTGCATATTTTAAAACTAGCAGTCAAATCATGTCCGACAGAAAACAGGAGAGAATAGACCAGGCAAAGCAGACCCCCCCCCCCCCCCCCCCCCCCCCGCCCCCGCCCCCGCCCCCGCCACCACCACCACCACCACACACACACACACACACACACACACACACACACCCACACACACACACACACACAAAAAACAGGGTCAGTGTCATTTAGTTTTTGGTCATTTTATAAATAGTAACATATGTACGTACAGGGGGACTGTACAATCTAAATCTATGCTTCACTTTGGGATTCACAAGCATCCGCAACCAAACAAAAAGCACCAGTCATTCTGCTTTCCAACTTTTTTTTGTCGTTTAATCAAGCTTCATCAACCAGTTACAACAGGTGTGCGGGTAAACATTGTGCGATGTGAGTCCAAGTACATGCATGACAGTCCTGGATGTGTAGAAGTGGTCAAACCGAAGGTTCAGGAAGCTTTTATTTTTTAAATTAAATGAAAAAAATAAATAGCATTGAAATGACTGAACAAAAGACGAACGAGGTACCTCCTCAGAGTCGAGGTGATGTTTTAGTCACAGCTGGCACAAACACCTACAACACTGACGTGTCTGTCCACTGTTCAGTTTCTCAAACACTGCGCATGCCACAAGCCAAGTCCTTCCTGCTCGTTTCACAGGGTTCATTGATGCAGCAAGGTGTTCCCCGACAGTATCCATCTTACAAAAACCACCGCAAGCTCAGAACATTGAATGTCCTGCAGTAACAGACTTGAAAGTTGAATTTTATTTCTGACATACAGCTGTATTTAAACCGACTCATGAGCAATGGGTGGGAATTTGCAGGCTATTTTACAGTTTGATACCATTTCAGGAAATCCAACTAATCTTTACAAAACAAGAGGTCCACACCAAGAATGACTTTTATCAACAGAACAAAAAAAAAATACTCCTAGCGTCACCTGTTACCAAAGGAGCCAAATATCCCTGTCACTTCACGTTCTATAATACACTAAAATAAGACATTACATAGGAAAACTGAGTGTCACTAGGCTAGTGAAAATGTACATACAACACTCAATAAGAGAAGTTGTAAAATCACTCAAAAACTTGTTACAAAGATCTACGGCTGTACAATAACTTCCTAAACATTATTAAAACTTGTGCACAGGGTTGTTTAATATTAACAGCAGATCTGCCAGGAAAACCCTACACTGAGGTAAACACTTTTCTATACAAAATAAAATAGTGTTATCAACCACATGGCCTCAAATGTGCCACCAAAACCGGTTGATTTTCTAAAAATAAAGAATTCAGAAAAGTCTTTCCAGGTGCTTTACAGCGGCAGAAAATGGTTGTAGCTAGAACTGCCGCGGCGTTCCTTTGAAGGGCTTGAATCCACTGACGGTGCCACCGCTGGGAATGGAGCTGTTGGTTATCTGTACAATGCGACTCATTCCCGACGAAGAGTGGCTGCAGAGAAAACAAAAGTCATCTCTAAGACGGCTCAGAGAAAGGTACACTATTCAGCTTTCTCTTCATTTGTTGGGATAGTTGGTGTACCTGGAAGGAGCCATCAGGCTGCCCCTCGTGTCTCCCATCCTGCGATTATCAGGGAAACCCCCACCCTGAGAGCTCGATCCACCGTGCCACTCCTTCCTCAATCCCTGCTCCCTGCCGTGACGTTCCACCACGACCTGGCGGCCAGAGCTGAACGGCTGTAGACACAGAAGAGATTTGGAGTCAGGAGTCTCTATGAAATGTTAAATAAGTGAGAGCTACAACTGAAGACTAAGACCGCGTAAAATACTTAAGGGAGTAAAAACAAACATTTCATTTTACACCACACTGTAATTCTGTATTACCTGTGTTATTTTGAACTTTAAGGAAAATCTGTCACTGACTGTATAAACTGTGATAAACAAAACACTTCCCCATAACTCAGCAGAAATGAAAGTAGAAGTAAATACTCTTATTCTCAAAATGACCTAAAATGTTTCAAATATTTCTACATGCTTTTTCAATACCCTGGAGTTCTTTGTCATAAAGTAGACTGACCTGACTGTTCATCACCATGGGCCTTCCTTCATCTCGATCATTAAAGCTCCTTCCACGGCTGACTGAGGGGCCTCCTCTCAGTGCAGGACCCGGACCCTCTCTGCCTGATCGCTCTGCGCGCATACGCATAGGTCCTCTGCTCAGTGAAGAATGAGATTTTAAACAAGTTAGCTTTCAAAAACGACAAATAGTAATCATTCTTTTTCAAAACGTTTACATTTTATTTACCGTATATCTCCCTTGTTGGAGTTTATGCCGCCACCGTTGTTCTTCCATCCATGCCCTCCATCCCTAGGTGGGCGGTTGTGCGACATGCCGGGCATTGTGGCTCTTGCTGCCACAGGGCGATCATGCATGGGCGCAGGGCGTCTCTCGTCTCTGTCCCTTCTGTTGGTGTCCCGTAGTTCAGTGCGTGGAGGGGGAGGTGGCTCAGCTCTGCGGACTGTTTCAAAGTTTTTGGGGTAGCGGTCAAAGCCAGAGGCCTCTCTGTGAGGAGCAGGACGACTCTTCTTTACCTCTGGCTCAGCGTCAAACCTGTTACGTCTTGGAACATCCGAAGAAGAAAAAAGTGATTTACAAAAAAATAAATTAGGATGAGAGAAAAGTCAAAGTAACATGTAAGTAAACAGTAGAGAGCCACAGACATAACTCTGAAATTTGCCCAGAGCTACAACTAATAAACTGAGAACTCCTATAGTTTTGTACCTGTCATACGTGTTGGGCTGTTCAGCAGCAGCCTCTGGAAAACGACCCCTTTCCCTGGGACTGAAGTTAGAAAAGCGATTCTGCTGCCTGCTGTAGTTGGAACCTTGGTTCATACGGACCTCAGACTCAGGCGCCATCTTCTTAGTGCCGTTCCAATAGGGCTCGTCTCTCCGACTACAACATTAAGTACAGACATATATAATGAGCCAGAAGCTTAGTGAGGCAACACTTATGGTTAAAGCATACATTTAAAATGCTAAAACTGCCCATGTTTGAGACCCAGTGTTTTACAAATAGTGCCCACAATAATACTGCAGAGACAAAAAGCTATATGTACCCATGTTCCACTTCACGGCCCCTCTTGAGATTGTTTCTCTTTTCTTGCTCATAGCGGAAGTGCTCCTGCTGCCGACGCAGCTCCTCGCGTTCACGTGCCATGCGCTCTGCCTCTTTACGTCTTTCCTGAATGAGACGATGTTAAAAATAATTACTGAGACATGGATGTCACTCTATAATTACAAGCAGCAGAAAATTACAAGATAACTAATGACACACAATGAATCTTATTTGCTTTTTCTTGTCAGGTTAGCACACCCTTTGATGCCAAAATAGACTAACAGGATTGCCATAGTATCCTCCTTGCAGAGCTTGTGTTTTAAACTTTTTGCTCTTATTTTATTAAGGCATGTTGCTGCAAACTGGTGCAGGCAACACAAGAATCTGCACAATTTATTTCACTCAAGAAAACTCACGTTTCATGTCCAAATAAATGTTTTAGCTGTCTTCTGTCTCAGCTTTTTGTGCATCAACTTATGTCTTACTAGATGTTAGTACAGCGCTTTTAGGAGATGTGACTGACTGTTACCGCTACACTTTGAATATTTGCCGTTACTATTAATGTGTCCATGCAGGCGCTGCTATGACCCCGTTACAAACAGCTACATCTCTGACTACCATTAAGAGTTCCATTAAACGATAGCCACAGAGTGAACCTTTGTTTTTTATGTCGTCTGTTTTGCAGGCCTGCCAGAGTGACATTTGAAGAGAAAAAAAAAGAAAAATCACTTGAAACTGATGCAGTCCCCGAAGCCAGCAGATTTGTTCATTTACCTGCTCTATACGGATTCTTTCTCTCTCCAGCCTCTCCCTCTCCAAGCGCTCCCTTTCCAATTTTTGTCTTTCCATCTCTAGTCTCTGGCGTTCCCGAAGCAGGTTCTCCCGTTCTTCACGCTCGCGCTCACGCTCTCGGCGTTCTTGTTCTGCAATTTCTCGCCGCCTAAAGCCAAAAAATGCTCATTTTAGCACTTTAGGACAACAAACAAGAGTGCAGGACTTTTTTAATGTGTGAACAGTTCAATTTTTAAGGCTACCTGCGCAACTCTACCGCTCTACGGACACGCTCCAGACGAGCCATCCGTTCGCGCATCCGCTGCTCCTTCTGCTCCTTCATCTTGTCAAAAGGCAAGATGTCTCTTTCTTCCCCCTTGTTAATAAAAGGTCGTGGTTTGTCTCTCATCATCTCCAACTGAGAGGGAAAATGTAGATATTAAAGTTTAAAGCATCTGTACCACAATCAGGGCTGGGCAATATGGACAAAAAAAATAAATAAAAAAAAATCACATTTCGCTATTTTTTTATTGAAGGGCAACATACAATAGATATGTCAATATTTTTTCTAGACAAATCCAAGTCAAAACCACAAATGTAATCAGACTCTCATTAATAGAGTGCTGTACATTTACATGAAAAACTGCTATGAAAATACATTTCTGACATTTACTATATAAAAACCCTCTATGAATAAAATAAGAATAAAGAATATTTAACTCTACTAATACTCACAAGTGTGCAATTGATAAAATCTAAGCAGAAAATACAGAGCAAAAAAAACAAAAAGTGTTTTGTTTTCCCACTGCCGTAGATATGTACGAGGCCTTGTTCCACAATTTAAATTTGGGCCATGTCTTTGGTGGTGTGATAGGACACTACTTTAGAAATACCAACTTCTCACTCTTACTTTCATAGGGCACAGCACGAGGGTCTGAGTTGTACAACATAGTTTGTTTCAGGGTGGAAGTGCCATTGTAAATGTTGGAGAAAATTAATCATGCATGTTTGCAACTTGTTTCCGGCACCCTCAACAGAAAACATTCTCCAGCTGCTCATCAGACGCTTTAAATCTGAACCATCTCCAAATTACTGAGCCAAATTAAGATATACCAATCTTAAAAACTCACTATATCGTCCAGCCCTAACCACAATGTATAACGTATATCAAGGAGTGTATACCTCTTCAGGAGGAATCAACCACTTTGGCCGCCTCTGAAAATTGGTGTTGATGAAGGGCTAAAAAGAAATACAGCAAATAGAATATTCAACATCATTTAACATCATCTGAAGACATATTTATTAAGATATATCTTTTAAAAATATAAATAAAAATCCTTACTTTGTCAAAATACCTTCCCCTTCTAAAAGGTCTCATTTTGCCAAAATTAGAATCTCCTTTGGTGTAATCTACCATCCCCATCTTGCCAGGGCTCTTTGTCCCTGAAAAAAAGAAAAAAAAAATAATGAGACAGAGCAAACACACAGCATTTCAATTTATTACTAAATCAGATTCTCTGAAATCGTGATGAGAAGAAGATTAAAACCTACGCCCATGCTTTCTGTCATCTTTCTTCAGAGGATCTTGTCCTGGACCAGGTGACATTGACTCAGATTTTATACTTCTGGCCTCCTGTTTCTTGGATAAATCTCTGTCCTTTTCTGAAAGCTTATTGTCTTCTTTTTTGTAGGACGGCTGTGCTCTAAAAGTAAAACGCAGAAACAGTTAATGAGCCTTCAGTCAACAGAGGATTAACATTTGAACTTTTTCAGTCACTCACTTGTTTGTCAGTTTCATCCCTGTGGAACTGCGCTTGTCAATTGATTTGCTGGAACTTGATTTGTCCTCTGCTTCCTTCTTTGAGGGCTCCTTTTTGAATGGATCGTTTTTGGCCTAAAAAATGGCAACGGTGAAATATAAATGACAGAGGCACATGTGACTTTCGGTCAATACAAATGGATGGGTTCAATGCAGAGAACAAATTCCTTGTATCTGTACCGGGGCAGTAAAACTGATTGTTTTACTTTTTCTTCCATGATGAAAAAGAATAGTATTGGATCAACTAAAGTCTCATTAAAAATATATCAATGCCTTGACATCTGCTTAAAACTCACCCTTTCAACATATATCTGCTGTCCATGGAGCTCTGTGCAGTCAAGATGGGAGATGCACCGCGTCACCTCTACGCTGGACGACACTGTCACCAGGCCGTAACATTTTGAACCAGGACTGCGAGCATTTGTGACCACCTTGGCACTCAGAACCTGTTGGAAAGAATTTTATTCTATGAAACTGAGTATAGAATTCAAGAGTCAATTTTAGATATATTAAATACAAGCTAATTAGAGAAAAACGGCATGCTCTGATTTACCTTCCCATATTTTCCAAACAGGTTCTTTAGATCAGCTGCTTTGGTGTTTGAAGACAGGCCGCTCACCCATATGTTACGAGAAGAGCTGCTGTTGCTGCCGACAGCTCCTGGTAAAGATGTTTAACGAAAGACATTCACATTTTAATAATGGGGTATTAAAAACAAATACAGAATCAAGCTGTAAGAAATTAGAAAAAGTCCTTTTGGTAGTCTTTGGTACAACATCTTACCCTTTTCATCTTTTGTAGCTTTTCCATCTCTGTCTCTTGAAGAGCTACAAAGCAAATGTTGCAACAACAAACATGAAATGAACGAAGGCAAACAAAACCACTACGTCAGTAACAGGCATACATCTAGTGGAACAAAAACAACACATTTTGTACGGTTGAGGGAAAAAATAATCCTTTAGGCAAGTCGTGGATCAGAACCAATGTCTCAAAGGCTTCATTGCTTTTCCAGTGGTGAGATGTGTCAGGTTGTCAGCCAATTTATTCCCTGGACCAATGAAATCTTCAGAAGTTTGTTCAACTTCACAGTGAATCATTTGACCGAGAAAAAAAAACCTCATCACGGAGACTAATGCTCTTTTACACTGCCTTGTGTAGAAACTGGAAAAGGCTTTAAAACTGCCGGAAAGGTCAAAGTAACAAAGTAAGAGTTGTTTTCTCAGCTCCTGGTTAAGTCACAATTTAACCAACTTCAGAGAAACAAATCAAAGTAGTAAATGGCAGGATTAGGTACATCAGTGAACATTTCCCTTATGGCAAAAAAAACCAAAAAAAAAAAATCTTGAGGCTACCCACAATGTTGCGTTCTTAGTGAGTTGGACTTGGAAGTAGTATCAAAGAACTGACATAGAAAGACAAACCTCTTAGCTCGACCTGATGCCCCAGTAGTGGAGGGGCCTTTCTTCCCAGATTCCTTTTCTTTATCTCCCGTTTCGGCTTTCTTCAGGGCGTCTCTGTCTTTCTTCGGCTCACCTCTGGCTCCATCATCTCTCTTACCGTCTTTGTGGCCCTCCATCTCATCCACCTTCATGGCATCATCTTGGCCCGTCTCAGCAGAGGCCTCTGGGTCATCAGTGCCTTTCTCTGCCTCTGGATCTGGAAGTTTCACATGTTTACCTGTATCCAGGAGATCGTCACCATCAACATCTAGGGTGATGGCATCTTCATTTGGGATTGAGACGGACAGGTGATCGTCCTCAGCTTCTTTAGAGGAATGCATGGCTTCAACACTCATCTCAGCCAGTTTGGCCTCCCCCTCTGGCTCATCCATCTCTGGCTCATCCTCCTCATCCACCTCCTCTGGGTCAGCGTCTTCATCCAACTCTGGCTCAGGCTCTGAATCAGCCTCAGCCGCCACAACTTCTGACTCGGGTTCAGCCTCAGCCTCAGAGTGAGCAAGGCTGTCCTCACAGGGCGCAGGCTTAGAATTGTCACGATTACCTTCATCTGTATCAGTTACATCTGAGGGATTTAATAAGGATAAACATGGCAAAAACACAACTTTTAACATTGACATGTGGCATGTTACTTGACCTAAAAAGTAGAATATAAAACACATTTAGTGTTAATGGTCATCGAGGGCGTAGACATCACAGGGAGACACAAAACACACAATCTTCACTGATAATGGGGGGTGATTCGCTGATCTTCTCTTCATGACACGTGTACAGTTCTTGAGCCATTATTCACTGCGAACGTGCAATTCCAGATGCTTTCTTTGATATGTGGCATCTCTCTCTGTGCGAATGTCTTGACAAAGTTCAGATGTTGAGGGGAAACTTGTCAGTTCATCCAGTATGCAAACTACATCTCCAACTGGTCAGTTCATGAAACGTCAATCTTCAGTTCATGAAAGTCAATCTTCTGATGTTTCTTCTATTAAGGGAATCATCTTGTCTTTGGAGATTTCACATCATCAAATATTATCATCCATGATCATCTCCAACATGTGTCCAGTCAACCGTACACCGAGTGTACCAAAAGCGCATCCCTTTGGTTATAACAGTCTGTCCTTTGCCAATCTTGGGCCATGCTGGATTTACTGTAAGGTCTTTTCCAGTACCCATCATGCTGGGGTAGCAGTTAGCTGGGTACCAACAATTTGATGATGATTGCCACAAATGTATGAAGTCTCTTGATCTTTCCGTTTCCTCCTGACAAAAGGCCTCTCCAGGAGTCTAGCAGTCTTTGAGTTAACTCAAATTGTAACCCCATTCATAGACGTCCCATCAGATGAGACCTGCAGTAAAGTGCCCGATTCCTGTGGCAGAGGATGTGAAGTATTCAGATCTACCCAGTACACCAGTCACTGGTACGTCCAATCACGGTGCCCATCACAGTGGCAACAGTAAAGTACAACAATTGTCAATCCTTCACACTGTTGCTTCTTCCAATTCATTGCCATGATAAAACCTTATGAACATTCACCCTTCTTTTCCTTGGGGATTGTAAGATGTTGAATGCCAGAGACAACAGAAATCCACAGAAGCAAACAGGCCTTGTCTTTAAAATAACTTGAACAATCCGAGAAAGCTGGGTACCCAAGTCAAGGAAATCCAGATCCAATGATTCATGTGTGTAGCACAACAAAAAATCTTCAGTTGTTCTTCTGAGATGTCTCCATTATGCATGTCTTAATATATTGTCACTTAGATTGTGCAGTAGCTAGCAGAGGCATGAAATACCACTAAATAAAGGTTAGACATTCTACCTGGAGTTTCCTGTCACCATACGCGCAAGTTGAAAAAAAGAAACAAGTTAATGTTAGCACTGGACGTTAGTGTGACAGAATACATACCTTTTTCTGATTCATACTCTTCAGTTTCCTAGAAAAGAAAACATTAAGGTGAGTCAAAGTTTTCTGTTGCATGTACAGCAACAAAAGTTGGTCACAACAATGCATAGAGCATGGACTCCTTAGAGTATTTTCTCTTAAGTAGTACACATATCTAATTTACAAAGTATATTACATCTATGTCAAGCAAGTCTCACCTAAAAAGTCCAAAGAGCTAGTCTTTTGATTTTTAGGTGAGAAATTTCTTGTGAAAACTGTAAAATGTTGATAAACTCCATGTTTCCATGTGCACCAAATTCGTAGCTTTGACTTCACTCATAATATTGAATGTGGCTCGTGATACCGTCTGAATAACAGATGTGAGAGCTCTGTATATAACATTTTAAAAGGATTTTAACTGCTACGTCATACTTTTTCATTTGCTGCTGTCACTGCAACAGCTGCATTTATTTGGCATTTCTTGGGGAGTCCAAGGATTTACATAAACTTGTGTTTGCCATGCCTTTACACATTGGAAACACATTTAATAAAAAGCGCAAACTTCAGTAATTTGCATGTGCAAGAATTCACTAGAAAAACAGAATAAGATGATAACTGTGAGAAGCTCTCACAGTCAAAAGAGGAAGACACAAAGAGTTGTGGCAAACATTAACAACAGAAATGCATGCCACAGTCACCTTGGAGAGCACATCCTCTTCTGCTGTGGCGTCCACATCTGACTCCACTTTTTTCCCTTAAGGATTAAATACAGAAAAATTAAATATCAACATGAATATATACAGAATGTATGGCCTATCTTAGTCGTCCTGACTCAAAACAAAGATTTACCTTTGGCCTTTCCACCTTTGCGAGTTGATGCATCAGAAGAAAGCTGGATTTGAATGTTTTCTGGGTCACCACCTTCATCCTCAATAGCCTAAGAAAAGTAATTTGGCAAAAAAACAATTGTTTAAGAGGCATTATGAGCCTGAGACTATTCTTTTTTACAGTAAATTCAGTTAGTTTGAACCTACGTTAATGCTTGTCTTGTTTGAGTACGTGATGACTGTCTTGAACTGTTTTTTAATACTGCAAACACTATTTTACAGATCACAAAATAAACGTACATTACAATGAGGTGTGAGGATGGATTCATATCGACTCTTTACTTTTTAATTCCCAAATCTGATCTAAATCGCCAGTAAAAGGATTCATACATCCGACATAATCTATTTGTTGAACAACTAGATTCACACCCTGGATGTGACATAAGTCGTCGTGAAAAACATAAATTAATAAAGATGAAACACAAATCGCTGCACTTATATTTAAACCCTCACTTAAATGAACGCATTTAACAAAAACGCAACACTTCACTTCTGCACCACGGGCTGCAACAATATACCTGATCTGCTAGTGAAAAATAAGCACTAGATCCAAGTGGTCCAGTCTTAACATCGTAATGTTTTCAAGGTTCAGTGAGTCCGTTTCCCCATGCTGTTTTGTTGCACCAGCACCCTGCTGCTTCAAGTCGAACCTTAAACCCTTAATGCGTGCAGCGTTAACATTTCAATACCACCTTTATTTAAAAATTTTAATATTTTCCGCTTATTGAGCGGTTCCATAGTAAATTAAGACCCAGGCAGTAAAACTGATAACCCGACTAGTTATGTTAACAGGAAATCTCTAATGCTATCATTAGCATTAGCAACTTTACATCGCGTACACCAACTCATTCAACCGTAGTACAAATTATCTTCGTTTTAATTACCTGTCTCAATCTTGACAGAAGTACGTTCTTTACACCAGTTGTATCCAAATTCCTTCGTTTGAGCTCAGACTTAAGATCAACAACTCTTAATTCTGATATCTTTTTAGACTCCGTTGAAATGGCACCCGACGCCATTTTACCTCAAGATTAGCGAAACGTGCGCGCGCAGACAGATTTGCCCAGCTTCTTCTTCGTTGTCTTCCTATATGTTGTCACTGGAGGCTGCAACCGGCTGCAACGCCATCTACTGTGAAGGAAGATACTTAGCCCGTGAATAAATTAAAAAAATGTTTCCATTATCAAAATGTCTCATTATTTCTCTTTTAAATTTCAGTCCAACTCTATCACATATTAATTATCTAATTTTACCGTATTTCCCCAAAAAATAAAAGCAGAACACAGCAGCCCATTTCATTGAACAATATCACAGACAGGCATTTAAAACCTTTACTTGTAAAGTTGTGTGACTCTACTACTTAATGCACCTTGCACGTAATTTGCCAGTCCTGCACATTATAAATGTCTCTTTGTTCCTGTACTATCCATTTTCAAACTACTGTCATGTGTTTGATTGGTTCAGTCAGTACATTAATGTGTGAAATGAAGCTCTGTTTTTCTTTTCATCTAACAGCATCACAGTTTTGCTTTCCTCTAAGCAGGCAGACTACTGAAGCTTCATCTTGGTTATGACCTCTGCACCATAAGCCATTGGTCAGTAGGGAGACAAAGGGTCTGTGACTGATGCAATAACGTCTCAAACAGGTATTGGAATAACAGACCTTAATAAATCTCTATAATATAATTTATAACACAACTGATAATACATGTTTATTCCATGTGATGCCATAGTGATGAGAGCTTGCAACGCTCAAAGAACAACTATCACAGCAAAGGCAGGCCAGAGAAAACAAATTCATTCTACTGCCATAACTTCCCACACTAGTGAGTTGCAGCCCTAATACACCAAACGTGCAGACAAACCTTAGGGTATAAGCTACATTTTGATATCTCACTGAAGCTGAACAACAACTTTGCCTAGTCATGCCAAAACATTACCAGTCCTTTATATTTTATAAAAATAAATACATTTATTTGTTACATGTTTGGTGTGTGTAATTGGTATATATTCATGAATTAAATAAAACTGTAATTAAAGGTTATGTGTGACAGGCATGGACTTAAGCTTTGTGTATTTATAAGAAATTAAATGAAGACCAGTGCCAGAGACGTTCATATTTTCTGGAATTGTGGAGTTTAAGTTGTTTCTCCAGTGAGTAATAGTTCAAAAAAGCCCCAAAGTGTATGGGTTTTGTGATTGATTTTCAGCAACAGTCTTTTACTCATTCAGTGTTACCTTACCTAAGACCTCTCACCTTGCTGTCTGGATAGCCTTTGATAATGTATGTTATGTATTCTGCTCTCATGCTGTTTGATTGTAACGTAGGTCCATTGACTTTCCCACGTTTCCCTTGCGATTATTATTACAGGCAAAACTAACTAAAGTAAAGCAGTTGTAGAGTTGAGAGAATTTGGGGATTATTAAAACTATATCCACTAGCGGGCGCGCTGGTATTGTGAATTAATGGTTTAGGAACTCGATCCATGCACACCAGTGCTGCATGAACATGTATTATCATCATTCATAGGAGTGTGGTTCTATAATTACACAAGGAATCTTATGTCCTCTGGAAACAACAAGAATCTTATTGGCACTGAATATTTATCTCCCTCGGGCTCGCTTTGAAGTGTAAAGTGAATTAAGCGAGGCTGTCGCAAAGTGTCGTAAAGTACTTGAGGGCCGGCGGGGAAATGGCGCCCCCACTCGGCGCATAGAGCAACGACTGTGTTGTAGCAATAGCGAGCCAGCCACAGACGACCTGCTGGGTAAACAACAGTGGATGCCTCGGAAGGCAGGAATGGGAACTTCGTCGAGGGCAAATAGTGAGACATTTCTATCTTATCAAATAGAGACATAATAGAGAGGAAGTGTTACCTTTCAGAAATCGGTAGGATTCATCTGCGAGTCAAAATGGCTGATTACAATCGAGTATTTGATGAGTAAAGTGGAGCTAGCCTTAGCTTAGCTCGTAGCCATCCTGGGCCCATTGCCTTCGATTTTGCTTCTCGGCTCAGCTCGGGACTGTGTTGTCAGTTTCACAATCCCAGCCACCGTCGTCCTCGGGTCGCGATTTCTGTGTAGGCCTGCCTAGTTGCAGTTAGGGTTAACATTTAGATAAATGCCGGTTTTAAATGCTTGTCGCTATTTTCTACAGGATTTCACCTCGCATGTTACAAAAAGGACGGTGGCACATTTTGAAAAAAAGGACTTAGACCCAGGTACGTGTTGTCTTTGTTGTCTTCTGTCTGGAGTATTTGTCAGGCTAGATGGCTAACTGTCCACTTTAGGCTATGTTAATACGCCACAGGAATAATTCATCACAAACATATGCATATTTATGTTTCAGTGCTTCACTACTAACACGACTTTATCTGGCCGCAGTGACTTCAGCTACGTTTGTGGGACATGGACACACAGACAGACAGACAGACAGACAGACAGACAGCTGCTGGGCTTATTGTGATTGTAAAGCGTTGTAGAAACTATACCTACCCCTAGGCTCGATGCTACCTCCCTACATATAACTATATGTAGGTCTAATTTTTCTGATGAGAGTGGTTGGTAGTCGTTTCACAGTCTAAAAGTAGATTGGGTTATCGTTAGAGCTCAGTAGTCCTGGCTCAGTCCTTCATCTTGATTTGGTTTACTGTTGCCATTTCATATATATTATTCTACAGGCAATCCCTGCTATTTAATTCTGTTTTAGCCACACAGTCTTTTGCTTATCATTATCTGGGTGTCTTCAGGAAAATATTGTCATTCAGCACTGATGCTCTGGGGTTGTTTTTTTTCCAATCAGGGCAGTCCTCTGAGGCCCCTGAGTTCATGCATGTCATTGCACATCTTAGTCTGTGGCATCTGAAAGACCCTCATTTATCAGTAAGTTGTAAATACAAGCACAAAAGAGCATCGTTGTCATTGATAAGTTTACTTTTCCTCCAGGATTCAACCTCTTGCTACCCCAATTCCAGCATCTGTCTTTCACAGAAGTTGTATCTTCATGTAAGGTTATTGCCAGCACGCTGTTGTGAATGAAGAACACAATGTTTTTCAGTGTTAGCAAAAGGAAATGGCTGTGTAAGCTTCATTGTGTCCCATCATTATATTACCTTTTTACATACATATGCATGCATGTATGCCACTGCAGTTAAGAACAGTAACCCTGCAGCAAATGTAATGAGGGATATTGTTGTGTTATAGAGATAATGTCAGACCGATGGAGAAGTCTGAGCAGTAGTTGTATCTTAAAGAGATTGGACGACTGACCTTGGCCAAACAGAGTAAAATGTGCTAGTGTAAATGTACAGGCTTTCTTTATATGAAGCTTGATTTGATGGAGATGAAATGTGGATGTTTGCAGTTAGAAGTGTGTTTTCAAAGCAGAATTAAGCAAGGCGATATTTCTTAATTCTGCTAATTGTGTGGTCCCAGCAAACAATGTGGAAGGGCAAAGCACTGGTTTTATTTTCTTATGTCGCGTTACATCACTCGTGCTTCCAGATGGCCACATAGACGTGTTGGTACAATATGTTCCTAAATCACTTTCTAAGAGACGAGCAGCATGATTTTGTTTTCTGATTACATCATATGGAGAAATGTGTTTGGCTTGCTGCGGTGGGTAATATCACTACATGCACACAGTGCATAATGCTGCACTATATGTATTTGACTATATGATAAAACCCACAGTACATTCACTGCATTTACAGTATACAACACCCCCAGTTAACAGTGCAGTGCTATCTCAGATTATATCCACAATAGTGTTGATCACTTCTGTTAAGAGTAGTACATAGTGGGCGTGTTGCACAAAAGTCCACTACTTTACATCAGGTCATCAGGTACCTTGAAAGTTCTTCCTCAGCACCATAAGGCACACATTGAGTCTCAGAGACAAACTTTACAAAGTAGCCTAAATTTCCAAAATGATGGAATTTGGCATTGTTGTGGGAGACCTTACACCACTGTGAAAATGTTACCAGTGCAACACACTTGGAGTCTCTTTCTCCTGGGATTTACTTGTCAGTGCACACAAATATAGCCTGAATTTTCTCAAAGTCATGATAGGAACATGAGAATTACTTTCATTGTAGATATTTGCTTTGAAACCTTGTTCTGAGTTAGTCTGATTCATATGTACCCCTGGAAGCAATAATGAAGCAAACACATGAGTATTGACTCATCCATTAGTTTTGACTCAGCCTGTTGTAATTTATTTTCTATCTTTAATCTGCAGACTTGGGTCACATTGACTTTATTGGTGCTAACCAACAGAATGACTTAGTGAATTAACATATTTCTGTGATTTAACGCCATGAAGTGTTGTTATGGAGTTGTCAATATGCGGGTAGCATAACTAGGAAATTCTCTGCTTTAAAAAAAAAAAATGATATGGATCTCTTTAATTTAAATTTAAAGATGCATTCTTATAGATTTGTTTTTATGTAATTGTCCATTGACAGTTTTCCCTCTCTTATGTTGCATTATCCTTCTTTTTCTTCTTTTTCTCTTCTTTTGCAGCTGTTTTTTTGTTTTTATGAAATGCCCTTGCAACCCCTTAATTTGTTTTTGTTACGAGCAGTGGTATGCACTATTATTTATGTTCCTTTATCTTATTGGATGGGCTTGACTCTGTCGTGATGGCATTCCTAAAAACACTGTTGTTTTCAGTTCATGAAAGCCTCTACCTAAGTCTAGTGTTATCTGATCATTTTGGTTTTCCCACTGTCTATAATAAGTAAAAGACTTTTATATTTAGTGAAAATACAGTGAATCAGCTTAGTAGCTCAAGGCCTTTTCACACATGGACTGCAGTCCTGACATTTTTCAAACGGCACACAAGGGAGCTATATGTGACAAGCAAATGTCTGAATCAATCAAGCCGGACATTAAACATGCATTATCCTGCCAACTCCCTAGTACTGAATCCATGTAATTTCCGGTTGAGCCCACGTTCGAATAGAGCCTGTAGTTTTGAAGAGAATTCATAGGGAGTGAATCAGCATATTGATGACTTCACACTGAGTGGGGCTGCTTCGTCCTCTTTTCTGCGTATCTGTGTATTATATTCCACCCTTTTGTTGATATTGAAGATCTGTCCCAAATACACGTAGTATTGATATAAGTCATCATTATGGATGAATCCTCCTCGTTCTGCACCGAGCCACCACCCCACGCCTAAACCAAACGGATTATTTCCAGAATGAGTCTGACACAGACAGCCTCCTGTTGTCTGCTACATCCATTAAAGGGCAACTTGGGACAACATCTGGACCTCATTCTGTTGACATTGTCCTCAGTTCATGTATGACTGGCATTATTTAGTCCATACAGTCAGCATCAGTATGTTCAATGTGTAGTCTAAAAAACAGCATACTGGTTTCTTTATGGCGTGGTGAAGAAGAGGGTGATAATTGCTGATACCTGTCAAAGAGAGAGGGCAGACACACTGCAGGGGTTTGGTTGTTCTGGTGTACTGGTGTACCTTCAGTACATGTGATGTTAGACTGGAATTGTTCATCATTTGGAGAGTCTTAATTTTGGATCATGAGTTGGCGACACTCTGTTGGCTTCTAATGTTGGTGACATCTCTCTTTGAAATACCTCAAATTCCAGCCAAGACATAATCTTCCTCTTCCTTTTTATTCTCCCTCTATTGAGGAAAAGTGATCCATCTCTGTGCCTGTTCAGACCTTGCATTAAGATCCCATCTGGGCTGTCCAAGATCCCTCCAGATCCAATCTCAGTTTCACACTCTGTATGCAAATGTAACAGTGGCTGTCTCTAATGGATCTCTACCACTGCTTCAGAACCTAGAACAGCGCTGTTTCATGTGTGTGCATCATGACTTTGGCACTTGTTAAGTTATTATTTATTGACATCCACCCTGACATTAGTTAGACCTGCACAAAACTCAGATTATAACTCCAACCCTGGAAGTTTCCATACACAAGGTAATCTGGCAATAAAGGTACATTGAATAAATAAGTAACTTAACCGCATGTAGCTCCTCATCAACATGACTGCATCAATAATTTACAGAATCACACTCATGTACTCATATTTTTTTTTAGTTAACAGCTACAAGGACATAATATTTTAAACAGCTCTTATTACTAATGAACAATCATCACTTATGGTGCTTTTTCCTTTTCAGGTGATCATTCATAATAGCAGTCGTGTGTTATTTTCTGAATAAATGAGGCAAAATTCCAATGATACAGGGAACATCCCTATGGAGTATAGGTGGTCTTTAATGACGTATTGTTCACGCTACCAAAGGAATGTGGACACACGCAACCCAGACCACCTCCAAATGTGGTCAGAGATCAGATCTCTCTAATGCTATCTTAATCCGTCCTGGGGGTGTTCACACCTGTCTTTTATGTGATCGGAACGCCCAGATCAGATCTTAATGCATTGTCTGAACAGGCCCTCTGTTTTCCCCTCTTCAAGAATGCAGAACTGTTGCATATTTACCTCTCTTTCCTCCAGCTTGTGCTCCCCCTGTCTTCAACAAACACTCCAGTCTCATCAGTTGGAGACTGGATTTCCCACGCACCGCTAGCACCAGCCATTGATGACTTGCTTTTAATTTATTCATAGAAAAATTGTCAGCATGACATTTTATGAATTAATTAGGTCTTTTTTTTTTTAGCTAATGAGTCAAACTTCTATTTAAGTAAAATGCTTTTTTGGTGAGTGTCACTTACTCTTTTCTTCTTTATTCTAGGTATTGTAAGATGCAGTGGACAGAGGCCTAGGAATTAATGCGAGTGCACTTGGTGTTTGCCCTGTGAAGACAGACCTGCCACCATGAAGAGTGAGGTGCCATCTGAGGCGGCCAGCAGACAGGAGCATCTGAAGGAACCACTGGTGAACCCAGAGCCCATGGAGGCAGCCAAGAGCTTCCCTAACAACCTGGAAGTGATTGGAAAGGGAGGTGGCGATTTTGAAACCCTGTGTGAGTCCAGGCATCGGCCCCTGAGGGACACAGGGACACACAGAGACTCAGAACGGAGCCTCCCTGGGCGCAGAAAAAGAAAAGGCCAACAGGCAGGGCCATCAGACTGCTCGTTGAAAGAGGGCCACATCAGTGAGAGTTCACTGGCACCTCAGCGTCCCAGAGTAGAACTATTACAACAACCCAGCGAGGATGACCATAACCACGAGTCCTCTTTTAGTGACTGTGCTTCATCTCCTTCATCAAGCCTGCGATTTGGGGACTCGGACACTCTCAGCTCAGAGGATGAGGCGGAGGCTGGAGCAACAGGGGGCCAACAAAAGGCTCCCGCCCTGACTACAGGAGCAGCCACTGGAGTTAACCTGCGCCCTGTTCTGGGTCGAACTCGGGGGAATCGCTCTCATAAATGGGTGCGGTCTGAGGCTGAGCCCGTGCTGCTGAAGCGGCCGTGTCTGAGCAGCCGGCGGCCTCTGCATAGGAAGCGCTTTGTGAAAACGACTCCTGGAGGAGGTCAGCGGACTCAGAAGCAAAAGGAGCGACTACTACTGCAGAGAAAGAAACGTGAAGTGATAGCACGTAGGAAGTATGCTCTACTTCACAGCACCAGTAGTTCCAGTGAGGAGCTGAGCAGTGACTCGTCCTCGCCTTCTTCTACTGAAGCAGAAGATGAGCTGTATGTGGATGTCAGCAGCACCAGCAGCCAGCCCAACAGTGCTACTGTAGCCACAGGTAAAAACAAACCCCTTCATTTAGAAATGTGCTCCATTGTAGACTCTGTATTGTTCTTATTTTATGTTGCACAGCACGAGGTATGTTTATGTAGGCTATTGCATATGATAGTATAACATTGTACCATCACAGAGTAGTGCTTTAGACCTCAGGAGCAGCCATACAATCATGATCATGAGTAGTTAAAATGGACGTATACATCTATTTTATCAGTAATCAGTCAGTAAAAGATTTAGATGATTCACACTGTACATGGGACCTTTCAAAACTGTAATTAGATTAGTCTCATAAGCATGAGCAGACAAAATCATACACCACAATGTGGACATTGGTTTCTGTGATTTCCTTTCTAGTTTAAAAGAAATAGGCAAACAGGGCTGCCATCACAGCATAATGGAAATTATGTGGCCTGGAGCTAACAGGCACAATCCAGTATTAACATATTTTAATTGAAGTACATTGATGCATTGTGCAATTAATATGCACTGAATAGTAGAATAGAGAACAGAAAATGTGAGTTTTGGAGGTCAGCGTTTGTCATACAGCTTTTAATAACAAAAAAGGTTGTCAGTGTTGTTGTTTTCTTTAATCAAGTGACCTACATACATATTATATACTTACAGTTTCCGTCACTGTACAGAAACAGTTTAATTGGCTTCAGCAGAAATGTGATGATCAGAAGCCATCTCATTTTTGCTGGGGCTTTATTGGTGAGCACTTTTTAGCTATAGCTGAAGAGAGTCATTAAAGAACCTGATATTTCAAATGCACAAACAGGAATGTAGGAGTGAAACCAAACTCCAAACCACACAGTGTCAGGTAGAAGCTACAAAAGAACAGATCCCTGAACATCAAAACTACAAAGGTTTTGCTCTTGTCTCCAGTATTGATGCACAAAATAAGCTGGTGAGGACACAGGGCTATGGGGAAGAGGCTGTCATGATCGGACCTGCCACCAAGAAGGACCGCATCAGTGTGGCTAGCCCCTGCTTTGAGGCTGTAGCGGAAATGCATGTTATTGTGGCTCGGCACAGAGTACAGTAGCTAAGGCAGACCAACACGGGCAAAAATAAAACTCTATTAATGTATGTTTTCATTTTGAGCGAGTGACAATGAGATCTTCTGAAAAGCCCCACCTCTACCTTGGTGTAGTGTTTCTCTCATGCCACTTAGCTTTAGCAATATATCTGCTCCTGTGGCCTTAGGGGAGAATGGAAAGTTAGTTGTTGTGCCTCTATGGTACGAGGCAGGTGGGAGAAAACTCAGACACTGTTGAGCGCAGCTTTTGCATAGAAACAGTGGGTCTCGGAGGAAAAACAAGACATTTGTTTACATCAGCGGAAAGCAAGGAGGCAAGTGATGAAACCTACTGTCTAAATGTCCAGAGATGGAAACAGTTTAATCTTATCCCAGAGCAGCAGATAAAACGGTATCCTAACCAGACTTGCTGGGATGGATTGTTGTTTAAGATCAAATAAAATTCGACAAAATGATGTGTAAACACACATCTGACTGTCAGTGACACTAAATAAATGCTTGAAGCATATTACATGCCCTCCAAGTTGATCAAGTGGTTGCCAAGTTGTGCGAAGTGAGCACTTGTGGCCTTTTGATATTTTCACACAGATTGGTAACAATTCTCTTTCAGCTTGAAAGGTGTTGTTGTTTGTGTGACTACATGAAGCCTTCACCAGAGTGCCAGGCAGCTAGACTTGCAGAGGGTGCTAAGCAGCAGCTCTCACGAGACAACTGGAATAGAAATCACTCTGGGGAATTATAAGTCACTTAGTGATGTTCACAAAAACAAAATCTGGACTACAAAATCATATGAAGTGCACAAACAAACTTATCTATTCAGTAATTTAAGTAAACTAGAGGCCAGTTTCAAATGTCTAATTCATCAGTTTGTTTAAAATGTGTTCACTTTCCACCACAGGCTCCAGCTGATTTGATTTTCTGGTCTTCCTCTGCTCCTAGATGAAGTGAAAGCAGTGCTCATATTGATTTGTTACCTCACTGACACCAGAATGGTACAATAAACAAACATATCTGACTGACACCTGCTATACATCTTAAAAGTTTGGAATGACATTTGACAGAAGGCTCAATCATGAGCGAGAGAATTTATAACTTTGACTCATACACCTGAAGCATTAGTCAACAACTCTCACTTACATTGAGAATTTGTTATTGTAATAAGAAACTGATATGAGACGATTAACACAAATGAACATGTACTGTCTGTGGCTATATGCTCTGTATTATATTCATCACAGCTGAAGACTAAAATTATAGGTTTAACGCAAGTACCCGATCCTAAAATAAAGCCATAGATTGAGTTGTGTGTTCAGGGAGACATTGCTCTCATTACCTCCCATCACACACATGCTGTCTCCATTAAGAACGCGGAGAAGAATGATGCATTTGTCACAAATTAGTTTATCATAACTAATTTGTGTGATCAGTGTCAGTGATGAAAAGGGTTCTTTTTGTATTAGGTTGGTGGCATTAATTCAAAGGAGTCCAAGAGTGAGTACAAACAACCAATTTAGTATTAAAAATGTATGGCAAAACTGTCAATATATTAAATGAAGACAGTGTTGATGCTTGAGTCTCTGAATGTTTGAGTCCTATGGGGCCATGACACACCGAGCTGTCTGCCGACCATGTTCTAGAGTTGGGCCCCTAGTTTTTCCGATGTGATTTGTGCCATCGTCTGCACTAGTGAGACACCTGTCGCTGGCTTCTCAACCTGTTCACCATCTTAAATTGTTGAAGGATCAAATCGGTGACAGAGATCATTCTGATTAGCGCTTAAGCTTAGAAAACTTGCACACCAGAAGAGAAATGAAAGTGACAAAAGTAAACAGAATGATGAATAAAATGTCCACAGGACAGACATTTTAGTCTAATCTGAATGTTCAAATACAGACATATTACAACAACATGATCATCTAGAATGAATAAACCGTAGACCCACCAGACCAGGAGAGTCCAACTCTATTCAACAGTTTGTAGCTCTTCCTAGTTTCCTCGCCTCGCAGCTAATGGCAGATCTTCAGTTTCATGGAAGTTATTTCCTTTCACGAAGGCCAAAACATATGACCACATTTCTGCTGAAATTGTAATTTCAAAAAGTCATCTTTAGTTATTTATCTCTCACTGCAGTGATTTTCTCTGAGTGAACACGCCTTAGGGGGCTCACAAGGTATTAAGTCCAAGAAGAGTATGGGTAAAATCTTTTTAATAATAGAGCAGATTTGGAAAAGGTGAATGAAAAAAGAAAACAACAAACAGCTGGACATTGGTAACCGTTCTGCTATGTCCAGTGCTAAACTGAGTAGATTCTTCAGCATACACAAATGTTTATGGTTGTTTGGTCACAATATCTCAAAACCACACATTTGTTGGTATGGACTGAACTATACACCCAAGTTTATATGATTTGCTTTGATACTTTTTGTTTCTGTTCTCTGATCTGTAAGGTATTAACTTTTAGTGCTGTGTTCAGGTGCTCTGGATGAAGATGTGGTGGTGATCGAGGCATCTCCAGCTCCAGCCACTGCTATCCCGGCAAGCGAAGAGATCAATGTCACCTCAACAGACAGTGAGGTGGAGATAGTTGGAGATGGATTCAGGTGAGCATCTCAGATTTTTTTGGCAAGCAGTAAAAGTGTCTGAAAGTATTACTCAGCTTTGAGTTGTATGACTTGTGCGGTGTTGAATACACTTGGATGTTACATGACTTTGACTCTAGTTGAATAGTATAGCATTTTTCAGAATGTAAGACAATGTGACATTGGAGTGTGGGATGACTTTTTAGGAGTGGACTGTCCATTTTATTACAGAAAGCAATCAGATATCAATTCTGGTATCAAACAAGTTGAGTCATCATCACATTTATTGACAGACCAATGCTACTGCTCTTTGTCCCTGCCACTCTGATTGTTGGTCTCCTCTCAGCACTTACCGTAAATTCCGGACTATAAGCCGCTACTTTTGTCACTTGCTTTGGACCCTGCGGCTTATACAACGGCGGATGGATTTTTACAGCTAACGGTCACCAGGGGCGCACTATCATGTCATAGACGATGACACGAGGATTAAGAACTGACTTTTCTGGTATAGTAGGCTGGTTATTTTGATACAGTAAACGGCCGTGTTACTGCACCTTTACTGCTGTGTTGGCTGTTTTCGAAAAAGATGCTGGTTATTTAGTTGAGCAGCCGGGTTACTGCACTTTTTCTGCCGTGTTACAGGCAAGCACTTTTACAAACAAATTAAATTTAGCCAATTAACGTTATTGCCTCGTCAAGCGTTGTAAGCTTTGTTTTTTGTTATACTGCACTACTACGGTACTATGACTGCAGGAAGTGCGCTAGGAGCGCACTGTTGTATTATTTGTGCATTGCACGAATGCTGTTTGTAATGTCAAAGATGTGAAAGTTTGATCGATTGATTTTTTTGTTTGATTGATCGAAAGATTTATGTTTGTCAAATGTAAATAAATGGGACGCTTTGCGTTTCCAAACAGTCATTTCTGTCCCGACAATCCCCTCCGTGGTAGAAGAAACCCTTACGGTAATTAAACATTAAAACACCAGCAGCTTATAGTCGGGTGCGGCTTATATATGGCACAATCTGTAGTTTCCCCAAAATTTAGCTGGTGCGGCTTATATTCAGGTGCGCCTTATAGTCCGGAAAATACGGTACTTCCACCAGGTTGATTTCATTATCCCACCATAAACTGTCACACATAGAAACGACTTAAAATGTAATTCCTGTTCGTGAAGTCACCTAATCAAGCCACATGCAGTTCTGCTCTCATAATCATTTTTGAAGTTGTATGAAGTGAAACTTTATTAAACATGTTTAGATTGTCGCATTGATGTCCCATAACATCAGTGTGTGCTGCCCATGACAAAAATTTCACAAATGTTATTTATTTGTCCGTATTATTCATAACCAGGTCTTTTGAGACTTGAGGTTGAGGAAAAGTGTCTTCTCATTAACTCTGCATGACTGGTCATATGGTGTGGTTCCCCTTTCTTTAGAACATAAGAACCGTTGTTCCATATACTCATTCGCCGTTATACGTGGTCTATTTATGTGTTGTTTACTGCTTATAAAATAGTATTTGGCATGTTGCCTTCTAGTGTGCCTTCTCTGCGACAGTGAGTATCATCCTATAACTGAGCACCACTGCAAGAGTTTTAAGGTCTTCACGGACAAGTCACACTTGTGATTGTACTCATGAACAGGAAAAGTGGCTGATACAGCAGGAGAGGTCAAAAAGCTGCGATGACGATGACCTTAGCCTTTAGTGTCTTTCACTACCTTAACTTATTGAGGTAGCTCACTATTAAACGGGGATATTTAGCCACAATAAATTCTTGTTTTAGGCCACTTCTCTGTAACATGGTGATAATTGACACTCACTTGCCAGTTTATAAGGTACACTGGGTGAGGTTTTCCATCCAACTAGTGTGGGCTTTTCTGTTGGGCATGTAACTCGACACCAACCTTGCAAACTGGTCCGGGCTAGCTGGTTTGTGCACAATGCACAGAGCTGACCGTAAACAGCCAAGAGGCAGTGCGATGCAAACTGTGGTAGAAAAACCCAACTGAAGCGCATAAACAAATGAGCCGCATGCTCCTAAGACTTGAATAATATTGGCGTGCCCATATATCTTAATTAAAAAATGCTAAATTCCCAAAAATGACTAACCTAGAATAATATATGTTTACGTAACCCTTTATCATATTCAGAATATGATTATCTCAGCCTACATGTAAACCTACGGAATGACTATGCAAATGTATTAAGATTTTAACCAACATATAGCCAGTGGCTGTGTTAGTGTGTGTCAGCTGTTTTAACCACTGAGACAGAACTTGAAAAAAGAGAAAATGCAGGTCACTAATTGCTTGCAGGGTGGGGTAGAGTGTGGTGCTTCAGTGGATTTGCTTTGCTCATGAATTCCATAGCTCTGCTTACATTGCCCAGAGAATGCAGCCATAGTGGAGCTGCATGCCTGCTTGTTTATAGCCATGGAACCACATCACTCTAAGGGGATCCGCTCAGGGCTGCTGTTATTTAACTCTTTCAAAAAACAACACACATACTGCAAAGCTAATCAGTTACCTGCCTAAAGATTCATAATTGGATTGTCTCATGGGCACTGGCTCACTTGGAGCTAGTCACACATTTAGACACACAAGAAGTGAAAGATTTTCTTCCAAATTAGGCATTTATTATTTCCAGATTAAATGATTACTATAAATCCTGAAAAGCATTTAAAACCATTTGTATTTTAGCCTCTGATATCCTAGTTATTATGTCCATTTCTGTTGTGTATCAGCCTGGCCTAGACAGACTCAATTGCTATCACAATGTGATAGGGCTGGGCGATAAAACGATAACGATATCTATCGCGATAGACACGTGATCAATATCAATAGAAAATACGTTCGATAGAATGTTCGATAATTTCACCTAAACTCCGTTAGAGAAAAATAGGATGAAAACCATTGACTGTATAAGAAAACCCCGAGCCAGAACTGCAAGTCATTCTGGGGGATGTAGGCAGAGGAAGGGCTTTAGCCTCTCGACCTATCACGGCCCAGCTAAGCCAGGTTGGTGGCATCAGTAACAACAACAACAAATAAGTATGGCGTGGAGTGAAAGGAGAATATGAGTGCGACAGCGTGAGAGGAAATTGTAGATAAAAAAGGAAGGTCACGTCACCAGTTTGGCAATATTTTGGTTATTTTAAGTCTGACAAGAGTGAGACCGATGTTGTATGCAAACTTGGTGGCGAGTGAGCATATTAATTGGCTCTTGTCTCTCTTGATTTGTAGGGTAAGAATCGGTTAAGTTTCGTTTCTCTGACGGCCGAGTGAGTGGCTGCTGACTCGGTTAAGCAGATCCACGAGCAGCGGTTATGAGTCGGTTAAGTTTCGTTTCTCTGCGTATTGTGCATAAGTGAGTGAGTGTCTGAGTGCCTTAGTTTGCTAGTGGTTAAGTGGTCGGGTAGTACGTTTTGTTCCTCTGCCGAGTGAGATGTAAGATGTTTGAATGGTGCCGTTTATTGATTATACGTGGTAGGACTCAACTGAGCCGGCTAAATAGACTCTAGATTCATGATTCTTGAGTCGTCTTTGATGGCCGGTTATATGAGCCGAATCTTTTTTTCCACCGCTTCTGAATATTAATTAAAAATGAATGAAAATTAAATGCTATTGAATATGTCATTGTTATCATTTAATAAATAAATAAATAATTAAAGTCACGGGTAAAAAATGGGTTATGACGGGTTTTTTATGACCCTGTCAGTCAAAATGACAGACAACGAAAAAGTCTAGCGCAACTTCTGATCAAGAGGTACACTGAAGCAGTGCCATACGGCAAAACATCAAAGCGATATAAAGAAATAACGGATGCAGTGGCGTATCATTTAGCGAAGGACATGCTCCCGCTCAGCACAGTTGAGAAGTCTGGGTAGAATAGGTTAAAAAAACGAATCAATAATTATCGATATCGACCGATATGAAACACTTATATCGTGATCCATTTTTCAGCCATATCGCCCAGACCTACAATATGATTCTGATTACACACCATTTGAGTTTCATTCTGGGGTGTTTCAAACGATGCAAAGAAAAAAAAAAAAACTCTGCAACACTTGGATAATCCTAAAAAGATTTGGCTATGGTTTGATTGGCCCAGCACGTCTTCACTGGAGCATAATCAACTCTTAACGGAGCGATTCCAGACCAACTTTCCCCCACAAAAATGTTGTGGGTTGGTGAAGTTTAGTTGTGTATAGTTTGTTGTGGCTTGAAACAAGCAAGAGGTTGATATACTGTACAGATTTCTATGGTGTATTTTCTCGTAAAGATCTAACAATCGTAGTTCTTCCCAGAACAACTGAGAAATATTTGCAATTGGAGAAATTATGTTGTTGTCATCCTCTGCAGCCACCTCCATTTTCCACACCCCACTGAGAATCTTATTTCCCCATTCTTATAATATGACTTCCTGTCTCAGTCCTCCCCTAATTCCTCATGTAGGCGATTATGCAGCTCAATTCAACAACCTCTGCCTCTGTGTTAACCTCCATCTGGCTCCCTTTTTGTATCACTCCTTTCCCTGTTGCTCATTTTATATTACTCTATTGGTAATATCTGGAAATAGTTCCTGGGAGGGATTACACCGAGCGTGGAATGTCATGGCTGGTCTAAACGGCCTGCTTTGCTCACTTTCAAAGATGTCCTGTCTCACTAGAGAATGTAGAGATGAGCCCCGCTGAAGGGGGGATGGGCAGCAGTGGAGCAGGAGGGCGGGGAATCAAAGGCCAACAGAATGAGCAATGAAATCTTTGTTCACACTGCCATTGGTCCAGTGTATGAATGTGTGTTTGTGTCCAGCTGATGTCAGTATCGGCACAATGTGTCATGGCTTTTTTGGTATTGTTTGGGAATGTTGAGTCGAATGTTTATTCACCAGTCAATTTGCTCTTATGACTCTAATGCCATTTGATTCATTTTGCCATATTTGCTGCATGATATTTACTTGAAGCCTGCTTCACAGTTCACGTTTTGGCTTGGTTAATCTCTCATTAAATAAAACTAGTTGATTACTTATAAAGCTTTTCCTTCAATGTTTTGCATAGTGTCTAATTCATTTTAAATAAAAGATAGAAGAGTGTCTATAATGGCTGTAGCTCAAAGGTTTTGACACGATTTTGGACGTCTAATTCTCAGCTTGTGCAGTTTGTACTCGTTCAAATTCAGGTTTAAACCAATCACATACGTCAGTAGTAGTGGCCAATAATGCAGATCAGCAGCATGTCTTTGTGACTCTGTCTTCATGAAGTTGTCTAAATCCTAAATTATGAAGTAAATATTTTGCCAATGCACTGCTTGATGTCTGAAATTGTTTACCACTCTTGTGGTACACACAGTTCTGCTCCTGTCTAATGTGATTCCCTCCCGTTTAACTCCCAAACTCCCTGCCTTAGCTGTCCATAGCATCAGTCACAGCAGTTTACTCTACATTACCGCAGAGCACAGCCCTCAGCTCGTTTCTGATCCCAGAGGCACTTTGGTTTGGCACAACCTGATCTTTGCCAAGCCACCCATTCCCATAGTGTTCATATTTACAATGCACTGTTTTCCTCCTTGCATCTGCCCCCACCCTCAGGGGGCCACAGTGGTAAACAGATATCTACAAAATAATCCCAGGTCTGCTTAATTATGAACTCCTCCCTAGCGTAAAGTCCTGCTCCTTGGGATCAACCCAGAGCTGAGGCGGCTGTCCAATTACAACCACCCTGTACCTCCCTCCTCCCTCTGCATACTACCTTGCCGCTGTGTGATTTGTGAGGAGCCACAAGTGTTTGCAAGTTTACGTATTGAGTTTGCTTGATCGATTTGTGAAGTATGAGACTTAATAAGCTTCCTCCTGTATTCCTCTTGGACTGTGCAGTGTGCGTCTCAGGAAACTGTATTGGATTCAGGCCTTATGAGCTAATGGGAATCCCCCTTATCACAAACAGCAGGGAGAAAAATACTTTTCCTGCCTTAAACACGTCTGAGGAATGTGATCAAAGCCAACTATCTCTTAATTGAGTATTTTTGAGCTTTGAGAATAGATCAACAATTTAACCAATCCGTAACAGTACATGTTTCTAGTAATGTTTATAGTATGGTGCAGAAGCTCCACGTGCTAAAATTAAAGCAAGGGTGCTTTTACAGTAACGTCAGGAGTAGTTTTTCAGTGAAGCTTATACACAGTGCAGTTGACCAAAACAAACTAAATCAGTCTTTGCTGTGACCACCCTTTGCCAGTTCTCCTCTTGTGGTTTTACTTAGGCTGAAACTGCATACAGTTCTTGTGTGAATCCTCTGCTTCTTAATTTAATCCCAGATTAAATCCATAGTGTTGATATCATAGCTCTGTACTACACAGAATCATAAAAAAAAAAATTTCTGGTTCACATTTCTGTGAATGTTGCTAACAGCATAAAGGCAAGACAAAACATTTTTTCACCACTTTTATTATAGATTTTTTTGTTTTTTATTGTAGAGTATAATTCCTGTCCATCAAGTAGTTATGCCCACCTTTTTACTCTATTCAGGGGGCAAGTTTTTCATGAGGATATTATAAAGATAAACATGTTAAAGCTGCTAAAGCCTGAGCAAACACATGAAGAAAAATCTGTCCAATAAAGAGTTATCAGCTAATAATATCTTGTGTTTTTGTTTGTTAATCGGTACGAACCACTCACACGTTTGACACGTCTCGGCTGTGCTGTTGGCACTTGGATACATTCTTTTCCCACTGCTCTTGTGTATTTTTCAAAATCTCTCATTTGGCAGCAGCGAAATCCCCCAGCTGCAAAGCTCCATGGTATCCGGCTTTACGGCACTCCCGTACAGCCTCTTGCCTCTTGTCCCTCAGGCACATTCCTCCTCCCTCTGATCACCTGGCTTTACGGCACCGTCGAGGGAAATGTAGCTATTCCCTGGCCTCTCACTCCAGTCACAGAGGACAAGGGGAAGAGCAACGGAAACCTTTGAGAGAGAAAATTAAAAGGGAGAGAAGGAAAAGGGCCATAGGCAGGGCAGGAGAAGTGCAGACTTTTTGAGCTAAATGTAGGAAAAAGGAAAGGTGGTGGAAATAAGGATTTAGAGTCCAGTTTCCGGATGGTCATGAGTGCAGAACATGCCAACAGGTTCTGACAAAGCTTTCACTGAAGTGGCTTAATTTCCCAAAACAAATTATTTTATTGTTTTGACTAGAGCTTTCTGGGGTGGAGAAGAGCTTTAAAATGTTTTTGCTTGTGTACCATTGTGTACGTGTGGCCAGGATAGTGGTGTACATTAAATTCTGTCCTGGGAATGAACTCTTGAGTGTCTCGCTGTTGTGAAGCATTTGCTTCACTGAGCTGTGAGAATATTCCTGGTTGTCCTGCACTCTAGTTCGGTATAACAGACCTTTTTTTTTTATGTCTCTTTGTCTATAGGTCACGCTCAGTGGGGGGTCTTGGCAGGATTTGGCCGAACAGTTGCTCCCAGAATCGCCTTCAAGAGCCACGGGGACGTCACAGACTCTCCACCGTCATCCAACCACTGCGTCAGAATGCTGGGGAGGTGGTGGATCTCACTGTTGATGAAGATGGTAACAGCAAAAAAAGAAAAGCCTCCCTCCAAGTGCATTTTAACTAGTCTGATTAAAGGATAACTAGGCATAATTTTAACTTTTTTAGTTACCTTCCTCCTCCCAACTGTAAGAATAATGGCTTCTTTATCATAGTAGCTGTTCTTTTACAGTGTTTGTGTTTCCCTCGGTAAATTACATGTAAAATAGAAAAAACTAGAATCTGCAGATGTTTGAAAAGACAAATCCGTCAATTATTGTTATTGTATGTGGTTCAGAAGTCAAACTTTTTGCTTCAAAAGTAATCCAAACTTGGCTTTCACCAATATCCTGTGAGCAACCATTACCTGATTTTATGCTGCACACAGCATTAGTTTCCAAACAGCATCCTACCAAACCAGCTTCTTGGTTACCTTCCTCAGGCTGCGCAGCCTGCAGCTCTTCATCTAGCTGCTCTGTGATTTTAATGTGAAGTTGTTGAAGTAGCAACTTAAGGAAATGTTCAGTTTGCATTAGCACTCATCTCTGAATCAATCAGTTTTCCCCGATCATGATTTAGCATCCTGCACTCATACCTAGATATCTTTTTATACTGATTGCATTAGTAGTATACAGCATTTACATCGTTCTAGGATTGATGCCACAGAAACCCAGTTGGTAAAAATGCAAATATATAAAAACTGCATACTATTATCAGTGACTCTGACTCTGTGATGCAAACAAGTAACAACTCATGTACACAACAAAGTTTATTGTTGTGCATTGAAAATTAAAATGAACCTAAATGAACCCAACCACTACAATATTTATTTTCTTTTCACTTTATGCAAGCGCTATATTTTCTGTAAAAGTGGACCGCTTTTATGGCTTTAGGCATTTATGTCGTAAGTCAGATCAGCCCACACCATGATGGATGGCAAAGTGGTAGAGCACTGAGTATTAGAGTGTTTTCATTTCTTAGTAGAAAGAGGGGAAATTAATTTGTGAATATGAAAAGCAGATGGAGTGAACACACTGGAATGCTAATAAAGTCTGCTCCTCTACTCGGCTACTAAGCCTCTGCAGACAAGTAACCACATGCTACAGTCCACCTGGATGTACCAGTGAGAGCCTTTTACGTTTAGGTTTTTTGTATTTAATTTGTATGATTTAGTTTTGTATTATTTTTGCAAAAAAAAAAAAAAAATTGGGGGGGGGGGGGGGGGGGAATGCACACAATCAGGTTCCGGCACAGACCCCTCTCCTTTCAGTGAGTTTAAATGTTATTATATTTACAAATGAGCATTTTTATTATCAGTAATTCTCATTTTTTCTCAAGCAATGAATAATTGTTATTTTGGGAAGGAGCTGTGCACTCTTTTGTGCCTCTTGTTTAATGTATAGTTGAAGAATTGTAGCTCCACCTCTAAGCACAATAGTTATTAATTCGCCTTTTCTAAATTGTCACCTGATACATTTTTTTTTCTCCCTAGATCTCTCAGTTGTGCCAACAACCTCTGGCAGCATTCACAGTCAAACAGTCAGGTCGTCCTCATCATCATCTTCTCATCATGCCTCTACCTCAGAGCTCAATGATGCCCCAGGCCCTTCCACTAGCTGCCCAGGTTCAATACCTGAAAGTATGCACACACAGAGGCCAAGTGGCTCTGCTCGCACAGCCACAGAGGGTAAGACAGGACATGGCATGTTGAAATCAGATGCTGTAGACCAGTTTCAGCTCTTGCTCAGAGGCAGACTGATACTTCCTTTTAGCTCCTGATAAATGTTTACACAGTAAAGTATGAAGTAGTCACATGTCTCTATTGGTCAACTTTAGCTTTCTTCCTTTTCTGCCCTGAAACATGTTAACCTGCTGTCTCATTCTGTTTTACTGATCAAATATCTTTCTCCTCTCAGATGACAGCAGACCAGGTTTGTCAGGTACAGTGGGAGAAAGCGCCAGCACAGCCATGCCCAGACTCCCATCCTGCTGTCAGCAGCACTCCCCGTGCGGAGGCCCCTCCCCTGGTCACTTGTCCCTGAGCCACTCCCATTCAAGCTGCTTGCAGGCGTCGTCCTCTCAGCAGACCAGCGGCTCTCAGCACAGCCACAGTCACAGCAACACTCACCACTTTGTCCATCATGTCCATCACCCAGCACCACACCCACCGGGCACTGTGCCATTTCAAGAGGCGAGCTGCCCCGTGGAGCGACCCACTGCTCTGCCCGCCCCCTGCACTGGAGTCAGCAGCAGTAACAGCAGTAGTAGCAGCAACCCAACCCACTACCATGACCAGGTATGACTATACTGTAATAAATACGATCTGTTTTTGATTTATTGATATTTGCGTGGACCTGTTTCCATGACCATCTAATTATACATATTAAACATTTTGAGTAAAGTAAGGCATCTGTCAGCCTTGACGTAATTGATATTGTTATGGTGACTGCCACTTTTGTTTAACACTTGCAGACAGTTTTAATATTCTTTTGAAACACACAGTGATTTCACACTTAGTTCATTGTTCAGACACTGGGAGTGTTCCCCCCATGCGGGTTTGTTTGGGCCGGTGTGAATGCAGCAATCACACAGCATCCCAGAACAAATCAACCGAGCTCAGACCGGTTAGAGAGGGTGGTTGGAGCCTGCTTGCAGTCAAGATATCCAAGATATTTGATCTGAGTATCCAAGTTTAATCTAGTATCCAAGACTCTAGCCAAACCAAACATGTTATTCATACACTAGTACATGAAGCAGAGAACAACAGTAAATGCCAGTACTCCCTGCTAATGGCTTAAATTGTGTAGTGTTTGGGTCGCAACCACGGTTAAACTATAAATTATAACATTTTTTAGCTTCATTTTACTTTGGAAGCTTAACCGCCATTACTTTATTGAGGTTATCTTGCAGGTATTTGGGAGGACAGCGCAAATTAACTCAACAGTTATTAAATTCTGTCACTGTGCATAGCCTTAAATAGAATACTGTATGATTGAGGTGAGAAGATCACAATCTAAGTAATAACATCTTTTAAACGGTCTTGCTGTGATCTTGTGCTACATTAGCATCCTCTATTTTGACAAAACCCTCACTATGCATCACTAATTAATAAATTAATGTCAACAACCCTTCACTAGAGACACATTTTGCATTTCAAAGTTTGTCTCACTTCTTTCTTTAACCTTTCCGCCTTCCTCTCACAGCAAACTCTGCCAGTGGACCTGAGCAACAGCAGCGTTCGGAGCGGTGGAAACAGCGGGGCTAGTTTCCATGGCAGCACGTCAGCCTTTGACCCATGCTGCCCAGGCTCCACCTCACGACCCCCTGCTTATGTTTCCCATGCAACCCCTGGGCCCAGCCAGCCGACCGTGGTGGACTCATTCAGCTCCTCCATGGTGGCTCAGCCCCAGCCGCAAGCCCAACCCCAGACCTGCAGACATTACATGCACCCATCTTGTAAGTACGCCGCAGTCATGTTGCACAAGAGGACATACATTCACTGTTTTATTTCAATAAGTTTCTCAAGTCAGATTTCCAAGCGTCTGCTACTATGTAAGAAAAATTAACAAATTTGCAGTGGAATAGTACTAACACAAGCACGTCTAAAACCTGATGCTAATAGTAATTAACAGAGACTGATGGTTAATGTGCCAAGTGCTGAGGGAACTGTAGCAGGCAGAAGAAGTTAATTGCTCCTCAGAATATTTCAGTATGTATTTCAGCAGTGTGTCAAGGCTCCCTAGTGGGCATGGACTAAGAACTAGTGGCTGCTGGTGCCTATGCTCACCTCCCTTCTGCCTGACACTCCTCCTCATTTCACTGCAGCTCAGACAAATAGTAATGTCTGCATCAAGGAGCATTGCTTATTTATTAAAAGGATGACGCAATGGGAATCTGAAACAATTTTGCCAGAATCTTGGGACGTCAATGAGACAATGTTTATGTCAGTCATAACTAAAGCACTGCTGCAAATGCATCGTCTCTTGATGAGCTTGTTTGTCTGCTGGCATTAAGGAGACTTTCACCATGCTTTGATGGATATCTGGCAATCCATTATTGGATTTGGCCTCGCCTTGAGATTATTTACTAAGAATAAAAATGTAGAATTTCACCGCCATTAATGTTAAAAGATATTTTCCTTTTCTCCTTTTCCAAACCTAGATGGCTCTCTAACACGTTCGCTGCACCATCAGCCCTCCTCCGCCTGTCCTCATTCCCATGGGAACCCCCAACTCACACCTCAGCCTCCTCAACAAAGCGAATATGTCATTCCCCACACCTTTCATGCGCCACTACCATCTCACCCTTCTGGTCATGCTGTGCCACCTGCCCCTCCCCCTCCTCTGTCTACCCATCACCTCTCTTCTTCAAGTGCCCCACTGGCCCAACATCTTCCTACTGACCACCAGTCCCTGCCGCACCATATGCCCGTACTGGGGGCTTCGGTGCAGAGGATCCATCAACACGAGATGCTGCAGAGGATGGAGGTTCAAAGGCGTAGGATGATGCAGCACCCTACGTGAGTACCTCCACCGTCCAGTGCGGATTAGTGCAAAGCAGTTGTAGACCGCTCTCTGTTGAACCTGTATGTTCCCTTTCTTTGCAGACGAGCACATGAGCGGCCTCCCCCGCACCCCCACAGAATGCACCCAAACTATGGCCATGGACACCACATCCATGTGCCACAAACTATGTCTTCCCATCCTCGCCAACCTGAGCAGAGAACAGCATGGTCAGTACCAGCAGCAGCTTCATACCAGCTAATCCTTTATTTTATGACTAGTAGAGAATGTATTATAACAAGGAGCGTTTGTCAACAGGGAGCTTGGCATCGAGACTGGAGTAACCGTGGCACCGTTCCCTTCGGGGCACCTGCACTCCCACCTGCCCCACTACCACCCTCCCCCAAGGCTGCACCACTTCCCCATCCCCTTCATGGTGAGAGAAACCGATCTCACATGTGCATCTATTAGCACACATGAAAATTAACCACTTTTGTATGGAGCCTGGCTGAGATTAATGGCACCGGGTCCTTATTTATAACATCAGTTATTTCAAGGATGGTTTAGTGAACCACATGAATAATGCAATAGCAATTAATAGTGGCTCATCAAGCATTTCAAGTGCACACTCAACAAATCCAGAATTCTTGAGTCACATCCTCTGCGAATATAGCCAAACACTTTGTGATGCTGTTTATTATATAACTGTTATGAAGTTCATTCGTTTTTATACATATATGGCCCTTTTCATTACATTATCATGTCATTTGTTTTTAAAGTAAAGTAGGATTTTGTTAATACATCTTCCTGAGAAGTAGGAAACTGTATTATACACAAACTGACTGTGTTGTGAATACATTGCGTTCCTCCTCTCAGCACACTGGCATATCTGAAGTGACCTACCCGCACATTAGGTACATCTCATCTAGAATGACTGGCTTTGGAAGAACCTATGAGGTGAGGACAGTTTCTGCTTTTTCATAGATGTGTTTGTGTGAGACCGTGGACAAATAAGGGAAATAAGCAAGTAGCACTTACTGTTTCATTCATCACCGCTGCCAGTTCGAATAATGTCATGACGGCTTGACTCATCAACACTTGACTCGCTGTTTTGATCTTGTCACAGTGCTAATGCTAGTTTATTTTTATTCAAAATACACAGCGAAATTAGATACACGCAGCTGTTGTAGGAAAAGAATAAGCGGCAGTTCTCTTGTGGAAAGAAACTAAAGAAACTAACCAGTGCAGGCTTAGTAACAAATTTCTTCCTTTTTTTCTGAAAATTCGTGGTCACTTATAGTCGGTTATTCACTCACTTGCCAGTACATTAGGTAGGTATCACTATATGACAATAAAAGCTTTCTGATATAACACTCCTAAGCTAAATCTTAGCTTCATGAAGATTATTCAGTGTTTGTTCAAAATGAAAACACAGTTGAACCAGCGGCACTCTCAGTTATTTTAGAGTACTGTTTTACTATTGAATTGTGTTGTACTGACACGTGCTTCTATAATTTTGACAACCCTATTTGAGTCTAGGCTAAATAAAAGAAACACTTTTGTATTTAATTCAATCCAGTTTAATAGCCATTTCACTTTGTTTTCACTAGTGAACCTAATGAACTGGCATGCGAGTGTGTGCTGATACACAAAACTGTTTTCCATTTTTGAGCTTTTTTCTCTAATCTTTCATTTTTGGTAAGATGTTTGGACATTTATTGAAATGAAACCATGTGAGAAGTTAAGGAGAGGAGAAAAAAAACAGGAGTGTATTATTAAGTGGAGTAGCAAGTAATCGATATCTGAAATGTGACCCAGACTACACACTGCAAAAGTCAAAAAGGTTGGAACCCACTGATTTAATATTGTGTAAAATCAGCATCTTTACAGTAACTGGTAACTAAATCGTCCCATTAAATGTGGAGTAGAAAGTCTCGTCTGAAATATAGAATCTAGCATCTAGGTGAATATTACTTTTAGGCTCAGTGCTAACTACGAATGAACAGCTGGGCTTTAGTCTGTAAAAAACAGGAAACTGTCCAGGTGTGTTGCTGTTTTGTGCAAGTTTCAGTCTGTACAATGCAAACATGTGCACGTGTCTGTCAGTCTGATTGTGTTTTTTTTAATATACCACCCCCATCAGGACCTGCTGCATTTAGAGGAAAGACTGGGGACTGTGAACCGAGGAGCCTCTCAGGGAACCATAGAGAGGTGCACTTACCCACACAAGTACAAAAAGGTGAGGATGAGTCAGACTGTGTGTGTGTGTGTGTGTCTGTGTGTGCGTGTGTCATATTCACTGTGTAATAGATTTGGAAGGTGCTGTGTATAGCTGTGCATGTCTGTTACAGTTTATTCTGGGACAGAGTGCCTAGTGGTCTTTTGTGCTCGTTTCAAATGATGTTTTACCAGCATTTAGAAAATACTGTAGTGTCTTTCACCAGAGATTGCAGCTGTGAAGATATTGTTGGGGAAAGGTCTCCTTAGGGGTTTCCAAATGTATCTAAATAAGCAATCTAACACCCTGCCACCCAATACAGAAGGTGTTGGAGAGAGACATTGACCAACAGTTAACCCCCGAAGATTGGGCATCTATTGGGAAAAATATGCACGCAACCCCAGAATCGGTGAGAAATAATGAACAAATCAATTTGGAAACATGTCTCTGCTCACATGTACAGTAGATGTTAGTCTTAGTCTTGGGGGCCAGGGAATTCGGCTAATAGCTTTGATTTGAGTAACTTTGATTTGTTTAATATAGATGCAACAGATATAAAGTTTTTTTTTGTTTGTTTTTGTTTAAGGACAAAATGACCATTCTCTCTGTCCCCAAATTATTATTTTGTTTTTTTGGTTTGTTTTTGATGTGTCCTAAACATAGTTAACTTTTTAACAAATATAAAATGTTACCTCAGTGTTTTTAAGTTGAGCAGTTTAATGTTTTACAGAATCAGTTAATAGGTTTGTGAACCATCTGTAATGAATCTGCTGTACTTTTACTGATTGTTGCTGCATATCAAAAGTCATGTTTTTTTTTAAATGTTACTCACAAACAGAGAAAGCTGCATGGAAAGCAAGACGAAGACGAAGGGGCAGACGAAGACACAGAAGAAAAATGCACCATCTGTCTGTCTATACTGGAGGAGGGGGAGGATGTCAGGTAAACGTCTCCCCTCCTGGGGGTTTGTCCCACTCATCACACTCTTCATTTTTTGTTCAATTATGCTTTCCGGGGCGTGTGTGTTTGCCTGTGAACTAAGACAGGTGGGATGACAGGTGGAGTTGTTGCATTCTCTGTCTCTCGTGAGATTTTTTATTTTTATTTTTTTTTTTAAGCCCAAAGGTATTCAGGTAATCAGCGGAAAATCCCAGAGTGCCTTAAAATTACCAGCCTCATGGAGCTGCTTTTTTGGCACTCGCTCAGGTTTTTTAAAAAGGATTTTCTGCCCTCTGTTGGCATAAAAGGAAGTGACAGTTGTTTGATTTCTAACCAGATTATTTTTAAATCAACACAGTAGAATATTCTGACTCTTCTATATATAAATTATTCGTTCATTTAAATGAATGAAGTTTCTCCCATGTTTAAATGTCACTGTGTCCCTAATCTCTGAACTCAGCAAGGTAGTAAGGTCCCTCTTCTCTTGTGTTATGAGTTCTACCTGGTAAAAGTGAGAGTCTGTTAAATATGACTGAAGCCTCGTCAAGCTCAGTTTTATAGAAAACAATCTGGCAGTATTTTATACTGTCCACAAATGAAACAGCTGGCTACAATGGTTTTCAGAAGTAAATGCTTCATTTGTTGGGGTCTATTTTCAGCTGTTCATTTGATGCGCTGGTGAGTATGTAGAGCAACAGGATGATGTACCGTTTGTGGGATCATCTTAAAATAAACAGTGTGTTTGTGATAATGAAGGAACACAGCACCCAGCGGAGGGATGGTTTTATTCCTCTGTGTGATCGACAAGTATTGATGTGCTTATTATGACCAAATTTCACACAAATGAGTCCACCCCCTCGCTTCTCCTCCTTCTCCTCGCTGCTCCTGGATGACAAAATGATGTTCGTCTGTAGGTCCATCACATGCTCATTGGTTTTCGGTTTGAACTTGAGCCGATGGAGCGTTCTATCAGTCCTGTGCACTCATCGGTAAATATGGTCTCCAAGTGAAGACACCACGTTTCTACCTGGAAATAATTCTCTAGATTTGTGTCATTTATGATACATGTCCGTAAACCGGTGAAAGTTCAGTTTCAGCAAAAACAAATATGCTTAAGTTTTTTTTATATCACACTGTTTTGGAAAGACATTGATGTAAACTGCAGCTTGACTGGTTGGCAGAGGCATAATACCGCAAAGCCATAATTCTATTTCCATGATGCAAAAGAATAAACCTTCAGTCCAGGTTTGGATCAATTCGGTGCTGATTTAGTGATAGTGACAGACTCAAACCAACAGGGATAATCAGGCTGCGCTTCCTACAATAAAATCCAGCAGGAGATAAGCTGGACAACACTGTAACCAGCTGACTGGATGTCTGATGTGTTGTATATGTAAGCTGAGTTTCTGTTTTCAAATCCTCATGTCTCTCTTCTCTCTGTTTCCCCTCCAGACGCCTACCATGTATGCACCTCTTCCATCAGCTGTGTGTGGATCAGTGGCTCCTCACCAATAAGAAGTGCCCCATCTGCAGAGTGGACATTGAGGCGCAGTTGTCTGCCGAGAGTTGATGCTGTTTTTTCTTTTCTAACAACCCTTTTGTTGAAAATTTATTTTGAGATCATATTAATTTTCTCTTCAGTACCGCAGTCAACCAAAGATGGCATGAATTACCTGCGCAGCTCTACTACGAGAAAAGAAAAAAGAAAAAAAAAAACATCTGACAAAAAAGCATTGAGCCTAGAGTGCCAGCTATCACATATTACTACAACAGCTAGATTTCTCCATTAAGGGTTTAAGATTTTATTGTATTTATAAAGCTTTTATGTAGCTTTCGATTGTTTCCTCAAGTGTCATTTTCATTTTTCTGCATGTTTCCTTGCAATGCATTTCTTTGCACATATTACGTGGGCTTAATACGGCCTAACAAGTTGCAGGTGAGGATAGCTGCTCTAGTAAAGATGCATTTCTCTAAACCTAATGCCTTGCTTTACTAGAATAGAATGTCAACATCCAGTTAAAAAAACAACATTGCAGGATTCATTTTACCAATCATTGTATTGATTAGTTTATGTTTAGAAGATGTGGATTGTTAGTGAAAGATGTTTGTTAAGAAAACCAAGACATTCCTAACTAGGGAAATATGTTAACAGATCAGCTGCTGTATTAGTGCACACCCAGTATTTCTAGAGTGGAAATAAACTCCGATGTTCACCTCACTCCCGGAATATGCACATGCTTTGCTACGATTACACCTCCCTCCAGCACCTTCATTTGACTAAAACACCGTTACCACCACATCTGATGTATCTTAGAGAACAAGAAGAAGAATGTCACACCCCTGTCTTGACTGTTCTTTCTAAACTGATTGTCGGGATCTGCTGTGAATCTTTTCTCCGTTTCGTTGAGTTCCCTCCCTGCAGACCTGCGATGCTTAACTTGGGTTTCTGTGAGATGATCTCAGGTCTAGACGTGTTTAAGAAATTTCACACAAGCCTGCAGCCCGGGATCATTTAGTTAATTCGATAACTGGCAGTGGCGTTGACTTTTAATTTCCTGTGTGTGTGCGCGTGTGTGTTCAGAGGGAAATACACAGCTCAATCTGAGACCGTTTGTTCTCACACTTCAAACCATTTTAGCCACCCTCCCTTTTGTCTCTCTGTAGTTGAGCAGCGGCGTCCATTTTGGCTGCTGCGGAAAGGAAAAAAAAAAACACTAATACTGTTGACTAATTCACTCGCATAGACTTGCACAAGAGAGAGAAAAAGGTAGGAGAGTAGTAGTGAATATGAGTGCGCTGAGGCCATGTATTTCCACTCTGATGAACATTAAGAGAAGGAGGAGAGAAACAGTTATTTTGAGTGTTGAAATGCAGTACTTAAAGCAGGTATCCATGCATTCGTTGACTTAAAGGCACCAGGATCATATTCTGTGGGATTTATATTAGTTTTAAAAAATAATATTAATAAACTTGGATAACTCTTTATTGAGTCCGAGTCAGATGTTTGAGTGAATGTTGTTGAAGATTTCATGGTGGTGTATACATTCTTACAGCGTTTAATGAACTCAGTGGTATGTTTTGAAATTGCTTAAGATATTCTATATATATATCACAAAGAATTACATCTATACTACATATATGAGAAGTCAACATCTGTGAATATTTGGCATTTTGGCTAGAGCATAAATGCAACACTTTAGAGACTTTTCGTAGGACGTCTTCTCCTTTGCAACACTATTTTAGGTTGCGTTATTTCAGATCATTTGGTTTCGGTTCATATATCTCACATATATATTATGTTTTTGTTTGAACCAAAGACTGACTGATCTGATGACAAGAAATTTGAGAAGTGAGTCAATTCATCGCCATTTTATTTATGCATGAAAGTGAGCCAATATTACATATCTTTGATTTGCAAAAGTAAGTGAATCTTTGCTTTCAGTATCTCATGTGAGCCTTTGTGCATCAATAGCAGCAACTCAGCCTTTCCAGTAACTGCTGACCAGTCGCCTCGAGTGGCTTTAAGGGATTTTAGCCCATTCCTCAGTACAGAACCGTTTCAGTTCTGAGATGTTGGTGGGTTTACTCATATGAACTGCCTGCTTCAAGTCCAGGACTTTGACCTGGTCATTCCAAAACATTCATTTTGTTCTTTAACCATTCCTTTGTAGAACGACCCATGTGCTTGGGGTTATTTTCTTGCTTCATGACCCAGTTTCTCTACAGATTCAGCTCACAGACACATGTCCTGACATCTTCTTTTAGTATTGGTTGTTATAACTCAGAATTCATTGGTCCATCAATGATGACAAGCCGCCCTGGTCCAGATGCAGCAAAACAGACCCAATCAAGGACATTACCACCCCTATGTTGCTGTAATGCAGGATTGTTTAGTTAACAACTAGAATGTCTGGTTTGTAAACCAGATGTAAGGTTTGATGAAGTTAATAAATAAATGTATTACTTTGTTTTCGAGATCAAAAAGCACATTTCTCAGAAGTGTTCGAAAATATGGAATTACATGGAAATTAAACACATACGGACAACATAGACCGGAACAGTTACACCAAAGTCTTTCTTCAAAGATCTGTCAAAACATAGACCATGTTAGATCCATCCAACCAACAACTTTTGTTGATTGTATTGTGGCATTTTTCTAAACAAAAACAATTACCAAGTTCCTCGTAGCACACAATTTAGATTGATTTAGGAGATACATTAATTCATTGATTTGTGGTTCACTACACAGCTGCAGGACGCCACGCCGCCACTGATCCACCAGCAGTGGCAGAAAGAAGGTGTTCTGTTGCACCGCAGCATCAATGCAGTCGTCATCCATTAAGGTGTGGCAGCCATCATTCATTTTATTATTTAAAACAAGTACTGTTGATGGAAAATGTCTTCTCATGAGGCCATGCATGTCTCCTAGAAATAAAATGTCCTTGTCAGCTAGAAGGTGTCACAGCAAGCCAGATACAAATTACACTTATCAGCCATAACATTATGACTAATTACAACGGATGAAGGGGACAGGAGACGAGTGAACATTTTCCTCAAAGTTGACGCGTTACTTGGGCCAGTGAAAGTACGTTAGCAACTTTGACGAGAGCCAAATATTGATGGCTTGGCAAAATGTTCAATACTGCAGCTCTTGTGGGGTGTTCCCGATATGCTGAGGTCAATACAGAGGAAGGGAAAGCGGCCAGCTGGCGATAGGGTCACGGGCAGCCGAGGTTCATTAGAAGAATGGAAGAAGCTGGCCTGGTTGTAGGCATCACGTGTGTTTGTCGCTTATCTGGGGAACACATGGCACCAGGATTCACTATAGAAAGAAGGCAAGCTGGCAGAGGCAGTGTGATGCTTCATACAATGTTCTCCTGGGAAACCTTGTGTCTTGAGATTCACGTGGATGTTACTTTGACACATACTACCTATCTAAGCATTTACCCTTATGTAAACGGTATTCCCTGGTGGCTGTGGCCTCTGTCAGCAGGAAAATGCGCCCTGTCACAAAGCAAAACTTGTTCAGGAATAGTTTGTGGAACGAAACAACAAGTTCAAAGTTTTGAAAATTCCCCAGATCTCAGTCCATTTGAGCGTCCGTGGGACGAGCCGGACAAACAAGTCCGACCTATGGAGGGCCCCCTTCACAACCTGCAGGAACTTAAAGGATCTTCTGCTAACATCTTGCTGCCAGATACCACAGCACACCCTCAGAGGTCTAGTGTCTAGTGAGTCAGGCCTCTGAAGGGTCAGGGCTGTTATGGCGGTGAAAGAGGCATCTGCACACACAATATAAGGCATAATGTTATGGCTGATCAGTGGAGTCCATCCTTCTGTTTTAGCCCTCATTAGTGTTAAACCAAAAAGTCCAAGAAATAAAGTGTTGAAGACATTCACCACCAGGACCACAAGCAACATGTTTACACTGGTATTAGTTTTTATACCGACATTTTAGACTTAAGTCTTCTACTACATTTTATTCCAAAAAATGAAGAAATACGGCAATTATAAAAAAGCAGTCCTGTCAGCCACTTCCCTCACCCTTGTTGATGATCAAGTAAATACATTTAACAAACGCGGAAAAGAATAAGGAGTCTGATGACCTGTGACATTAAACATCAGATCGATCATTGCACGTTTAAATCAGTTCTCTGATAATAAAAGAAAACAAAGCAGTTAAATATGCCACATTACAAGCTTTATTAAAAGACTCATCTACTGTTGTGTATTGCACAAGGATGAATTCAACCATCCAAGATCAAACTATGTTTAATGATGCAGCAAGTTCTATGACAGGGGTCCCAGCAGTTTTTTATACCGAGTACAGCATAATGTGGTTATTTGATAAAAAACAAAACAAAAGAAAGGAATGTGTGAGTAATGCAACAGCAGTGCAAAGGATGTGCAGAAACAGTCGAGCAGAAGTAAAATGTCAACAAATTTCATTCACCAAAAAAAGAAAAGTGAACTCTGTGATTATTATTCAGCCTTAGCTGAACAGCCCCGTGAGTATCAAACGCAAATAAAAACAGCGTAGTTAAGAGAAAATACAAAAGGAAAATTATATTCTAACAGGCATACTCCTACATATGAACACATATACAGAATCGAATCTAAAATGCCTGTTTTACGTAAACACATTATTCTCCTCAGTGACTAGCTTGGCAATCTGTCCCTTCATAGACTTGATTTACTGGCTGTGGCATGAATGAGTGACGGTGTCTGTGTCCAAGGTAGTACCTGTACCAATAAAGTGCTAATACACCACATGCTCAGGTTACAGTATACATGGTCTCTACTGCTGTTTGTCTAATATATACTGATGTGATCTGAAGTTTAAAATCAACAAAAAAAAAATATATATATATATAATAAAGGTGGTTTTCCAGGTCATACACCGCTTTAATGTTTACGGAATAGAAATAAAAATCACTTAGCTTTGGTATTTAAAAATCACAGCGTGGTGATTTACAGAGCGTCCGTTCCTTGGGAAGTCGTGACAGTTTTACACCGAAATAAATATTCCTGTTAAAACAGCAGTCACTTCAGTTTTGACGCTGAGACAGCCACGCTTGTGTCAAACCTTCAACTAAAAAACAGAGTAAGAAATCACAGCCTGGTCCCCAGCAGATTTCATTCCAGCCCTTCAAAACGTTTGAGCTCTCAGCAAAGTATAAATGAACACAGAAAGCTATAAATACAATAAATAGTTTTGTTCAGTACTCAAAGGGACTGCGCAGGAAAACAGACCCTGGGGTCAAACAGTCTTCTTGTCTTTAGAGAAGAGAGCCTCGTTTCAAGCCCGACGATCTTTTGGTCTGGTGGTGTAACCGAGGGTTACATTCATTCATTATAAGGCAGTAGTGGAGGAAGTGTCTCACAGTGCTCCTCTCTGTGACTGTAAGCCCCGTCCCGTGCTCTGAGAGGGTCAGCAGGGACGCAGCAGGCTCTCCGCCTCGCGCTGTAAACCTGCAGCTCCTAGATCTTGGTGACGTAGTTGTTGGGGAAAAGTCCCTGCTTTCCTCGAAGGCGTCCCGTCCACCATCCAGACGCATCTGGTCAACGAACATGAGTGAATTATTGTCCCATATACACCATGAAGAAATTAACCTTACAAATGGTGAGCACTTACCCTCTTTGATGATGTCAATAACGTCTTCAGCATTAAAGCTGAGCTCGTCCGTGTCCTGAGCGTCGTAGGCGTACAGAGCTTTGCATTGGGGCACCTGTGGTTTGGGTTTTGGCGCAGGCTTAGGTCGTCCTCCGCCAGGCGCAGGCCTGCTGGCTGATGGTCTGTGGGCTCTGAGGTATCATGAGACAAAGAGAGAAAGCACACTGCTGTCAGAACGAGCTGCCTCCAGAAATGCACTGAATGAAAGATGCAGTTTTCTGTGCCGAAGTGTCTTAAAAGTACCCAACTCAAGCTTTTTGAGTGGGATAGCAACATTGTCATCAAAATACCAGTGCATGCACAGTCTCCATCTTGTTCTACTGTCTAAGAACTTACAGTTTCTTTCTTTATTTTATTCTTTTTATTTTCTTGTGTAGTCTGTTGTAAGCAAATAGTTATTTTCTGCTTCTGATTCCCCCCAGACATCGACCACAAACTGTGGACGAGGCTTCATTTGAATAGGAAGGATGTTCACAAATCAGCCACAAGATGGCGATCTAGTACATGCTATCACTCTGCCTGCACCAAAGACCAAAAACCAAAAGGTACTCATTAAGCCTCTCAGAGCAGAGCGTTGATCCTGAGTCAGCATTGCCTTTAAAATCTGCATACAGGCTGTATTTATTTAATTAAAAAACTGTATAATATATTATTAAAATAGTCCAAGTAGTCCTTAACCACAATACCAGTGTAATACCAATGTAATGAAGAAGACTATAGGAGTGAATTGCTATACCCAACTAACTAGTTACTTCATACATATTTAACATATGCATTTACAGAAAAGGAATATATATATTTATATATATATATATACTCATTTCAGTGATGGTCAGTTTTCATATGTACCAATGGAAAAGCTTCACAGTCAGGATTCTTTCATTGCAGGATGAAAGATCTAAACATACTGAGGCAAGCTGGAAGACATCCCATCTTATGTCAGCAGCAGGAAATGAAATATTAGTTGCAAACTACAGTTTGAACTACAAATGTACAAGAGAGGAAGCGTCAGTATGTCCTGCTGCCTAACGCTTTTCTAGTCCTGAACCACCACCGTCACCACCCAAAACACTGCAAACACTCCAACTCACATTCCTCCATTTGAAGCTGGCCGTCTGTCTCCAGCACTACAAAAGAATAAATTATCCAAATTATGTCAAATTACAGAAACACAAGAACGTGAATTAGTGCGTGCCCATGTGAAGTGAGGCCCTGTACGACTGCATGTCGAGGCTGCACAATATGTTAAATATCCTGCAGAGCTATGGGAGTTTATGCATTTATTTGTGCAGAGTAGACAGAACGAGGCAAATACCTCATCCCAAAGGACTGTAAACCTGAACTAAATGAATCACAATGATACAATATTGGGTTATAATAGGTCTAATTTCTGTTTTTAGTGTGACTGGGAGAAAATGTGTTGTTTTTTGTTTAGAGTTGTGAGATGTTAACTTCAAACGTGTCACGATTAGAGACTAAAATGGTCAGATCACCTTCCAAGAGTCTAACAAGAGAGAAGAAAAGAACACTGGAGACTGGAAACAACAAGTTGTTACAAGATTAAACCAACCAACAGATATGATATGATATTTTCATTCAGCCTAAACCAGTCCTTGTAGCAGTTATAGTAAAGTCCCTTTTCCCTGTACTGTGTGAGTTCATGGGTTTTGCTTGTTGTAAGCTTGTGCCAGTTTCTCACCCTGCAGCTCCTTGATCGGGCACTCTCAGACAGTCCAGGTTTGGCTGCTGCCGGCTTCCGCCTCGCTCGTTGTGCTGGTTGATGTTGCTGGGCAGGAAGGGGCGCGTCGAGTTGCCGGATGAGGGATGCCTTTGACCGTGGTGCTGCGTGTTTCTCTGATTAGCGGTGTGGTTGGTGTTTTTCAGGCCACCGTTCTGGTGAGCCACTGCAGAAAAAAAGAAAGAAAAGAACAAATGGATCAGATGTTGCGCGTCGCACACGGCCCTCTTGGACATACGACGAGCTGCTCAGCCGGTAGGAGGTGCGTGTGCTGTACCTGGAGGTCCTGGTGCAGCTCGTGCCGGGGTGTTGTGGTGCGTTCTGGACATGTTGGAGCGACCCTGACTGAAACTCTTCCTCGTTGGGCCTGAGGGAGAGATTCTCAGCGAATAAGTGACACATACAAACAGCGTATAGGTTGACAAGACAGCAAACATAAAATAAGGTCATTGCAGATGAGAGAAACTGCAACGGAAACAAAAAAAGGTCAAGATCATTGAGTTTATCGTCACACTTAGTGTTAATCTAAAATGTCAAAAATCAGTAATATCATAAATGATTCATAAATGCTTGAAAAAGTTTGTGTCCCATAATCTGATCCATTCTGCACGCTCCAGAACATTCACAAGGAGGATCAACATAATACAATGAAGAGCAATGAATCTATCGTAAGGCTGTCTGCCACTACTCTCTTACAAAATAACGTTTGTACAGTCAGCGCTATTGAAACTTCATTTTATAAGGGCTTCCACGTGTTCAAATCATTACGTCAAGGTCATATAAGACTCTAATCCCCGCCTCAGATCTGCTGCATGTTATTCACGTCTAACTGTGAGAACAGGTGTCGTCTGTATGTCGGGGTCAGTCAATACTCACGTGTGTTCTTGGGAAGCCCGGGCCCGATGCTGACCTGCAGAGATTTGCTGGATGGCTTCAGCACGGGCATGTCTCCCTGACCCTGCACAAACAGGACCTGCCTGGTGCCGCCACCACTCAAGAAGCCCCAGTTCTCCTTCTTCAGCTTCAGCTCCAGTCTGAGAACGACACAAGTCAAAGTTTTCACCGCTCGAGCCGCATTTGTATCCGATTTAGGATTATTAGGACATTGTGCTGAAGATGTGGTCAGAGGCTGCACACTGATCTGAGCGTGCTCACTACTGTGTATATGGATGGGTTAAATGCAGAGAAGGTATTTCTCTGGATAACAACAGAAGAGCTAAAATAAGTCAGACTTTGAGTTACTGAATTAGTTCAAACACTGATTTAGGTTTTTCTAGTTAGTTGTTTCTACTCTACATGTGCATATGGAACCATGTAGCGTGTTTTCACTTACGTGTTACTAAACTTGAGTGGCAGCTTCCTCTGAGTTTTCTCTTCAAACCTGCGGCTCAGTAAGCTGATGAACTCCGTCTTGAAGACACAGTCCAGCAGGCTGTCGTACTCCTGCTCGTGCAGTATTAAGAAATCATCCTGCATCGTGCTGAAATTAACAAAACACTGCGTGAGATACAACGTTTTAAAACTCTCATGCCCTATTACAAAATATTTGTTCTGCTTTCCGCGGTGCTCTGATGGAAGATGGGGAGTCAGAGTCAGCTTTCACATTTGCATCAAGAGCCTCACAAAGCAGCTCACATCTGAAGAGGGAAGACAGCTTGTGCCCGTAGCCCACACAAGGATACTTTGTTCCTCCCAATGAAGTGGATTTTTTTTTTCCCTCTGATGAGCTTTTTACAACTCCATTGCACCACCTGGTCCGTATTACCCCACTGACTCGAAAGCCACATGCTCGCACAACTGATACACGTTAAACAGCGTTCCCATCGACAACAAAACGCTCACAGGTTTGTGAGTTCCTCTTATTTCGTAGCCGTCTTTGTAGCAAACAAACCTACATTCTTTCATGACCGTGCTTTAGAGTGTGTATTATTTCAGCAGCGTTTTCTACCATGTGGACGGTTTTCAGTCAGGCCCGCACGCGAAAACATATACAAGTAGTTTTAATATACTCCACATGTTTTCAGTGTCCCTTGTGAGACATTTACAGGAACACGGGAACTTGTGTGATTGGAAATCCAGACTGTGGCTTTGAAGTAGATTGATGGCTTTGTGCAGAGCAATGACTCCAGATTATATAGTGGGCCCCTGCATGACGTTCGGTCTTGTTTTGGAAACAAGTCATTGCCTACTGGTATCAAACCCACACTCGCACATATGTGTGATGCAGAACTGCATCTCTGAGATAAAGCAGTGGACAAGTTTACAAAGAGTCGAGTTCATGTGTTTTCAATCTTTCATTTAACATTTTTTTTCCTCTTCTAGAAAGAACTGAACATATGATTTACTTGGGTCATGATTACATTCTACATGTATGCTTTAGCCAGATGTATGTCCATCTCGCTCCTCTTTAAACATGGATCAGATGTTCTGCATGAATGAGTGTGTGAGTCGAGGTGTGAAGGTTGCATTTATTTTTTCTCTCTTTTTTTGTTTTTTTTATTTTAATTTGCATACTCTTGGTAAAGACTATCAATGAGCTGCAAAAGCTGAATGTAGCAGGATACATTCTCACTAAAATTCACTGAAATGAAAATGCAGCAGGAGGCCAATTTGCTAGAGAGCAGGGGGTGGTGTAGCAGCAGGAAGCAACTCTTAAAGTTGATTTATGTAGACGGAACGAGCACCGTATTTATATGGACAGAAGAAGGACTGCATTGTGAAAAATTACTTCTGCACCAGCTTGAATTACCGTCAGAATCCATTAAAAACATGTGAAGGAACAAAATACTCTGTCTCATAAAACTACAAGCTGTAAGCTCTGTGCACCACATTGTACAAACTGAAAGGGACCTGTGTACAGTATCTTCTTTTGAGTGATCCGAGTGAACTTTGAACCAAAATGCTCCTTGTACCTGAGAGACACCGTCAAGATCTTGTCCACATCAATCCGCCTCTTCAGCACCTCTGTCACCTGCCCTTTCTCCGGCCCCTGCTTCACCTTCTCTCTTCCAATCAGGTAAACAGATTTTGGCGTCAAGATCAGATCTCTCTTAATTCCCTTAAGACAGAAGAAGAAAAACAGAACATGAATGCGTTTTTAGTTATTGAGCCAAAAGAAAAACAAACCCAAAAGAAAAAAACAAAGGCCACAGTCTGAAGAAAACCAACCTTGAACCTGCGGTCGTATTTTGTGACTGTGTCTGCAAAGTCGATCTTTTCTCTCTTTCCCAGAAACTGTCGAAGCTCGGGCCTGTCATCCATGCCGATGTAGTCACCTACAAAGTTTCTGTTCAGGCTATGTCGCCGCCTCTCTTTTCGGTTCATCAGCAGGTCAGAGGCTACATAAACCCACAGAGAGAGGTGGTGAGAGATGGAGGCAGAGGCATGTAGATGATGAACCAGTTAGATGTTACCTCACTCACCTTCTTCCCGCATCTGGACGTACTTCTTGCGAGCCACATATTTCCTCCAGGCCTTTTGGATGGTCCTGGCATAGCCGTCAAACTTGCGCTCCCTTGTCTCTTCCAGCAGAAAGAGCTGTCGGGACAAACAAGAGAGCCAGCGCAACATACTGTAAGCAAATCTCAGACCATTAAACCCAAAGACAGACACACCTCAGTACAGAGAATGGAAGGAATGAATGCAATAACATACTGAACATATTTGAGTACAGTTGAATACACAAAGTTATTCGTGCTGATAATTTTTACTGGTTTTCACTGACAATGAAGATCGGCTTGGCTTTTAGTCATCAGACCATTTAACGCGTGAATCAACACAGTCATGACAAGTCTCAGTTTGGATCGGGTTAAAATGAACAAGAGGATTCGCTCTTTTCATATCACTTCCCTCTGTTTTACTACTTTAGTGCCAGTTAGTGAGATTTTCTCATTATTAAAACATCCCACCAGTTAATTAATCAAATCCTGAGAACCAAAATAAGCCTGGACAAAGAAGAAACAACATCTGTGAATAAAAGTCTGCCTTTAAAGTGGCAAAACTATCAGAGTCCACCTTGTGTGAAAAAACTAGTTTCTGCCGCTGTCCCTTCACTGCACAAACAGAAAGTATATAATAGAAACTGTAGAATATACATTAAGTCTGTATAATTAATCCACTTCTGCTTATAAATTGCGTAACCTGGCAGAATTTGTCAAATACTGGGATGGTATTAAGGGATGGCAGTCAGACAACGCCATTTATTATCACACATTTGCGTATGACCTTTGAACCCAGCGAAATGGTTTTGATCACAAGTTTACATATTACTGAATGTGTGGTATTATGGTATTTAAATGAATATCGTAGGTAAGTCTTGGACAGTGCTCCAAAACACAAAAGTCAAACTGACCTTTTCTCTAGCTACAGCAGAAAAACAAATGAAGGTTCCAGTGACCACCACAATCTCCTGACTTCAGAATCACAGAGCCACCATCAGGTCTCAACCGTAGCAAATTTATGCAAAAATGACCCAATAACTTAAAGGTCCAGCAGCGCTTTTTTTGCCCAGATCAAGTAGAAGCACTAGTTAACTGAGAAAATAAAGGGCCCCGTCCACAACTATCATGAAAGACTGCAAGCTGTCACTAATGCAAAGGGGGTCACTATATACGGCATCAAGACCTAAGGCTACGCAAACATCTCTGTGTTTTCTTTATTGCTGTGTTATGCTTTGATTAGTTCATTTTGAATCACATTTAAAATAACACATTTTAACTGATCACTCGTGTTTTTCTGCTACACATCTTACAAATTCTGACATGGTATGTGATCCTACGAGCAGAGTTGTACACTTATCAGTAGGAGATGATTCTGTGCCAACAGACCACCAGTCTCCTCACCAGTCTACGTCATTTCCTGGTGGGCCTCTTGACACGCAATCACACTCTGGGCCCTCTCACTGCCAGACTAAACATCCTGCCCTGCTCTGCAACGGGCCTGGCATCAACTCAGCGGTGGCCGCAGTGTGACGGAAGAGGAGCGAACCACAAGCGAGCCAAAAACACAACACAACCGATCAAGCTTTGACCACGAAAGCTGTGAGCAGAGAAATGCACTGAGTCACTGACTGAATCAGTGACAACACAGAATCACTGAGGCCTTGGAAGACTGAATGAACATCCCGTGTGACAGACCTGAAAACAAACAGCTGCTGGTGATGAATTTAGTTCAAGCAGGAACATTAATCGAGGCCAGAAGAAAATAGTTTTAACTTTCTAATATCTTTACTACACACCTGACTCACTTCAGTTATCACTATATTATGTGTGATTAGTTACTTAATTGGTTCCACTTTAAGTCTCCATTTATATCATTTCTACACTGTTTATAATTTTTATAATTTAGATGTGTTTATTAATGTATATGTCAATAACTGTTATAAGTGGAGGCTGCTGTATAAGCAGAAAATGAATGATCATACCTCAATATAACAATACATGAAATGTTTTAACTGCTAACAAATATCTTAAAATGTCTTTACTGGTGCTAACAAAGTATATATCAGGAGGTGTCATAATCACGTCATATATGTTATACAGCTAATAAATGCAAAATAAAGTGATGCAATGAATGACTTTCATTTAAAGATGTCCTCCATAAAAACAGAAACGTTTGTCGGCACAACGTTATCTCACCTTTGTGAATGGCACATCAAAATAGATCACATTAATTACTTTGCTTCACATATAAATGACAGCTCTGTGGTCTTCGCTCTGTCTCAGAGAGTAAGTCCTTTGACAGACAGTAAGCCACCAGTTCATCCATCGTCACTTTGAGGGAGAAACTCCCGCACCATCTGGCCTGGCGTCAAACAAACTTCACTTATTAGATCCAACCAAAAAACTCTTCAGTCACACAGCTAATTACTGTCTTATCAGACACAGAGGCTTGTTTTGAGAAGCCTGGCAGCTCATTTCAGCGCTACGCCCTGTGTGATATTTGCGTTTCATAAGCACACCTCAGTGACTTGGGCTCTCAGTCTGCCAGCGTGGGGGATGGGGGCTGTGCCAGTGCATGGCTGCGATAAATAAGTAAAGGCATTCAGGATCAGCTGTAGGGCCTGAATCCAGACTAAGATGTCTGTGTATGAGATTCTAAACATACATCTGTGCGCGTGCACCCACGTTCGTGCATGATGTGTACAAATGTTAATAAGTGAGGGAGCAGGCTACACACAAGTGCTGCTTTCATAAGAATCATGAAAAAAGTAGTTTTGGTGGAAAAAGACAAGCCTTTACGATGTCACCTCATACGCCACAACCACAGCCTGGACCAGTGTTTTAGTTTCACAGCAGTGTTGACTCAGTGCTGACGCGGTACAAGGGTCAGGTTCAGTCTCCTCCCTACAACAGGGATTCGAGCACGATTTGGGACACTAGTGCCCTTTTATGGTGTTCAGTGTAAAAATGGTGTGTTCAGGTTTCCCCTCCTAATAAACAGACTTTCTTTACGTCAGCTGAGATCATGACAAAGTAAATTAAATTCTGCGTTGGCATATGTTGGTCAGCAAGTTTTTGCTGAGTGGCCAATTTCACTGGAAAGCTTTGTCACAGAGACTCCGTATTAGAGGAGATGTGAGAGTCTGAAGAAGAGGAAGATGACAAACGTACCGACTCAGGGGCTTTAACGAAGATCTTGGTGCGACCGAGCTGGAACTGATCCTGGTCCATGTTGACAGACCGTAAGAGATGAAGGACGCCTTGTTTCTCATCTCCCCGCCACGTTGGCCAGGATTCCTTAGTCAGGATGGCGTACCTGAGGACCAGGAGGTTCAGCAGATATACAGAATCTCAGTTGTGTACGTTTGGATGGGGGTTTGTTTATGTTGTAACACAGTTAACAAGCAAAACCACGACTAAAGGAAATGTAAATGGATTTGGAAAAACTGAATATTACACTGACTTTGAGAATAGAAATTATATTTAATGTGGAACCGTTGCATCATAGCTTGAGCCCAGTCTGCTTAAAGGGATAATTCTGTTTCTTTACTTATGAGTCACTTATCCATAGTTTCCCATCATAAAACGCTATCTGATACGAATGTAAAATGGTCATAATATTCTAAATATAGTGTACACTTAAAGTGATATTGACATGTTTTCCTGCTGACGCCATCCACAGCAGTTCACTTCTTTGTTTCTAGTCTGGTTCTCCAAACTGAGGGTGAGATCACCATCTGCGGCACAGTTAGATCCATATACAGTATGTTTCAAAATTTTTTGATTATTTTAGCTCTTTGTCAAAACATATTGAACTTATGGTTATATTATGACTATGGGCTTCAAGTTCAGACTCTCTGCTTTAATTTGAAGGTATTCAGGAATTACAAACATTTTTATTCCCAGTCCACTATTTTCAGAGACTCAGAAGCAGCCGCCTCTGCTGGCCTAAACTTTATCAAAATCACTAACTTACATTTTAATATTTTCCCATTAATCTTATTAACTTATTCCCAATAGCCTATTCTTTTCATTTTCTGGCTCATTTCTCTCAGCTGTGGTGCTTCTGGCAGTGTAACTCTGTATTAGAGCTTTTATCCAATCATATTTCAGCCATCATGTGTTGCCGGAGTCAAAGATGGTCAGAGAGAGGAGACTAATTGAACTGTTCTAAGTGAGTTTCTTGCTTTAGTAATGGCATTCATCTCGCTATATGAGATACCCGTCTATGATGCGATGCCCTGTTTTATTACGTATCCTTATGATGCTGATGGTTTTTATAGCAGCGGCGCCATAACGATCGTATTCAGAGGTGTTTTGAATAAGGCCTAGGTGGAAAATGCACGGCAAGTCTGAGGCGTGATACCTGTTGAGGAACTTCCTGAAGATTCTGCGGTAGGCGTACCCAGCACGCCTCACCCTGATGTTCTCCTTCAGACCCAGATACTCCACCTGGTGCTTTACTCTAAACAAAAAAGGAACCCACGATTAACTTTGAATGTGGCACTGAGATGATCAAGTTTACCCTGTTACTACCTTTACTTAATTTCAGATCCTCTATCGTTTTAATGTCACATCTTTGCGTTACATGTGACATCATCTTTAATTCAAAAATCTTTCCACAGCACATAAAGCTCCCGCTCGAGTGGAGGAAGGGATAGCAGCAGGTCATTGTATGCAAAAAAGCTGCTTTTGCTCACTTTTTCCTCAGACAAAGACGTTAAGCACTACTTAGTACACTCAGACTTCCTGCCAAAACAGCGTTTCCGGTGCTAATTAATGAGCCACCCAGCACACGACTCACAACAGGAAGGTCATAGACTCTAAACAATAGAAAATCCTTCTGTATCTGAACATGCAGTGACCAAAACCAGTGAGCAGAGTAGAAAGAGAGGGAAACTGAAACAATGTCTGAAACACGTCTCACATGTCTTCAGAAAGAAGAAGAAAAACAGATCAGAACAATGATCCAGTGTTTGCTTTTTGTAAGTGAATTTCACTTACAAAAATGAGTGAAAATATATTATCAGGACATGAATAATACATTAGCATCAAAGTATAATACTCCCATAACACATCAATGGCAGTAAAGAATAAACTTAAATGAACTGCTTTTTTATCAGAAGCTAAATAAAAACCAATAATATCATCAGCGTAAAACCTGCCCAGAGCTGCCAGCAGTTCCTCACAGGATGCTCTTTGGCTGATTGGTGTGGTTCGACCAAAAGCACATACTTAACTTCAATCCCGGCAACATGGATTTTCATGTCATCTTGCATATCTGACAAGAACTGCAAGGTAATCCTAAATATATATTATCATTATTTACTTAATTTGATGTTTTAACTACTTCTAAATTATTTTACAGAAATAAAAATAATCTGTTTTAGGAAGGTAAATCCTTGCTGTTCCTGCTCACAGCATCCATGGGATCAATCACTGAAAGCTTCCACTAATGGCTCCACTTAGACTTTGCTCTGAGGGATAAGTAACTGGATGAACATCATCTGACATCAACGGTTTTATTTCTGCGTCCTGCATGACGACATTGGGGGTGGGTTACGGTGAATCTGCCACTTACCGACTCTCCTCCCAGTCTCTGGGCTTCTTGGTCTCATTTGGTTTGATGCAGCGGATGTAGTGAGGAGTACATTTCATCAGTGTGCTCACCAGGTCATTGGCTTGTTTCTGTAGGGGACAAGCAAGGGACATCAAAACAGAGAAATCAAAACAGAGAAAGGACAGATAATGATGAGAGTGACAATGGTAATGATGTGAACGTTAAAATAACCCAAAGTACTGTGGGCTCTTTCTGACTGGGAATGTTGAAGGGCAAACACACTTTTTCACACGGGACCCTGATAAGGAAAAGGGACTGGTACACACACCGACTTCACTGAGCACACACCTTTATTTTGCTGCCTGCAGTTGTGGGCCGACCCTTCTTGTCAGCGTTGAGGTTTTCTGGAAACAGTGCTCTGATGAAGGCACTGTTGGAGAGAAGAGGAGGAGAGACTGAGTTAGGACTGACAGAGACAAGCTGGTATCATCCTCGTATCAACATAAACACAGTGCTGTGGATCTGAAAACAATGCAGGGTTACCCTGGCGACCAAAAACAAAAACGCAGTTAATGATTAAAGAACCAAGGACCTCTGACTAAGGTCACTGGTTTAAATTCCTGAACCACTTGGGAAGGTCTGAGTTTGTGTGCACACTGTGTTGTGTTTGTACAAACAGCTTTCTGTGCAGCAAATCTCCCCAAGGTCTCGGCTGTACAGAGGAACGAATGCTTTTATTTTACTAAATGTGAAATTTAATAATAAATTACGTGAACTTTAACTCTTTAAAGTCTTTAACTCTGTAAAAGGAGGTGTGTTTTTCCTGGGAGGACCATGCCCATTTGATTCAGTATTTTCTCCTGTGTCTTTCTGTAGCTGAAGTGGTATTAATATTAACAGATAGTTGACATTATTTGTGAAAAGAAGAAAGTCTTTCTGAAACCAGAGGCAATATCCAGGAGGGAGATAATACAAAATTACAGAGACAGAAACAAAGGACTAGCACTAAAACATATAAAACAGACATACGTATAAAGCTCCCCTTCTCCTACAAACTCTGTTTGGACATTAACACAACACGTGGACATGGTCAACCAGAGCTGAACCACACTCCCTCCCGAAAAAGTGCTGGGGCCAATTTATTTTGGAGTGGAACAATTTAGTCCTAACTTAAACTTTTAATTTGTAGATGTGGTTTTATAACATCATCATCATCATCATTACTACTACCCAGGATGCCTTACTGTGGCTCAGCATGTAGAAGATATTTGAAGTTTCCACATCCTCATGTTTCTCTGTGAGGAACAGTTTGTACTTTTCAGCTTTATTTACAGCTATACAAACACTAATGGTGAATATTTTTTTTTTCATAGAGCATGATCAAGTAATAAGAAAGAGACAGCATGTCTTTAAAATGTGACAGTTGAACTAATCTGTACTGAACCACAAAAATAAATCCTAAAACTGGCTATAACTAGATCCAAACTGATCAAGTATCTGTGGGACAATCCACAGAGGCCCCTCCCCGCAACCCATAGGACCCAAAGCCCCCCCACTAATGAACTGTGTCGGCTGTTTTTCCTTTGAAAAGTCACACAAAAATGTAGCCGTCTGTTCTAAAGCGGTCACGCACTTCCGCACTATCCCTGTTTGACGATTATTATTTGATTATTTCAAAGGGCTTTTTTCTCCCACACTGATATTTGTTTGGTTTCAAACATCTGACTTGAGGCTTGGCTACAGAAGAAAGGACCAGCAGGTTGTGTGTACAAGTGGGCTAATACTGTCCAGCAGACACCACTGGTCAATGCTTTCCTCTCTTTTCAGACCTGCTGCTCGGAGCAAAGAGGATGCTTCCTTTTCTTCTTGTGCTGCCCTTGAGTGACTGTGCCTGATTCTTTTGTCCATGTGTACATGTATATATTTACATACACATGTTTGTTTGTCTAAAAGTTAGCAGTATGTATACATTTTGTAGCACGTGTCTGAATGGGACTTTAGCATAACCTCCTTTCATGCCTCAAAAAGCATGCATGCAAAAGAGGCCCGTGGGGGTTACTCAGACAATACAGGCTGTTTGAACAGATGGCCACTTTGACACAAAAAAGGCCAAAAAACCATAACATGGGGGCAACAGACTGCATAACGCAGCCCTGCAAGGAGCCTGCAATGGTAAGGGCAGAATGGTTAGAACCCGTAAGCCACATAATGGGACAGCAGCCAGACGTGATTCAGGGCAGAGTGCACGACGTAACCCAGCCCTGCACACTTTTGCCGCGTCCCGCCACTTCCCAGATGCACTGCAACGTCTGAAGCTTTCATTCAGATGTATCCAATTATAACCATATGCATCACAAAAGAAGACTCCCTCCAAGTGAGCACTACAGAGGTCCTCGCCACATGTCGGTGCAGTGTGCAAACAGGAGTTACTTACATTTCACTGCTCTGCATCAGCTCAATGAGGTCAGTAAAAAGGACGTCTCGGTTCCTCTCGCAGAAACCCTCAGCGTCGTAGGACACCTGGAGGAGAGGCATACAGAAGGAGTGGTAATTATCAAAGAGGACAAGGTTGAACTGGTACAAATCTCCAGCTAAATGGCACAGGACACCTGTGAGAAACTAAAAAATTGTAACTGATATTCTGACCGATCAGTGCCTTGGATTTTATGGAGGGGGGAAAATAAAGGGTTTCAGATCCAAGCTTTACACCTCCTAAGATTAGCATCCTTATAAAGGCACCAGTGCATCAATTAAACCGTGTTATTTCTGGTGTACTGTAGACTGGAGGAATGTTTTGAGCGGGGTCATGGGAGCCCCTCAAGACGTTACGGCATGGCTCATTAAGCTTGTGGCATGTGTGCCAGGCTGAGGCCACCACCACACATCTGGAGAATGACACGGGACAACCTTGGCCAGGACACTGTTTCAAATGAGGAGGGTACTGCAACCATAAAAGACAAAGAAGAGAGAGGTGCAGCCGGGAGGGATGTTAGTTTAGAAGTGGAAATCTTTAAAGGACAAAGATGACGACATAGACTCCAGGATTGAAACACCAGCTGCATAACTGGTATTTATGACAGATCATACAAGTGGGAAAGAAAAGCTCCTGTACCAACACCATAAAAATATCATCTCAAGACGTTTCTATTTCCAGACCTAACCCTTCAGCTGCCTATTCCAGACTCGATGCATGACATATTCTTTTACCGTTGACACCACAGCAAAGCCGAGTACATTGAGACACTGGCAATCTTACATTGAATGTTATAATCTTTCAGCTTTGTCCCCCAGAAACAACATGATGCCAGGTGTCAAAGTGACCAAAAAGGACCAGACTGCCCTTAAAACGTATGCAGCACTACGTGCACTCAGACCGACCTTGCCAGCATAGTGGTGGATTATGAAGCCCTGGTTCCAGCTGTTGAAGTGTTCATGGGTGTTGATCTGGACTCTGAGCTTCTGCAGCATTGTCTGGTCGGCTCCCTCGCCCACTGCGTGCATGGTGGCGCACACATCGTCGAGGATGCACATGATACCGGGGGGATTCTGGGATCACACAGAGACAGAGTCACATTTTCACTGTTATTTTAAAAGGAGTCCCAGAGGTTAGATGTCTATCGAGTTCATCGATAGAATAGAATACAGCTCTCTTAGCCTTCCACGAAACTAAATTTAATAGCTTTGTTTGGAGTGTATTTTTATAGACCAAAACAGTCAGTTATTTGAAAGTGCAAATAATAATGTGTGGCCTTAATATGTGCCATTAGAAATGTGAAAAAACTAAACTTAATTATATCTCAGAGAAACTTCTGATAGTATAACCTATTATCTGTATTGACCTATATGCTTTATCCATCAAATACAAAAAGACACTTTTTTGACTCTAGCAAAGCATCTAATTGAGACATGAAAGCTACTCTAAGAAACTCTAACAGAGGCGCTCTTAAATATTAGTCTCGCACTCGGCCCCGTTTGGCTCCATTATGTCCGGCCTTCAGTGACCTTCAGATTGCACAGTGGTGACAGTGTCTCAGACTCCAAGAACAGCGTTTAAAAGGACACATGTAAACTTGTCAGTGTATTAGCCAGAGAGCTGAACTGTCAGGCACCGATACAGATCCCCTGCTCCCCTCAGATGGAAGCTTGTTTTAAAGCCCTTGTTGTGGATTTCATGGATTAAACCTCTCAGTAGGACAGATAAATCAAATTAAGAGGCATGTCGGCACATTTGAGGATGTCAAGCAGCAAGTCGTGGCAACAGAGCAGAAGCTTGGCAGGGACTTGTGCTGCTCAGTTTACAATATTAGGAAACCAAACTAAAACAAATCAGATAACTGGCCATATCCGAGTTTATCTGCTTTATATCTTTAGCCTTTGGCCTGTTTGTTATTACAGAAATAATTCATAATCATAATACGAAGGCTTAGAAAGTGTGGTTGTGATTTATTATATAGAAAATAATTTGATTTAATGAGTTTCATATTTCTTCTCATGTGCAGTTCCCTTGTTGGACTAAATGCATCTTTCATTTTTTGTAAATAATTGCATGAGTGTTTTTTGTGTATGATGGTTATGCTTGGTCCAATCTGATCACATATAAATTTATTAACTTGTTTTTAACCTAACCCTAAACCTAAGGTTGGTATATTCTAATTACTTCTGTTGTCCAACCAGATCAAACCTCAAAATATTCAATATATGATCACAGATTTTCTGTTAAACACCCATGGTTGTCTATTACATGAATTCAGATTCAGCTTTTCTATAATAATAATAATATAAATTGTTTACTCTTGGCAGGAGTTGTTAACTTTCTGTTTTCTAGCTTGTTTGCGACTTATGGTTTATTTACTTTGCTCTCGATGAGATCGCATACGATCTTGTTGTTGAAGTACTCGATAGCAGTCCACTTGATGCCCTCCTGCACATACTCCTCCTACAAGACACGGAAAGAGAACAGAACACATTTAGAGAAGCAGGAAACAGAATAAGAGCATTAAAACAAAACAAGTAGCAATAAGAGTGTGGGGGAACAGTACCTGCTCCGCCTTCAGAGTCAGCTCAATGAATATCTGCTGGAGCTTCTCATTCACAAAGTTGATGCAGAACTGTTCAAATCCATTTTTCTAATGAAGACAACATGGTTAATAAACTCCATACAGCCTGAGTGAGCTTTATCTTCAGTAGAGTACGGATATCCTCTAAGCTCAATGGGCTTTGTTTGGACTGGGGGCTATACACAGACTGTTTGATATTAAAGGAAGCCCCACATTGTTCAGTTCACTGCGCATACAATGGACCTTCAGCATGAATCTAGGTGACGGTGCTCTGCATCTTCCTGTCTAATAACATGGGGTCACCAGAACACTCACGACCTTTTCTCACATTGTGCATTCAGAGAGGAATCCTTCAAACTTAAAGACATACTGAAAAGCTGAAGGAGCAGATTAGATCATATTTACACTGGATAATGTTAGCATTATGGTGCACGCTAACTACCTTGATAGTGAGAATATAGAGGTCTTTGCAAGCCAAAATAACACAACAACATGTCCATTTTCAAGTAGCCGCCCTCCCATCAAACTAAACAAGTAATCAGATTAGAAAAGCATATTGAAGTCTGCAGTCTCAATCTGGAGATGGCCTTTAATCCACATGCTTTATAAATTAGGTTTATCCTTTATATTAAATCTGTTTAAATACTCAATGCTAATTCCAGTTAATCTAATTTATGTGTTGCTGCATAGTCAAAATGCCAGCAGTCATGTGTTAGTGTACAAAACAGCCAAAAACACTTACCTGGAAAATTTCAAATCCATAAATATCCAACACTCCCACATTTAACTCCTGATGATCCTTCACCATGGCTTTGTTGATGGACTGAAAGCAAAGGATTATTCAAACAAAACTTATATTTAAGACAGGCTTTCACGGCTTTAGTATTTCACATTTATTAATTCTAAAGCAGCACAAACATGCAATCATACCTCAACCAGGTAGTCAAACACACGTGAATGCAGGGCTTTGGAGAGGGCGTCACGCGTGTAACACGCCTGCTCCACGTTCAGTGTCACGTCAATAGACTCCACTGCATTTCCCCACTTGCTGTCCATCTTCCGGCTGGTCAGCTTCTCCTTCAGACGATTCTGGTCAATTCCAAGCAGAAACGCAGGAAAGGCTAAAACTGTAAGACAGAAGAAAGATCATGTGAGTTCATATAAATGTTTCCTTACCACACGGTATCTTTGGTTACCGGTAGGAGAAACGTTAAAAGGTGTGCAGATTAGCTGCATGTTAGAGTACAGGACAGGGATTATAATTCTGTATGAAGCCATACACAAAACCAGCCAATTACGATGAATAATTATAATAATATCAATACAGAGTAGAGTCAATTGGACCATTTAAGTATGTTTAAAGGTATATTATTGCAAATAATATTCCATAACTCTCCCTCTGAGCTGTAATAATGACTTGATAAATCAATGAGATTATCTTGTCACATTCTAGCTTGAAAAAACTAATTATGTCATCTTAAACTGATTAACTTTTGGATTTGTAATGTGGGATGGACAAAACAAAACTTTTTCAAGAAACTTGGAAATTATTATTTGTACTTATTTCTACAGTTAACATAGATGGTAACTGTTGTATTTAGCTCATACTATTGTTATATTGGGCCGTGGCTGTACTTTTACTGTCTGATAAACTATATAAATAAAGCAGAATGCTGCCCTAAAAATATGAAAATCAGTATGCAAATCAGCAGGTAGGACGTCATGGTTCTGTAACCTTATCACACCAGAGAGAACCACCCCTATTTTGTCTTATCGACCACTGGTAACCTCTCAATAACTGCTGCTAATATTCACAATGCCTGCAAAGCCACGAAATTAGGGTGATTCAGATGCTAAACCGCTAAAACTAAACATCCTCCAGCAGAGTTTTCAGAGCCAACGAGTTTTGAACTACAGCTGAATGCAAAATAGAAGAATAGCATAGACCAAACTCTTGAAAAAAAAAAAAAAGAGTTGAGCACACCACAGATCATTTGCCCCGACCTGGCGTTGATATTGTCCCCTGAGAGCCCCTCCCTGCCTTATTACAGTGACTCACTTCCCCTAAAAGGAAATAGCTCTCAGGCCTGCAGTCTCACTGCGTCTGGGAATGCATCAGACCACTGTAGTAGCTCCCTTTTTGGGAACTTAGGGTGTGACTGACCATATGCCTGCTTAAATCATAAGGAAAAGTCATTGTTTGTATGGATTGTACATGACGGCGAGGAGGCTTTCTGCACATGGTGTAGAAGCAGGGATAATATAAGCACATGTTTTCCTGCAGGAAATTTGTCAGTCAAAACAGCAGTTGGCTTTGAGAGCAACAGGATGATGCTGTCATTAGAGAGGTTTGTAAAGCATGCTGATTCAGTGCAGTAATATGTGACATGAGCATTGCCTCTTAATGTCACTCAACACTTCCTTCCTCCAATAGTGATTCTGCTTAGCTCTCAATGAAAACATCAGCATTATGAGACGTGGGTTAATTGCACGTTCATTTGCAGGGGTGGGAGTTCTCCAGTCAATGTTTTGCAGAATAAAGCTCGGAGGCACAAAGAGCATTACCAAAACAAAGTTATGCAAAAATCGATGGTGACAACAGACTTTCCTGAATGATCACCACGCTTTAATTACAAATTAACTGAAAGTTGCACTAAACATGAAGCTGCAGCCAGCAGTGGGTTAGCTTAGCTTAGCTTAGCATAAAGCCTGGAAACAGGGGAAATCAGCTAGTTCGGCTCAACTGAACAATGTCAAAGTTTGCCTCAACTTTCTTTCAACATGCGAAGATGCACTGACTCTTGTTGCTGTGTGCGAGTTAAAGATGGTGAAGCTTTATATTAGGAGCAATGGTCTCAATATGTGCAGTTACAGCACAGAAGAAGGGAGATTGAAAGCAACGGGAAAGGCAGAGATTATAATGCACTGCTGTTACGTCTGCACTGAACAGACCAAGGCTTTGTACACTGTACTCTCATCTGCATCATGCAGACACAGCATGAGATAGAAAAAGAGGAACGGAGACATGAATAAAATGAAGCAGGAGAAGGCAAGAGGGAAGAAAGCAGAAGGAGAAGTATTTTTCCAAGTAATTTTCATCTCTGACGAAATGCATTCAGACCCTCAATAATAGCATTTTTATGTTCTGGTAATCTAGCGTGGCCTGGATTAGTCCAGACAGTTGGCCGCAGCCCTGCATTAACACAATAAAATTTTAGGGAGTGAAAGTGGTGAGAGAGAAATATTCTCCAAAACCAACCCAAGAAGGGCAGCTCAGGACAGTAAGGGGAGGAGAAAGCTCCAGAAAGAAGAGAAAAGATTTACCATGACCCAGTCTTAATCTGAATACCAGCACCATCACCACTGAGCAGATATGAACAAACCGAACAAATATCTCAGAAAATACTGGGTGGACAGATGGATGTCATTTACAGACATTCATGTTAGGCAGAGGATGAATCTCTCTGACTGTGGTGATCATCAAGCACCAGGTCAAAGTTTTCACTTTATATCTAGAAAAGTAGCTATTTGAAGGATTAGCACAAACTCTGGTATAGATATTCATGGTCCCCAGAAGATAGAGGTCTGGTGATTTACAGCCTTTTTCTCCAGCACAAACAACAAAGTAAAAGTTTAAAACTGTTCAAAACTTTGGTTTATGACAGAATACCTGCAAGACTAATGACAGGATTTCCATAAAGAGTTTAGTAGTTTTGTCATCCACATTTTACCTCTCTTCCAAGACTCCAGCAACTGATTGTCAGAGCAAATAAAAACATGCCCGGTTAAAGCTGGAAAGTCTATTTTTGTCCATCTGTCCCTGATAAATGTTAAAATGTGGACTTTAGCCACCCTCCTATACCTGAGCACTTAACTAGACCACGTCCAGCCGCTTTGTGTGAGCCTATACTTACACTCCTCACTGTCCACAGCAGCGTAGTTGCCCGATTCCCTGAAAGTGATATTTCCCAGGTGCAGGACACCGGCTACAATCTGAAGCACCATGGAGCGGTCCTCCGCTGAGATGCCAATCACATCCATGGCATGCTGGGGAAGCAGAGGAAAAATAAAATCACGTTAAATCAGGGTCACAGTGTGGGTTTACTCACTCCTGTGGTACCTAGCTCATGTCTTCTAATTACTCCTGTTGCGGTCTCACTTGTAAACAAAAACAGGAGGAGATCATTGGAAAAGAAAACAAAGGAGTACTGCTAGAGAGAGAGACAGGAATGTAAAGAGAAGACTGTGAGCCACATTAACTCTGGTATGACATTCACAGACAAACACAAACAACACTGAGGGTGTTACTGCCAGCTGAACAGAAGGAATCTGACTGTACCACTGTCTCATGGAAGTCACTCTTGTCGTTGATGTCGTCCACTTTGTAGGAACCAGACTGATTGAGGTAAGTGTAGTAATCCAGGCTTGTGATTCCCAGGCTGTTCTTCTGCTCTCCGCTGGCTCCTTCTATCAACTACAGATCAGAAATCAAGTGGTAAATGGTGCATGCAACGGTTTTAGACGCGAGTCTTTATATGTAGATTCATTTTAAGACATTTTGTGTGCGCTCATCTGTGTTTGATGTCAAAGCTGAACAAGTCTTTTCCACTGACTTTGGGCCGTGTGCAGCAAAAACAGATCGACCCTTTTCTTGCGGCCAAATGGCACGTCTAATCCAACTTGTCCTGAAATTCCCTCACAGGCCCCTTTTCACGAGCCCGACATGTCCCATTCACTCTGAGAAAAATAAGTCTCACCTGGTAGAATATGTGGAAACTCCTTTCTCCAGGATTCCTCATGACGACGCGCGACTTCTCCAGAAGGAAGTTGGAGATTTTCCCTCCATCTGGTTCGCCACCAGAGCTGAACTGGATCTCAAAGTATTTCCCCTGATAGATCAAAGCACATATTTTAAGTATTCTAGTACGTATGTATAAAGCTTAAATACCAGAGCTATATAGTCTGAAATGCTGGCACCTGGTGTTTCTACGGCTGCTTGTGGTGTGTGTGTGTGCATTTATACAAAAATCGGATCCTGCTTTTTGTCTTGCTCTGGTGTCCAGACAAGCCTGTAATGTAATATCTGTTCCAGTCAAGCTGAGGGCAGAAGCACAAAGCTGAACAGAGACACCACTTAGTCCTTCAAAAGCAGTGATCTCAGGCTGTCAGCGCCAAACTGGATCTAAAAATATATTTTTGCTTCGTATGCAAATCGGAACCTTTGACCAAGAAACTGAAAAATTCAGGGGAAATACATTTTCTAAACAAGCTTGTTCTTATTTTTACATCCTTGCTGGCCGAGTTTCTTAGTAAGCGGCAGAGGACGTGTCTCAGTGGTTCCGCATGTGTGTATTTCTGTACAGTGTGTCCTTACAGCAATTCTGGTTAACCAGGACACACACGAGGTTTGCTGCCCCATGCAATAAAACTGAAAACAGAAAGAAAAGCCTCTACTATAAAGCTTTGTTTTCAAAACTCTCAGCTTGGATTCCAAGGTGTGCCACAAAACGTTTGAGTCCTCAAATTAGTCCACAGTAACTTGTCCTTAACATATGTGGTCTTCTGGGACACAGAAGTTGCTTAGTAGTGTTAAAATCTAATGCTCATGTTTTCAGCTGACTTTCCTGTGTATTTTTCTGTTGAACATTAACCAGTTATGAGTTGAGCCACAGTATTAGCACTGCGATTCACAAAAAGCAGAGGCCAGCTGAGAAATGAAAGCCTTACAAATCTGCTGGAGTTGTTGTTCCTCACAGTCTTGGCGTTGCCAAAGGCCTCGAGCAGCGGGTTGGACTGCAGGATGATGTCTTTGACGTGCTGCGAGGAGACAGATCCAGTGAGCTGTTAGATATGTAACAGACAACCGTACAGCAGGTAGAGACAACACACACTTCACACCCTCACGACACACCGGTGTGTACGTCTCTGGAAATTTCCACTCAGAAACTACACTGCACCGTGAGTGCACATAGACGTGTGCACACAAACGCACATCTACAGACAGACACAGAACGTCTGGAGGGCATTATCTTTCCTGTGAGCCGTGCGTGTATGTCAGAAACACATGAGTTTTAAATCAGTATGGCAGACACAGATATTCCCACTTCCATTATTGTTTGCAGAAGGTGAGTGGAATTTCTTGGAACTTTTTGTTGTTCCTATTCCCGCTTGAAAGGAAAAGATAAACACTGCACTTACTACTACTACTATATTAATAATATCCAGGAAATATGAAAGAACGCTGAGATTCTTTCAGAAAAATGGTCTAAAGATAAGAATAGTGGTCATAACATGGCATGAACATTATCAGACATGATATGAAATCATACTCAGAGAAACAGACAGGTCAGCATCTTTTTAAAACTATTTTCACACGTGTGTGAAAACACATCGTCAACACGGTGCATAAGAATGCAGGTGCTGAACAATCCCCATATGTTGTTTCCCCCTATGTGTGCAACAATGGGAGTGAGAAGTGATGCTGAGGAGAGAAGAGACTCACAATATTTGTCCAAACAAAAAGCACAGAAAGAGTCATCTTTACAACTGGCTTTTGTATGCTGTACAACTCTAAACACACAAATAATGCTGTGCAGTTATAGGATTTAGTTTAACCATTCAGATTAACAGTAGTGTTAAATCTAAAGCCCGAAAATGATTTCTGACGTCGCTTCACTGCACGCAGCTCTGAGTGGATTAGATATAAAAATCCCACTGCCATCACGGTTAAGGCATTTCCTCATCAAACTTTAGATCTTTATCGTGCTTAGAAGCTGGACATCTGCTGGTTTGGGAGGGGGGGGGCTGCCAGATGGCTAAAGGGGGCTGGGCGAACGTAAGAGGCTGCTGATGGGCTGATAATAGGCTATGAAGGATGAGGATGACAAGACAAAGACTGTGGCTGCGGGAGGAATAAGTGCAGGAATGAAGCAGCAACAGGTTGTTTGATTTCAAACGTGTAGCAAATATAAATATTAGAAATTGTCCTGGTTTTTATACTAACCTGGTGCTCTTTACTAATATGGCACTAAATCTTTGCATCTAAGCATCACAAAAATCTCAGACAGTCAAATGCATCTTTCACATGCTGTCCGGAGGCAGAGAAATCTCTTTCGCTCACCTGCACTTTGGGTCCGCCCCCTGAAACTCTGGAGATGTAGCCCATGATATATTTTGCTGCCACCGTTTTTCCTGCTCCGCTTTCTCCACTGAAAACCAGATAAAGAATTTTAAGCATGCGTTTTGTCATTCAGGCAATGTGAACCTCTGAGACAAATTCATCTAATAGCATGTGACGCCAGGGTATAGATATTGATTTCAGCGATTCATGCCGAAATGGGTTGTTGTTGTCGTCCATATTCATTACAAAAACAAGATTGAGGGACTCACACTTTTTGTATTGACTGTTTAGATTTGGGCTTTTCCTCTTCCTGAAACCAGATGACACCTTCTGATTATGGCTTAAACCTGTTTTTCACAAAACACTGAGGTTATTTTGAGTTACTAAGAGGGCCTGAGCCATGTCTTATCTTTAATTTGAGTAGGTTTACGTCAGTATAGAAGGAACTGTGCATGCGTTATCTTGACCTTTTAACACGCTGTGCCAAAAGTTGAGAGGTAATTGGACAAAGACTGCCTGAAATCACACCCATGCTTTCGCTGAGGCCACTTATAACCAAGTGTCCAACTGTTTGTACAGCTAGGCACTTTGTCTCCCACGCAGTTTGACAGAAACCCTTTTAAAAAAAAGTTGAGACTTTATTTTAAAAGGACTGTGCAAAAGCATGAGAAACAAAAGTGAGGTAGCTGTCCACGCGCTTTCAGTCTGGACTTCACGGATTCTTCATTCAGATGATTGAAAATATTATGGATTATGTTTAAGCGTGTTTGAAACGTTCGAGAGTTATTGCTGTTCATGTGTATACAATCTTTTTCATCTTTTGTGCAACTTTGTACAAATGTCAACTCATCTGGACAGCAATGAGGACATTTATTCTGTTTTGTTTACATATTTTTCCCCTCATCCTACACTTGTCTTTTTGCCAGGGTCATACTTATTTTTGACTTATGTGGCTTGGTGGTGGGTGACAGCGGAGTTCCCTTTTTCTTTTTGTGCCTTAAAGTAAAGTCAGGTTAGTAAAAGCCTCTGTGAGAAGCACAGCTGCAGACTGTTAGAGGCTGCCAGAGGAAGTCATGGGAGCAACTCTATTACACAGGAGTCTCTATATGGTTGTACCCATCCCCCTATATACCTCTACCAGATCCTTCAGCATTGTCTGGGCTTCCTCACAGCATAGTTAGAAATTAAGCAACAACAAAGTGATACGCCAAGTTTCATTTCAGAAAAGCTCCCTGTTGTCTTTCCGGGAGCATTGTTTCTCCTCCCGTCAGTTATGATCCAAAGAGTTATTTTAATCACAAGCTGCGGCAGTTTGAGTTGGAGTCCCATTTTCAGCCTCCAAAGGGGCAGGTCTCATTGTTACACAGCTCAAATGTTGAAGGCATTGTTAACTTCCGCAGAGATGTATTAACCAAACAAGGACATGAGTTAAACAATGCACAAGGAGGTTTAAGCATAAACTTTCATAAATTATTACTGACTTGAGCTATGGGGAGGATGCACTGTCAGCACAGAGTTCTCATGCTGGTGGTTTTAAATCCAATTATTGTATTCCCACAGAACTAGCTGCAGTATGTTCAAGAAGATTTTTAAGATTTCTTCTGCGAGACCGAGACCGTAACATCTGCTTCTCTATGCTTTCAATCAATAGGAGGTTGTCCATTTGTTTTGAGGTCCGAGTTAATGGTCCACAACTTGAAATCACAGGGTGTTAGTGATTAATTCATTTCAGTAAAGCTCTACAGAAGGAAGGGAACCGACTGCATGTGGCAGTAAAGACTGACACAAACAATGGTGAGCAAACGTGTCAGATGATCTTTCTCCACATGCCTTCCATGTCTTAAGAGTACTGATGCCATGAGAGATTTCAAAGATGGCAATCCATGTGGTGCACGGAAGGACATAAGGGGCGATAACAGGTTTTGTGGCAGATATGATCACTGCATAAGTTCTTGTGAGCAGGAGTCAGGCATCAATTGTTGCAAAACCATATCTGAATAGCTGAGAGTACCATTTTAAACAAGCACATACAACTGTCTATTTAGCTTAAAACAACTCAACCGCTGCCCTCAGGTCCTACCAGAGGAAGGAGAACAGAAATAAGAAAGAACCCGAACACTGCAAGTACTTCATCAACGGTCTGCAAACTCCAATGTCAAACTCATCAACCAAGAGTCAGTCGACTCATTAAAGAAGGATCGAGAAGGTCATCCACATCTGACTCTAATGACAATTTCTACAGAGAGATAGCGTTGACGACCTTGCTCTTGGACCAAATGTCATTACACAAGCAAGGTTCCATATATTGGTCATGGTATGCCACCTAAGCTATCACCAGACGCTAATTGAAAACAGGTCAGGGAGAAGATCTAAGCTAGCCTCTTTTCGTTAAATTGGAGTGGTTATTTTAAATAATTCAAACATATGAACATCCATAGAGGATTAAAAAACAGAAGAAGATGAATACGAAGAAAATAAATGCAATATATAACTGCCTAAACATTGTTAGGTAATGTAACTAACACCCCATGACTAAACCTGTATTTTTTACTCATTAAAAGGGACTTGGTAATCTCAAAATACCCATAGTCCTCTTAAAAGTGGTCTAATTATAACAGCGACTTGCTTTGTTGGCACCTATGAAAAGAAAAGAACAGCCATCTGTGGAAATATCTCACAGACAGTAATTAAAAAAGATGATTAAACCAGCAAAACACTAAATAAACCTGCTTTTTTAGGATTAGGTTTCAGGAGCTGTTGTTCACCTGACAAAGACTCAAAGTTAAGCCGGCTTTGGAACACAAACTGAGAGACTGTGAAGTCTGACAGGAACCTGGTCTCATTTGAGGTAAGACCAGATGTGAGGCTGCTGATGCTCAAATGAAAAAAGTTGCGATGTTTTGATTCCTCTATCCCTCAACCACTTTATGCTGAATCTCCCTCGTCATCTATTCACACATTTCCTTAGTAAATGTGAAAGAGCGCTAACACAGGCCCACGCTGACCGCACTGCACGGCCAGCAGTTCACGGCGGCCTTTGTTTACCGAGACCTGGTTCATCATAAAAACCACTTCCACGCTTTTGTTTGCTGATTTAGTTGATCGCAAAATCCACCTCAGTGCCTTTATGCAGGAAACCGAATGAGCAACTGCTGGCTGTCCAAACAACGGGCGAAAGTGCTGAAGCAGGGGTCATTCGTCATGAGGTAAGCACTAAAGTAACCATGCTGCTCAGATGACTGGAGCGTTGGAAAAAGCTGCGATCATGACAACACACTTTTTTTTTTGCAGCTCAAAAATATTAATCAGTAAGCTCCAGCAGGCTGTGAAAGTACCTAAAAATCCCCTAAATCTAGGGAGTGAGTGATTTTGAGCCAAGGTTCATGCAGGTGTGCTTCTGTTCTTTCTTTTGAAAGCAGGAAGTTGCTTTCCAGCTGCTTTGTTTCCTGTCCATCCTTAGCTAATAAAGGCCATATCCAGCTGTTAAATATGCATTGTTTTTCTATTTGGGTATAAGTAAATTTTTTCCATTTTATATTTCACTGAAGCCGAAAACGATATGATGAATAAACACCGGAGAAGCACGTCACTCTCTGTCACTAAGCAGCACTGAATATTGTGGTGGAACCTGTTAGGTCTGTTCTCCTGTTCCCCTCCCGTCTATTATCATGACTTGCGGAGCAGTCCAGCTTTGTGACCGCACAGATCACGTTGCACAGATTACTATCACCCGCCTTTCTCTCACATCCCGGACCTCTGACACATAGATACAAAGGGCTGAAAGTTACAAAAATGTAAACTTGTATAATCAATCAACTAAACAACTAATTCACCTCATGTTAAATGGAGAACTTAATAACAGTGCTGCTTTTTTGGGGAGCTCTTACATAATTTGGTTGTCACATGCCATTAGATCATGATGTGTAAAGAAGGCAAAGAATGATCATAATTCTTACCTAATGATGACACATTGGTTCTCTCGGTCGATCATCATGTTTCTGTACATGTTGTCTGCCAGAGCGTAGATGTGAGGGGGGTTCTCATACTGAGCCTGAGAGTCGATAAAAAGATTTTATTAAAAACAGTGGTAAGAGCAAAGTAAGAGCTTTTCTAGGACACAGCATCTGAAAAGAACAAGTACACTCACTTGCCAATTCATTGGGGACACAAGTGAAAACAAATACATTCTAATATAACAACCCTGCACTAAATCCATGTTATAATGCTTGTGTATATACAGTTATTATTGAGACAGGTGTTAATTCAACTGCATGATCATTTGGGCGGATGTAGTTTGTGGTGCTAGTAAACTTGATTGAATTAAACACAAAAGAGTTTCTGTTATTTAGCCTATCCCACTGACTAATATTCAAAAAACAATAGAAGTCAAAATAATAGAAACACATGTCGGCACAATACAGTCCAACAGGCTCCACGTGCTGCCACAGTCTCAAAAGTGAAAACACAGTTGAATCAACAGCTCTCTCAGCTTATCTTAAACAAACTCAGAATAACATAACCTTCACGAACCTAACATTTAGTGCAGGAATGTTATATTAGGATGCATTCGTTTACACATGTTTCCATAATGAACTGCCAAGTGAGTGCAAACTGCTCACAATGCTGCCTTATGAAGAACTATTTTCAGTGTAGCCAAACCAAAACAATTAACAACACATAAATTAGTCATGCTGTTGCACTGGGCGATACATTCTTGCGTTAAATATGGGTGTTCTGCTGCTGTGAGAACTCACTAGAGAACTTCAATGCCCAGATTTTTATTTATTTTTCTTAGGAAATACGAGGTGTTTTTCTATTAAACCACATAGTTGAGGGTAACAAAGCTGGAAACTAAGTTTTCATGGGAATTTTTGACAAAATAAAACAAATGTATCTTAACAAAGATGTCTAGAATCATTCTAATACATGTATACACTGATCTCACTTTGACAGTCAGTCTGATACATAAAACAAAGACAATTTCCAAATCTGTTACTCTACAACTGAGCATCCAAGTTTGTGCCTTTATGATTAAATTCAGGAAGCAAATCCGAATCATCTAACTGCGCAAATGTAAACCCAGTGAACTCGTGTACAAGTCAACTGTTAAATTGACCAAGTGTGATGCTGGGATTACACAGTTTGTCAGATTTTTAAAAGCCTTTCAGTGTGTTCCTGGCTTAAGGAGTGAAGCCCACACTCAGCAGGCCGGGCCAAGAGAGGACGAAGACTCGAACAGCCTGTTCTGTGAGGGTGCTGCCAAGCCTCCTCACTGGCTCAATCGAGTTTCTGACAGCAACATCTGGGCCTGCTCGTTGGAAAGTTTGCACTGCATCTAACCAAGCTCATTGAAAAAGCTCTGTCTTTCAGATTTCAATAACACATCAGCGATTCTAACGTTGTATGCTACGTTGTATTCTTTAATAGAAGCTTAGATCTACTTACTGCGCCTTGATACATCTCAATTTCTTTGTCCCCGAAGTATGGCATCTGCTTGAAAGGGTTGACGGAAATAAGCACAGGGCCGATGTATGTCTGATGTGTTAAAGATTACACTGATAGAATATTATAAAACTGTGAGGGAAAAAAATTACTTAATCTTTGGCAACTGTGACGTCAAGGGAGTGCAACAGTGCAGCAGTAGAGTATTTAGCGATCAGGCCTAAATAAGCATCCAGTGCTTACAAATGACAGAGAATAGACCGGCCATGTAACACTGAGGTTTTATGCCCTGAAGCCAAAACGCAGCTCAAGGCAAATAAAGCTGCTATTGTGGGTGGCCCACAGTGACCCAAAGCCTTGGCAGGGAGACCTCACAGTTACGGCTATTTATTGACCCAAATCAAAGGCCTGACTCAGAGCTTTCGAACCTATAACTGCCAGCATTTACTAAACTTCATAATCCCGATCGCTGCCAGAGCGTGGACCAAGTTTATGTAATGAGCTGCTCTGAGACCGTTCAGCAATGCTTTTCAAAGCGGCTATTCATTCATTTGAACAGCTTACGTGTGCTTGTGCTGCCACGGCACTTCAGGAACCCAAACCTAGCATTTGTACCACGTCCTGTATGAAAATGATAGCTGTCAGCAACCACGATCAAAAGGGGTTACTCAAAAAAGATAGCAGCAATGCTCTGATTAAACAGACTGCACATTTCCTCCGTGATGTAACTAGCTACTGCTCGCTAACACCTCTTCTTTCACATTTTGCACCACAGTGAGATAAAACTAGAGTAAGTCTGACTTTGGTGAAAAGGCAGGATGTAGGGATCTGGGTGAGGGTACGCACAATGAGCCTCTTTCCATCCTGCTTACGGACCAGGCAGAATGTGTCACCTTCTAACACTGACCTATTACTCAGAGCTAATATGTCACAGTGAATGAGCATTCAGCTATTCTGGGAATAGCAGGGATGAGACCGCCTCAGCTATTCCTCACTGGGGTGAGAACTGCAAATGTGAGCCAAGGATACAAAGATGTAGTCATCCATGTATCTCTTCTTGAGGTTGTCCACGATGGCGTCCTCATTGATCTTGCTGAGCAGCACCATGTCATCCACTCCGCTGTGTTTGACATTGTGGCTCTGCCAGTGGTACCGGTAGTGCCCCCGGCTCCCCTGCAACAAAACACACACAACATGCAATTGTTAGTTCACTCGGAAAGACACAGTGAGATGATATCTGGGTTGCACAGTCACAGAAAATGAATAGTGGCTTTAAAGCACACTCAGATGAAGTACAATTCTATGGTTTTATCAAAAAGTTCAGAGATCAAACAAAAGGGGAATCCATGGGGAAAATGCTTATTATCACTCCAACAAAAAACACAAAATTTGCACTTTTCTGTTGCCAGCAACAGGGTGAGCCCATGTTTACTTTGCAATACTGCAAGGTCAGATTCCCAGAAGTGCTTGGTGTTATTTGTCCAAGTGTTAAGGATGCTCTGAACCGACTTTTTTGTGCTAATGCTAACACTCTGGTTTCTCCATAAATCCCTGTTTTTCTTCTAGCTGAGGGAGTCTCCGAAGGACTGAGGTCATACATCATGTGCTATGAGTCAGTATTGTCTGGCTACTGTTGACGAGGGTCACAATGTGCTGCGAGGAGTGAGCCTCTTTCTCCTGGATGGAGAATCACTCAAAGCCACAGAGAGTGTCCAGCACATTAGTCAACACAGAAGTTAACCCTTGACTTCCTCCTACTTTAGCGGGGAAATGAAGGAAGAGGAAGAGGAGCTCAGCTCTAACCAGTACGGTAAAAGGAAAGAAATAATCCATTCAGTGACGCCACTACAGCTAGATACAGTATTAATAGTAAGAGGAGTGGACAGATAATATGTTTTTTTTTAAAAATGACATCAAATATGTGCAAAGGCAAACATGCATCTTGAATAAAACAAAATAAAATTTGAAAAAACTACAGTTGCAACCGGTGTTTGTTAGCTCCAGGGACAAAAATAAAGTTCAGCTTTAAAAGCAAATAGTTAGGGTTAGTGCTCCAAAAATCCCGACATGATTGAAAGCTCCAGTTGTTTTCTCAGCGGCTGCACCGGAATCAGGCATTAAACCTCAGCTCCATTCTGCTTTATCAGATTTATCTTTTGATTTTCAAGGGTTGTGGAGTCTAGTGTAAATGCAATACTAGACAAAAAAATATAATTCAAAGCAATACGTCTCAGTTTCCACAAAATAGGTTCATCTTTAGAAAACAAGCACTGTACAAAAACCATAAAGTGTGAATAAAAGTGAAACAAAAGCAGCAACGCTACAGTACAAAATGAAACAGTGGAAAGTCATTGTGCTTTCAGTAATTAACTCTAAATTACTGTATCAAGGAGGAGGGCCAGAAGCATTTAATATCCTCCAGGGTGAGTTTATTCTTTACAGCAGCAAAATTAAAACCACTTTACAGACTCAGTCATAGCCTGGGAGATGGCGAGGAATGTTAACAGCTTCTCTGCCTAATTCATCGTGTATTTCCCTTCAGGGGGGAAGGAGCAAATTGTTGCTTGATTAATTCTCCAGATCACACCGGTTAACTGGCGGCAGAGAGCGATGCGGACGATGACAGGGCGATGTCAAAGAGAGGGCGCAATACGAATATCTGACTTGAAGCAGTAAAGACATGTCGTGAAGAAGGTAGACACTAAGTGAAACAAGTAAAAACACACACACAAGCTTCCTTGATACAAAATTGTCAGCGGGCTCTAAAATGTGCACAACATTTAAAATGCTTTCAGATAAGGGAACAATTCTCAAGAAGAGCCGCAGATAGGAAACTCTGGGAAGGACAGATTTTCCACAAGCGCTGTTTATACAAAGCAGACAAAAGTAGAGTGAGTAGGAGTGAGGAGACACTAAATAATGCACATAATGCTGTTAGATATTATCTTAAGCAAATATTCCATGCAATAAGAGAGAGTCAGGCCGAAACCTTGGCTTAGCTCATATTTGACCAGTCTCAAATGTTTCTATATCACATAATTTGATATAAATGTCTGAAAAGAAGTATACAATATACAGTAATTAGTTGAGAAGAAGTTGGCTAAATATGTGTAACACAGAATTAGGTGATACATTTTGTTTTAGGCTTTATAAATAGTCAAATAGAGGGCAAAAGCTGCATGGTTGACGGGAAGACAAAACAAGGCTTAAATTGTGGAACATGTTCCAGCAGCCAGTTTTCCAAGTGTTTTTAGGACACGTTACAGAAGGAAAAGTACATAACAGTAAGTTACAGTAAACCAGGGAGAGGCTGATCCTTTATAATCTGTTTGTAGGCATTATTGTACTTTGCTCTGTCTGGGCCTAATTTTTACACAGAGATCCAGCACAATAGCAACTTACTTTATACTGATGAACTCAAGTGTCCTTTTTATTTGGGAAGTAATTGTCATTTTGCTGCCACCTACTTACTAAAAGTAGTACTTTGACAGACCTTCTCTCCAGCAGGGAAGCAGACTCAACCGCAAAGTGAAAATAATTGAACATGCTATATTTAACCACTCTCTGCTATGTCTGGAATGAAAGTATGCTCATTCAAGAAGGGAGAGGTAATAATCTGGAGACACAGGAGGTGAATGTCAAATATTCTGATGATTGTTTCATGTGTTTTGACTTAGGCCTTGTTTAATGAGCCAAGCGGACTAAGAAAATATTCTTACTTGCTGCAGTGGACTGTGGGAGTAGCTGCACCGGGAAGGAAGGCTGAACACATACGCACAAAGACATCTGGGAGGTACCTGAAACAATCACACTCCTCTTTTGCTGACTACTGAGCGGCAGTACATCAGCCAGGGGTCGAAGGTTGTTACACTCTATGGATTGTAGTACGGTGCTTGATTGGAAGTTCACTTCCTCTAAATGTTTTTCTGTTTTGAGCCAGGTTTTGAACCAGTGGCAAATGATGAAAATGCTTCTTTAAGCTGCTCCACAGGTTTACATACAGACACTTGTGTGTATACGCTGGTTAAGCTGCTAGGTAAGGATTACATGAATGATCTGATTTAGTTAAACGTTTTATAACGTCAAATCTGCAACTTTTTCTGTGTATTTTTTTGTACAGTACATTTTGACAAGCATAAACCAGCGAGCACGAAGCTGATCATTAACTCCTGTATTTGCTTTTACTGCTATAGCCACTGTGATGCGTCATATGCACGACATCTTGTCAATGCAGCCCTATTAATGCTTCTAAAGCTACGTGGACGTATTGGTTTAGCAGTACAGCCTGAAACAACATAAAGCATGCACAAAAACAGAGTTTACAACATATTACTGGTTACACAAAGAACCATTTAGATCCGTTAATCATCTCACAAACTTCCTTTTGAATGTAGTTTTGAATACCTCGTCCCTTTTATGGAAAATATTGTAGGATGGAGTTTAGCTTTTTAGCTTATTATTTAGCTGTCTGTTACAGGTTTTATGACACAAAATCTAAATGAAATCTGAGCCAAGTGTAAGTCGGTGGCAGTGATGTAGCAAGAGTGCAAACACAGACACACGAACGCACACAAGGGACATCTGGCCTAATGTGAAGTCTATGGTGGTCATAACAACAGCATCACCATGGAACCACAGACTTCCTCCTACACACAGCATTACACAGACGCAGTAAACAAATGAGATCTGACATCACTAACACACGGTGATAAAAAGATCTGAACAAATGACACTGTGACAAAACTGTTAATAATGGGAGTATAAAGAAAAGCAGCGAAGGCAGTTGATTAGTTTCCTCTCGTCAAATATAATCAGGTCATTCAAAACCAAAACGGAACCAGACCCTTTCCCAGAAGTTAACACAAAGGAGTTACAACACAGTCCTGATCCATAAGTCCAGGCTTTCCCTTCATGCAAAATACCATTACCATATATGGAGAGTGCTGTGCTGCTCTGGCTTGGGCTACAGGAAATGGCTGGGTTTGATTCAGTATCATAAGCGGCACTTTTCCCCCCATTTCTCCTTTCTGTACCATTTTCCTTTTCCACACTAGGGCTTGACACACAGTCCTCCATGTGTTAGGACTGTTTCTGCTCTGCCCTCAGAGCCAAATCTGGATGAAAGCCATGAGAACGAATTCCTCTCTTCTAAAAATAAGAAGCAACTCAAGTCGTTGCTCACTCTGTACTAAAAGTCCTCAGAAATGGCACGACTTTGACACTGTAAAGCCGACCACAAGGGATGAAGGTAAATAAAATACTGAGACTCATTTACAGCAAAAACAGGTTTAGTTTAGATTGGTTGTAGGAAGGGCATTTTTAATCAAGTACAAACTGAAGGATATGTTAGTTGAAGCCTCTGAGGCTAAATCTAGCTTAAGAATACAGCCGTCTTGGTGCTACAGACTAATACCGTGGGTCGTGTACTAAGCATGATTGGAGGAAAATGCTTTGAGCATTTCGATGGATATGACTTTAGGCTCGGAGCAGACTGCTTTAGGAGAGACCCCACATCTTATAAGCCCTCAGGTATTTAGATAGTATTAGGATCAGTGCTGCCATGTACCATTTTGCTTGACCTGATTTCATTCAGTCAATGCTGCTTTGAAATGGCATGTTTTAAAAGCAGTCCTATCATAAAGGCTGTTTTCGAGTAGCCAGAGTAGCCACCCTGTACTTGTTGATTATGGAAAAACAAAAACGGCAGCAGTGACTCAGTGACGTATAGTTCAACCACACTGAATCACATCAGCAATGATAACTCCAGTCATGATGAGTCAGAACCAAATGAACAAAATGCAACATCAAGCCAGAGGATTTAATCAAAGCTCCTGATTCAGATGAACACTTTTTAATCAAGTCACAGAGGTTCACTTAGCCGTCAAACTTAAAATAACCAGACTGGAAAGTTTCTATCACTTCCGACATCATTAGCAGGTCACTGATCACTTTTATTTACCGTAGCACTTTTTATTTACAACTTAATTACACATTAGTTACTCAACTCTGTCACGAGCTAAAGCGACCTGAGGTAGTTCCAAGATACAACGACAGCACCTCACAAAGCAGTTATCTCCTCATGCATCGCAGAGCTGTACGACCACCAAACAAATCTGCCCACATGATATTCTGACAAAGAGATATTAGTGCAGATGCAGCCAGCAGACTTCAAACATCATTCCAGTGGTTTTGTGTGTTTGAGCCCATTAACTGAAAATCAAGCACTCCTTATGTTACTGGCGACCTTTTTCCAAAGCATACCATGAGGATTTCCTACCTTCAAGGGAGCTGTTGCCAGTAGTGAGTTTCAGTGCAGTTTGAAAATCAATATACAAAGACTTTACACTTGTCTGCATTGAGCTGTCATACTGAAGTCAGCATTATTTTGTTTAACAAATAATAGTCAAACAGCAATGAAGTGTGCCTGTGAATTTTCACTGATGCATTGACACATTTCGGGAAGACTTTACCCTCCAACCAGAAAATAAACTCTTCGATGCAAAGCAGTCACATATCACAAATGTTTATCTCCCAGTTTAGGGGAGTTTTTTTTCCTAAAACTCAAAAGGCCTGTAAATGCAATTCATTTTTGATGTTGACTCTAGTAATCAGATTTCTGAGCCTCCTTGAAAGTGCCAACAAGTACACTGAGCCCCTCCTCACTGTTATCACACAGCAGTGGAATCTATTGTAACAAAAGGCACCCAACTGTCTGCTTTGTAATTAAATATAGCAAGAGCAAAGAAATATAGTACATTTCATAAAATGTCATGCTGTAAAGAACTGTATCCACATATGCTTTATTGATATTTGTGCCATGAGTCACTCTTTTGTCCAGTACTACTGCTGGATACTATTTCAATTACCAAAAGGAGTGCCAAAGGAAGCCAGGAAATACCTTCATAATACAAACATAATACTAGTAACATGTGGGTTAATTTTGAAAGTTTTTTTCCCCTGTCGCCTTTCTGGGATCCAAAACATATGTGGTTCAATCTAAACTAAACACAGTTCGAGAGAAATATCTCTCTAAGCAGCATTTCCACCTGGTCTCTGTGGCTTACGTTTGCACTTTGTCCATGATCAGTCACTCTGTGTAATCGGGCCAGATGCAGATAAAACTGCTGACCGAGACAGTTGGACTTTCCAAGGTAGAGAGAATAAACAATGACGAGAAGCAGGGTAGACACTCAGGAGAAGAAGCAGAGAGTCTGTGCGGTGTCAGAGGAGAAATGACCCTCAGTGTGAGACAGTCTGAACCAGTCTGAACTTCTGGGGGATGGGATGCTCATTAAGGTCATACTGAGATCTGAACACAAACACACACTAAAGTGATCCTGAAAACTGCACGACGCTGAAACCCAATTAAAGAGTAAATCCACACCGAATGTCACAAAGCAGAAAACTATTGCTGCATTACTCCCGCCAAACTAAACCTTTTAAAGGAGGTAGCAAAGCAGCTCACGCTAAAGATATACAAAAAGGTAGTATTTCATGATTAGATTTCCATTGTCTCTCATAGATGTCAAGGTTAAACCCAAGTTCTGATGCCACATTACAGTTCACAGTGTCAAAGACGTAAACATTACGTTAAAGCAGATCCAAATTTTGCATCAACACCTACTCAAGTTTGGTTAACACAACACGAAGGAGAAATAAAGGAAACAATGTGTCACTTCACCTGCCAACAGACTGATGAGAAATGTCTGGAAGGTCTGTTCCAATTATGGGAAGAAATATAGAGCCTCCAGCCTTACATAGAATCGAAATATTTACCCAGAAATGTCCAGAAAAACTTAAATCTGTGGAATACCAATAATAAAACCAAAACAATTTCCAGTAAGAAGAAACCGCATCTGACAAACAAATCGAATCTGTATTTTTTTCCCCCAACACAATCAACTGTCTGTCCAAGTCAACAACCTGCTGTGACATTACTTACTGAGGTGCAGCCAAATGTTAATGCAACTGGCTTTCTTTTTTTATTATTATTATTATTATTATTATTGCTAATTTAAATTAACCATTTAAGGGAAAGTCCATCTATTTTTCATCTGGTAATTTCAGTTCACAGATTGGCTTTGGAGGTGACTGTGGGAGGTTTGATTTGAGAGTGTGATTTTAATGCATTTTTGTTCTTTGCATTTAACATACCCATGCTAACCTGTCGCACTTCACCACTGCACAGTCTGTCTAGAAGCCTCAGACTCTGAGAACTTCAGTCAAATTTCACACCCGTTGACTGCGACACAGATGTAACTACACACCGAGTCTTAACATGGCTGTTATTCCCTTTTCGAACATAAATCACCACCGCAATTCCAGCCATTCTCACTGCTTAAACACCCAGTGGAGCAAGAAATCAGCCACTGCAGCGGTACAAACCTAGGCTCATTAGACTTTGGTAAAGTATTGTGTTGCCAATAAAAACTGCACTGACCTGGAATTTATCGTCACACACTGGCAATAAAAATTGAATGCAAAGGCTTGTCGCCAAAGCCACTTTGAATAGCACCTTCAGGAAATGTGAAACGCATGGAAATGTGAGTTATACTGAATATTTTGTTTATCCTGCAAATGACCAACACCTGCACATGCAGTAGAAGGTGAGCAGACTCCACGAGCTGTCTTGCCATCTTTGCACTTTACAGCTTGAATGTTGACAAGACTTGGTGGTAATTTGGACACCACCGTAAATAATGCAACCAGCAGGCCTGTCCTGAGTTTCCATGTTTGGATTTCTCACACTGTAACAGAGCAAAGCTGCTTGAGGTCACATAAAAGGGTAAAAAGAAATATATTATTCTGCACAAATTTGGAAACATGAGCTGACTGGTTGTGATGATGTTATAATACTGTGGCTGCAGGGCAGGGCTGAACACTGCCCCTCCTAGAGACAGAGGACATAATGATGGAGTGTAAACAGATACTTTTGACACATCTCAAGCTGAACCACGCAAGGTCTCAACTTTTCAGCGGCGGCACTCTTCCTCGAGTACAGTAAAACAGTGGAAACGTGAGAGCTGCTGATCTTAGACATCTTAAATTGAACCAGTCTCATAATTGGATGACAACAGCAATAAGGGTGCCAATAAAATATAATATCAAAGACAGTGTGGTTTAGGGTGGAACGCCACTGAAATCCTAGACAGGAGACGTGTCACAAAGTGCTGCATTTTCTTTTCAAACCAGCCTCGGTAGTGGTTGAATGTAAACAGACTATCCACTAATTCAAAGTCATGAATGTGCCACAACAGGGTCTCCAGTTTTAATCAAAGAAATCCAAACTGACATGTACCCTAACTTAACCTTTAATCTAAAACTACAGAGACAGAGATGTAGTACAACAACATAGCAGAAGGGAAAACTGGTGGAGCTTTCTGTTTCCTGCAACTCTTCATTGTTTTAGTTCAGCCACTGTTTCTTAGAAGGTAAAAGGAGAATCTTCAATGCATCTAATTTGAATTTTGACAAATAAACTGAGGTGAAAAAGACAATGCTAGCATTGAAAGGATTCATCTTTTAATGTGGTTTATTGCAGCAATTCAACAAACGTGTCTTTGATTCTGTCAATTGTGCAGCTTGTTACACGGAAATGCCTCCAGCAGTTCATAATGTACCACGGACAGAAATATTCTCTAGTATCAGCACAAACAAGTTACAGTAGCTACTCTCTATGACTATCATACATCTGCCAGGAGCAAAGCAGATCACTAAAGATGTGCAAGACAGCTTCCAGCTGAATCACTGTGGTTATATCCCAGAGCTTTTGTTTCTTTTGTGAATCTAATATCGCTACTGAAACAGATTAACTTGCCGAACATGTGTGCCAAAACAGTCTGATCTACAGTAGAGTGTTGCTACAGATCAAAAGGCTAACATTGGTCTAAGGTGTCTCGTGATACAGTGAGAAGTTGCCCAAAGTCAGATAAGGTCAACCCTGTGCTCTCACCTAAGAACAAGGATGCATTTTTCTTACACCAAGTTCGTAAACACGGAAACCGGAACCGTGATGTGTCAGCATGATTCAACATCATTACTTTTTTTAAAAACAAAAAAAAAAGGTCTCACCTGCATATTTAGCCCTCAGGTGTGGCCCTCAGGCTCATTGGGTGTGGTGTATGCATATGATAAATGGGAGTTTAATAATTTTGCAAACCATTCCACAGAAGCTAGCAGGGATCCAAACTGACTGGAAGTTACATTTTGTTTTGTAACTGATGCAAATGTACACTCTCGCGGTATTACATTTAGCTGCGATGTACACTGTAAAACTAGTGTTTGTGGAAGATCATCACGTTAAAGTGGATGCTATTTTCACACTCCAGTAAATACACGATTCCACAGAGATAAATGCAGTGACTCAGCCATGCCATGGGAAATGTGCCAGACAAGACAACTAATTCAAACCAGCTAATTCTGACTTTGTTTCCAGTCAGTTCATGTCTTTCTTTAAATATACAACAGCTGACAAGCCTTATAAAAGCTTTGACTCAGTTCAAGTTCCTTAGTTCTTGTCTGGAGATGTGATTTTTTCCCCCCCACATGATTTATTCCAGAAATATGCAACTGGATATTCTGTTGACATCCTTTTAACATATTTATAAGAACATCCTTTTTACACATTTCAACTCAAGTGCTGAAATTAGTCGAGCTTTAAGAAAAACTTCAGTTTCAGGGGGAAAATCCAGCTTTTCATAACCACGTAACACACGTCTTACTTTCTGATAAGGCAGACATTTTTATTTTCTGTACCAGTACAGTAAATAAGGTTAAACAACAGCAATCAAAATGACACACCTACTGCAAACAGTAATAAGACAAAGGAGGTTTCCATTGGTGAGAGTTTAAGGTCAGCGAATGGATCACTGGCTCGACACTGGTTGCTATGAGACAATAGGAAGCTATCAGACATAATTGGAGAAGGTCCAAGAGCCTGTCCTTGTCCCCTGTCCATGAAGAAGGAAGTCATATATGCATGCAAATAGACAGTTATAATAGGACACTGCTTGGTTCATGATCTAAGAAAGAGGAAAATAACCTAAACGTACAACAGAGGACATCACAAGATTATGTTGACACAGAAGTTAATTTATCCTTTACTTTCCTACTTTATAATCTTTTTATCAGTTTAAAGTAAAAGAAAAGTTGTCTGTTCTGACTGTTAGGTGGAAAGTATGATCAAATAACAGAAACTATTTAACCTGCAGGCTTTGTCCAATGTTAGCACAACAGTGTTAAGCAGAGATTCAACAGAACCACCAACTCCTAACAGCTACTTTCAAATGAAAATTCAATAAGGTTGTAGAAATATTTAAACCCAAACTGAAGTAAACATCCACACTGACAATTTAAGAAGTTATGCAAGATGTGAGGCTGCATTTGAGCACAATGGTGCTTTGAGCTAAATGCTAAACTCTGAACGCTACGGTGATATTAAGCACATAGAAGGGTTTAGCCTGATAGCATTCTAGCAATTGCCTAATTAGCGCTAAACAAAAAGTACAGCTGAGGATGAAATGTTAACCAGTTCCCCAAAGTGATTACTATTCATTCAAATGTGTGTTCCAAATGTCTTGAATGTAGATCTGATCAAAGTCATGAAAATTCACACCAAGAAAACACGTCAAATATTGATATTTCAGTCTTGATCGATGTAATGACTTTGACATGCACAGAGAATATTATGTTTCACAGAAGACTACAGGCCTCGGTGTTATCAACTCACTGACGACACATACTTATAAAATATTATTTTTTGCTAAGTGACAATGCTTATCAAGTCTTTTGTTTCAGTAAAAAACGCTTAGATATCAGGTGTGGTTAACTGATTTTATTTTTGATTTTTTTTGCAAAATCAAAACCAAAGTTATCATCCCACCGTGTCTCATTTCCTCAATGTTTAATATGTCAGAGCTAACAGTCATGCAGAAACCCCAAGATGTTTGGCCTGTTAAAAAGATGAACTGGAAGTGGTGCAGTAAATGACTGAATATGAGAAATCTATGTCTACTGCTGAAGGCTATAAAGGTTTTTTATAGTTGCATGAACAACTCTCACTACTGGATACGCTCATGTGCAACAAAATCTAAAACAGGAAGAAAAGCTGCCACATCTGTTTGCAATAAATTTAAAGATTAAATAATAAAAGTATTGGAAATGTTGCATTTCCATTAAAAACACAAAAAAAGACAGTAGTAAACCCAGATTTGGCGTAAATGCACACTGATATGTGACGTGCTTAAATATATGACAGTTTGGCAACTTGAATTTACAATGTGTTCAACACATTTATAAGCTTCTTTTATCCAGAATGATTTACAACAAGTGCAATGGTAGAATAAGTCGACACTCCACCATCACAAACAGCAAAGAAAATGAAAACATAGCTGCAGCTTCGTAACAAAGACGTATGGAACTGATCAAGAGAAGTGTGTGAGCCTACTGAACCACAGCGACAAGCCTAACGAGTTTGCCAGGTCCGCAGAATGGGTGTTCGTCCTGTTTTCAGACACAGGGCTTGAATTCCAGAGCAAATCTCTACAGCAGTGATGGGTTTGAAAATAGAGCGCCAGCTTTGAGGTGAAGGGAGAGGGGGGTTACTCAGTATGCACCTCCCTGTTGGAGAAGCTAATGCAAACCATCTGCTGTCATACTGACTTGCTATTCAGCATCTGGCAGAGAGGGAACCAGTGAGCGGTGCTGGTGTCTGCTATTCCAGACAGTCGGGATGAAAATCTGACTATTTTCTCTCTCTTCTACTGTCCACATGAGCTGATACTCTCCTTTAACCTCTAATATAAAGTTGAGATGTAAAGCTTTATCCCTCAGCTCCATTAAACTCATGAGTATGTTTTGTTCTCCGTAAAAATACAGCAGTGGAAGAATCAAACTTTAAAAGTAAAACATTATTTTTTTTTTCACAGCACAAGCGCAAAGCTCTGTTGTGTTGATCGCATATTATGCAACTTTTGTCTTTTCAGATTTTCTCAGGGCAACCCTACCAACAGGTTCAATACAACACTTAGGATGGCAGAATGCTGGCAAGTTTCAGTCCTACCTGTTTTAAACAGACATTGTTTGTGAGAGCGTGAACAAAGCAACAGGTTTGAGTGGATGAAACACACTGCACAGACACATGGGAAGAAATTATTCCTTTAACAAAAAGTGGAAACATAATCAAAGTATTCCAAACTCACATATTTTTATTGTTTTTTTGTGGGAGGCACATACAAACATATTTAGTTAACACTACGTCTCCAAAAACCGCGAGACAGCCACATTACCAAATACAAGTGACTGTAATAAAAATCTGTATTATTATGCTCATCAGCCAAGGTGGGAATCCTTCCACTAAGGACAGAGACTTGAGGAACTGTTGTCAAAACACAAAGATGAGGCCCTACAGCTTCCTCCATAACTTTGCTGTAGGTGTGTCTGCTGCAGGGATGGTATTCAGAAACCAGGAAAAACCTGTCTGCATGCAATGCACTGAGACACACACAGTTGACACACTCCACCTGACACATGCTCCCCGGCTGCCTATCCATCCAAGACTAACCGGTTTTTTAAGATAGGACGATACCTAACGCAGCAGACTAATGTTTTTAAATGACATCTCACTGGGTGTCACTCAGATAAGTCAAATTCAGCTGCTCGGGGTCAGTACTTTCTAATTACCTTCAATGCAGAGGAACTGTTAGGATGAAGAAGATAAACAGCCAGAGTGACTGTTACTAATGGTGGGGCCAATGATAAATATGGCACAGTAACAACTAAATTAAAGGACTTGCTCATGTGCTTTACAATGTATTCCATTAATACAAAAAAGACAACCTGTCAAGTAAATGTGTGGAAACTAAATGGTTATTTTGGATTATGTAATGATAAAAAACTAAATGACAAGGTCTTCAGACTCTCCATTTCATTTCTGGGAGTAATTAAACGGAATATTTCTGAGTGATAACATGTGGGGTTTTTTTTTTTACCGTCACACTGCTGCATAGACAGTAGCAGAGCATCTGTGGATTAATATTTGACAATGTAACTCGAATAATATTTCGGTCACTGAAACATCACTCACCATCCTGTGTCCTCACAACAGTCGCAGTCTTCTCTGTCGTATTCCCCGCGATCCAGTATTTGTGCGAACCTCAGTGTTTACACTCAAGTTCACACTGCGTTTAAAAAAAAGTCTGAGTAACTTAAAGCCAAAGGACAAGATCCAAGTTTACACAATATATTCCCGATAAACTCCGGACAGCATGGATGCGGCTCCTCAGCGGCGTCCTCCGTCCATCGTGCAGTCAGATAGGAGTCCTTCTGTACACTGACAGCGGCAGAGCTAACAGCGAGCTGGAGGGTAACTCACGGAGCTCAAAATTCCACTCTAAAACATAACACAGGAAACTGAGACACGTTGTCCAATCAAAAGGCCGCTAAACACGAGAAACACTTAATTATTCATTAGTTACTGGGAGCGAAACAACTGGGCATGCGCAGCTTTGGCACCAAGCTCAACTGGACAATAACATTTCAACATCAGTTTCCTCATAGATCTGAACAAACACACACAGCCAAGGGACATGAATGTCATTTTTTTACTTTAGTGAAAGTGCAACGTATTTTTTTATTAAAAGTCAAAAGAAACGGATAATGCAGTCTGAACTATTTTAAAATATAGTATTTAATCATAAATACTGATATTTTAGCATGAGGAACTTTTGTGTTGCTGTTCTTAATAGCCTAAATCCAATTCATTTTCTCTCATTTGTCAGTTGATTAGATACACTAGTGAAAATGAATGTATTCTAATGTAACAGGTTATTGTATTAATATTATTTTCTTCTGTGTTGCTGTTATAGCTTTGATTTGGTTATTTCTGATGAACCAAAAAAAAAAAAAAAATGCAATTTTTGTTGTTGTTGTTGTTGTTGTTTTGTACCTGACAATGACAATAAAAGTTTCTTATCTAATTTGTTTAAAATAACTGCAAGAGCGATCGGAGGCTGTGTTTTTAGTACTATTTAACTGTACTGTGTTGTACTGACACATGTTTTTATTATTTTAACAGACTCGTTTTAGTCAGTGGGCTAGTCTAAATAACATCCTCCAAAATGATCATACAGTTGAATTAATGTATTTCTGACACTGTTTCAATATAAACTGAACATTATTACAGTAATGATAATATTTAGTAATACTGCAGTGCACTATCAATACTGTACCTAATGTTTTGTAGAGTGAGCGTATATAGTCTGGTGGGAAGACTGTGAATTTTCTTTTAGTATTTTTTTATTTGAATCTATTAGAAATCATCATCATCATCTCTGACTACCTTTGGCACTTTTTTGAGTTAGCAGAGTGACACTCTAGGAGGATCAAATGAATGCAGTGGAGCAAAGATTACAGTACATGCGCCTGGACTCTAGTGAATCAAAAAGCAAATTAGTAGAACATGAAAATACTCAAAAATAAGTAACTCCAGACTGCACTTAAATATAGCCCAAATTATTGCCTCTTCCCACTGTATGTGGTGGCCATAAATGGAAATGGTAACCCCGTGTAATATGTATAGTTCACCTTTGTGAAAGAGCAATATTAAATGCTCTTTTCCTTTTTCATGTTCCATTTAAAGTAATCACTTAATTGTCCTACAAGGAGGGGAGGAATTTCACACCAAATGTCTTCAGTGTTTTTCTTTAGTTTAGATGCTCTACCGTTTTTTGAAAGGCTGTCTCCAAACTGAATTCCATTTAATGTTTAGACTGTAGTGTTAGTGGGTGGCACGTATCCCGTTCTCACGTCCAGTCTCCAGCCAGACTGAGGCTTGTCCTGAAATGATGTAGAGTGGTGAGGCGAGTCTCTGGGTGTAACCAGTCTAACAGGCTGCCTCTGTATGCATGGACACAAAAGTGTGTGTGTGTGTGTGTGTGGGTACGTGCGCGCGTGTGTGTCTGCGTGAGCATCCATGCATGCATTTCAGTGAGGTAAACATACCAGTACACTAAATATGATCACTCAGTATTTGGCATCTGACGATGATTAAACAATATGTTTCCACCTGTATTATGTGATAAGTAACACCCAAACATGAAGAAAGCTCTCATAAGGGTAGGGACAATCAATTGTAAGCTTATAATTAACAGGGGTGCCTTTGGTGTGGTGTCTTGTCGCCACCTTACGGACACTGAAGGAGAAGGCAGACATTTAAAAAAAAAAAAAAAAACTTGCATGTTCATTCATTCATACGTTCATACAAATATTTTGGGTTATGAAAGTTTCATTTCGGTTATGTGTGGTTAATCAAAATATCGGATATGTTTTTATCATACCAATAGCATTTAATGGTATCTGGCACGCATTTTGGCACGTTAGGTTAATTTGGTTCCTGGTTGAGAAGTGGCTGAATTGACATTATTACCTACTTTTTCACTTTAGTGGTCTGTAATACTACAGTCTTGTGCTTTCATTGCTGTTACTCCATTCTCCATCTGCCTACCAAGCACCTTCGTCTGCCCATCCCCTGCCACTGCCTGTCACAGGTATCTAATTACCTCTGAATGTCAACCACTTTAATCTGCAAGTCATCTGGCTGGCTTCAAAAATAGCTCCACAAATTAACAATTTAAAAACCATTGGTCATGGCCATTATACATAGTACAGTGAAATTGTGTTTAGCAAAAGTCAACAAAAAGACACAGACAAGTGGGTAATAATAAAATAAAAGCAAGTGTCTGCTGTGAATCAAATGTGAAGTATACTGCTTCTGAATGATGAGATGGACACATATTAATGGCGTTGTAAATGGATTTGCAATAGTATTATGACTGGACTTTGTTTTCACATGAAAGTTTTGTGGAATAAAGTTGAGCTACTGTAAAATAAAAAAAACTAGGTCACAGGCTTCTAGGTTAATCGCCTCGTGGGAGTTGTAGTCCATGGGTGGCGTACTTCGTGTATGCAAACTAAATAATCATTATCATATCGTTAATTTGACACTGTTGTCACTATTTACTATCACGTAAGTCAGTCTATATCAATTTTGCCTAGAATATGTGTAGAGCTGACAACCGTCGTGCATCAATTTTACAGAAAGTTTGACGAAACAAAGTCTTGATGTGAAAATACAGCTGAAGAGTGGAGCCCGGAAGTAGGGCGGGACCTCGGCTCTTTATAAACATGGCCGTTAAGTCCTTCATAGCGTCAGGCGCTGCGTTTGGCTGAATTGGTTAGCCTTTGAGGAAGTCACCGAGGGTTACCAACGCAGTAACAGGTGTAAAGAAAATGTAGACACGCAGTTGGCTCCTGTAATTTGTTTGTAGTTTTATCCTTGCGTGGGGACGACATTTATAAACTTCATGTAGTACTTTTTGCTAGCTAGCTAACCAAGCTAACGCCGACGTCTCAACGTTAACTTCTGTCAACTTTTTTTTTTTTTCAACCAGCAAGCGTAATCTGCTACTTGACTGCTTATCGAAATGGAGGAGTGCCGTCGCTCGCCCTGGTTGTGTCGATGAATATTTTACAGACGGTCGTCTTGGATTAACTCGGCTAAAGTCTGACCTGAAGTTTCTTGGAGGCTTTCTTTTGGTTTTTTCCTACTGGCAGCAGTCAACTGATCGCCAGTCGCCCGTTTAGTAACATCACAGAGAGGAGGGCGGACATAAACAATGTTTTCTGGCAAACCCACGAAACCCACCTTCAAGTCTTATCTTCCACCTGTACAGGTATGTATGTATTTACTTATGTCTGATATTAACGGCGGAGGGTCAGGATACAGTCTAACGTTGCCTTGAAGTTAACTAAATGCAAAACAGCTCATAAAGAGGCAGCAGCACGCTTCAGTAGTTTTTTTCTTATTCCTAGTGATGTTGGGCAGGTTTTTAGTTTGTGCAACGACTTTGCAACATCGCCATAACATGGGGAAGCGTCTTACCACATTGCATTTGCTTGGTATTCGAATAAATCAGGTGAAATGTCACTTGGTGATTAAAATGTCCATCCTACTCCCGCGCGATAAACCTTATACTGAGACTTGACAACTTCTTGAAAGTTAGATGTGATTACTCAGTTTTAATTTGGCGTCACTTGTAAGAGTATGGGCTTCTACTTGGCTTGTTTTGCCTGCAGGTGTACGCATTTCTTCAGACAGAGTGAAAGTGTTTGCTTACAGACACTGTTGGAGATGACCCAAATAAAACCAATGTTTCTCAGGCCATGGCCAAGAGTTGTGTACTGTTTGGTGTTTAGGTAACTTTTTTTTTCTTCTCTCCATTGACTATCAGTGAATCCATTTATAAAAATCCTCATATTGTCATGAGCATACTCTGGTCAAGCGGCAAATACTTTTTCCACAGGATAAATGAAGTATCTATACAGATCCTGTACTTGATCGCCTGTGAAAAATATTGGAGGATACAGTATAAATACCATTAGTTGACTGCTGTGTATGCTTGACACCTAATTTTGGTAAACAGAACCTACACCAGACGTCTTGTCACTGCATGTAATGTTTAATGCAACATTCATTTTCCTCTGTGTTTGGAATATTACAAGTCCCTTCATTTTATTGGTTTTACATTTTGAAGCAATTTACCTTTTAATGTTGTGTTTACGATGCCAAGACACATTTGAGTGGCAGTTTTCTACCTCTTCCCCTTGCAGTCACATTATTTCCATTATTCATTAACCATCTCACGAGTGAAGTACTGTATACCTAACTCTGATGTGGAATATATTTGTTTGTTTGTTTTCTAGACTGATGTGAAGAAATCTGTTGAACCTCCTATCAAAAAGTTGGAGCCCAAGTTACTTCCAGGTAAGTTTGTTTTATGTATCATCCTAAAGAATAGGCTGGCACGAAAGAACGTTTTTCACCAAACAAGAACGGTCTGTTTTATTGAAGGCAGGTGTAGTATTTTTGCCATGTAGACCTTATATTAACAGCTAGATTAAATACTTATTTATTTTTAGGCAGTGTCTCACATACTGCATTCCTGTTCTGTGTGCAAATTGGTAACATCATTGACTAAGCAGCAGACTTGTACTTTGGTAAAAAGGCCTGTTTGTCATTAACTAAAAAGCTGTGTCTTCAGTCTGCAGCCTGCTTCCAGACTTCTTTAATCACACATCTCCATTTTGTTTTCAGTGTACGCTAAATGACAATGACTGTTAGGACTGATTATTGCATCTACCTTGCATAAAGCCACATTTTATTGTAAGCTGCAGCTAAAAGGCTCCAGGGAAGTGTTTCAGTAGTTGGTTTTGAGTTGATGAATTTTTTTCAAAAGTATTGGGTCCAATTCTTACTAAAAGCTTGTTCTTGTAGCAACCCTAGCAATGGGGTAGGAGAGTGGAAACTTGTACAGTAGAGAATTGTAGCCGATTTAGACCTCTGCGTCAATTTGGCGGTGTAGCTATGGCGACAGCCCAGACCTCACTCTGGCCTTAACACCGTAGCCTGATGTGCACCTCCCCAGAAATGCAACTTCGCGTCGCGGTGACGCAGACCGCAAGAGCTGTGATTGGTCTGCTTAGTAGTAGCGTGTTTCCGCTTTAGTATTTCTGGCTGCTTCTCCATCTCCGTAATTTTCAAATTGATTGTTTTGGATCAATAAAGAAGGGACACATTGAGGAAGGTTCGGAGATACAAACATTTGTGTGACTCGGCTTTGTCCAAATTTCGTCGACATTTCACCAAAAGTTTCAGACACCATTGTTGTAAGTGAAGCAGGAAGTAGAATCAATCAACTGGCAAAAAAGACACAACTCCCACTGGCATTTGAGTGGTGTTTTTACAGAGCGAGCCAGACTGACGCTCACACTGGCATTGGCTGCGTGCGTAGGTTACAGCGTCTGTTTCCCGCAGTACTTTAAATAAGCCTTTAGGATGTTGCCTTCTTTTGTCCTTCTCCTTTTTTTTTTCCTTTACAGTAGTATATGGTCTCATTGCCAATGAAAGGATACATGATGCCTGTTTCATGTACGTGTATTCTTGTCCTGTTTACATAGTGTTTTATTAGACCTTAGTCTTAGTCTAACAAGCATTTCAGATCAGCCAAACATGCATCACTCTTGCACAAAGTAAGATAATGCAAATAATCCCAAATTCCTTTGTGGTAGCAGAGGAACTGTGTGTGGACATCCTTTACTACCCAAATTCTCATTGTGTCGTCCACTTCTATCTTGTGTAATTTGTTGTGTTTTTCTCTACATATATTATAGAAGTTTGAACACACGTGGCGTCCGTATAAACTGAGATAAACTTAGGTAGTTTGTGTAATTTTACAATCGAAACTAATGGGTATTTGATTGCATTGACTTGTTAGTACTAATCAATTAAAAGCGTCTCAGATTTGTTTGTATGACTGTATGAACAAAAAACAAAGATGACCCTCTGTAAGTGTTGCAGCTTTAGCTATCAGAGTGTTCTGACAGATGAGCCAATGCATTATTATACATGAAAAAAATTTCAAAACATGAAACAAGCCTTTAGATCATGTTGCATTTTTAAAAGAAATTTTAAACACCTCTGATGGTGGCCGTGTTCACATCAACAGTGAATGCAGGTGGCTTTGTTCTTGTGGGGCGAGCTGTCTGGTGGGGCTTTGGGACTGTGCTTGCTATTCAGCAGACCCTTACGTTTGTCCATTTCTGCTTGGGAAGGTTTGTTACAGCTTGCCAACCACAGCGGTGCTTCTGCATCACTTCCTGATTTCCTAAACTACACGTCAGGCTGTTGGTCAAATCACAGAATATGCATGCATTAATCATGTGTTAAAAAAGTTATCAGTGTCAAAAGGAATTTGCTTTTACAAGTGTTATTAAAAAGCGTGATTTCATTTTTTTTTTTTTTTATGAAAATCTTTATGAAGTAATGCATTGGAAATTGGTAAATGCTTTCCAAAGAATTGCTCATCAATAAATTAAACCAGTCAGCACAACTCTGTTGGGAGCTCTTACATGCTTTAGGTATTATTTATTGATCCAAAACAATCAATTCGAACATTGCGGAGATGGAGAAGCAGCCGGAAATCCTAAAGCTACTACGCTACTACCAAGCGGACCAATCACTGCTCTTGTGCTCTGCGTCGCTGCGACTTGTAGTTCCATTTCTGGGGAGGTGCATGTCAGTTACAGCAAAGGCTCTACACAGGTGTCTGCGTAGGTGTCTGCGTAGGTGTCTGCGTAGGTGTCTGCGTAGGTGTCTGCGTAGGTGTCTGTGTAGGTGTCTGTGTAGGTGTCTGTGTAGGTGTCTGTGTAGGTGTCTGTGTTGTTGCTGTAGCCTCTGCGTCAATTTAGCGCAGAAGTCTAAACGGCCTATTAGGTGTTAGAAAACTCGCCCTCCCAGTGAAACATCACCCTCCCTGCTCCAGGTCAGCCCAAGAGTTCTTTACAGCACACTTCCTCACTATCACTGTGGTGTTTAAGCCTCTGACAATTATAGGAAGTGACAGTTTTAGAGGAAACAACTACTTTAAAACTCAGTTTTAAAATGTATTCAATTGAAATTCCCTCAAGTTGTGCCAACTGATGCATATTTAATCATTATGTTAAGTGTTTTTAGTGTAACTTTAGTTATTTATCAACAGGGGAGCCTCCATTTTAATGATTTAAGTGTGAGCACTTGGTGATCTCACAGGAGTGGCTTGACACACCCTTCGACGGTGTGTCTTAATAAGTGTCCCCTTTTAAAGTATTATGCCTAGGTCAAGTTGAACATGGTGATTTAAATTGATCTGCTGTACTACCACTTTGTTGTTGCCTTTTTCTCATCCTGATTTGTGCGCCAAGCAGACGAACAGGTTTCATGGTCAGCTTCCTTGTTTTTAAATGTTCAGTCTCGGTTGGTTTCTCAGAGGCCGAGCTTTGAAGTGACTGTCTGTAGGACTCCACCCTGCTGTCCCAGTTCACATCATTTAAACATTTGCGGGGCAACCTTTACGGCTGGGTTCTTGTCTACGTCTTAATCACTTTGTGATCATGTGAAGGGGCAAGGGTCATGTTACTCATAAAAATGGTTTATAAAAAGTCGCCTTGTTACCCTAAAGTTGAAGTAAACACTTGTAATGTGACTTGCATGTGGCAGACCTGAAGGCAGTCACGGTTCCGCTTGTATTTAGAGACATTTGACAACGTGTGGGGCCTTGTAGATGCAGGTTTCTAAAAATGTGCATGTGACTTCGGCCTCCTGTTGGGTTGCATATCTACTGATATAAAACAGGGTCTGCTCTACTTTTAGAAAATCACAAAACATTGTGTTTCATGTATGTCGGCATAAATTAAGTAAAGTGATTCTGTTTTTTGCTGTTCACTAAATAGAAATAGAGATATGAATAAAAGAAGCTAAGCAGGTGCACACTTGAGGAGTTAACATCTTAGTCAGACTGGTTGAACTAGTTTTTTTATTTTTGATGTCAATGTGAAGACTTGGTTAAACGTCATCCATTTTAATTGTCTTTAATAAAAAGTTTCAGCCGCATGCAGTGTTTGTGACAGGGATGTCCTGATCAGTATTGGAACATCAGTATCAGGGCAGATCCAGGCGTTCCTGTAATGACTGGATTGGTTTTGGGTTTCAGCCAAGCCCGATGTAGTTATTTATTTTAGGTTTGCCATAAACCACAACCACATCCTTGTAGTGCCAAAATGTCTTCTTCTTCTGTTTTAGTGGCGGCTGGCTACCGTCACAACTGCCAAAAACTGAAGGAAATGAATCAAAATCACGTGACTAAACATGTCTACTGTGTGGACGTATTTTACTCTGGAAAATGAAGTCAGTCCGACAGCAAATTGTAAATTTTGCAACGGAGGTGGTAGTGGGAGACTATCATTCATTACTACTAACTTCATTTGCCACAAATAAAAACTACGGAATACGGCGAATACACTCAGGCCCCGCACCAGAACGACAACAAACACTGAGCACTGTTTTTTCTCGAGGCATCGTCAAGGCAAAAAAATGTTACAGAGAGAGTTGTGGAGTTTGGCGTTGGATGCCCAGCCCATTTCTATAGTAGAGAACACAGGTTTTCACCATCTGTTGGAGCTTCTGTAGCCAAGGTATGAGCTACATTAGCATTGACAGACCCTATTTGTTGGACTTAATACAGTCACATTGTGCACACGTGATCTAGGCGCATACAAATAAGATTAAAAAAAAAAGCCTTTATGAATCACCAGGGGAGGAAATTTTGTTTATCCAAAATTGGATCGGGACTCGAATAAGCCTATACTGAATATGAAAAGACTGGTATCAGATCAGGGGGCAAAAAAAGTTTGTACTTCAGACAATGGTGACTGGAACTAACCAGTTCTTGTTTGAGTTAATAAATGTTCATCAGCGGTTACTTTTATTGAAATCACAAAAAATGAGAAGACGTGGTTAGGTTTCTGGGGAGGTGGATGTTGAGCTACAGCATAGACTATAGAGAAGGCCACTGTTGGAACAGAGCTGCACTGCAACTGCGGGATCCAATGCAGAAGCAAAAACGAGCTCAAGTTTGAGGAAATGCTTGCGAGAAAGTTTCATAATTGTCTATACAAGAGGTATTCTGAATGCACAGATATGTGCAAATGCTATCACAGAATTTATAGTGTTCATTCATATGTTAATGATCTAAAATCCATTTAACCAAATTTCAGTCTAGAATATGTTTCAATGCAAAGAACTGAAACTATCACTTCTCAGCATGTTAACAAGAACCACCTTCTTCTTTTTTGTTTTGTTTTTAAGCAGTACTTAGGTTTTTGCTTTGCTATATCGTTCCAGTCTTTTTCTGCATGCTTTCATGAACTGTAACAATCTGCTGTAGGTTTTACACTCATCTTTTTCTTCATGTGTTTGTCACCACCAGGAGAGATAGTGGTGAATGAGGCAAACTTTGTGAGGAAATGCATCAGCAATGAAAGCAACCAGGATGACCTTTGGGGGAAGTTGATATGCACCAACTTTAAGGTTTCCTTCATCTCTCAAGATGCCCTACTTAAACAGGTACTTGTGTTGATATCTTAGTTAAACAGTACTTAATAATGTTGTTGCATGTTTGCAGATTTGTCATGGCGATACCCCGAGTGTGATAACACATCCTCCTGCAGTTCTTAGCAAGGCTTTAAATTTATTTTTTAAACAGTATCTTTACATTTGTTCATTTATACAGTTATTTATTTTTAGTCCCCCAGCATACTGTTGAATAGATTAAGTACTTGCTGTACAGCCTCATTTGTATGTTTGCTACATCTGGCAAAGAGGAAGGAAAACTTGTGCACTTTCCTGTATTATATTGTCAGTGATATCGCACAAGAAGTGAGAGAACAGACGTCATTTCCACCAATGCAGCAGATTGTTGTTGTGATAAGAAAATGGAACTTAGTCATTGCTCAGCCTGCAACTCACGGAACATACCAGCCAGAATGTTATACTTCTGCTATTCATTTATACTTGTGGAGAGTTTTGTAAATAACAGTGTTTTTTTTTTGTTCTTTACATCAGAAGCCCCAGTTGTCCCACCTACTGCTTGGAGAGCATGACATCCCACTCACCTGTCTGGAGCAGGTAGTAACAGGTATGTCTGTCATTTATTTATTTATTTGTTTATTGAGATTAATTCTGCATGTTTTCCTATTGTTATTCACTACTGACTTCCACATGTGGAAATCTCATTACAAAAACTCAAACAGAAATCGCAAGATGCCAGAATACCGCAAATTATTAATTTCCTTATGGTATTAAACCTTAATAATTTATTGTCTAACTCAAAAAGAATTGATCAGTTAGCTGTTTTGGCACAAACACAGAGCATCATAACATTGTGCCACACAGAGCAAAATTGAGAATTAAAGTTAGATGGGCCCAGTCTACTCCTCATTAATCTTTGACAGTGTTAATCTTGGGTGGCTGGTGTCGCTTGTTGTTTTTCCTGGTCAGCAATCTGATAACGAGTGATGTCCCAGCAAAGTTAGTGTTTAGTGGCAGTGCAGCCTGGCTTAGGATTAGCTTTGTTTATATTTCTCATTGCTGTCGATTGCTGACACCACAAGGGCAACTGCCCAGAGCAAAGTTTGTTGTGTTACATTGATAGAGCACGAGGTTGTGTTTTATCCAGCTGGTTTTTGACCTGTTTGAGCAACTAAAGACAGTACTTCACTGTGAGATTTGCACAGACACGGAGAGGCATATTTTGAATGAAATAAGACCCCAGTTGCTGGATAATATGAATACAGTTAAATAGCTTTTTTTTTTTTCATCATCTGTTAATGAGGCGAAGAGTCGAATTAATGGCTGACATGCAATTTGGCTGCTAGAAAGGAGGACAGGCTGGTTAGTCTCAGTCAATCTTAATATCTACTGCGATCCAAATAAACTTGATTAACATATCTTATTATGTTCAGCTGTTTTAGCCGTATTTGTTTGTAGGTCATTCATAAGAATAGCCTAGCAAACAGTATGTTTGTGTATGTAGAGGGATGAGTGGGTTGACTGCTATGGAGTCACATTTCATATTTCTGCAAGTTTGTTCTGCTTGTTTGTGTTTCATAAATTTCTCATAATGTCTCTCTCACTGGGGATTTTAGATTTTTGTTGTGCTTACAGGGATAACTAGAGTTATTGCTGTCCACTTGAATTAATGAATTCACCGCTCAGAGTTGGTTCTTGAGTGGCCGTTGTTTGTAGGACATTCCTAATGCACCATAATTGATGATCAGTACTGACTGAAATGACATTATTAGAAGAATAATTGGATTTTCTTTCTGGCCTCTGCTACATATCATAACACTAAAGTAATTATTTAGCCATGTCAAAGATATGTGGTTAGGGTTCTGAGCATGTTTTAAAATTGGATCTTCTGTCTCTTAAGGGGGAATTACCGTTTTTTTACAACCTGGACCTTATTTCTTGCATAAAATACGATCTTTTACTCACCCATATAACTTTGGTGTCACTTGGAGTCGTTCGGAAGATATTTAGATCCAGGGCGCTGCGTATATCCATATAGTGGGAGTGACTTGGGGCACCGAAACGCAGCCTCTAAATAACGCATTATCTGCCATGAAACTCGTTCATTTCACCAATATTTTGTTATGATATATTCCCCGTTGAGTCTGGAGTTTTTTTTTATGCCAGAAGTTAGGTCCAGGTTGTAAAAAACCTATAACATATTTTATTTACAAATGAATAAATTGTGTTTGCAAATATATATTTTTGCTTGTTCCTCTCAGTGAATGATACAAAGGGGAAGAAGAAAGTATTGGGCTCAAACCAGAAGCTGAAATTCAACCCCTCTGAGCTCATTCTGTATTGCAAAGACTTGCGTGTCATAAGGTTCTGCTTTGATGAGGCTGGGCCCGATAGTGCCAAAAAGGTGAGTGAAAGGAAGACTTGTACAAATTTGCTTTGATTTCAGTTTTGGTAGGTGGGGGTCTATTTAAAATATTTCCTGCATGAATTAATAAATTATATACAATAACAAAAACAATCCCATTGCAGTATCAGGATATTAAAGCCACTGTGGGTGTTTTAAAACATGGATATTTGCTATCCACCCAGCCCCATTTTATTTGTCATTAAATAAAATCATCAAATTCTACATATAAAAATTTTTCCATCATTGACTGTTTTTTTTAAAACAGTGACAGAAAAATCTGAACGCCATCTGTCATTTTGACAGATCGCAATTCACACCCCTGACCACTTGTTGGCAAGTGACGTTATTAATTGGCTCTTGTCTCTAATCGCAGTTTGCATTCCAAACATCGCGGAACTTTTATCAGTGCACGATTTCCTGGTACACCGATTATACTGATGCACACGTCAGAGCTTGGCTAACCATAGACATATATACAATATATATGTATATATGTCTATGCGGCTAATGGCTACCAAAATGGAGGAATCGGATGAAAGCACGTTGCTACGAGTGATGAGTTTTTGTGCAAATTGTGCAAAATAAAAGAGTTTGCATACCACCGAAGCACTTCAACCCTATGGTGCCGTCTAAGAGCTGTTAGCGCTAGCAGTCCCGGTCCGAGAACGGACAAGACGTGTCGGCAGCCTAAACTTTTTTTTCCCTACCATTTAAAGTCACTACTGTCAGTACTGAAAAGGTACTTAAAGTTAATGAAATTTTAATGAAAATTAAATGCTATTGAATTGCATTATTATCATTTAAAAAAAAAAAAAAAAAAAAGTGACAGGTAAAAATATATTATGACGGGATTTTTATGACCCTGTCAGTCAAAATGACAGATAGCGCAAACTCTGTTGCTGACTAAACTTTTCCTTTCCTGACTGTGTGCTCTCATTACATTCTCACACTCATTGCCGCGGCCACTTCCTTAGTGACAAGGATATTTATGTCACACCAACTTTTATGTGCTTCTCTGTCACCCTCAGTTTTATTTGGCTTGACTTACCTCTCAAAAAGCATTGCCATTGTAACTGTTAGACAAACAACAAAGGGACATTGAGAACAATACCCATTTAAGACAAAGGAAACACAATTTGTTCCTGATTGTTTAGTGACTCATCTCTTACGCAGAAAGACTGGATGGAGACATGTTTTAAAAGTTCAAGTTGGCCATATATGTGGTTAGATGAACTTTTTGGTAGCCATACATAAAAAATCTTAATTAAGACCTGGACATTGTGACAAATTCAACTAAAAAACAAACAAAAAAAACATTAACCTGGAAGTTTGAAAATGTGACCATTTATAAGTAAACTAACCCACCATTAAAACACAGCCAACAATAATTAAACAAACATGTAACATTGTGAAGTCTGGTGTCTATAGAAGGCCCTGAAATAAATGTGTGTCAGGAGCTCTTTCTATCTGCACTCTTTACAGTGTGCTGGTGAAATGTACATGAATCTGAATGGACACAGTTGTGTGTCTGATCTCCTCATGTCATCTGGGAGCAATTTTTATGTAGGTTTTGGAGCACTTGCAGCTCCCCAACATGTACTTACACCCTATTTCTTCAGAGGCAAATCTCTGTTTACATAATAATTGGAGATACATATATCTATAAATTACTTTACTGGGTAGTGTAATACATAAGACAGAATATTAATAATAACGGAACGTGTGATTGTGTATAGAGCACCAAAATAGAATGTGTGCCCTCCCTTACTCCTTTTGAGCTTATTTATAGACGCCATGTGTGTAATTACAGTGTGAACGTTAAACAGGGCTCAGTTCTTTCTTTTTTTTTTTGTGATGTATGGAATTATGCCAGCCTATAATAGCGTATTTTGCAATAGGAAATTACAGAGTTGGGAGCAGCCTTGTCTACACACACACTTTTTCTGTGTCTCTTGTGTTATTCACAGCTTTACTGCTGAATGGACTGCTTTGTGTGAGTCAAATGGAGCCACATAAAGATTCAGTTCTGTAAACCCAGAGCAGTAAGCTGTCATACATTTTTTTTTTTACAGGTCTCACTTGTGTTAGGGTCAGGGAGTAGTTTAGGTAACTAAACGGCTGCTGCATCTTCCATATTGTTGAAACTTAGTTTGTTGTATTGCACTCTTTATAACATAAAATTATATTTTATCTTTGCATGCTAGGTTTGCCTTGCTATTGCCCACTATTCTCATCCAGCTGATCTTCAACTTCTGTTTGGTTTTGAGTATCAAGGACGACGATACCATGAAACTAAAGGTACTCAAACATATTTCTTAGTAGGAATTTCATATTTTACAACTCAGCATAATATACTTGTCAATACTGCTGTATGTATATACAGTATACACTCTCTTGCCAGTCCACTAGGTACACTAGTGTAAACTATTGTATTCTAATATACAATAGTTTTCTTCATGAAGCTAAGATTGAGAGCATATCCTGCTCTCAATCTTAGCTTCATGAAGGTTATAATGTTCAGTTTACGTTGAAACAGCGTAAGAAAAGTGGTAATTCAACTGTATGACCATTTTGAAGGATGTAGTTTGTGGTGCTGGATTGAATTAAACACACTAATATTTCTGTTATTTAGCCTAGCTGCATGAGCAATACAGGGTTGTCAAGAAGTGTCGGTAAAACACAATATAATTCAATAGTACTCCAAACCACAGCCTCCAAAATGTAAAATGCAACAAGATCAACAGCTCTGTTATTTTAAACAAATGCTGAATAACATAAGCTTCATGAAGATATGATTCAGTGCAGTGCTGTATTAGAATGCATTAGTTTCTTTTGGTGTACCTAATGAACTGGCAAGTGAGTGTAGAAATATATGTAAGTATGTTGTACTTTATCCTGCTTAAACTGACACACAAATCTTTATTTTGTATACAACAGTGCTGTCCGCATTATCTGCATATAAGCCTCTTGTTCTTTTTTTAACCTATTAAATCTCTGCCTATTTTAATACTTTGACAGAAACATGTAATGACATAAGCCATTTTCCAAATTCTGAAATCAAAATGTGTTTGTGTTTCCAGGTGGGCAACCTAATGGTTCCACTCCAAGAGCAGGGTTACAGACGCCCATTTTTGGCTGTTCATCTGACTGGGATCGAGAGATCAAGAGAACGGGTGCTTCAGAGTGGCGGGTGTGCTCCATCAATGAGAACTATGCCATCTCAGCAAGGTTGTCAGATCATTTTATCTTTTGGAAGAAAAGCTTGTCTGTAGCTCCAGTTGGCCTCAGATGCTATAAACACTTAAAATATTTTTGGAGACACTAAATTTACTTTATGTGCCTTTTTGCTCATTTATTGAGGTGTGTCAAAAACAGCAACTGTGTAACATGCATGTCTGTTTTGGACAGTTTATGCTATTCACCATGGTTGGGTGGTGACAGCATGGTGGCTTTCAAAGAGAGGATTGTAATTTGCGAAAAGACTGCATAATGGTAGTTCGTGCCAAATTGTACACACAACATGGACTGAAACAATACTTACATGAAAACCAATTCACAAACCACCACTGCTAAAAATACTTAGATACACATTTTGGACAGACAATCAATTCCAGCACTAACAAGTTATTTACAGTACCAAGGTGTCCAATGCCATGCCATGATGTTTTGTGTTTGATTCATGTGTAACGCCATGTTTTCCTTTCAACTTCTTTTTTTAGTCTCCCTGAGTACATCGTGGTCCCAGCTTCTCTAGCAGATCAAGATCTAAAGCAGTACTCGTCATCCTTCACTGACAACCGCATCCCTGTGAGTATATGTACCATGTCTTGTATCTAAAATGTGTGCTTTTTATCAAACTTTAGAATACTTCATTTATCCATTTCCGTTTTGTTTTTTTATTATTGGCCTATAATGCTCTTCTTCTTTCTTCTTTGTAGCTCTGGTGCTGGAATCACCCTAATGGGGGTGCTCTTGTCCGCATGGTCAGCATAACTGATCCATTGCAGCAGAAGAAGATTGAGAGGTAATGCAGATCTGTCAGCTTCATTCAGATTCAGAACTTGAATTAAATGTAATGTTTGTACAACCTCCTCACAATGAAGCTCCATAGCAACCATCAATGTTCAGCTGCATCAGGATAAGAAAGTTTTGAAATTTGTCATAATTTAATATAACATTATAGCTCAGGTTTTTCATTAATTAACAGTTAGTATTAATGAAGAGAACTTCCAGTCATAAACGTGTTGTTGTAGGATCTTCACGGCCATCACAAAAAGCCACCCTCAGCGCAGTGAAGTCTTCAGGTCAGATCTGGACAAGTATCTGCCGAATATCCAGGAGATCCAGAACGCTTTTGTTAAAATCAGACAGCTCTGTGTCCTAGGTGAGTTCCACTGCAACTGTTAATTGTAAATAAAGTCACTACAAGCATTTATCTTTTTGTGCAGTCTAATTCAAAGCACTTTTTTGCTAAGGCGTGTGTAAGGTTTTATAGGTAAAGGTGTTTGACGGTTTTGATTGTACAGATCCTTTTGAGGAGTCTGAAGAAAGGTGGCTTTCGTCCATCGAAAACTCAAGATGGCTGGAGTACGTCAGGTATGTGAACAAGCTGACGACACGTGATCCTTATAAACTATCACTGTAGTAGCAGTAGTTTTTAAAAGGCCGGCATTAAAAGATCTTGCCCACTCCATGATGTTTGCGATACCCACATACTTTTTCCAATCTGCACCATGTTGTTTACATGTTGTATTCAATAAAAACATTTAAACATGTACTTTTTTGTGCAGTATTAGTCTAAGTAGACTGTGTTTGTCTATTGTTTTGACTTAGATGAACATCAGAACACATGTTATGACCAATTTATGCAGAAATCCAAGTAATCGCAAAGGGTTCACATACTTTTTTTGCAACTGTACACACACAAGATCAGTAACTCGTTTGCACAGCATGGCTATTAAGACTTAGTATCTCTTGTCTTGAGCTTATCTGATCTGTTTTGCCACTATTAAGGTGGCACGCATGAAAGGATTTAAATAATGTAAGAATTGTATTCAGAAGATAGTAGTGCAAGTTTTTCATTGCCAGCTAATGTGTGTTCTTTTTCTGATCCAAGGAGCTTTTTAAGGCACTCGGCTGAGATGGTGTACTACCTGGAAGGAAAGAATACCCCGGTTGTTCTCCAAGGTAAACTCTTTCTTTGTCAGTCATAGAGCAACAGCATTCTGTAGTTGACACTCTTATATTAGAAGTTAAAAATTAAAGCGCTCCATGATTTATGATATATTAAAGAGGATGTTGTCTTTAAATACTTGTTGCATACCAGTCAAACAACAAAATAAGAATGAATAACTGCGGCATCCGTCAGAATGTCAAAAACAAGCAAAAGGAGCTAACATGCTATAGATACAGTAACTTCAGGCGGATGTGAGTGATGAGATGTAATCCTGTTTTAAAAGTGTACTGGATAAATGTATTGCATTATTGTGTGTCATTCGGTAAAAAATCTATGTGCTCTTTGCCTGACTGAACCACATATGATATCACTCACTATAGAAAAAGAAACCATCAATATTCATCATTCAGTATACATGTATTTGTTTTGTGCATTTGTGTCTCACAAAATGAATTAACACAAATAACTATTAACTATTGCACATTAAAGTATAATATTGCATGATGTAAATTATTTTCTCACACTGTTGCTCTTAAAATAAGTGTTTTTCTTGCAAAATGCCTTTTTAATGCCGTGTTTCTCATTTTGCACCTGTACAGAGGAAGAAGACAGAGACCTAAACTGTGTAGTGTCCTCACTGGTGCAGCTCATGCTGGATCCTCACTATCGCAGCCTCACTGGCTTTCAGAGTTTGGTGCAGAAGGAGTGGGTGATGGCTGGCCATCGCTTCTTAGACCGATGCAACCACTTAAAGAAGAACTACAGGGAGGAGGTATATGTCAAATTTATTTAAAGTTATTCAGTCTTAGGAGAGCTGACCTCGTGAATTTCCTGTGACACTCCTCTTTCTTGCTGTCTGCCTCTCTGTGTTCTCTCGGTCAAGTGTCCGCTGTTTGTGTTGTTCCTGGACTGCGTGTGGCAGATGATGAACCAGTACCCAGCTGCATTTGAGTTCACAGAGACCTATCTGACTGTATTAAGTGACAGCATGTGGATCCCACTCTTCAGTACTTTCCTCTTCAACTCTCCCAAACAGTGTGCTCAGCACTTGATGGTGAGAAATACACATTTCTGATTGTACATTTATACACTTTGTATATTTATTTAATTGTAACACAGTGGATACTTGTTTTTAATAAACGTGCCGGAAATGCAAAAGTAATCCCGAACATACTGTACCTCGGGATGAATTTAATGAGAGTAAAAAGACTTGAGGTGATGGTTTGTAACATAGCATAATTTTTTTGTTTTATCGTTTTATGTTAAGATGTAAGATCCTTTAGTGTGTGCCAGATATTTGGCAGAAAAGGGTGAAACACAATGTACAAAGACAAACATAAAGCTTGTAGTCAGGAAAGTAACCATCACATTTGACAAAAGCAAATTATGTTTGTATAACGATTCATTTTTTGTTTGATTCGTACGTTGAATAAAAAAAGTTTAATGCATGTCATAGTGAACACTACTAAAAATGAAATTTAAATTTCAGGACTTTGCCAAAGTTAAAGCTATCCCTCAAGGAGAAGACCAGGTTGTGTGTTTCCCTCCTGTCTGGGAGTGGTCACAGCAGTTCTCCACCAAAGATCAAACCCTCTTTAACAACCCCATGTATATAGGCAAAGGAGTTGCCTGCGTTCAGAAGGGGGAAGTGAAAACCTTCAGACGCACAAAGGTATGTTAAGACAATGAGTGTTAAACATTTCTATACAGCTATAGTAGTATGAGCACACTGATTTGGGTATATTCCCCCTTCTTTTCCTATCATTGGTGTGTTACAATGTTATGAGCTGTATTAGCTGCCATTTTGTTGTTTTATAGGTTTGTTAGTGTTTATTTTCTAAGCCAGTTGTATTATTTTATGTAGATGTATTTCTATATACAGTTTTTTGTGTGCATGGTGCAAGTAGGAAAATGTATTGCGTAATTGTCAGAGCTTGATTATAAAAGGCAAATACCATTAATAATAATAATGTGTAGTTAACTGTCATCTCTACTTGGTATTATTATATTATGGTTTTAGCACATTTGTATTTTGTCAGACATTTTGTTGATTTCTTCTCAGAAAAAAATAATTATTGTTTTTCTAAGTTGAACATTTTACTGTGGAGTCATGAGCATGTGAATTGGCAAGCTGCAGAAATTGCAATATGGCCATGTCATGAAAAATAAAATCTTCTTGTCTGTTTGTTGTAGCAGAAAAGCTACAGTTCCACAATGCGTGGAGCTACCGCATCTGTGCGTAATGGACTGAAGGGTGGAGATGATACACTGCCCCGGCGGGGCTCTCTGGTGTCAGAGCTGAAGCCTGATTTCTCACCAGTGAAAGATGAAAGCCCATCAGAGCGCTTCTTCAGGGACTGGTTCTCTCGACCTACCGACCTGCAGGGCATCCTTATTCCACTGCTCATGCCATCACATGTAGTTCTCTGGAAGCTCTTCTTCCTACGTTGGGTTCCTGAAGTCTGCATTCCCAGAGGTGGCCCTATCACCGCCTTCCACAAGCTCTCCCAACTGGTTGATGAAATAGATATACTGCAGAGCCAACTCAGGCAGTACAAGGCACCCAGCCAGGGCAACATGCTACTCCCAAGCCCAAGTGGGCCCCCTTCAGACCAAAGGAGAATGTATTTTAAAGCCAGTTCTCCAGATGACCCCTCTACACCAACAGACTGCCTTACCTCTTCTTTTCCTTTCACCCCAGCTGGAAACCTGTGCCGCCGCACTGTCTATGGGACACCAATAAGCAAATTTCTGAATGGGGCGAGGATCTGGCTCTCAACAGAGACTCTTGCTTATGATGTTGTCTGAGGATGTGAGGTTTTAAGGGATGTGGGCCCAGTAGAGGTTTTAGTAACAACTAATCATATTATTTTCTATTACCTCTTTCTTAAATACCAGGAAGAAAACTGAGAAACCGAAAAATGCTGTTGTGGACTTTTGATTTTAAATTATTTATAAGCTAGAATTTGCGCCATTGATGCTGCATCCAAATCTGAGGTCATTTCTAATTGTCATCCGTGTCACAGCAGGCCCTTTGACATGAAAATAACTAGAAACACATGCTTACTAATTGCATTAATGAAGGTTTTGTTCTGTTTACATACAGAACCTATATTAATGTGACCTTTGTTTTGCTACGGTGTCAAAATGGCTGTTTTGAGAAAGGTCTGTTGTTGATTACAGCTGAGGAATCCTTATGTTTTCAAGCACAATATTATCTTATTAGCCAGGGAGTTGTTACTGTGAGATCTTGTTATTTTTACAATAGATGCGTTTTATTGTCTTCTTCATCCTGCATCTTTCTGAAACTTTTGTTGAACAAACTGCTCTGATTTCTGAGTTACTTGTCCCATATAAAGAGTTCTGTCTGAGGTTTTACTATGGGTTCAAGATCTACATGTGATTCCCTAGATGGCTTAAAGCAATAACTGAAATTAACTATTAATGTATGCGCGTCTCCCCTTTTCTTTAAATTCTGATTGGTCAGAAAGACTTCATTGAAATAATTGAATAATGATATTTAAGATTAGAAAATGCCCATTTTTATTGCAGCAGCAATGATGCATTTCATTTAACACTGATTTCCAAGTACTCAATTTGTGTGTGCTTTCTGGCAAAATTAATCAAAGTTTTTTTCAGAAAGAGGAATAGAAAATAACACTGCTAACAAGTTTTATACTATGTGGTTAAAAGTTTAAGTATCAGGCCTGGTTGAATGTAATGGGGTGTTTTTTTTGTTTTTGTTTTTCCTTGCACAAACTTACTGCTGTTTGCTACAAGTGCCCTTATTTTATTGGTTGTTTGGGGGGTTCACGCTACGTAGCAGATGGTGCGATTTTCAGGGTCTAACTTTCAAGATTTACTATTTCTGAAGCAGCAATAAGGGCCTATATTTTTAGCATCATAATGCAGGTGATGCTGAGGGGAAGTAGAGCTGTGAGGATTTCAATCTGTGGTCGACAGTTCCTCTTCTCTTTTGAAGAGACTTTTATAGAGGCCTTCTGGTAAGGCACCAAGGAGAAGCTAGTCAGATTAGCAGCAGCTCACTGGGTATATATTTGAAAGTAAAGGGACAGACAAAGGCTTTGACTCAAACCAGTTCCTAGTTTAGTATATTGGATTTCAGGCACTTAAGTTTCTCATCCAGTGAGGGTGACACAGTTTTAAGGCAGCACATAAAAACATTAGCAATAAGACATGTAGATACCAGCTGTCACAAGTGATCTGATAATGTAGGTCAGTTGTCCATTCTACAGCAGTAGTGTTAGTGGAGAATGAAAAGCCTTGAACTTCTGATGGAATTAACTGCATACATTGTTGAACATACTGTATGTGTGTCCTTATTTGTCTGGATAATTCTACTCAACATAGGCGATTATAATAGACAAACAACAGGAATTGGGGCTACTGTTTATTCAGTTAGGATACTAATAATGAGGCTTATGCATAAATGTGCTCCTGGCCATTATTGATGCATTAGGGAAATTTCTTGGGAGATTTTCGAACATGTACACCCTAAAAATATCTCCCTGGGATGTAGACAACCAGCTGAACTAGGGACTGGTTGGAGGCACATCTGGGAAAATTGGTCCTGTGCCCTTGAAAACTGGCGAGAAACGATCACTGTGTAAAATCTCAATGTCTTAAACATGACAATGCAGCATTTATTGTCAAACCCTTTGTAATTCTGCTTATGAGACCACTGGACAGACTTCATATCTGTCCTATTATTACAAAGGAGTGTTGATCCAGCAATACTAGATTGACCATCTTCCAGTGGCACACGGTGAACTTGTGATTCTCTAGCAATAACTAGTTCAGGTGTTTCTTAGTAAAGTGTATAATGTGAGTGCAGTCTTGCTCTCCTAAATGCTATTAATTGCACATTTTACTTAGTATATAGGATAGGTTGTTGAATATAATTCTGGCAAATATTATAAATACTGTATATGCTTGAAAATCTTTCAGTTAATATTTTTGATTAATGGTACTAAATAACTTTTATCCTGATTTAGTCTTATATTTTATGGAGATATATTTATATTCTGTGTGTTTCCCACTAACAATGTTGCACTCTGCTGAGATTGTATGATGGCCGTGCTTCCTCTGTAGCACAGTTTGAAATTGATTGGCAGCAGATGTATATATTCAGTTATGCAAATGTTCTCTAAGAGGGGTGCAGCTGTTATTGCACGTCCTCTGTGCCTTTTTGGGAATATTGACCATTTTTGTAACTATATTCTAAAATCTATTGACTTATTTTAGTTTTCTAAAACTGAGGATTTTGACCAATTCTGTAAATCTAGTTAAATTCGGAGGTACTGCACTGAAGCTGTTTTTTTTTTTTTTCCTTAACAGAAAATAAGGCTCAAATGTGTACCAGTAACCAATCATTACAGTAGTTTTCAAATGAAATTGTGTTATGGCTTTTATTTAACTTGGACATGGTTCATGATATGATAAGAGCTCGTATAACAAGTCAAACGAACACATTGTCTTTGTTTGACGTGCACATTTGGTACAATGAAACATGGTAGAAGAAAACAAAGCTGTTGGTTCTCACATAGCTCACCTGCTGAGTAGGAGCCAGGAGCCAGAGAGATTCCTGGTGTCCATGTCTTTTTTATTTTATGATTCACCTTAAGTTTAATTCCATAAAAATGAAACTATGAATTTATAGGTATATTAGTCTTTGGGATATCAGCTGAACATTATTTGTACAAGTAAGTCTAGGGGAAACTTATCTCCAAATGTGCAACGATATGGCTAATGCTCAGGTAAGCTCATTGGCTTGACTGGTGAGACCTACAGTTGCACTCCTCTGACATAAAATCTGTGGGAAAAAATACAACGAAGGGAGTCACAGTTTTGTAATTTTAACACTGACTCTCTCTCCAGTTAGTGATCACAACAGGAAAGGACTCTTGATTTAACTCGGCTCATGTGTACTGAACATGTTCATGAACCTTCCAAACCAACAAAACACGTGTTTGAACTTGTTTTGCGTCTGGTTTGTAGATACACAGCCATTGAGTGGTGAGAAAATTGGTTTTAAAGTTTTGAATGCATAAAAATGAAAACTGAATATTGAAAAAAAAAAAATAAATTTAAAAATGTGCTTGTGCATAGTAAACCTCACCCTTTAAATGTATGATTATTTTATTTAAAAAAGGCTTCACCCAAATGCAAGATGTGGCATTTGGAGCAGAGGGTAACTATTTATATATATTTCCTTACTGGACTCATGTGAATGAGTGAAATGAAAGAGCAATGTGAAAGAGTCACATCACAGCACATCCACTGTGCCTAGTTTGGCCTTTCCCAGAACAGATGTTTTGACAACACACACAGTTACTGTAACTTCTAACATTAATAATGATTGCATTTCATTGCAGTGTCTCATTAACTATGACTGGAAGCCAGCCATGCACATTAAAAGAACACCTAAACAGGACACGTTACACCTGCGCTTTACTTGCTGTGACATGTAGAAAAATCTGAAAGAGCCTGTTGCAGATCTGCTTTGGGCCCCAAAAGGATTTTAATTGCCTCTGATGCTTTTCAGGTGCTTTCTGTCACTGCAGCCACACCTGCGTGTTTTCACGACAGTCACAGGCTGACTCAAAACTAGATTACAAACAAGGCAAACTTCCTTGTTCCCCTGAACTACTATGCTCACTGCATGCCAGTTGGTTTTGGCAATTTGTTCCTCTCAAGTAAAAACACATTCTAGATTTAAAACATTATTCTTTTGGTTTATGTTGTCTACAAGGTGTTTATTGCTTCTTAAAAGTTTGTTCAGCTGACACACATAAAAAAGGTGAAGTACTATATTAGTAGGAAACGGCCTGTTGACTGCACTAAATGACAATGTAATGATGAGGAATTTATTGAGGTGTTTTACAGAAACACTTCTGATATATTAAATATATTAAATATCACTATAATTAATGAAATAATACATAAGGTTCTGGGTTCGAATCCAGGCCGTGTGGGGCCTTTCTGTGTGAAGTTTGCATGTTCATGTGAATGTCTGTCTCTGTGTGTTAGCCCTGTGATAGACTGGAGACCTGTCCAGGGTGTACCCGCCTCTCGCCCGATGACAGCTGGGACAGGCTCCAGCCCCCTCCCGACCCTTCACGGGACAAGCGGTTACAGAAGATGAATGAATGAAAACTATACATTATATTAAAAGTAAAGAGTAACCGCAGTTTACCGCTTTTCAGCGTGCGCGTGCTAGACATTCGTGCTCGCTAAGAAAAACAGGAAATTGAATAAACGCGATGACGTCATTGGTGAGCGCCTCTGCTGGCCTTCGAAATGGGCTTGACTCCTGAGCCTTGATTTCTTCAATTGTCCCTCCGTATATCAACTTTTTTTTATTATCATTTAAGAAACGCCTGTCCGCGATGACATTTGGAGGTACGTGTGCATCACATGACAAAACATATATATATGTATTATAGACTTTTCGTGTACTGCCATGTTAAGTGTGAGCAGATGTGACTCGAGTTCATGTAGCTACATATAGCCGTGTTAGCCATATAGCTAACTAGCGTCAGCCTCTTGGCTGGTGCCTTGTAATAAATTATAACGAAAACCATAGGCCTTCATACAACATTAGTTATCATTTGAACTCAATATCTACATTTAGTGTTGGCGTACGAAGTGTCATAACGTCACGTATTTGTTTTTAAGGAAAAACTGTGACTTCAAGTAGCTAGCTAACTTTAGCCAAGTCAGCCACCAGCTAACGGTGAACATAATTACCCTGAAGTGTAGCGGTAACAGCAAGATAACTCTTACAAATAACAGCATTCATAAATCAAATGGTTATATCTGCTGGCAGTCATTGATTTGTTTCAGGAAACGTGATTACACAGTTTTCTGGACAGCTTTTGCTGAGTGCAAAATCGGGTCTGGATCATTGAGTGATTTTAAAGAAAATTGAGCTTTTGCAAGTTAATTTAAAATGTTTAGTAAATCTGCCTCTTGGAAAGTGTCCAGAAGTGTCACCTCAGGTTAGCTTAATGTTTTTCAACCTGTTTCTGTTAATTTATTGAATATTTTATTGTCTAAGCACCATATAGATTCAGTGAAAAGATGGACCAAGCTGACATAAAACAATGGATGTGATATTGTTAGTGTGGAAATGTTTTGTTTTTACAATTTTAATACTACTTAAAGGCTCATATCAGGAAGCAGATGAATGTTAAGGATAGAAAGTTTTTAAATTAGGGATGGGAATCAGTACTCATATTATTCTATACTAATATGTTGGAGTTTTTGCATATTATATTATTCTGTGATCAGCTGCCAGTCATATCAAGGTGGAAAAGTTTGAGTAACAGTAACCTTAATACTTTCTGTGGTTCAAGGTAATCTAATACAATCTCTGGTCGAACATAAATAATTCTCTCTCACACTAAAACTTTGTTATTCTTATTAATAATTCAAGCATTCATGTGATGAGAAGGCATGCTTTTCTGTTTTTTTGTTTCAGGTGAATTGGCAGATGAGGTCAGCCAGGTGATTTCAGAACTGGTTTCTGTGCGGGCTGACTGGCTTGCAAGTTTTAGTTCATGTGCAGTACAGTAAGGCTTCTTGATTGGTGAGACGATTGCAATGAAACCAGCTCAGGAGCGCAACCAGGAGTGCCTGCCTCCTAAGAAGAGGGACCACCTGCCAATTAGTAACAGCAGTGGATCTGGAGGGACAGGGGGAGGTGGGACTGCAGCAGGATGTGGTGGAAGTGCTGGCAGCAGTGCTGGTGGTGGCGGCATTGGAGAAGATGAAGTGGTTTCCATCCAGAACTCTGCACCCAACAGTGACACTCAGGGAGGTACCTCATCTGGAGAGTGGCTGCGGGCTCAACCAGGGCTTCATTATGGAGTGGAAAATTCTGATGGCATACCAGCAGTGCCTGTTGACCAGTACAGTATGCTCTACAAAGTGGCACTTCCATCTGCTAACTACTCACCAACCAGTCTTCACCCAGTGTTAAGTCACATCTCTCCAGCCTACACTGTACACTCTCCTCTCCTTCAGCATCCTGGCATTCCCTATCCTCCCCTTGGTTATGCTCAGATCCCCCATTCTTCTCTCCAGTTTGTTAGTTCCCCTTATGCAGCAGTACCTTACGCTCTACCCCCTGGCTTTGTCCCGGGATCATTAATCTCTCCTTCAGGCGCCATCTCTCAGCCCCATGCTGTGTCCCACCTGGTTCCCTATCCATCTGTCATACAGGAAGGTGTTGTTTCCCCACCTCCCCAGGCCCAGGTAACTGCTCATACTTTTGCCAAAGTTGCAGCTTCCAGTGGTGTCCCGCTGATGCTGCCTTCAGAGCAAGCTGCCCAGCAGCACCTTGGTACTGTCGGAGTCCTGCCTGCAACAGAGCTCAGCTCTCGAGGGTTGCCAATCTTTTACCACCCTCAGGGTGCCAGGGTTGCTCCTACCACCAGGGACACTTCACAACAGGAGAATGAACCAGAGATGAACGGAGGCGATAAAGAGCACGGAGGCAGAGATGTTATACCAGACTCTCCCTACACTGCCAGAAATGCACGTCTGTCGCAGGTAGCCCCTAGCTTTGCAACACAGGATCACAGCCAAGACAAAGTCCTGCAGAATCGAAGACTGGACGAGAGAAGCTCACCTGGTCAGCGCAGTACTCCAGATAGCGACCTAGAGGTAGGGCACACTGACGGATAATATGACAGCCTAATACGACATGCCCTTTTAGCTGTAACCTGGTGATATAAACAGCCATGTAAATGCTTATAAGTTTTACACATTAAATAACCTTTTCCTATTTGATAAAAGATAGTGTTTAACATTGCTCCATGTTGCATCGCGTTTTTGTGTTTTATACTAAAATGACAACTGATGCAAAGTATATCACATGTTTCAGCATGGCTAGCAGGAGCACTATTAAAAGGCAGCAGTTCTGGATAAGTCTATAATGTCAATTAAGGAATACATTTTCTTTATAACATTTGTAATGAAAGAACTTTTTGCAAACCTTGTACTGAACATAACTTTCATATGATTTACGATTTAAGGTTGTAAATATAACAAGTTCCTTTACATTATTTATCACAGTTGTCTTTTGGTGTGCATTTAAATGTAGTCATAGGATTCATAGTGACCCTTTTCTGTGGTATTTTTATCTTCAGTCATTCCAGTAGCTATTCTGCTAACCTGCCTCATCATTTAAATTTTACATTATATCAATGTCACATATTTGCACCTCAGTATTTGGGTAGTGTCGTATAGTAGACTTTACTCCCTTCCTTTATTGTGTGCTGTGATTCTTTTTAGCAATTGGACTATCATTCAAAACCAAAAGGGCTATGCACAACCTTGGTTTGTTGCAACTTGTTGCATGGAGATGCTCCGTGTTGCCTTCAGTGCCTCTTTTCTTGATGCCAATTTAAAGCTTTTGGAGAAGTTGAGGCTTGAGTTTTTTTCATATAGTAAAAGTGTGTTTATTTCCTGACCCAAAGACAGATGTCATGCTTAGATGCTGGAAAAAAAGGGCTGCTGGGGCGAGACTTTTGAATGCCTTATAAAATGTGTATTCTGTGTTTCAGTCAAACTGAAAGTTGTTTCACTAACCCCTGATACTACTTTTTGCAACTTCCAGGTGCAGCAAGTGGTTGGTCGTTTGGCTTCCTCTAGCCAAGGTGTTAGTGGAGTGCGGAAAGAGGTCTCCTTTGCTCCCTTGAACCTCTCTCAGGGTGGCCAGAGAGCCAGAGATTTCCATGGAGAGAGCACAAGTTCTGGCCGGACTGTATACACGACCCAGTCAGCGAGTTACAGTGATCACAGAGTGACTGGTCTCCAGCAGCAAACGGGACAGCCAGGCCATGCTGTCATGCTTGCCAATGGGCAACCAGTCCTTATTCCTCTGGAGTATCACCCTCAGCATCAGCCACCTCAACACTACCCAGGGCAGGCTAATGATGCCTCAGCCAGCCATGCCTCTACCACCATGGCCTCCCCTAGCCGAAGCTTTAAAGCCTCTGATTCTTCAGCCAGAGTGTGCCTCCCTGAAAGGGCAGATCCAACCATAGCCCAGCAGCAGCAGCAGCAGCAGCAGCAACAGCAACAGCAACAGCAGCAGCTTCCCCTGCAGCCTCCGGTCCAGCCTACAGCAGATGTGGCTCAGGCCTTAGCTTCGAGCCTCGCTCCTACATCAACACCTTGCAACCCATCACACTTCATGAAGGGGGCAATTATTCAGCTGGCTACTGGGGAGTTAAAGCGTGTGGAGGACCTGCAGACTCAGGATTTTGTGCGTAGCGCAGAGGTGAGTGGGGGGCTTAAGATAGACTCCAGCTTGGTCATGGACATCCGTGCCAGCCAACAGAGACCAGGCCTTGTGTCACTTCATTTTACTGTGGGGGAGCAGCAGAGCAAAGTGACCATTGACGTGCCCCCGGAACACCCATTTTTTGTGTTTGGCCAGGGGTGGTCATCTTGCAGCCCCGAACGCACCGCCCAGCTCTATGGCTTGGCCTGCCATCATCTTCAAGTCGGAGACATGTGTGTGTCCATTACCTTGCAGCAGCAGCTTCAGCCACAGCAGCAGAAACAACCACAGCACCATCATTCACAGCAGCAGCAACAACAACAGCAGCAGCACCTGTCCAGGACTTTGAGCAAAACCAACTCTACATCAGGACCTGTTCACCAGCTCATGGGGCCTCCTGCCCCTCAGCAGTCACGGGCTCAGTCTCATTTCAGGATGGACCGCAGCCACAGAGAAAGACAGAGGGATGGGGAGAAAGATGTGGTTGAGAAGGAGGAAGCCACACATTCGGGGATTGTTGGGCACACTGAATCGCCCATCAGACCAAGTAGGACCATGGTAGAGCATCCAAGGAGCCAGAGCAGTTACCACTTGCACACAGAGAGCTCTGCTTTTGCAGAGGCAGGGATGGGAGCAATGCAGTCTGCAGGTGGCTCTCAGAGGCGCTGGTCCTCACCTGGCCTCCAAAGATACAGTATGAAGGGAGACGAAGGGCCACGTCCTCAAATAATCACCTCTGGCCACTCAAGGCCTTCCTTCATCCCCCAGGAGGTCAAACTGTCCATTGAGGGGCGCTCTAATGCAGGGAAGTAGCATCACATTTGGTAGCAACGATAGAGGAGACTACCACGAGTGAGAATGAGTCTGATAAGGAGAGAAAGAGGAAAAAAAAGAGTGCGAATGTAGCCTCAGAATGTTTGAGATTTTGCACACCTAAAACATACAAACAAGACAAGATCATTGTCTAGCAGTGAGGAGATCTGGTTTGGTTTAGTTATCACTCAGCCAACTGATACAAGGCTTTGGTTTCCCAAGAAGTGAATATCTGACAGAGCCATTAAAAGCTGAGTAGAAAGTATGTAGCTGATGAAATGCCTACCATAGTCCTCACACACTGCATTTCTCTTCTTCCCTCCCTCTTTTTGTCTCCACTTCCTCATACCCAAACTTGGAGTTTACCATCGCATTTACTCTAGCTTGCTTTATGACCAGACTGTCGCTATGGAAGACCACAGACTACAAACGATGAGTGTGTAGCACAGTGGAGCTACCAACTCCGTGGGCTCCGACGTATTAAAAAGATCTCAGTCAGTGATCATTCATCTTCTCCACTCCTAAGATTCTGTGTCCATCAAAAGCATTTATCCAAAAAGGAGCAGAGTTGCTGACATCAGCAGCTCCTGTGGAGATGTTGGCACTGTTGACTCTAACTGTCATTGTATGTTACATTACGCTTCTCTGGCAGGAGTCTAAAACGTCTGCTGTCAGCAGAGAGGCTCTCTCCTCTCCTTCCTTTTCAGTGGAAAGATTTGGGATCTTCTCTCAGGCCAAGTGTGGCACGTCCCACTTGTCTTGCAATCGAATAGTGATAAATCAATCAGTTTACCTGTTCAGCAATCAATTTCCTAAAAAATGTGCTTTCATTACACACCATCATCATGCCCTCTGATTTTGGCTGAGGGCCCTAATGTGTGTGTGTGTGTGTGTGCATTTGCATAAATGCAGCAGATTTGTATAATGTTTTCTTCTCCATGATAAGCGATGTCGTTCATTCCGGTGTCATCAATGAGATTATCCCTGTTTTTATTAAACTTTACCCCCATAGAGAATAATTTCCCATACAGAGCGACACCCTCCTGTCTTCACTATACCTCAGGACTTTCCAAATCAGACCAATGACTTTTAATGCAATTTTTAAATCGTGTAATTAATGGAAGAGGCACTGGCTGGTCATCACCAAAGCCATCTGTGGGAATGAACCAGAGACGTTACCCTGTCACATCACTGGCTGACTCCAGACCCAGAGGAGGATGGTCTAGTACATTTCTTTGAAGGGGGACCCTGTGTACAAGTGATGAGGTGTTCTCTGTCTGTTCTAGACTTGAGTTGGCCTTTACTCAGTTACCAAATGAAAGCAATAGTTCTTTTTGCAAAGCAGGGCTGTTACTGCTCGTACTGCCCTTCCCCAGGAATCTCCCATTGTGGGCTGTTGCATATCTATTCTTCTGAGGTGTGAGATCTCACCCCTTCTGGCCCAACATTTAAAGGATATGCACTATTTTGGTGTAAGTTTTCATTGATTGTAGTTCTATATGTGCAAAGCATGGCTTTGGTCGTTTCCTTCAGAAACCATTGTAGATTAACCTGCTTCTCTTTTGTTCCTCTATCTCTGGATCTGATGATTTTTTTTTTTTTTATCCGATACTGATTTACTGAAGTTCTTCTCCAGAAGAGACAAGTTATTTTCAGTCTGATCTTTTGTTTTAAACTTCGCGATCCTTTGCTTTTGTGCTAGGGTGTCCTTTACCCAGTGGATCTTAAGATTGTCTTGTGTTGCACATAGCAGATGTCACACACTGATTTCACACTGACCTTGAAATAGGAAACACAGTAGAGTTTTTTTTTTTTAATGAAGGGAATATGTTTGAAGTATTGTTGTTGGTGTTTTATACTGAGAGAAAAAAAAACTGACTTGCATTTCTAACTCTGTTTACAAATTAGCCAAGATGAATGCTGCAGTTTCTTCCTTCTGACATAACTTTTTAATCTTTGTCACTGAAAAAAAGAAGTGCAATTAGACACTTAAAATCATTCAGAGGCTTATAATTGGACAACATTCCTCGTGCAGACATTCCCATCAGAAAGTGTAAATCACACAGTACAGGTTTTTTCTGCCTTAGAGTTCTACCTCTGGCAGAACTTCCAGTCACTTTTGAATATTTCATGCATTTTCTCTAATATCTTAACGTTTCTCTGGATGTGCGCAGAAAGGAGCATCCGTTAGTTATGTGGTTGTGTGTGTTGGTGTTGTACTTCCAAACTTTCAAACTAGCTTGTCCATCACGCCCAGACACTCTTCAGGGTTCATTGATGATACAGCCTACCTTCTATCAGCAGACAGAGGGGGCCATGAGACTGGGCCTAGCAGACTCTCATCCTGTGGCTTGTCATCCAGAGCAGCTTTAAAGAATGGGTTCACTTGATTTCTAAGGCTGTCTTACGACAAATCTGTTATGCATGTGAAGAGTTAATGGTTGCTGTAATTATTCTTCCTGTCCATAGTGGCTGTACAAAGACTCCTTTCTGATGTTACTGCATTTTTAATAGAGTGAGACTCAGAAGTTGTCTTTCTGTGCAGTAATGTTTGATATTAGGCTTCAGCAGTGGGCATCTTTAAGGGAATTATTACCCAACTTATTCAGCTCTTTGTCAATGTTCCTCGCCTGCAGCACAGCAAGGAAACTGCAGGGAAACCCAAAGATGGAATTTCACCCTAAAATACTTACCTTTGTATGATAGCCATGGAATATGTCAAGAAAGTCCAGCCTGGGTTCCACATTGGTACTACACTGGTGCTACGCAGAGCTTTGCAGATGCACATCTTCCTGTTGTAGATGTCTGCTGCTATTCTGTGACAATATGTTGAACAACTGATGATGTAGGATACTCCATGTTTAGGCTGTTTTTGGTCCTATGACTTTGCCTCTGCCATGGAAAAGACTGAACAAAGAACTTCTTAGTCACTGACTCTGAGCTTTGTTTTGTTTACTTTTTTTTTTTGCCCTTTTTCTTCATCGTTATAAACTAGTCAGCATTCAATCTACGCTTATTGGCTTTTTCGAGAACTGTACATAGGCCCCTCTCCGTAGCCCATGCTTTGGTTGTATTCCTATAATACTTTACTCTGCACAAACTGCCCGTCACCTTAAACATCAGTGTGTAGTATTTAAGTGAATCTATGAGCAGAAATAGACTACAGTATTCACCATGTTGTTGTTTTTTTTTTTTAGTACAAATTGTTGTGTTTTCTATAACTGAGCTGATTTTCAGTAGAGCGGTACCTCTATGCTGTAGCCTGAGGTGCACCTCCCCAGAAATGTAATGCTGACACAGATTGCAACAAGTGTGACTGGTCCAAAATGCATCTCCTTGTTCTTGTTCTCGTCTCTGAGCGGCCACACAAGCACAGCAAATTCTCAAACTCGGTATATAAAGTCGCAGTGATTCCAAACCATTGTGTGAAGTAACACAGCTAGTCCTTGGCTGCTTAATTACAAAATGCAACGCACCAGCACACATGTATAAATGCTTTCACCATCACAGGCTCTGTGTAGACCCGTTGCGGAAATGTAAACCAGGCTTAAGAAAAGAGAAATGAGGGAGTGGTATTCAGTTGGTTGCAGTCTGCACCCTCACCACTAGATGCCACTAAATCCTACACACTGGTCCTTTAAAATTGAATCTAGTAGGGATTTCTTTACGGCACGTATGGACAGGTTGAATAACTATAATCAACTATTTTACATATGGACAAGTTATTTACAATGCAGAGAGGTGAACCTAAATTAAAAAAATAATAATTGAACTACTGTTAACACATCTTGCCATTGAGCACTCACCATATTGTTTTTTTTTTTTAATGCTGTAAGCAATATACATAAAACATGAAACATTTCACGCAGTCTTGGCATATCCTATGCAGTAAACTCAGTATTGTACTCTTCGTTGTCTTAAGTACAGCTCTTTGAGGCAGCAGGGCAGGTTGGCTGGTGCAGTCATTTTGTTCTGATAATGTCTGGGTATAGGATTTCTTTTTTCAAGTGACCCTTGTGTAGGAGTTCAGGACAGCGATTTGCCACTTTCCATTTTATGCTCAGTGATCTTTGTATAGCGCAGTACTGAGTGATAGATCAGTAACCTTTATTGTCTTCTTTTCACGATACCGCACAGTTGAAGCCAAATCACTCAAGATGAGTGTCACTGAAATGTTGATGTTTGTCCTGCATTATTTTGGCACGATTGCCAAACCACTTCAGCACGTTTTTTTAGGTCAAGAAGCATTTGATGGGATTTAAATGGTGCAAGCAGTGCCACCTGTGACTTTACCTCCTGTTAATTCTCACAGCAAAACCATCCTGTGCTGCCAATGACCATTTTTTTGTTGTTTTTTGCGCTCTGCTTTGAGAAGTGTGCTGCAGGAAAGCTCTGCTTAAACCAAGATGTCTAATGAATTTTACTCACATTACTGATAGTCTGTTGCTGTAAGTAATTGCACTAAATGCCCTCCTACACAGTGTTTTAAAACGAAATCCGTTGGTAAATTGAAGAGTTTCAAAATGTAAAGCACACAAAATCATGGAAAAATCAGCAGCTGTGTGTTTCTGTAGATAGGTGTATTTTTTTTGTATAGATATCTTTGATGATGCTTGTCGATAATGCCTTAAATTCTGCTTTATACAATTGTGTGAAACTGAAATAATGGAGTAACGCTTCTCTTAGTCTCGGTGTTCCCTTTTCAGGTTGTACAAGAGCAAATCAGACGTGTCAAGCCTTGACGTTCTTGTCTTTTCTTATGAGCAGAAATTCATATTTAGATGTCTCAAAGGGTGACAGTGAATTCTCTTTGGGCCCCAGATGTTTCATTCATCACATCTGCAACTCTGTGTTTTTTTTTTTTTTTTCATTTTTTCCGTTACATTTTTAATACATTCTTTATGCTCATACTAAATAACATTTTAATTTGTTTTATTTTGTGGAAGTGGAATAAATGGAAGCTCTTCTCTGCACTTCCAGTCCATTAATTCCACACATGGAGAGACGGATAGACATGCACAGATTACTTGTTTTTAGTGTTGTTGCACAAGGTGTGTAGTTTTTAATCCCTAGAATTGATGGCTTGTGTTTGGTGTCTCGTGCTCTGTCCCACGGTCTGTGAACAGCAGAAAGGTGGGTTTGAATAAACGGACACAGACAGGCAGGCTGCATAAATCCAGTAGCTTTCCATTGGTGGTAACGTGGTGGTTTATTTTGTTTTGTGACATTTCTAGTCTGGATTTTTGTGAGAACTTCCTGTTGATCCAGTATTGAACTGCAAAGGTGAAATTAGGGCGGATTTGGTGTTGGCGATGTCGAATTAAATCAGGAGAATGAGAACGGTTCAAAGTTTTAAAGAAGTCTGTGTATTTTCAGATTTGACATTGTACTTTTTTTTCCTGCACAAGGTGACACTGCTTTTTATGTGACGTGTAACGATCTAAAAACAAAATGATAAACAGCATCTTTTTTGAAATGCCTAAATCTGCAAAATATATGCAATTATGTAAATGTAACATCCAATCCTCAAGTATAATCCAGGTTGTATGAACTTTGTATAGTGAGTTTTAATATCGTATGGCCGTACCAATATGTATTGATCTTTATCAGAAGCCTTAGAGTTGTCAACCCAAAGTGTTCCCTTAGAATACCCTACACCTACCTGAATTTAACAAAGCATTAATATCTCTATTTTGTTGCATTTTTATTTGTACCCTTTTTGAATAAAATAGATTTGTACTGTATATTTGTATTTCTCTGTGAACTACTTAGGGCGGTTTTTGTTTCTTTGTTTTGCTGTTTTAATTCTATGTACTTTAAGGACACAAAGATATTGTATTTTTATTGTTACAGCTAACTTGGAGACATTGCATTTATCATGTTTGTTAAGTAAACACAATATAATATATATAAATATATATATACAAATATAAATATAAACAATTATCCAACTTGTGTGCTGTCTTTCTTCTATTGCAGTTATTTTTACCGCTTCATTTTGCTGGTGGTTTGAGAATTAAAGTAGCAATACCTTCGTATAAAGTTACAGGAGTAAGTGTGATCCTTTCAAAGCATTGCATATATTTTAAATCACTGATGCTTTCTGATAAAACGTTGTTTTAATGCTGTAGCTGGTTCTGGATGTCAAATCACGATCTACACAGTAAAATGTACAACTGGCAAACGCAGATGTATAAACATTAAAGGCATGAAAGGTGGTAGTAGTAGTGTTGACTTTTATAGGTTTCCAAAGGTTCCACTAAATCAGTTTGGAAAAGAAATAGCTAAAACTAATTAGTCACAACCTGTTCTATGAAGTTCAAGTCAAGTGGAAATAATCAGAGCTTAAATTTTAATGGATAAATAATAGAATCTGACTATTAGTTCCAGGTGCTAGTGAAATATCCTGCAGACTGGGAATGAGATCCCTCAGTTTTTAAAGGTGCAACATCTGAAATGGTTTACTAAATATGTTTTAAAGCAGTAAATCCAAACCATACGGATTGTTTGAAATAAAATATTTAAGCGCTATGAAACCATTTACATTGATAGAAGTTTCATTTCACAATTTGCTCCATTTAAGTTCATTAAAATAACAAACATACATAATGTACTGTTGTGTCCTCAGTGCTCCAAGTCAGTGTGACCACAAAAGTCCCAGTGAAATCAAATGCTATGCATTTTTGTATGTGTATGCGTCACCTACATTTGACCCAATGATGGTTGTACACAGGATGCCATGTTGCCATGACTATGAGAGTAGGAAAAAGTAAATGCATCACAAAGTGCAGTGTATAATCCAACAGCAGAGCGCAGTATTAATCAATTGAAACTGCGAGTGAGTCTAGAAGAAGCGTTATCATTGAGGATCCAAAATCACAAGTTGACACCGCTCATATCTCTTGAATCCTAGCATCAGTTTGAACAATGGAAGGAAGTAGAGACGTATTTAGTAAAGTCTATGGTCTCAGCTCAAACGATTGGCCTGCTCAGTCCAATCAGAATAGACTGAACCTTTTGGGGAGGGAGTGGTCTCCTTATCTTTGTTTTTCCAAGAAAAATAAATACGCATAAACAGCATTTCATGGGGACTTTAAGGACAACTGTGTGCCTGGGAATATCAAGACAAAAACCAAAGAAGACAAAAACAATGCTGAACACTCAACATTATAATAAATTCATGTTTATTTCCACATTCTTTACCAGGATTCATCATGGTCTGTACATCTGTTAATCCAGTAACAGAGGATGGCGTCCCCAAAGTGCCATCCAGCTTGAATGCATTGATATCACAACTAGTATGTTGTTGTTGTTGTTAGCAGTTAGCTCATTCATTTGGCCTTGTTCGGAGAGATTTAATCTGTAAACATGGACATTGAGAGAAAATCCTGATAGAATTTATATAGAAAGGCCAACTTTTTTTTCTTTTTTTAACAATATCTTTTGATTAAACTGTAAAAAACAGGCAGGCATAAACTAACAGTAGAACACAAGCTCATATTGAACCATTCTAGGACAAGTGCAGTTTCACGACATGCAGTGCTTCCCTAATCCATACAGAGAGTACTGCTTGTAAAGTCCACAGTACGTCTTTTGCGATAGTACGTCAGACCACAGACGCTGAAGTTTTCTGCCCCATTATTCCACTGCAGGGGGGTAACAGCAATTCCAAAGAGCAACCTCTGAGAATACCCAGTATTCATAGTCTGAGAGAGGAGAGAAATAAACGACACCTGAAGCCTTTGTTGAGAACTCTGATCTGCCCTTGGTAGTGTGTTATGAGTAGGATGGCAGTAAGACCCTGTTGCTTTCATGTGCTAAACTAGGAAGAGAAACTCAGAAGAAAAGGTGTCTCTAAAAAAAAAAAAAAAAAAAAACGTAGTTAAACTATTCCTTTCACGTCACATGACATAAATGAATCTTATGGACCAGGGTGTTGTATCGAGGCTCTGAGCCCTCTCACTGAGTTTAATTGCCTGAGAAGCTGAACTCTTTACTTTGAAGTCTGTTTAAATTAAAGTTGGATTCTGCATAGTTTCAGTGAAAAGTGAATGAATTTCCCTTAATAAATAACACATCTGTTGCATAGAGGTTTGATGCACTCCTAGAAAAGCCTCTGAGGATAAAACCAAAAGTCCCTGTATATATATATATATATATATATCTATATACATACACATTTTATATTTATTTTTTATTTAACTTACTTTAACAAACAGTAGATCGCCAACCAGATAGACTGACTCTCGTCTAGGAGTGACTCAAACAGAAAAACTACTAGTCTTCGTCTTGATATTCTTCGCAGAATATTTCCGAAACTGCTCATTTGACGCTGTAAATGTTTGCATCTGGAGAAGCAAAGTCAAGAAAACTGGGAGGTAACAGTGCAGACAGGAAACTAAACAAGGGATATCCAAATATGGCCTCAAATATTTTAACATTAAAACAATTTTATACCAACAAAATTGCCCCAAACACTTTCACAAGAAAAATATATTCACATCATATTGCATAAATATGTGCTGGAATGAGGTTGATGAATATAGATAAATAAAATCCTCTGGTGGGGGCTGTACATGTCGTGAGATTAGCCTCAGTGCTCAGTAATGGTGAAATAACTTTTTTTTTTTTTTTTTGTTAAAATAATTTCCAACTGTTATGTGGCTCAATAAATACGTTTCTGCTGACTTGCAGGTATAAAAAAATAATAATAAAACGTACAGGGTACTGTTTACACATTTTGAAAGTACTGCAGCCTTACAAAGCATGTGGATGCTACGCAAGCTGCACGAAGCAGAGGTGGCATCGTCTATGTATGATTCTCTACAATAATGACCCATTTTAATACTGTAATTAACTCAATATCAGGAAAACAAATACATCTTTGTGGGCAGAATTCAAGTAATGAGACAAATTCTGAGGTCAACAGGTAACGTAGCAGATACTGTTTCAATAAAACCACTTAATAGAACATTTTAGCACAATATTCATCAACTTAATGAGCCCAAAATACTGTATATAAGAGGTAACTAATGTACTGTACAGTACAATAACAGCAGCACAGACTGAGTTTTCATGAGTTCTGTAACAGAAAGTAAACACAAATAACATTGGCAAGTGTAAAGATAAGTGATTCAAATCTTGGCAAAGACAATGTGAAGAGGAGGCTGCATTAAGATGCACAACTCAGGAGGGGAATGTTGTTCAACACTGGGCGTGTTCAATAGGACAAACATTCAGAGTTTATCTGTTAGGAAATGTCATAATCAACACTCTAAATACATGTTGTAAATCAGTCGTGAATGTTTGTGTCCTATTAAAGTGCCTGAATGATAAATAGAAACTGAGGAAAACAACCTGCATCCTCTGTAGTAGTGTACAGTAGATATAGAGCTTTGGAAGCTTGGAGTTGGGACGCAGTAAGCCACAGGACAGAGGGCGCCACCGTGGCGCCAGCTGAGGTAGTAGTTTGACTGAACACGAACTTCCCAGGGACCCACGGAGGCAGCTTGAAGAGAGAGGTGTAGCTACCGGTAAATCCGAGTCACTGGGCTGGCGGAGTGGACCAGAAAGGAGGAGGCTGTGGCTACAAAGTCCCCACTCCCATCACTGGAGGTCCATGTGCAAAAGATTCTTTCCACAAAGGAATAGAACTGCTCCTACTAGAGTGAACTGCGTTAAATCTGCTAGTCTGCTGACAAACAGATAAATCTCTTTACAACATGCTTTTAAGTCATCATCCGTACAACATGAAACATTCTCAACCCTGTTCCCAAGGTTTTCTAGACTGCAATAAATTAGAAATTGAATCAGTTTTTGCTGTATTTAACAGAGCAGTTTGTGTGAAGCTGAGAGGAGACCAGCTAGGAATGGTTCACTGTGACCATGGCAGCCTGATGGCACAGTGCAGAGGTTAATGACGCTGCTAGAAGCCAGTTGGTCTCTCCCCAAAGTAGCCTGGTCCAATTAGGGCAGCTTCATGAACAGACCATTATCAATGGAAGGGACAGGCATAGGGCAGGGGAACTGAAAGAGACTCATGTCTGCTGTGAGGGCAGCCATCGCAGCAGGATCATGCTCTATCTGTGTCCTGAGAGCAGGGTCGATCTTCTCCAGGCGTCGCTTGATCCTCTTTGCCTCCCTCTCGCGGATCAGCCTGGCCTGCCTCTTCTCTGGTGTCTCGTTGGCCCTCTTTAAACGCATGGCCTCCCTGTCTCTCTGCAGCCTGCGCGCCCGCTGCTCCTCTGTTTCCTGCATCCTCTGCATGCGCTTGGCCTCACGGTCCCGCAGCCTCCTCATTTCCCTCTCTTCTTCCGTCTCACACGCCCGCTTGTTCTTCTTTGCTGTGCGCTCACGCTCTAGACGCTGCAAGCGTGCCTCCAAGGGTTCATTCTTCCTCCGCAGAGCCCATTTTCGCATCGGCGACTGGGCCTCCACTAACTGCTGATAGGCCACGCAGCTGTTGCATACCAGCAGCACTCCTGCAGGATACACAGGCATAGGGCTCAAGATGTCAGGGATAGGGGGAAGGCCTGAAGAAGAGGAGTTAAGAGCGTCAGGGATAGATGCGAGCGATGGCCCTTCAGAGAGGAGACTGTCGGGCAGTGAAGGAAAGGAGGGTCCTTGATCAGAGCCTGTGCACGGTCCTGGCCCAGAGCATGGTCCTGATCCCAGGACTGAGCCGTGACATGGTCTGGGGCCTTGACACTGGTTCGAGATGTGGCCTGGGCCCTGGCAGGTGCGATGGGCTTGACATAGGTTGGGATTGGGCTCAGGCGCTTGACATGAGCGAGGACCCTGACAGGAACTGGGGCTTGGACCTGCTCCATGACACGAGTGAGTGCCTTGGTCTGGACTGCTCATGGGGCTGCTGGACAGGGACTGGGACAGGGAACAGGAGTCCCTTCCACAGCTGACATCTATCCTGGTCATGTCGAGGACATCTTTAAGTTTCTCCCTAAGAGAAAATACGACATTGATCAGTTTGGTAAAAGGACTCTCAAGACATAAAGCCTTGATACAATGGTTCTAATAAAAGTGATTCCAGTTATTATTGCCACCATTTACTTGTGATATCAACGCATTTGAGAATCCATCAGTTTGACAGCCACTAGCCAACAGCTTGTTACCACAACCTGGTCCATATGGTCACATATTTTTAGAGAAGAAGCAATTTTAGCTTCATCTATCAAGCTGCTATGACTGACATGATCTGAAACCATTTTGTCCAAATGGAAAAAGATGACTCATTTCAACTTACTCACTTCCTGAAACAATTTATCACAAAGATGAACAAGACAGTGTGTCCGGTGGTCCATAGCTGGTTGAGAGAGAGGCTCAGCCCACTGCTCACAGAATAAGAGGAGGCGACTGTTTTTCACATAACACCAGAAAATGTGTGTCAGATTAAGATGCTTTATAACAGCTGGCTAGATTAACATCAAGTAATGAAGACGCATCTTTCCTCAGTTAACACGTATTTATGAGGTGGTTCTGTAATGACATTCCTCTTCATTGCTTTGTACGACTTCTCGCTGCTTTTCTTTCTCCTATACATTCTGACCTTGCTGTTTTTTGTAATGGTGCAATGGTAGTTGCTAAGCAACATGCAAGTTTTACATTAATCTGTTATTACAGTACTAATTTTATTCATGCCTCATATTCTGCTTTATTCTCATATTGAAAGAATCACTGCTCCATTGTGAGAAATGCAGACAATTAATTTTAGATTGATCAATTTGATCTTTCCACAGGCAAAATATCTGTAGTTTAAGGACTGTTGTGAACTGCAATTTATTTTTTTTTATTTTATTTCCCATTACACTCCAGCTAAAATAATTTTTTGATGTTCTATGAGGAATTAAACTGACTCTGTCCTGTCTGCGTGTATGCTCATAAAGTGACTTGTTACTGAACCTTTAATTAGTAACACTAGAGATGTTACTTCAAACTCAGCCTTGATTATGATCTCCACTTTGTAGTGGAGATTTGCAATGTAAAGTTTAGAGACCAGAGACCATATCTTGATGCAATTGTGTTGAAAAAAATTAATAAAACAATACTGAAAAATAGACAGACATAGAAACACCCACAAAAGTATTCAAAACCACCTCAGCGGTATTGCCTGTGTTTCCAGGAACATAATTTGCCATGATGACACACACACACAAACACACACACACAAACACAAACACAAACACACACACACACACACACACACACACACACACACACACACACACACACACACACACACACACACAGAGAGAGAGAGAGAGAGGGTGCTTTCACTTTAGTTTCACACCTTGGACATTGTTCCACAACCAGTTGCCATTTAACAGCAGGTGTAAAAACGGAAATGACACTCCATCCGCAAAATCAACTGAGCTGAGACTAGCTAGAATTGCTCCTTGGAGCGATTTGTTTGCAGTGAAAACACAGATTACCCACAGAGCGATAAGTCTACTATTGACCTGACCTGACGTGTCTTTGGAAGACACAAACTCAAGAGTAGTCTGGCAGCAGCATATACTGTCCCTATACATTACCCACCTTCCTACCTACCTACCTGTATATATGCACTGCCTATGCATAGCCTAGATGCTTGATCAAACTTAATAGGTTGTTCAGAAGAGCAATAAATGCAAATGCCCACACTTGCTGCTGATGCTCCACTTTTCATAGGATTATCTAATGAAATCCAATCCCATTTTTCCAGAATTGTGTCTCGTCGAGGCTGTGTCAGAACCTTGTCTCGATTGCCAAATGAATCAAGTTGACATGCAACACTGTAACAGTACAGAAACTAGTACTGTTACAGCTCAAATAGTTAATTTATATATCGCTAACATCCCTTTAAAAGTGAAAACTGTCTGCTTTAAAAACCTGAGAGAAGAGCTACGTTAGAGATGAGCCAAACCTGTTAAAGTTGTTGGTGTCTGTGAAGCGTGCTCCACAGACAGCGCAGTTGGAGAGGCGGTCCTCGGAGTGGATGAGAAGATGCCGTCCAAGTGAGCCAGGAGAACTCAGGGCTCGCCCACACACTGGGCACACATAGCTCTTGGTGTTGCTCATCATAGTCGTGTGCTGTTAAAGACAGCAACAGAAGATTAAGAACACAAAACCCAAGCCCACCATCATTAAAAGATGACAGCTGTCTACTTTTTGTTGTGGTCGGTCGATTATAGCTAAATCAGCGTTTCATTTCAACATTTAATTTCACGATTGCTAAAGATTAAGTCAAAACCAATGATGGGGCTGTACTGCATACAAAGACGCATGCTATAAGCATTGTATGTCAAATTTAGTCAAGGACCACGAACACGGTTTGTTTGCCATTTTCAATGTGTATGTGTACAGTGTTGATGCTGTGGATTCTGCAAATCCTGGAGAAAGGTATAAATCAGTGACTGAAGGTAAAATGAGACTTCACAGCCACTGCTTAAAACACATCATGAGAGGGGAACATGTAGATGACTGCAGGTTAAAGAATTAAAGAGACAGGATGAAGATGTGGACCTGTGTAAACTTCAGCAGATACACTGTATAATAATTTTCTAAATATGTGACACTGAATGCCACTGAACAGTAACTACCACAAGATTGTATGAAATCAACTTTGAATAGCTCATGGCGATGATTTTAATTTGTTTTCGTTGCAAACTAAAGGACTCATGTATCATTATGGGACAAACTAAGCACTACATTAGATGGCTGTGAGCACACTGCTTTGCTTTCATGTGGCTGTATAGAATTAGGACTGCTGAGGCAGTGTAGTTCTCACCTGGTAGACATGGGAGATGAGTTTCTCGGGGCTGCTGAAATCCAGCGTGCAGAGAGGACAAACAAAGTTGTTGAGGTCTGCCCCTTCCTCGCTCTCCTGAGGAAAATCAAGCTGCATTAAAACACAGTTTAGGAGCAACACTTGTGCCATATGCTAAAACACTGTCTACAATTGAATGTGAGTGGATATTACATCTATTTTGACAATTAAGACAATAATTCTAAAAGTAGACTGAAGATTGAAGCAGTATTTGAGTTATTACATGCGAGTGAACTTGAGCCTCATGTAGCAGAGTCACGGTTTGTCTCCTGACAAGTGTAATCTAAGTAGTAAACTGAAGCAGTTGCTTGAGGGGTTGCTACTAGCTTTACATGTTTCCATCTGAAGCATCTTATCTAGTGTATGATGATGTGTTGAGTGTATGACTGAGCAAAATTCTCACAAGACCGAGTGACTCACTAACGGTGGCACGATGCTGTGTGCTGTCACAGATGTGACTCAATACAAGCTGAAACACAGAACATTTTCAAGCAGAAGGTCCAGGCAGAAAACATATTGTCTCATACCAGGAATCTATAAAATTGAAGGGCATGTCACTTTTCTTTTCTTGGTAGTGTAACGGTAATTTTTCTGATTTACAAAAGCCATAAGCTGTCCCTCCTTAGAAAAGTGCTTAAAGATGCTAAGAAAATTGATCTCATTTTAAGGTATGGACATACCGAGATCAAAGACACTGCCCCACATTGCCCTTGAACACACCGCATACACTACAGCCAACAGCTAGGAGGCTAGGAGCTACAAACCTTTGTACAGAGCTGGCCTGTCCTGAATCATAGTGATCAGATGGTCTATAAATAATTCATTCTGTATGATCGTATAGTTCTGAAGCTGTATATCACAAATCTGGCTGCACACTGAAGTACAAGCAGCTGAAACAGTGTCTGTATTTTCAAATCAATCAAATCAAGCTTTATGTCATTTTACATACAACTGTAATGCAGACAGAATGAAATTGTGTTTCTCTCTGAGATCTGTGCAGACATAGTTAGGTAAGCTAAATAGGTGGGACAGCACGCTCATAAAGAAATGGAAGTAGTTCCTAATATTCCTGTTTGATGCAAGTGCCAGCCCCCTCACCTCTTTGACTCCCGCTCTTTGTAGGCGGCACGGCGTTCTCTTGGTGGTCATGTGGTCGTCTGCAGAGGTGTTGGAGGACGAGTCTTCACCGTGGTTGTCGAGGTCACTATCACTGTCTTCTATGGAGGCAAACACAGCCCTATCAATACAGACGGACAACAGAACAGAGAGCAGGGCTTACTCTCACTAACACCCGTCAGTCCCAGGATGATCCCACAGTGTCCATCCAGTCCCTCCATGTCCCGTGCCTCCATCCTGTACCTGAGAGGCTATCCTGCCCTTGGACTTCCTGGGAGTTGTTGCTGCAGCATTCACTGTCTTCAGTGAATTCGTCCCTGCCGTCCATGTTAATAGTATGCCCGAGTCCTGCTATGCCTGAAGTGTGGAATGGCCCTGGAGATAAAAAAACAACAGCAGCAGGCAGTGAGATGTGTGTTTCCAGGGAGATCAATGAGCTGTTGTGACTGAGGAGAAATAGTGAGGGATGCAGTCAGAAGACTTCTGTTCTTCACTTCTGTTACAAGCAGAATTTTAAATTTTATACAAGTTTAACAATAAATGGGCATAGATGAAGAAAGACACTGGCAGCAATGTAGCAACCAGATAAAATTCAGAGATTGTAACGACCATATAATTCATTGACATTATGACTGATTGACAGTAAAGCAAATATGCAGTTTCCCAAATGTTTACCGTAAGGAAACACTGTCCACAACTCTGGGTCCTACTACCAACATCACCATGCTGACAGTGGACACGGAGCACCTGGTGAAACAAGAAGCGCTAGCTCCATCCATGCACTATCAATATTTTCATGTTCTGCTCCGACACATTCTGGGAGGGATATAAACAAAAGGGTTGCTTTCGACCAACTGTCAGCCACAAAGAGAGGGCCAAGGAGGGAATAGCTGGTGTATGGACAGGGTTTAAGGCTGAGGGGGATAACAGTATGTACCATGTCCTGATTAGAAAAACAATCAATGGATTTTGCATCACCATATTGTGTACTGGTCCCTTTAATGTGGAAAAAAATGACAATGGATGACTGGATGAAGATTTCACCACAGAAACTGATGTGACAGGCTAAAGATGTGAAAATACTTAAGTTTGGTGTCTGTTTGGTGTAATAACGGTAAATAAAAAGCACTATGTCACATTTCCGCAAACCCTAAACCATGCAGGCAGAACACAAGTGCATCTACAGACAGAACTATGACTGAACACCAGGATCTATTTCTGAGGAACAGATTCTCCAAATAACGTGTTTGGAGTTAAACATGCCGCTATATTAAGTGGATTATAGTACAGAAGCCACCATTTTACCACACCTTGTGTTATCTCCATAGCAACATAGATACAGGATCTTTTGTCATAGTGTACCACAAGATGGTATGAATTTTTCAACACTGGTGCATTCACCTATAGCTGACGTTTTATTGCTTCATCCAGGATCTCGCGACCCAACAACAGCATTTAATTAATAATAATAAAGACAAAATGATGTGAAACAACACAGTTCACCAAGAAGATTGCATCTAATAAATTATTGATGCAATCCCACATTTTTCTCAGGACTTGTGTGATCCGCTCAAGACGTGGACGGTGGAGAACTTATGCTGGTTCCACGTGAACCCTCCGACAATGAACCACAATGCATACTAAGCCAGCAAGGCGAGCCCACTGACATAAATGCACGCACATTAACTTAATTTGCATCCCAACCCCCACTTTTTCACACACATATACACTCGCAGATACACTATATTACCAAAAGTATTCGCTCACCCATTCAAATGATCAGAATCAGGTGTTCTAATCACTTGGCCTGGCCCCAGGTGTATAAATTCAAGCACTCAGGCATGCAGACTGTGAAACAAGACATTTGTGAAAGAATGGGCCGCTCTCAGGAGCTCAGTGAATTCCAGCGTGGAACTGTCATAGGATGCCACTTGTGCAACAAATCCAGTCGTGAAATTTCCTCGCTCCTAAATATTCCACAGTCAACTGTCAGCTCTATTATAACAAAATGGAAGCGTTTGGGAAAACAGCAACTCAGCCACGAAGTGGTAGGCCACGTAAAGTGACGGAGAGGGGTCAGCGGATGCTGAAGCGCATAGTGCAAAGAGGTCGCCGACTTTCTGCACAGTCAATTGCTACAGAGCTACAAACTTCATGTGACCTTCAGATTAGCCCAAGTACAGTACGCAGAGAGCTTCATGGAATGGGTTTCCATGGCCGAGCAGCTGCAGCCAAGCCACACATCACCAAGTGCAATGCAAGGCGTCGGATGCAATGGTGTAAAGCACGCCGCCACTGGCCTCTAGAGCAGTGGAGACGCGTTCTCTGGAGTGATGAATCACGCTTTTCCATCTGGCAATCTGATGGACGAGTCTGGGTTTGGAGGTTGCCAGGAGAACGGTACATTTCAGATTGCATTGTGCCAACTGTGAAATTTGGTGGAGGAGGAATTATGGTATGGGGTTGTTTTTCAGGAGCTGGGCTTGGCCCCTTAGTTCCAGTGAAAGGAACATTGAATGCTTCAGGATACCAAAACATTTTGGACAATTCCATGCTCCCAACCTTGTGGGAACAGTTTGGAGCGGGCCCCTTCCTCTTCCAACATGACTGTGCACCAGTGCACAAAGCAAGGTCCATAAAGACGTGGATGACAGAGTCTGGTGTGGATGAACTTGACTGGCCTGCACAGAGTCCTGACCTGAACCCGATAGAACACCTTTGGGATGAATTAGAGCGGAGACTGAGAGCCAGGCCTTCTCGACCAACATCAGTGTGTGACCTCACCAATGCGCTTTTGGAAGAATGGTCAAAAATTCCTATAAACACTCTCCTCAACCTTGTGGACAGTCTTCCCAGAAGAGTTGAAGCTGTAATAGCTGCAAAAGGTGGACCGACATCATATTGAATTCTATGAGTTAGGAATGGGATGGCACTTCAGTTCATAGAATGAGTAAAGGCAGGTGAGCGAATACTTTTGGTAATATAGTGTACATGCTAGCTGTTCCGACAGCCATGCTGCAGTCCCACGGGGGAAGCAGCCTGCGCTCTTTTCCTCCAGCTAACTGCCTAGCTACCAGTGTGTTTCTCTCCCTGTCTCTCTCTCCCTCCCTCTCTCTCTCTCAGTACCACCCACACATTGAACAGCCTGGCTCGCCCTCTGTCCTCCCCGCGTATATGTAGCTCTGACTACTTCCATATCTATACCATCGGATCTGAGGGGGAGGATAAAGCTTCATACCATGACAACCCATATGTAGCTCATTTCACTCCCTTGGATGCCATTCTTTGTTATATAGCAGCACTTTTGGATGCAGGATGCTGTAAAATCCCTTCACTTCTCTTCCTATTCCACGTGACACTGTATTAAATTGCCAACACTGCTTCGCTGGATACAGTTTTGTCGAACGCTCCTCTGGCATTCGCCCATAAGAACATGCCACTTCAGATAGCTACAATTAATGATAGCTTAAAATGCAATTTTTATCCCTTGCATTCTCCATCTACATTAACACAGACCACAGATGGGATAGACATCCCGACTTCAGTTACCTGAGACGGACAGAAGTAATTACAGCTCTCATCACAATCCTGAGGTATTACACTCTCTCTCCCTCGCTCTCCTCTCTCTCTCTCTCTCTCTCTCTCTGAGGAAAACAGAAGTGTCATCTTAAGGTTTGTCATTCAGCTATTTGGCTACTTGTGAGAAGTTGGTATGTGAGCGCAGTTTGGGCACTTTTCCCATAGATATCCAAGCATTCATTAGCAGTGGTGGAGTGGGTCGGAGTATTGAACTATGAACTACTACAACAAGCTGGCTCCTCGGCACATAGCCAGTGATTGATGTGTGAGAGATACCCATCCCCCCACCGCTAGGGCTCTGTCTGTACATCTGTCTCTCCTTGCTCCCTCGCTCCCTCCCCCCCCTCCCACAGTCTCTGCCACTGTGATGTTATCTCTGAGTCTGTGTGTCTGTAGGCAGGAGGTGACGCAGTGTCTGACTGAATCCAGACAAAGAGACAAACTCATCAGCCAACAGACACACAGAAGAGGGAGAAGAGAGGTGTGTGTGTGTGTGTGTGTGGTGGGGGGGTGATGGAGGGGTAGTGCACAAAACAAAACAGACAAAAGATAGAATGCCAAAACTCTACTCAAACACCAAGCAATGGGGGTCCTGTTGAATTCAAAGGCCCCTCCTTCTTCTTTTCAGCCGTCGTCCTTTCCAAAACACACACACACACACACACATATGTGGACACACAGACACACACAACAGCACCCGGATCTGCAGGAAGCACTGGGGCCCCCGTCTTCCATCGGCGCTCACGCACAGGAGAGCGAGGACGGTGGGCCAGACATCTGATCAATTCTCATCCTGATGAACCGAAAAGACGAAGTGATCAAACAATTATCTCGAAGATTTCCCGGGTTAGTTTGGCGCCTGACATCAGCCAAAAGTTTCACTGACAAACACATCAAAAAGTAATATTTACGTAGTCGGATAACACAAGCAGTTATGCTAGTCTGTCAAAGGATCTCGCCTGTCTCCGAACTCGGCCTTCGTTTGGGTCTCAACTCAACACTTGCTAAGTTCTGTGAGAGTAACTTGCACTGTTGTGAAGCTATTGGGGTGACACAATCAGTCCATAGACAGACAAGGATATGAACAAATGCCAAACACTTTTGCTACAGTACCCAGAAACATCAGACAAGTTGAAAATAATAGCAGTTGGTAAATATTTAAGCTGATGTGTACACATTGGGGTGTGTTTGTGTATACACATATGTACACTAGTGAAAACTAATACATTCTAATATAACAATCTCCACTAAATCCTCCTTTCATGACTGTTACAATGTTGTTTATATAAAAACAGCATCAGAGAGGTGGTTTTTTAACTGGATGATCATTTGTGGTGCTGTTAAACTGGACTGAATTGTCTCTGTTATTCAAAAAATCCTGAAATAACTTTATACTTTTTGGTACAAAATAATAAAGACTCTACAAAAATATATTGAAAAAGGTGCAGAAAAAAATTGCAACACTTCCAATCGGGATTCATTTGGAGATAATGCAACTTTTTTTCCCCCCTTTGTGTAAATCTATCTCAAGAAGGAGCACACATAGCTAGACAGACACCACTGTTGTATTATTGTCTGGAATTCTGTGTGTGTGTGTGTGTGTGTGTGTGTGTCAGCCCGCCTGCCTGTCAGACTGTCTCCCTGCCTGTCTGGTCTGTCAGTCTGTCTGTCTGTCTGGGTGGGGGTGGGGATGGGGTGAGGGGGGCCTCTGTGCATGCAATTCATTTCATACCTCACAAGAAAAGACAGGTAAAACAATGGAGGTAAAGCTGTGGAAAGTCAGTGCACAGAAGAACCATGAACTCACACTGCAGTGACACGGGGCATGTTGGGATTGTCAGTCTAAAACAAAATTTTATAGCATTTGTCACTGCATGCGCAGCGCATGGCAGCGTGATCGTATTAGGCCCTCTTGAGGGCTTTCACGTCCCTCTCTGGACTCCAGCACTAGTTCCAGAGCGACAAATGAGCTCATTAGCACATGGGGATTACCGCAATCCAAATAAGTGTGAGATGTATTTTCACAGCAGTTTAAACAAACTATCTTTAGAAGGCTGCGGCAGGCATTGCTTCAGTAGATTACACGGGACAATCCCCTTCAGTGGACAGAGACTTGTTGAACTTAAGAGGGCAGCGTGCTGTCCGCCAACAAGGGATCCTGGCAGAAGGTCAAAAGTCACACTTGTCTCATCCAGAGACACCAACAACGTATCTCTACCAGGGGTCATCTTAGAATCATGATAACTGTGGATAAAGCTAACTATTGTGTAAAACAATGGCTAATAAGATGTTTGTCTGACCCACAGTCCAAACCTTGAAAATATTCACTATATTCACTAAATATATCAGAGGCAGGTAGTGGTATTTTTTTGTATTAAAATTGTTGAATACTGACTTCACTAATAATTTCAGCTCTACTATGGTATGCTATTGAAAATGTGCAGGAAAGCTTTTCTAAAGAAAAGTGCCCAGACGCACTAAGCCATTGAGGAAACAACCATCAGAAGTTAATCAGTATCAGAACATATCTATGAATAGCAAGAAATACTGCAGATGCTTAATTCTATAAAAGGAAGAAAATAAGACATTTCTGAAAAGTCAAGGCAACAGCACATATTTTGACAAGCTGGGGCTTCTTAAATTTTTGCCACTTGGGCGCTCTGTATTTCTTTTCTGCAATGCTGCACTTAAACCGAGATGTCGGAGTCAACAGCCTGCCGATCCACCATGTGCAAAAAGCTGCAACACTTTTCCTCTCTGATCACCCTTTACAATGTGAGGGCACGCTTTTGGGACGCTAATCTACAGAAATAACATCTCGAAACAGAAACGCGGTGAGCTACAAGCCCTTACACACAGACAAAACAACAAACAAACAAACAAACGCAAGGCTCCTTTTGAAGGACTGCACAAGAACATACCGGTTTGAAAGGAGGGATATTTACATGGTTGTGTTGCAAGAGATGAGATCAGAGTGATGACCACCAGTCACTTGCCATTTCATTAGGTACACTAGTGAAAACGAATGTACTCTAATGTAACAGTCCTGCACTAAATCTCCCTTTATAGCTGTTATAAATATTCAGTTTATGTTGAAACGGTGTAAAGGTGGTGATTCAGCTGTTTGATCATTTTGGAGGATGTGTTATGTGATGCTGTTAAACTTCATTGAATTAAACACCCAAGTGTTTCTGTTATCCTAGCCCACTGACGACAATGGCGTGCTCAAAATAATAGAAACTGAAGCCTCCAAAATGAAAACTAAATTAAACCAACAGCTCCCTTAATTATATTAAATGAAGGCTGAATACCATAACCTTACTGAAGCTATGATTTACTGCAGGACTGTTATGTTAGAATGCATTCATTTACACAAGTGTACCTAATGAACTGGCAAATGAGTGTAACGGCCATGCTGTTTTTCCAAAACAACAGCGTTAAGGTAACTACTGAACATTTAACATGAACATCCGTTCAAATATGATGTCTGTTACTTATCATTTTCTCTTATTGGTTGATTGACTGACTCTGTGATTGATTTCAATTCACTGCCAACTACATTTCTGTCTGCAAAAGGGTCACTGTGAATTCAAAAGAAGAAAATCACACATCATTCACTAAAGTCTTGAGGCGTATTGTGTTGCCACAACACATCAGTATGAATTCATTACAGGGAAAGGAAAGCTGAAACACTGTTAATGCGGGTCGCCACAGAAACAATGAAGCATACTCCCCGTAAACCAACCAAAGTACACACGGATAAAGGACGTGACATGGACAAATAACTCATCAAATAGTAACAGACAATACCTGAAATACCTACAGTTAACTTTGAAGGGGTTGGTCTGTTTTCGCCTGGACATATTATTGCCCACTCCCGGTATTAAAAAAAAAAACCGGAATCTCCTCAATCCGGACGGTTACCCCCTTAAACAGTCCAGGTGTATTCCGCAGATGATGAACGAAATCATTAAAAAATGATTAGACAAATGGTCTACTCGACCACCGGAACCGGGCCGTTTACGGAGGTTATTTATTTTTTTAAAAACGGGTACATATAAGAGTCACATTCTTGCAGTTTCAGTTAAAAAAAAGCCCCGTGTCCAGCCGCTTTTAGGATGATGTCCAAGCCTGAGCAGAGAGACGCCGAGCAGCCCCGAGCTGCTCCGATCCCGAGCCGCTGGCAGCCGTGCGCTCACTGCAGCGGTGCACGAGCTCAGCTGATCTCTAACGTAAAGGCAATGAAGCCACGCCGAACAGCATTGTGGGATGTGACGGGACGGGGAGTTCACGCTAAACATACTATGCTGCGTTCAAGTAATAAGGGAGTAAAAAACGACCATGTAGAAAAATATGTAAGACTAGTTTAGGGGAAATATAAGAATATCTATAAAATAAAAAAAATAAAAAAAACTATTTGATTTGCTATTTGATTTATCTTTAAGATAGTCGTGGAAAGAAAATACACGTCTAGTGTCCATAATAACATGAATTAATGCCAATTTAATGTAATGTTGTATAGATTATGAGATATATCTTTATATACACTCACTTGCCAATTCATTAGGTACACTAATGAAAACAGTCTGATAGAATAGTTCTGCATTAAAACTTAGCTTCACGAAGGTTATGGTATCCAGCAAGTGTACATATATTAAGTATTAAGTCAAAGTAAATGAATTCAAATACATTTTCGTCACATGACTGAAGCTTCATGTTTAATGTTAATAATTCTTGAAAGTGTTTAAAACATTATGACATAACAGCCACAAATGTGCATGTCAACAGATCCATTTCCACCACCGCACGCTCATCTCTTCTTTGATAAATACAGAGAAAAAATTGAAAGCTGCTGGAAAAAAAATCAGCAGAGTGAGTGGACCTTAAGGTGAGAGTGTTTCGGAATTTGCTGCCCAATTTTTCTATTAAAAATATAATTCATGCTCCCTCAAGAAAATTAGGTATGGGTATTTGTTTGTGTATGTCATAGCTTCAAAATACATGTTTTCTTCAATGTAAAGAAAGAAATAAACACAAACAATACACTAACAATATATCTGATAACAACATACTGGCCAGTATTTGTTTTTTGAACATGGACTCTTAATTTAGTAGTTAAATAATTATGACCAAGTTGTGCACTGACTAGGTCATTTTACACTTAAACTTGCAAGTGCTCTCTGGTGGACAAAACAAGCAACGGCAACACCGGTGCTGAACAACTACAAACTACTGGAATTTCTGTATTTGTACTTAATGGCTAAAACAAAGACATACTAATGAACTGTATCTGTGATAAGCTAATACTGGAAGACAATGAAGTAATGTACTCTAGTGTGAATAAATCTGGCTCTAAGTGGAAATGGTCTGGGCTGTGTCAACCTACAGAACAATTTCGTGCATGGCGCAATACCACCACTAGGTGGTGCTACAAACCACTGGACGGCTAATGTCATAACATTGCATGTAGTCGTCATCACTGACTGCCACGAGTAAACTGACCGCAGCACGACATTGGCAGTGTAAAAATGTACTCTTCCGCAAGGTTAAGCGAAAATATGCCATCTCAACAAAATAATCTCGTCGTGTCATGAAATTCTCATTTGTATAGGGAGTGACAAGTGACAAACATTAATGTGCAAACCTAAAGTCACGTTACACAGTTATTTTGTTACTCGGTAAATGAGATCAATGAGATAACGTAAGCTAACTGGCTAACGTTAACAAGCCTAACATTAGCCCTTTATAGTCAATGCGAGAGCGATGAAAGCGAACAAGCTAGCCAGACAGCAATTAGTAAATGATAGCAAGGTTTTATAGGACAGTCACCTAGCTACACCGCTCATGATCATGAAGACATAATTCAACTATTACCCATGGTGTCCAGTGAACACTGGCATATCAGGTGGGAGTCTCTGGCAGAGGCACAGACTGTGATGAAGTCCTCTGGTACAAGCTAGCGTCAGTGTACGCTGATGATAAACTCAGTCCGCGCTTCTTTCACAAACCTCTGGGATATGTCAATGTATCCCTCCGCCTGCGGTAGATGTGCTGAGGCTGGAGTAGCCACCATTTTGCATGTCTAGTGTGTTCCTCCCTCCATTGCTAATAGAGAAGATTCCAGTTATTTTCTGGCATCATTACGGCTAGTAAGTACATTTTAAGAATAATATGTCGGCAGGAATGTGTAAAAATGAAGTTGCGTGTAAGTAATTATCCGTGGTTTGATTGTATCAACATTGACAACTCTCACTGTGGCGCTGCATAGGAAGTCGCAGCCCTCAGTGCACCGGGGTTGTGCCTGTCAGCAGCTAAGTTAGCTAGCATGCTTAGCATGCCTTGCTAACAACCTGCTGGGCTAGGGATGTGAAGCTCAATAGCTTTATATGCTGTATGGTTGTCCACTCAGTCACAATCATCGTGACAACACGTATTGCCAATTTTATATATTTCTAGCTAGACGACGCAGCTAACCCTTGCATTTATTTCAGATAGTATTAGGAACAGGTAGTACAGAAACAAACGAATGGACAGGTGCTAGCTAACGCCACAGACTCGCTAGCTTGATAATCCAAATGCTTCAAGAAGGCCTAAACTGCATCATGTCCTGATCAATCGGCGATCAGAGTCAGGTGTAATGGCCTCTGGTTTCAATTCGTCAGTGTTGTGTAATGCTACTGATGTTAACTACAATTTCGTGAAATAATGTCAACCAAGGTGAAGCTACTGCTAGAGTGTCAATCTAATTTCTTGCCCTTTCTCTCAAGACACTAGTGTATATTAGGGTTAGCTCGTTGTTAGCTGGCTTTGAAAGGTGTCTTTTGGGTTAGTAACACTGACCATATGTCGCTGGGCTGCGTGTTTAGTAATGAAATTAGACTCGCCTAACATTTAAATGGTAAACATTTAAGCCTTAAGTCAACGTTGCATTTGAATACCCAGGAAGCTAACGATAGCTAGCTTAGTGCGCTGAGGACGTGGAGTCGGTTTTTGCTGTAGTTTCGAAAGAGTGTAACTTTGAGTTGATAGCACCTTAAATAACAATGTAGCACCCAGATATATGTTTTTTCTAATAATGTGTCGTGGTCATATGAATGACAGTTGTTTTCATAGAACAGTTTGTAGCTTAAGGAAGTCGGCTGCAAGTAGGAAGTGATCAAATGAGTGTGACGTACACTATTGGTGACTCCTGCATGTAATTGTAAGACAAGTTTTCTGTAGTGCCGCACTCGTAGTCGGTACAATAGAGCAGACATACTTTACACAAATGCAGGTGAAGCCAGGTCTCCTGAGGTCTTAACTGTTCCTCGATCTGTTGCATTTCTTATGCCGACACAGGAAAACTGCTTTAGGAAGGCTGGAAGTAGTATGTGTTTGCCATATTGTGAACCACTGACAAGGTGTTTGGGACCAACTACACTGGTATCTGTGATGACATGATGTGAAAGTTCGATGAACATATTTCTACACCACTCCATCTACAAACCAAGCTTTACTTACCCTTCATTTCTGATATTGCACCTCCATTCAGCTTTCCCTGCCTCCACTATGTGGGACTACGCACACAATAATACAACTATACTTTTTGGAACTTCTCTGTTTCTATGTATTGTCTGTTCTATAAGTCAGAAGTGAGTGAAACGCACCTTTACTGTAATGGCTTGTCATATGTGGAAGTTTTTATGAAATATCACTAAACTTACTCTGGGCTTACATGTTGCTGTTTGAAAGCAGGTTTTAATTGTTCAGATAGTCATATTGATGTTAAATTACTCGGTGTTAAAATCTGATGATGATGCTTGAAACAAGGCAGCAGTTAAATACATGAAACCCACTTAACTAGTTATACGAGCAGTGACTCAAATAAAACACGTTTGACTATATGGCTCATATGCAGGGATAACAGTTCATTATCGCACCATATTAAACACATCCATGAATGACACACTGCCTTCGAACACATTTGACTTGGAAAGTGACTACTCAGCCTTCCAGATTTTTCATTTCATCACGTTAAAGTCAGTGGTGGAGAAAGTATTGTAGGAGTCTGCATTAGTAGCAGTTTTTCAATAGCAATAGTGATGTTTATTTGCAGGCTAGTTCTTTGTTGAACCTTCGTTATCTGATCCGTTCTGTTGAGGAACTGGAGAGCCTCTACAGTTAAAATTTAGCTAAGCAATGGCTTTTTGCCATCTCAGCTGACCACTAGACTTTGAGCATATACTTCAAGTAATTTCACATACATTCATGTTGTGTGTGCATGTAGTCGACCTTGGTGGTAGGAGCAACGCACAATGGCTGAGTTGCAGGACTCAACATTTGAATGTGCCTGTTGGAAGTAGGCTGTGAACATAGAAGCTGACTCAATATCTCTATTCTTTTGTTGCTCACGATTGAGTATTGATAACGTCAATTATTTGTGACTATGTAAATATGCTGATTTCTTGAAGTTGAATAAGGAATAGTGTGGTTTGCTTTGATATTGCTGCATTTATAACATCTGAGTGCATAGCTGATTACAAAAATAGTGCAGTGCAGTGCTTTTCACCAGTGGTAGCTCTGTTTATGTTTCATTGTAGATCTGTCTGAGGAGCTGTATGTGTAGTTTAACTGCACAACTCTTTTCCAACAAAGGATGTGTCTATCCCCTCTAAGCATACAGTCTTGGTTAGTAATCTTGTTTAAAACCATGTTAAACTGTGCTTATAGTTTTATTGATACTATAAGGGTGACTTCTCAGAGTGGATAGGTTTACTGCTCCCTGTGGAAAATGGTAGGTGTGGCACGCTTTTCACTTGTTGCTGGTTGTCAGGCTCTGCAAGCTGATCTAGGCTGCCTCCTAAAATCTCAAGAGAGGAAACGCTTGTTATGAACATTTCACAATGTACGCAGAATATGCCATTAAAAGTGAGATGTGTGTGAGTGAAACATTGCTTATATATCAGGATTGGTTTTGTGGGCATAACCTCGCATGATCAATAATAATTATCGGTGATGGATATATGTTTAGCCGTATGACCCAAAGTGTCAAGCTATTATACTGTAGCTCCAAGTGGGTGACTGCACAGAGATGTTAAAAATACGATGCCGTCAAACTCATTGTTTTGTCATAGTGAGTTGTCCTGTAATGTACTGTAATCTGCTCTTTTACTTCTTTGTCATTTCTTCAATCTGACGGAAATAATTCTGATCAGAGACTCCAAACTGTTTAATAGACGCTACATAAACTTATTTTATAAAATTATGCATTAACATGACCCAAAACATCAATCCGAATATAACATATGTGCAAAGTTCTGTCTGCTGTGGATCGTCGATTCTGCCAGAAGTTTGCCTTTTTCCTAACTTTATGGACATCATAAATTCATTTAGCAGAAGATGACTGAGGTGGACCTACGTTCTCTAGAGCACAGGCCACATCAAATCTAGCTTAGTTCATCTTTTCAAACACATTCTTTCAACCATTTGTTGTTTTGCTACCACTGTGTTGCTACTGCCATCTTTCTGTCCCTCCTGGAAACTTGTTGTATTCCCTAAGTGGGACAAACATGCACAGAAAAAAAATCTATGTCTTTCAAATGGAGAGAAACAATTGGCTCAACAGTTACAAGGTTATTACAAGCTGATATTCTTCTTTTGAATGGCTTATCAAATGTTTACACCACCCCCTCTTAATCTGATTGAAAATTCCTAGAGCTGGATCAGGCCAATCAGCTCTGATTGAGGTGGATTTTATTTTGATTGCCCTGTTATATGTAAAGATAGCAACTGTCACACCTGGGCAAGATACCTCCACTTACACTGAGCTGAACTTTATGCTGCCCCCCAACTGTTGAGTCAGTTTATGTGTACTCCATCCTCTAGACTGTCTCACACATCTAATGTCGTTGTCTGTTAAACTAAACGCACTGTTCCATGTTTTGGAAGTGGCAATAAAAATGCTAAGTAAATGGAAAATTAAAAAAAAATTGAGTTTGGATTGTAGAAGAATGTGTTGTTGTACTTCAACTCCTAAGAATGAGGAAATGTAATTTAATCAGATCTCAGCAGAGGCTGGATTTACCTTCTTTAAAGTGTTCACATTTGATTACAAGCACAGCAAGAGCAGGGCAGCTGTGACTTATGGAGCCCAACACTGGGTCCTTTCAGTTCAGGTAATTTAAATGGTGTTAAGACAGACAGTAGATCTCTAGCTTTATTAAAGTCTGGCCTTGCACAACCACCACCCTCCCCACTCCTCTTTGATCACAGTGAATTCTTATATTCTCCACAAACCTCCACCTTATTCAACAAAGGATGCCCTCATTCCCTCTATGTCTGGGTCCTTATTTCCTTCAGTAGACTGGCATTTTTTTTTTTAAAGAATTTCTTTTCATCGCATCAGTGATGGTTGGTAATAAATGGGTAGGGATTTTTTTCATTTGGATTAAATATAGCATCTTTTAAGCAATACAGGTATAAAGTCAAAAGCAAACTGGGTATGTCAAAGCTAGATTTAAAATGAATGCTAGGTTAGTTTGTGAGTCATGTGGGAACAGGAGTCAGGGTTGATTTTGTATTGTAAGGCTCTCTGGCCTCAGCGTCAGCTGATTCATAACCTAGTAATATTTCTATAGATGTTATTGCAGGGCTCTAGGGAGAACAATGGCCTCAACATTACTGGATAAAACGAAAGCTTACAGTACATATTTAACCATGTAACAAGTGAAGAGACCCACAAGATGAATCTATTTTTGGCATTTGTCTGCATAATGGTGTCACCTGTACTCTATGTGCCGTTGGAAGCTGTGAAGGAAAAAAATCATCAGACTGATAGCCAGTTTCTAATCTCTCCTTTGAAATCACTTCTCAAATTCGTAGGAAGACGTCAGTACCGCAATAAATACATTCTCACTTGACTAAAATACATAGTAATGCAGCCAGTGTAAACATATCTGTAATGTTGTGTGACATGTTCTTTGTGAGATACATGGTCCTTGAAATCCTCTACCTTACTTGGATAATAAAACCAAGGACAGACTACTCAGTTAGAGTTGAAGTCATGCTTTTATAAAGTGCTTATCGATGCAGTCTCACATCTACATGAGTTACATTATTCATGAGAGATGTTGTGGGTCAGCAGTGCCATCCACTAGTTTACATAGTCATTTATTTAGGGTCTCTGCCCTGTCTCCTCTATGAAAGTGCATTGTGTGCCTCTCTACCAAACATCCACTTCAGCACTGGGTAGTTAGATGGAGAAAATGTGTTTGTTTGACAGGTAATTAGCATTGTTTTGTTGTTGTAGCAGCACTGTGGGACAAAATGTACCTATCTCTAAGTTAAGGGTCACCACTAATAGCTCTCCAGTCTAATCTTAAAATGCAATTACAACTGACCGAGTACATGAGAATTTACATTTCCTAAATGTTTTTCCTGATGAAATTTCTAACATGAATTTATTTGTGTGAAATAAATTTGTTTAGTCGTCATAGTTTAAAATAATCTTGCAGTCCAATCAAGAAGCTGACTGAGGCTGTCTTGCATATTAAAAACAACCTACTCGCTCTCACAGTCAAACGGTTGTCATAGCACTTTGTGCCTTGATGATTATGAAACCCTGTTCATTAAAGATTACTGTACAAGCTATTACGGAGTGTAATGACTCTAAAGACCTCAAGAGATTTGAAAACATATTCTAAGAGCTATGCATAAACGCAGTATCTCTCTACTACTCAAAAGATTTTGTTAAGTATATTGAGTTAAATTTGAAGATTGTTTTCTTGCCTGATGAGACAGCTTTGCCTTTTACCACCTTTGTGACTATTGCATCTGTTTGCGTGTTTGTTTTTTTTATTTATTTATTTTTTTTGTAAAATTTTAATTTTGGGTAATTGCTAAACATAGAGACATGAGATTTTATTCTCCCAACTAAACATGTGCTTCTTATAAATATTTAAAAGCTTAAAGCCTGTGTGCTCTTAGAAGCTTCTCTGTGAGGGAATTGAATTTCACCTGCTACTCTCCATTGCCTCTGCACATGTAAGACTACTTAAATGCTCTTAGTCATATTTGTGAAGTGAAATCTACATCATACCAATGTTTAATCATATTTTAGGATGTGGTCAGTATGTGGTCTGTATTCATGAATAAATTCTGACATGTTTTAAGTGTATAAGTGAACTTAATTGTCTCTGCCAGTTTTCATCATTTAAACTTTAGCGTTTTGGTGTTATGTAGTCTTTTGACTAACCCCTTTCTTTCTTTTGTGTTTTCCAGAGAATGCCAGCCCCGATCAGACTGCGGGAGCTGATCCGGACCATCCGGACAGCCCGGACCCAGGCAGAGGAGCGTGAGATGATCCAGAAAGAGTGTGCAGCTATCCGCTCGTCCTTCAGAGAGGAAGACAATACATACCGCTGCAGAAATGTGGCAAAGCTTCTTTATATGCACATGTTGGGCTATCCGGCACATTTTGGACAGGTAAATTAGGTGATGATAGGAAGACAGAATGTATTGAAGGTGTTGTTTTCCAATGATGTCATAGTATCACACAAATATCTGAGTAACAATGTCTTGTTTTTAGCTGGAGTGTCTGAAGCTGATTGCGTCCCAGAAGTTCACTGATAAACGAATAGGTTATTTGGGAGCTATGCTGCTGTTGGACGAGAGGCAGGATGTCCACCTACTAATGACAAATTGCATTAAGAAGTAAGTGGTGGCAAGACTTGCTGTTTGAAGAAAGATTAAAGCTGAGACATGAAACTTTTTGCTTCTCCATTATCAAATCCTTTGTCATCATGACACGTCTAAATATGCCACTGTGTATTATAGCATTCAAAGTTCTTCATTGTATTTATATTTTTGTGTTTCGATCGCTTATCTGACTCCTTTCTCCTGCGCCAGTGATTTGAATCACAGCACACAATATGTCCAGGGTCTGGCCTTGTGCACTTTAGGCTGCATGGGTTCTTCAGAAATGTGTCGTGACCTGGCAGGGGAGGTAGAGAAGCTGCTCAAAACATCCAACTCTTACTTGAGGAAAAAGGTAAGCTTCACTGTTTGTTGTATGTTTATATAAATACCTGAAGAATGTTAAATCCATTGCACTTTCTGAGATGAAATGAAGGTGTGTGCTCTGTGGTGTTCTGAGTCAATTTTCAGAAATGAAAATTTGTGTTAGATGTTAAACAGTGTCATATTTAAATATTTGTCGACAGGCAGCTTTGTGTGCAGTTCATGTCATCAGGAAGGTGCCAGAACTCATGGAAATGTTCCTTCCAGCCACAAAAAACCTGCTGGGCGAGAAGAACCACGGTACGTGTAAACGGTTTGTCAGGATGCTGTCGCTGGTTCATGAGGGAGTGTTATTGTTCTCCACAAAGACAGACTTCCCCCTATTTTTTGCTACTCATAGTGCTCTTCTCAGAACAGCTGGGCAGCTGATGTCCTTTTATGTAGTGTCCTTTCTAGAGGAGAATGGAATTAATGAGCCTGTCATAAACTCTGAACCTGGTTTGCCCCCTCCACATATGGGGGATATGCCAAAGGAAAAGATTTTCTGTCGCTGCTGAAATAACCTGATCTTCTTTGACACTGTGTGCCAATGCAGTAGTGATTGTTTTACATAGGACAGAAGATTGTTATTGTCTGTCTTTTAAAGGACACCGTGTATAATTGGAGCATGATGTGACATGGCCATGAGATGCACAAATAGGAATAGTCAGAAACTGCTATTGTGAAATTTCAGATGTGAACTTGTAACTATACATAATTGTAGTAATTGGACCACAGATCCTAATCCTACTATGTATTTTCACTTGCAAACACCAACATAATTAATGTTTACAAGTTCTCTTGTGACTTCTGTTATTGGTTTCACCACCTTTCATAATAGGACGTATTTATAGCTGTGTGGCATCAGAGCTCACCCACAAATGCTTTCCACTGCTGACCCTCGGTGTGTTGAGACTTGTTCCATTGAGATCAGGTCACTGGGAAATGTTTAGCCCCAAATCATATTCATGGTGCTGTCATCTGATGTCCACGACAGTTAATCATACGTACTCTATTGTGGCATGTTTTTTGACGTCTGACTTCTGTGTGACTGATCAGCCTTGGTAGTGGCACATGGAAATTTTGCATAATTGTGAAGATATGTAAAACAAAGACTGGGTGGTGTGGTTGACAAAACAGAGGACTTACAAAAACAAGGCAAACAAAGAAAAGCTGCGTTGTTCAGCAAATACAGTGAATCCTGATCAACTTGTGGTTGCCCATAACAAAATATAAATCAAATGCATTGGCAAATGTGTAAAAAGGAACATTACTGCGAGATTGTTCTATAATTGAAAGGGGAAAGTGTTTACCTTTTAAAGGTCATTGTAGGGAACAACTTCTTTATGATAACATATATAGTATACTGTGCTGCGCAAGCCTACCATTACTCACTGTATTTCTGAATGCTGACATTTTCATTCAAACCAAATAACCTTTATTTTTCTGTTTCCCCAGGTGTTCTCCACACATCAGTTGTCCTCCTCACTGAGATGTGTGAAAGAAGTCCTGACATGCTGGCCCACTTCAGAAAGGTACAAGCAGAATCTCTTACTTAAAGTAGTTTAAAGTAATTACTTATACATTTGTCTTAAGCTCACGTCACATTTCATTCTCCGTTTGCGCACACATTTTCGGTTAGAGTTCGGTTTTGGTTAGAGTTAAGCTAGACAAACATGTTGAACTGTTTGAGGTTTGGATTGCTCTACAGGTTTCCGCTACATTCAGTATTTGTTCTTAGTCTTTGATCTCCTACCACTGTCTTTTCCTCTTGTATTTCAACTGCTACTGTACCTCTCCTTCTCTAGGTGAAACCAAATTATGCCAGAAGCACCACTCCTCATGCTCATGATCTGAACATTATTTTAAACTCTCTGAAAGTGAATGATTTCCAATTTCCCCTCCCTAACATCTACCTCATATTTTTTCTGTCATTTGTCTTTGTTACAATTCCTGCATTGTGTTAGAATGAGAAGGTAAGAGTACATTCTGATCTCATAGCTGGTGCATGCTGTAAATAGTAATCACTCCTCACAGTCACCTCAAACGTAACCTGATTTGTGTTGAGTAATGTCATGTTGTGTTTTAATTTAGAATTTTAATTTCTTTAACTTGTACAGTGATCATTACTCTGTCAGTGTTTTAAATATTTAAAAAAAAAAAAAAAAAAAAAAAAAAACAACTGGTCCATTCGTCAGACACATTTCTCACTATTGTTTTGAATGTCATTATTTGCCTAAAATGCAACTCATTAGATCACTGTCTATTTGAAAGGGTGGGTGTTTTCACATGGTTGCCTCAGGTGTTGTCACCTAGAACAGATGATCTTCACTTTATCTGTGAGACTGCAAGAGGGAAGCTTATTATTTCACTGCCGGTCTTAGGCTTATATAGTTGTGGAGAGGTTCTGAGGAAGAGTTTGGCAGAAGTGCTACTGTGGTGTCATTCTTCAGATGTTTATATTTCTTTTAAAATTCCACTCTGGCATTTGGGGTTGATCGTTTGTCATCACAATAGTGAAGATTTATTCCCATGTTATCTCCGTGCTTCCTGTAAAGTGATCTGGTTTGGTATAAAGGGGAGTAATCCAGGGAGCATTCTGAAAAAGAAAAAAAGGCCTTCGAAAAAAAACTCCAAACCTTTTTATTTACATGCAACAAGTTGTTGGTGAGTCACAGTTAAGCTCATCCACCAATCGGGCTAGCATGTTCCCTTCTGCTAGTCTTCTTTTTTTATTATTTACACCTAACACTGTTCACGGTGCAACGTGTTGAAAAAAATACACAGTCATCTCATTTAATGCTTGATAAGATGGCAAACTAGTTCCCTAAATGTTGGAGTATTCCTTAAAGGCTATATTTTGAGGACCTATTTTAGAAGCCCAGGAGAGGAAATATCGATTGTAATGAGATATTATCCTGTGGTAATCTGATACATGTTTGTATTTTTTGCTGCCATATAATTAAACCCTAGTCTTACATGTAGCCATGTTGGGAAATGACAGTGTACATCACAAAGTCAAATGTTCTAACCCAATTTGTTTACAATCAGGGTTTTGATTTAATAACCTCAAAAAATGTATGATTCTGTCACACATTTTTGTTTTAATCATATTACCCTCCTTCAAACAAGAATCTCAGTACCTTGAATTTGGCTGGATGCCACCATGAAAGAGAAACTGTAAACTTTAAATGTTAATGAAGAACATTGTTATATAAATGCTGATAAGGAGAAGTAGATCATTTAATAGATCCACACTAAATATTGTGACACCTCCTCTTTTCTCCTCTGTTGTTGGTCTTTATAGCTGGTTCCACAGTTGGTGAGAATCCTGAAGAACCTAATAATGTCTGGGTACTCTCCTGAGCATGATGTGTCGGGCATAAGTGACCCTTTCCTGCAGGTACATTTTCCTTTTTCTTGAATTCAGTAATCTCCATTTTATGTGCATCCCACCAACAAGAAAGCATAACCGGAGCTTGTGAGGTGTATGCAGCTTAATGAGTTTGTTGTTTCATTAGGACAGAAATGTAAAATAAAAATGCAGTATTTAAACCTTTTTTTATTAAGAACTTTTGTTAGTGTTGATCATTTGTTATTAAACAGGGAGTTAAGTCAGATTCACCAAAAGTTTAATCATGTAAAAGCACGCCTACAGTAAAAGTAGGTCAAGTTATTCCAGTGTAAAATCAAAGTAAAATTACCAAGTTACCCGTGGCCAACAATAAATGATCTTACATTAAACTGACAGGAATGTTGTTTCCACTCCTTAGGTGCGGATATTGAGACTACTGCGGATTTTAGGCAAGAGCGATGATGACTCCAGTGAAGCAATGAATGACATTCTTGCACAGGTAAGACTGTACAAATATTTCATTACTTAGACTCAAAAGTCCATGGATTAAGTATTATTCTGACAAATTCATTGCTTATATTCTTGCAGGTTGCAACAAACACAGAGACAAGTAAAAATGTAGGCAATGCAATTCTGTACGAGACCGTACTGACTATAATGGACATCAAGTCTGAAAGTGGACTGAGGGTGAGTTGATTTAATTTAAAGGGAACTTGATAGCAACATTTTTATCCTGTCTAAATACCTTTTGTTTTTTACAGGTCTTGGCCATTAACATACTAGGTCGCTTCCTTCTTAACAATGACAAAAATATAAGGTAAATAATTCAATGTACTTGATCTTGAAGGCTAAGAAGAATCCTAAAATCCATTATGTAATAATTAACCCTAACGCTGGTGACATCTCTTACTTAAACTCTGTAGCTCTTATTATGTGAGAATATGAATACTCTCAAACTCTGCTATTCCAGATACGTGGCACTGACATCTCTACTAAAAACGGTACAAACAGACCACAACGCAGTGCAGAGGCATCGGAGCACCATCGTGGATTGCTTAAAAGACCTGGATGTATCCATCAAGAGGTGATTCACATTGCTCTACTACAACTACAATTTTACCCATTATTTAGCCATGTTGTTTCTCACCTTGGTCTTATTATTATTATTATTATTATTTTTTTCCCCATTGATGTGTAGACGTGCAATGGAGCTGAGCTTTGCCCTGGTGAATGGCAACAACATTAGAGGCATGATGAAGGAGCTGCTCTACTTCCTGGACTCCTGTGACCCGGAATTCAAAGCAGACTGTGCATCAGGAGTCTTTCTAGCTGCAGAGAAGTACGTCACCCCCACACACTACTTTGTAGTCATTTCAAAACACAATGTTTCTGCCCATGTCATGCTCAAAGCTGTGAAAATTTCAGATTTTAATTGTGTGTTTTGTACTAGCACGGAAGTTCATAGGAGTTTTTTTTTTTTTAAAGCCATTGTATTTGTGTGAATTGGATGCATTTAAACTTAATCTCTCTGTTGAGAGGTAATGAAATTGGCATGTTATTACAGAATACAATCAAGACAAGACTCATATCCATCAAGCTAAATGTTTGTTCGTACCACAGAGATGTTAAGCACTGAAATGCTGTATGATGATAAAATGAGTGATCCATCGTCTGACAGACTATGTTGATGCCATTTATTTTCTGACAGCATTTGTTTCATGGCTGTATAGATTTAATAGAACATAACATTTACGTCTTAGCTCTTTTTCTGGGACTAATCCATGTATGCTTTGTGTTCCAGATATGCTCCTTCGAAAAGATGGCACATAGACACCATTATGAGAGTCCTGACAACAGTATGTACATTACAAAAAACATATCTACAAATAAATATTTAAGGTTACTCTTCATCCCTCATTGACGTCTCTGTTCTTCCTTATAGGCAGGGAGCTATGTGCGAGACGATTCTGTTCCCAACCTCATCCAGCTCATCACCAACAGTGTGGAGATGCATGCCTATACCGTTCAGAGACTTTACAAAGCGCTGCTGGAGGACATCTCACAGGTCAGAGCAGTTCTGGTTTGGGTCATTACTAGATGCAGGACATATTTGTCTTTGAAGCTTGCAGTTACAGACTGTGCATTTCAAACTAGCTTAAAGGAGCATGAGAGACTGACTTGTATTTGTCTGTGTTCTGTAGCAACCTCTAGTGCAGGTAGCGTCTTGGTGCATAGGAGAGTACGGGGACCTGCTAGTGTCAGGGCAGTGCGAGGAGGAGGAGCCTATTCAGGTACACCAGCCACACACAAATTTAAGATCACACAAACCTAAGATAAACCCTGGGTCAGCAGTTAATTGAGCTGTTCTGTTATTTCTTTTGAATTAAGGTGACTGAGGATGAAGTTCTGGATGTGTTGGAAGGCCTTCTAGTGTCCAACCTGTCTACACCTGTGACTCGGGGTTATTCCCTTACTGCCATCATGAAGCTGTCTACTCGCTTCACCAGTGTAAAGTAAGTCATGTCCTTTTGCACCTGCCCTGTTGCCTCTCTGGTATTCCCTTTACATTTTTTTAACAGCGTTTTTTGATAAAAGATGAAAAACATTGATTTGATATTGTTGTTATTCAATATGACAGTGACACAGAGTTTTGTCCATGTGACTTTTTTGTCACCGTAACAAGATGGCGCTTCAGTCGGGTTGCAGGTTTATTTCCGAGCAGCCTTTTCTTTGAGACTGGGGTGTTTTAATGACAACAGCTCTGCAAATGAGATGCTCCTGAGGTTGATGAGAAATTAGTTTTGTCAGATCACTTTAAAGTAGATCCAGAGCATGAGCATAACAACTGTCAGAAGGCATCCATTAATTAGTGTTTGTAGTTTGGTATTTGGTAAGTAGTACTGTATGCCTGTTATTAATATTATGCTTTTAAAAGGTTATAAACAATAACAATGCCTTTTTTAAGTCACTTGTGACCCATGACATGTAATGCTACACAAATATCTGGTTGCCAGTATGGTAAAGTACATGATCTATAACCAGTGCCACCTTTCCTCTTTGCTAACTTGTAACATTTAAACATTTTTTGTTACAGCCGAATCAAGAAGGTGGTTTCCATATATGGCAGTAGCATTGATGTGGAACTTCAGCAGAGAGCTGTCGAGTACAATGCCCTTTTCAAGAAATACGACCACATGAGGTAAAAGTGCTTCATTTTCAGCCATCACATCTGCCACATTGTACCAGTCAGTAAATTTAGAAGAAAAAAAAAGCTGTGAGTTTGGCCCATCATTTGTCCTTTCATGTTTTTTGACAATAGGCCAGCTCTCCTAGAGCGAATGCCCATTATGGAGAAAACTGCTACTAATGGCCCCACAGAGATTGTACAGACAAATGGGGAGACAGAGCCCTCTGTTGTGGAACCAAAACATCCACCACTTGTCACCCAGCCAACCAACCAGGTGAGGGCAGCTAAACTCGCTCTATTATCGAGAATATACAAATCCTGAATGACCTAACTCCCTATTTTGCATTGTAAGATGGTGTTGTGTTGGTCAGTAATTGATAATAAACCTTTTTTATTCTATAGTATTATTGTAAATGGATATATGTATACATATGTGCATGTACAGCATTGCAAGTGTTTTATAATCTTTACGTTTTGTCTTCTTTCCCAAGGCTAATGATTTGTTAGACTTGCTGGGTGGTAATGATGTGCCGGTAATCCAGACCACAATGCCCACCAAGCCTGCCTCAGCTGGTGGAGAGCTGCTTGATTTGCTGGGTGACCTCTCGCTAAGTGGTAGGATGCTCTGTTTCTTCTCTTATGCCTTATAGAACATAACAAGGACATGGCATTAACCTTGATTTTTGTTGTGAATGGGATTCCCAACCCTTGACTTTTCCTGCTTGATCTTAGTATGAAAAGTGAATATGTCTTCCTATAGGTTTATTTTAACGTCATAGTGTGGATATTGGTAGTGACCTTTTGGCCTCTAGACCAGAAGTTATAATCGTCAATTATTGTTCAAAATGTGGTTCAGAATTTGTGACAACTAACAACTGTTGGTAACCGATTTTAGCGATGCTCCAGCGTCTCATTGTAAATGACTCTCTGTTATGATATGAGACACGTGGAAAAGGTGACTCATATATATTATGTGTCAATGTCGCCTCAAACCCTGGTGTGTTGCTCTCCCCTTCCCAGGCGGTCCAGCCCCTGCTCCTGCTCCCTCAGTGCCCACTTCCCAACCTCCTTTCCTCTTGGATGGCCTCTCCTCACAGCCCCTGTTTAATGACATTGCAGCTGCAGGTGAGTCTGTTGTTCCCTTTGACCATCCATCTACTGCCAAATACAGAGTAGTTGAGTTTTTGTTTTCTGGGATTAGCATGACCCATCTAGTGAAATGTTACTGGTCATATCTGTAAATCTATTGACCATCTACTCCCTCTGAAATCTCTGTATAGGTATTCCTCCTATGACGGCATACAACAAGAATGGTCTGAAGATAGACTTTACATTTGAGAGAGCTAATCCCAACCCAAACATCGCTGTCATCACCATCCATGCATCCAACACGACGGAGGCTGACATGACCGACTTTGTTTTTCAGGCTGCAGTACCAAAGGTAAGCAGGTTTGACACTAATATTGCATGGCTTAAATATAAAACGTTCCTCCGTGTAGCAGTCTTCATTTTAATGTAGCTTCACAGTGAAGCTACTGAATAGCCTACAGTCTTCCAGTGGTTTTACGTGGCTGACTCAGTAAGTGCTAACAATGTGTACTACAAAAAACTATGAATATAGTAAATGCAGGATCTTTAACACGATAACACTGCTCACACTGCCCTGACTTTTTGTGGAAAAAAGTTATTTGCTGGGAAATAGACAGTTTTAATGTATTGATGTTCATGCTCTTGTAAGTATATATTTTCTTTCCAAGAACATGATGTGTCTAGTGTCAACACTATCTGAGATCAGACTCTGTTGGTTGACAGACCTGTTTGATGTTTTTAAGGAACTTTCGGTGTCAGTGGAATACCAAATCAACTCCAAGTATTTGGCTGCATTTTGCAAAGCGATTTATGTCAACAGGAAATGATTGTTTTTAGAAGCTGAAGAAGGGAGCCTTATGTCAACCATACTGCTCGTGACGCCATCCCAGTCTCCATTTTGCAAGACAAAAAGATAAAATCCATAAATAAGTGGAACCTCATACAGAGGTTCAGGCAATTTAAACGCCGTTTGAGTGACTTTTACTTGCCCACATTACCTAGTTTACAGTCAGCTTATCTAATGGATAAATTGTGTGTCATTAAGTCATTTGAACTGAACATCAGTTGTGATCAGTGCCTGATCAAAGCGAGCATCCTCAGTTTAAACTGTTGCAATGGCCTCATTTCTCCATGGATATCATTAAATTTTCATCTAACAGTGTGTCCTCTATCTGTTTCTCAGACATTCCAGCTGCAGCTCCTCTCCCCTAGTAGTAATGTTGTCCCAGCACTCAACCAGGGGACTGTCACACAGGTCATCAGAGTTCTAAACCCACAGAAGGTGAGTTTATCCACAAACCTATGTGGTCACTTTTGCTAATTATTTGCACACCTGGCACGTGTCATTTGTGATCTGTAAGAATTTTCTCTTTAATAAACGCAATCATCCTCACAAAATTTCAGCAACAGCTACGAATGAGGATCAAGCTGACGTACACCCACAAAGGCTCGGCTGTGCAAGACCTGGCTGAGGTTAATAACTTCCCCCCTCAGTCCTGGCAGTGATGAGCTGCTCCCGTTGCTCTTAAAAGCCCCACCAAGGGAACTATGAAAACGATTTTCCTTTCACCTCCCACCTTTCTTCCAACGGATCCCCCTGTGACATCACTGCAGACCGCTGCCCTCGAGTTGCATGGGAAGCAGCAGAGCATTGAACACAGGAGAAAAATACAGATGTTACGAAGACCCTATTGACTATCGACATCACGAGAATAATTGGGAAAAACATATCAATCAATGAACTTTCTCCTCTTTTTTTTTTCTTAATTGGTTTCCACAGTCTATTAATGCTTAGTACAACGCACCCTCTGCTCAGCACCATTCCCATCCACTAAAGCACATATGCACACCATCCACTGTGGTACACCTTACCTCTCAGGTCTCTGTAGAGAACAAGTGTGTTCCACTATGAGCACTTCAGTAACCAGTTTTATTTTAAAATGCAGTTGAAACACTTTGCTCCTTTGATATTTATGATTGGCTTCAGATTTTTATATGAACCTTCAGTCCCACGATGGCAGCAGAAAAACCTCTGAAATATCTGTTTAGTGCAGTTATAAATCACCTTGTTTTTGACCCTCCACTTCATGAGTGATATAACTTGTCAGAGTTGTATTCATTTTGAATTACATTAATTTGCTTAAAGCATGTTTGAGCATCGTCTAGATCACAATCACTCGGAAGGGGATTTTCTGATTCCAGTAGTAGGCCTCTTTTATCCTATGTTTCTATAGGACGGCGTCTACATTTGATTTGTCACTATGATTGGAATGGGAACAGCCCTCTTTGATCACCTGTGGTTAGTTGAAGAAAACATCCTCAGATTAACCCAGAGCTTTCATCTCATCTGTAGTAAAGTGACAGTTTTTAGATCTGTGTGATAAACGGTTAATTGTTCTGCATAGTTTGAGGACGTTCATTCGTTCCGATGGATATACAATAAATCCAGGCCTGAACATTATCTGAAAACAAATTGATTGCGTTTGTGTTTGAAATCTGTGTTTGAAATCTTTCTGCATCTGTGTCCTCAGTCTGGCTTGCAATTTAGTTACATTTCAGATTTGTTTAACTTGGTTGAACGTGGTCATCATATGCACATACATGTAAATTAAGCTTGTTATGAATGTAGTTACATGCACTGAATGCTTTCCCTCCCCCTCCTTAAGTCTTCTTTTTCATGTCTTCTTTGACGGTGACACTCATTACTATTGCCACTATTTTTGTGACAGTATGTTTTATTTCTGCAGTAATTTGACTTAATTTATGCCTGATATCAAAGTGATGTGCCTTTCTGACTTAGCTAGATAAAAGCCCCTGAAGCATTGGGTTCATATGAGCGCTGTTTGTAAGTCTGCTTGTGTGATGATGTTGTTTTCAATCTGAGGGAAGTGGTCCTGATGGATTAGAGTTGGTATATCACTTAATTTTATTAGAATTTAGAATTTCCTCACTTATTTGTCTAATAAGTTAATTATCAGTCACCCACTAATACTGGCCCACGTGGATATCCACAGAAATGTCTTGTTGTCTTGACAAAAGTATAAATTATTGCTACATGTTGTTGATTGTTTCTTTACAGTGTGGCAGATTTTTAAATAAATTCCTGCAAGTCTTGCAAACAAAGGAAATCTCTAAAGATAACGGCAGCTAAAAGATGTAAACATTTCATAAGCTGGCATGAAGGTTTCAGGAGAAAAGTAGGAATGGCGTTTAAATATCACTAAGGACTCCCTCCCCCAACACACACGCACACACACCAACAAACACTGAAATGTCAGTTTGGATCACTTGGTGAGGTACTGGAACAGGTTGTTCTGTGGTGACTGTTTGATGATTTGACTCTTTGATTTCTTTGCTCTCGTCTTCTCCGAATCAGAATTCTGACCATGCTGTCGGGGACGGTTACCTTAATACCTCACAATGTTCTCTTTCTTTTTTCTGTTAACCTTCAGTGGCAGTAGACAGCTTTGTTTAGTCATGAATTGCAATCAAGGGGAGCATCTGCATGAGAGAAACTAACAGTAGTTTGTATCTTACTTAACCTGCGATGCTGTGTTGACGTCCTCGGATGTTCAGTCGGGCTGTATAATTCTTTTCACTATGCTTCACTATCTTCTAACTTCTGTGACCAAATCAGAGAGACTATTAGCTTTGGAAATATTTTTGAGCTATGATATGTGTATATGGAGAAAATTATTTCGGTTTAACTTTTTTTTTTCTTCTTCTGTTGTTGACAAATGCTATATTGGCTTTTTTTTCTGTACATATTGAGGGCTTTTACAATTTTGTCTCTTGTACTATCTTTCATCCTTTTTTTAGATGCCATTTTCTAAAAAATTCCAATTATTCACAATGTATATTGTCTAAATAGATCTAGTCAACATCAGTCTATTGAGACTTCCCTGTATCATCACTCATTCATTGTAAAAGATATATGATCTGCTGCCTGTACATTGTAAATAGTTGTAAAACAAACGAACGCTGATCAGATTAAATAAAACCCACATGAAGACTTAAAAGAATAGCTAGAAAGTATAATTGTATGCATATATGTAAAAAAAGAAAAAAAAATAGAAGAAAAAAGATGCAATTGATCTGGATTTAATTTACTATTTGTCCTTCATGATCAGATGTGTCATCTTCTTTTACAAAGATAGTTGGCTGGTCAGCAGGTTACTTGGTGGGGCTCTTTGGGATGTTGAAATAAGGGTTGAGTCTGTCTTAACAGATGTTGTCTGAATGACGTACTGTACTACTGAGAAACTGAAGCACAGTGCTGCGCAGCGGCAGAAGTGGCACCTCGCTTCATCTGCTTCCCCTCAGTCGCCTCATGTATGCCCTCCTTTGAAGAGGAGGAGCAGCTTTCTTTGCTGAGAAGCAACTCTTCCTTCTGGCCTTACGTGCACTCTTGTCAATTCACATCTATTAAACTCTCTTCAACCTACAAACTGCATCAGGAAATGATGCCCCCTGTGATTTCTGATTTCGGTGTGTTCGCTCTCTTGTAGTTGCCTGGTTACCTTTTCGTCTGCCATGTTGCACCTTCCTAAAAGCATCATTTCAAGCAAGCAAGCAAGGCCACGAATAGTATGGTTTTTTTAGAACTCATTGTAAATCTTTTTTTTTTTTCCACATTGTGATTTAAATAGGTTTTTAGTAGGTAATGGGTGTGTTAAAGGATTTCAAACATGTATGACCCTGGGTCTGAACAATATGGTGCATTCTTTTGGTTTCCTTTCTTTCTTTTAGTTGCTTATCGCCGAAGTTATTTGTGTCTGCATGGCACGACATTCACTTAATCTTTGCACTCTCCGAAACAAAAGGTGATGCTGTAACACATCACGTGAAATTGATCTGAGCCTACGCTATTTTATTGATTCAAACTTGACGTGGCTGCAAATCAGGGCAGGATACGACGGTGAAAGGCAGTGGACTTTGTAATCCAGCTCTGGTTAACCAACACCTCAACAAACCTGGGGAAAGTTTGTGCTACACGCTAACAACCACAAGGGGGAGCTGTGCAAACTGGAAGTCTGACTGGGATGAGGAAAGGAAGTTTCATTCATCTATTCCTGAATGTTTTTTTGTTTGTGTTGTATGTATTATCTTATTCAACCAGTATGTACCCTTATTAATCACAACAGATCATTTTGTTCGATGATCAAGTAATTCATGCAGTTTAAAATGTACAAATGGAAAATGAACCCAACGTGAGCGCTCTGGACACTGTAACTTAAAACAAGAAAAGAAATGGAAAGCTATACCTATCAGCGGTGTGCTCAGTGATGTGTGTGTGTGAGTGTGTGTGTGAGTATATCAGAGAAAGACAGAAGCGTGATGGTGTGCAACATGTCTTTTAATCAACATAGGACAGGATTATTTGGTTTTGGCTGCAATTTCAGCTTTCATCTTCTGATCTGCATGTGAAAACCAGTGTAAATAATGCCATTTCTACTCTTGACCTGAGACTGGGTTTCTTTGTTTTTCTGAAACGCAAGAAAAGTTCAAATTGTAAAATCTGTCGCGCCATAATCCTGGGTCAGTTCTAACTTGTAACATTAGAGGGTGTTCAGGTAGTACTTACAATGCTGTTTTTAAGAGGGTCTTGAAAGTGCACATCTGTCATTTGAATTAATTGGAGAATTGATTTTTGTTTTAGTTTTGAATCCTGTGTGTAAAGGGCTTGGAGGAGCGTCTGAGTTACCACCACGTTCACTGTTGAATCAAAAATGAATGCATCGACTGTACTTTGAGAACAAAATCTGTAACCTGTACCCCCCCACCCACCCTCCCCTCAAAGACCTTCCCCGACTGACAGCAAAATTGTATCTGATTTGTTGGGGGAAGGTGAAGTCATGAGTTTCACTGTCCAGTTTGACGCGTTGAACTGTATGCCAGCTTCAAGGCTTCAAGGTGAGTGTGAATGTCGGACTGAAAATATGAAGTGATGATTAAAGACGAGAGGTTGTAAACTATTAAATGGGATATTTTCAATTTATGCTGTGTATTCTTGTCTTTGGGTTGGAGAAAATGATCAAGCGAATAAAAAGTCAAAAATCTAGTTGAACTATGGTAGTTTGTTTTCTTGGTTGGGTTGGGGGCTATACATAAATGTTCCATTTATCACCTTTATTATCAAATGGATGACAAGCATTGTTCAGTGTCCATATTGGATTCAGTTTCTACATTTATGGCATTGCCACATATAGAGATTTGATCAGAATAAAACTTTTATTCGTATTATCCACACTTAACCTTATTTTTTAATTTTTATTTATTTTTCTAATGGTGTCAGTAAACAAGGGAATTCAGTCGAACAAGTTAAATGAACATTGGTGCCTTTTAATCAGCTTCCCCACCTGTAGTTTAAGATTAAACTACAGGTTATGGCTATGGCTTCAAGATAATGTGTTTTTAAGAAGTATGGGAAATTGATGATTACTGAGGAAAAGTGGTGCTCTGCAGAACTGAGCTTTCAAGATAAAGTGTCAGAGTAGGCTTTGAAAAGCACAAGTGTGAAATAATAAATAAATTATGATTAAAAAACTTGCCTAACTGCTTTGGTGCCTGGGTCCTAACATTGTCTGTGGTGTCCACAGTCACCACTGAACACTTGAAAACACTTGTGGATTCTCCTACAAGTTTTATAAAAGCTGTTAAAAAGGCCTTACTGCACGATAGGATTTCAGAATTAATGTTAAATCAAAGCGACCTCTTTTGGCAATTCTGCTATACGCCGGGCATAACATTATGACCACCTTCCTAATATTGTGTAGGTCTCCACTGGGGACTGATCCCACAGATACTTGATTGGTTTGGGATCTAGTGAATTTGGAGGCCAGGTCAACACCTTGTGTTGTTCTTCATGTTTTTTGCTGCATCCTGCTGGGGATGGCTGCTGCCATCAAGGAGTGTCATTGCTATGGGGTGGGGGTGCCTGGTCTGGTCTAGGTGGGTGGTACATGTCTAAGTAACATCCACATGAATGCCAGGTCCAAAAGTTAAGATGGTCAATGTCATTCACTTCTCCTGACAGTGGTTTTAATGTTGTGGCTGATCAGTGTATATATCTTAAGCTCAGGGGCGTTCAGGGCTCCTGGACAAAAATGAGTTGTGGATTTAGCTTTGGCAGAGCAAAGCTAACTACACTGTCAAAGATTAACCAGAAATATTTCATACACAAATTCATTTTTTTCAATCTGTTTGGTTAAATCCATGAGAGCCGAAGACAGTGCCGACGATGAGAAACCCAGATTATCTTTGGTTAAACTCACAGACTGTTTAAAGATATATAAAGTGTTTGGTTAAACTCGCCCCATCATTATCACAGTGATGCCTCTCCCCTCGGAAAGGCCCATCGGCTCTTGAATAATAAATAGCCTGAACACGCCCACCTAATGTTTATTGATCAGCTCTCCGGCAGGCCTGTCTGACAGCAGTCAGATTAGTCGGGATATGGCGTCGCTGCACCGACACAGGATGAATTTTCACCGCTCCGTGGGAATTTACGAGTCGCGCACCGGGACGGCGCTCTGTTTTTGTCTCTCTTTCTAGGGGATCATACATGGCGATGGAGGACGAGGATAACAACGCGGCGGTCGTTGCGACTAACATCCAAGCGGGTACCAAGAAGGGAGGTGATGTCGGAGGTAACGGGGCTTGCATAGACAGGCAGCCGGACACGGTGGTCCACCAGGCGGGGCTGAATCCGACTGCAGGTCGCGGCAGCCGCAGTGGTCCCGGAGCTCACGCTGCAACGGGGATCCGAGTGCTAAAGGCAGGTCATAAGAGAGGGGTTTCTGTTCCTGCGATGCAGTGGGTGATTCAAACAGGACACGACACATATCTGTGTTGCGTTTGTAGGTTTGCTTACACTGCAGTGGGTGATTGAAACAGGGCAAAGTGCATGAATTAAAAGGCATCCTGGCAGCATTATGTAATGCCTGGAAGTGATTGATATTCTCTAATTGATGACTGATTAGTGCATGATCACCCTTCAGTGAGGACTGTGCCCACTAGTAGCCACAGACCACACATATATTGTAGTAAAGGAAGGCCCACTGCTGAACAATATTATTTTAGGGCAAGACTCATGATGTGTAATGACATGTAAGTCCCCAGCTATCTCAGGGACACAGAGAGAGAGAGAGAGAGAGAAAATCTCAGCTGTGGAATCTAAGTCTGTGTGCCTCACTGGGCTCTACATTTTAAAGAAGAGGCTGTATTCCCTAATATGCAGTAAAATATGTTTAATATGCAAGTATTAAACATATTTTATGATTTGTCTTAGGATTCCATTCAGTGTTACTGCTAAAATATGTTGTGAGACTGTTGACGTAGTGTTAAAGCTTATTTCTGTCAGTACTTTTCCGTCTTAACATGACCAGCCGGCAAAGATTTGCACACAGATCACATTCCGACGTCCGTCAGTCATTGACAAATATGTGAATTTATTCATCCAGAGTTGACATGTCGTGTCTTTATATATTTGTACTTCCTCCTGAGTCAGCAGGGCCTGCTACACATTCACACAGTGACACACACCCATACCTGGGAGCTGCCCACTACATCTGTAGTCGACCACTGAGTGACTGAACAGCAGCGGCTTAGTCTTAGTCCATTCACACGCTGACAGTAGCTGACAAGGGAAAGGGTAGATAGTTCCTTTCTCTGTGACCAAGCATTTTTTTTTCTTCCAACAGGTGTGGGTTTTAAACTCGCCTCTCTCCCTCACTGCTTTAAATTCTGGATCAATGCTGTAAATGTATAAAAATGTAGCTTCCTGTTGGAAATTGAAACTGCAGCTCATAGTGAAAGGATGTGTCACGTAAATAATTCCTTTAAGTAGGAGAAAATAACTTTGATTCGTAATTTTTCATTAAATCATTATTCAAGTAACAATTCCTAATATTAATTTGTCAAAGCTGCTGTGGTTTTGGCAGGCTGTGATCAAGATTTGTTTTTAAACTAACCAAAACTGTGTGTGACAGTTGCTACTCTTAACTGCACGGCTCATTGAATATCACGGAAGCAAGTCACCAACCTGGATGCTGTCCAGACGCGTGCTCTCATATACAGTCAGTGAATATTCTGGGTAGACGTGGGGTCGAGATGGATCCTGGACAAACTTTACGAGCAGCTGGTGTCGCTGACACGTTATCATTTTGGCGTAACGTTACTCCTGATAAATGTCGGTTTTAGATAGTCCAGCGCTGCATCATTTTTCAGGAAAACATTAGGCTATCCCACATCCGGCTAACATCATCACAAGTGATTAGGGAGAAGCACAGCCAGCAGCAATGCAGACCTATGGACAGTGCTGCTACAGAGAGAAAATGTAGAGTGAAGTCCAAATTTAAGTCTGATAACAAGCTTTAAACCACAAGTAATGAGGGTTATTGAGTTTATTCAGGTAACTACCAGCACAGATGTAGGGTTATTGTGAACACATGGCATACTGTGCATAGCAGGGTGGGCAGCACATTTTGAACCACCCTCTTTAGGCACCTCTTGGCTGTTATGTTGACACGTATCTGATTACAATCTGTGTGTTAAAGAGACTGTTTCTGTGTCAGCAGCGCAACATGAAGCGGAACGGGAGTCGAGGCTGCGTGACGAGAAAGACCAGATTTGGATCACGGGAGCGCGACTGGCTAAAGGGGGACACCCAGCGGGGCTGCGTGTGCCTGTATGGCGGGACGGTGGACCCCCAGCCACCTGCCTCCGGCCCGCAGGCCTCCTCCACTCCTCAGACAGACCTACAGCTGGTACTCTGCTCCACCAGCACCACTGTGGAGGAGCTGTGCGCTCAGAGGGACGGACAGGGACTCTACGTTCAGCTGCACGGAGACCTGGTCAGGTAAGAGCGCGCTATGACAAGTCATGACTGGTCTTTTTGTCCTCTGTATTTGAGCCACACTTTGGAATAATATATCCTTATTAAGTAAGATGCCCGCTCAGAGTCCAACTGCATGTGTTTGTTTGTAGGGTAGTGGTTTATTGGTCAAGGGCTATGAGAGGAGTTTCTTCATAAAAGTGTGGCTTAAATCTACTTCAGTTACTATGAAATGACAAACTCACGCCTCCAGTCCTTCAGCTGTGTCGTTTCAATCCATTCAGTGATGTATTCCTGCGCAGTCTGCAGCTCACAGCTGATTGAAACTCATGCATTGAAAGACTAAAAGCGAAAATGACGCAAAGCATGAAAAAGATGCTTCGGATCATTGTTGTGTGAGTATACTGCAAGTGAAACACGAGATGGTATGCAGCTGGTTTAGACAGTTCAAATGGAAGCATATCTCTAGCATCTCTCACAAAACACATCTGAAATGGGTGTAATGGCTTATAGTATCATCTAACTGAGGCAAATCAGAAGCATTTTGTTCTTGAATAAATGTCCATTTCTCTTTGCCATTTATATAATATATAAAAACTATATGTAAAAATTAAAATATACAATGAAAAGAGAATGTCACCTTGAAAAAGCTTGAATAAATTCGAAGACCACAGCCCTACCACCCCATCACAGACCTCATCTCCACAAGACATATGTAGACCCAAATAGCAAATGACCCCTTAATTATCTGTGAAAGGATAAAAAGCTGCTTCACTGATGCGTGGCCAGAAAGGAATCCATCCCTCATTTACTTTCTGTGGAAAATCTATTTGATAGGAGAGTTTAAAATCAGAGCTCAGCTATAGCTTATATCTCAGTGATTTATAGCCTGTTATTCTGTCTGAGTGCTTCTGTCCATTCAGGATTTTTTTGTGGGATATTGCCAAAAATCATTTCCATTTATTGTGTGGAAAGAATTAATTACTATGATGCCATGGGTACTTCAAGATGCATGACTGGAGGCTAAAGGTGTGAAACTAATTCTTTGACTGGAAGCTGTTGGCACTGGAGAGTAGTGCAGACTGGTAATGATTGAAAGGCTTTTGATAAGCCTGTGGAAGGGCTCTGTTGGTTCACTTTATATTTCAGCAGTAAAGCTCTTAAACTGCAGTCTGCCAGCGAGTATGACCAGGTGGATTTAAATTCAATATTAATGTCCTCAACTTTCAAAAACAGACTTTTGGCAGCTTGTGAGAACTTTGGTTTCTGTTTATTACTACAGAGAGACGGCACACTAAGGCGCGTCAGGGTAGCGTTAAATGCGTTACATTTCAAAACGTTAATGGGAAATACATGAACTAATACTCCATTTATGTTTAACCTCAAAGGTGCCTCTCCATGTTGTAAATCATATTCATAATCTCCTCTTACATAATCACGTAGTGTGTAATAATTTTTATTATTGCAATTGATCATAGATACAGGTACTGTAGAAAAGAGCTTCTGAAACACGCAAAGCTGTTGACAGCAGAAGGAAGAAGGGTTTGAAGTATGAAAATGACAGAATCGTTTTTTTTGTGATTGTATTTGAATAGTTTGTAGCAACGTGCCGCTTGTGGTGAGATTTGGCCTGGGTTCTTTCCTGCTTGTATTTTCAGTCGGACAAATCCCCTTTTAAGATATATTTACTGAGGCGGTAGAGTTGATGGAGGACATTCATCCTTTCATTCATCTGTTTTTTGAACCACTTATCCTGGTCAGTGTCACAGTGCCAGCAGGGTGAGCAAAGCCGTGCAGAGCTCTCTTTCCCAGCAACAGACTCTTCCTTGGGGGATCCCTAAGTGCTCCCAGGACGCATGGGATATATAATCCTTCCGACATGTTCTGGGTATGCCCGGCGTTTCCACCCAGTTTGTCATGCCCAGAACACTTCCAAAGGGAGGCTCCCAGACATATCAACTGGCTCTTCTCAGGGGAGTTAACAGCTTGATACCACGGGCCTCCTAAATCACTGAGCTCCTCATTCAGAAATGTAAACACGGGTGACCTTTGCAGCTCAGTCAGGTACAACCCAAATAAGTGATCCGGAAGCATTATCTTCTGACCTTAAGGGTGATAAGGAAAGGAGTTCTGCCTGGGAGAAAGGTATGCTGAAACTGATTGTGTGTTGTAAACCCTGGCTACAGAAAAAGCTGAAACACATTTCAGTCCTGGTTCATTTGGTGAGATCTGAAGTCACAGGTGGTTACAACAAACATAGTTTAATACTGCAACAATAAAAATTATCGTAATTTTGAATAAAGACGTCTGGCAGTAATTGTTGTTCTTTCATCAGTCGGTGAGCAGCTGTGATTTGATTTCATGTGCATACATCATGCATTTGCAAACAGTAAGGTGCAGAGAATGGACTTGGTTACCTTGTGAGGTGGGCAGCCGGCAGCTCTTTAGTGTGGCTGCTCCTTCTTGTTCCTTCACTCAATGCAAAATGTCAAAATGATCTACCAAGAAAACTTCTGCAACTGTTTTGTAGAAGAAGAATATGGAGTGTTACGCTTACTGAGAAACATATTGCATCCGCTTGTTCTTAAGCTGGAGCTGTAGCACGAGGAACTGTTTAGTTTGATTTAGCAGCAATCTCACATTCATATGCAATATCTGTTTAAAGAGATTACATTAGCATTTCTTTCACAGACAGACCGAGCTCAAAATAATATAGACCTATAAACATCACAATACTTTCATTAGAAGGGTCATAGGCTCAGTTAACATTGCGTTAACTAACTTGGCAATACATAACGACTTAACAGACATGATACTGGCTGGATATACAAAAGCACTGATGTATAGTCGTCTCTATACACTGATCAGCCACAACATTATGACCACTGACAGGAGAAGTTAATAACATTGACCATCTTGTGACAATTCAATGTTCTGCTGGGAAACTTATAGACCTGGTATTCATGTGGATGTTACTTAGACATTTACCACCCACCTAGACCAGACCAGGTACCCCCATCCCATAGCAATGGCTCTCCTTGACGGCAGCAGCCAGCCCCAGCAGGACGCAGGGGATGGCTGCTGTCAATGGATAACCTTTGTTACCATCTACTGGTGGTCTTTATGGTGTATTTGAAAGAACTGCAAACTGAAATTAAAATCCTTAAAATGGATGACTGTGTCTCACAACAGTCATCAGTAGTGATTAGCTGAGTGAGCTGTTTTGACAATTTCCAACTCATCAGTTTGAAAGTGAAAGTGTTATTTAGCTTTTGTTCTTGTGCTCACAAGACTTCCTTCATACAGGCGGAGAGGAAGCATCTACTGTATGTGAAAGGTTTCTTGTATCAGAACAGGGCCCCTCGGATGTCTTTAAAGTCACGACACGACTTCTCTAACCTTTCTTTGTACAGTTCAACAAATGCAGGGTATTGTGGTCTATAAATATGTATCTAGTTCAATTTGCTGATGAAACTTTGAATGGCTATGCTCTAATGGTATGAAAACATTTTGGAGGGTAGAGATTTCATTCCCATTATTATCTTCTTATTCCATCTCCAAAACTGTTGAAGGTGCAGATTCAGTACCAATTACATTTTTGGATTTTTCACAAGTGCACTCAGTTTTTGGTCTGGTCAAATTCCAGTTTGTTTCAAAACCATAAACGCTGCTATCCTGATTATGGTAATATTCTTGGCAGTAGTGGTACCAGCTTGGCCTGCTGCCCCATTGAAGATGGTTTATGCTTTAGTGGGTGGGTGGCTGTTGAGAGATGTTTTATTCCTTGCTGTACTTTGTCGAGTCTGATTGGTCAGATTCTCTTTTTTAACAGCAAGATGATATCTATTTGTGCATTGTCACTCCACCTCTCCCTTTCTCTGGCCCTGCAGGAGGCTCGACCCCTCTGAGCGTCCACTCCAGATGGTTTACGACTACCTGGTGTCTATGGGTTACGCAGACTCTGCACGAGTGCAGCAAGAAGCCGCCAACTCAGACCTGAGCTGTTTGATCCGTTTCTACAGTGGTGAGTACTCAACCATAGGGGGCCGTCCTCCCTTATTTTCACTACGCGCGATCTGGTATATACTTCGTGTTTTCATCTATAAAGGGATCCGAAAATTCAAAAATAGTTCTATTACATGTTTTTTTTAGCATGTGCTGCTGGGTAAAGCTCCGGTCAATTTCTCTTAGTATTGTGCCTCTCTGACGTTGTCTCTAGTGTCCAGCAGGGCCAAGGATACCATAAACACACACCCATCAAGGACTCATGATGGCTTACTGACCATCCTTCATCCTGCTTCATTGACTCCAGGACTGTAGTGACTAAGTGTACCTGTCAGTGTGATTAATGCAGCACCAGAATGGATGTGACTTTGGAGAAACCAGTGACAAATGCGTGTACCTGAGTGTATCTAAATACACCTCACACATCTCCAGCCCTCCTAGTTTGAGTTGGTACAGTGGTCTAAAGGTATTCGTACAGGAGCGGCAACTAAGGGTTTTACCATTAAGGGTAAATGGTGAGCGATATTCTGTAAAGCGTTTCCACTTAATAAACCCACTGATGTTCCTGCTGAGTCAGAGGAACTCCTTATGTTTGGGGTTAGAATTGCTCATATAATGCTCTGCAAGAGAAAGAGGAAGACTCAGTAAACCACAACATCGAAGGGACTTACATGTACTTCCTCCCACATCTATAATGCAGCACTTATTTAATTCATTATTAATATTTGGGTTTTGAACTTTATGGTTCTCAGCTGGAAAACTTTTGAATCCTAGACTATTTCTACTACCTGAAGCCCCATGGCGTCCTGTTTCATTTTCTGTAAATAGAACCAGGAGCATAATTAGAGCTATAAGCAGCCTTTATATTGTGTTTTGCTTTGTAAGACTCTGATGCCAAGCTCACTGTGGCCTCAGTTATTCCCGGTCCTCCTTATGTGTCCAATGGCCAACTGTTTTTCTTTTTCTCTTGACAACATGAGAACTGGTCAGATCTTGGCTACTATCAGTAGTCAGGCCACACTGAGTCTAGCCAGGCCCCTTGGAGACTTCCTGCCTCTTTTTGTTGTCTCATGGGAAAAGAGGACCAGGGACAAGGCATGAGTGGTATTCAGGCATTATTAATGCCCAGCTAAAGGCAAAGGGACAATTTAATATGCCCGTTTGGTGCCTGTAGAAGTGGTCAAGGAGTAACCGTAGATAGATGCGTGACTTCAAATGTTTCCGAATGAACAGAGGAGGAGATAATCTCATGTTGCAAGTAGGAAATCCTTTTGAAACCACAGCGTTTGCTTAGACGCTTGTTTTTCAAGCGCATCTAACAGCTGCATTTCTTGGGCCGTATACTGTCACCATTATTAGACGTTAAGTGCCTTACGATAAACAGCTAGTGGCACTGATTCTCTCCTCAGGTGCCATATTGACAACAGAATTAAGTGAGAGGGCATCATTCAAACCTCAAATGGTGGTGGTCAGTGATGTGGAAATAGTGATGGACAATTCAGGGGAGTAGAAACAAATATCCAGAGTGAATGTGGTCAGCTCAAATAATGGTAATCAGAATATTTACAGTGACAAGCCCAGTTGACAGCCACAGGTCATATGTTGCAAGTTTCATGAAATGAACTTCGGACGTTCTCTGATCATACAGCAGCACCACTGAACGACATTTTTGGTGCTGGCACAGGATAACCATGTTTGTTACCTTAGTAACGTCGTATGTGGGCTGTATGTGTGGATTGTCAGGGGTTATGATCTGCTACAGAACCACCTGATGTGATAGATAGACAGACAGACAGATAGACAGATAGACGGACGGACAGACAGACAGACAGACAGACAGACAGACAGACAGACAGACAGACAGACAGACAGATAGATAGATAGATAGATAGATAGATAGATAGATGTTGACCTGCAGTCAACATCACTGGACCTTATTAGTTGATTTTAGTCTTTGTATATGTTGCTCACAGCATTTTAAAAAAATGACATTTTAAAAGGTTCAACAGCAGTCTTTCTTTCCAGAAACTATTCACGTCTGTGTTACTCTGAATAATCCACAGACCAGATTGTTAATGGGTTTCACAGTAAGTTATTTCTGCTAGAGAAGTGCTCTTTGTGAAAACTGTTGATAAAGTGAAAATATGTTTCTTTGGTGAAGTGTATTTGTGACATCATTGTAAAGAAGAAGAAAGGAGCTGATTTTCTGAGCTTTCCTCTTCAGCTCTGTCCAATTCACTCAAAGGAATCAGTCTGAGGAGGAAATTTGCACTTTGGTCCCTGGCTCATGGGCACAGGGTTACAGGGTTAGATATTGGTATTTTTCATATTGAAATCTACGTGTGAATATAAAGGCGTGCTCTTATTTTGTCTGTTGCTGTGCAGCTCTCCACATTTGCCTGCGCTCCCATGCAATTTCAAGTGAGTTTTCTTTTGTAATCACATTGCTCCACGGCCTTATTACCTCTCGAGCCACTGAAGTGTTTCAAAGTGCAATGTGGCAGGTAATTTATTAAACTTCGCCACTGTCTTGCTCGCTCAGAATTCTTGTCTCAAATCTTCTCAACCGTTCTGCCCCCCCCCCCCCCCCCCCACCCTCCGGTCCCCGAACACACCCTTCTGCTGTGGTGCACAGGCGAAATTAAAACAAACATGAAGAAGGGAGTAAACATTTCTAAATACTGACTTAATAAAAAACGCTCCTAGTGAAAACAACCGCAGAGACCTGAGAGCCAGTGGTTCTTTATGTTGGCCCATGCAGCTGCAGCACAGATGAAGCCTGCTGTAATATCTGGCGATTGTCCCCTGGGCCGTGTTCCACCTCTGCCTGGGTGATCTCTTACATCTTTGAGCTTAGAGACCTGAAGCTGCTGTGCATACTTCATCCTAGGCTCACTGTCAGGGTCAGAGCAGAAGGAAATAAGTCATGTGAGAGCGGTCTGAACTCACCTAATAAGTTATTGATTTGACTGGTGCTGATTTACAAACGGAAATGAAAGCTAAATGAAGATGGTGGACGCCCTAAGCTGTGAGAGGCGAACCAGTGTCTCAGTTTGAGTCAAAATAATAATGTCCTGGAGCAACAGAAAGTCTACAGTCACAGTAAATCATCAAGCACAGGGTTACATCTTCCTTTTATGGTTTAAAGAGGACAGAGCTGGTTTACGGGGACAAAGAGAGGAGAAGCAGTCGGACTGAGATTCAAGAGAAAAATTAAATTCTACTCAGATCCGAGTTTCGACAGAATTGCCCAGGGCAGCAGAGCTCCGCAGAGAGCAGGAGCTCTGTGCTTTCCTGCCAGCTCCTCGTAATATGCCATTTCTGTGATGGAGTTCTGTTTCTCCCAAGGATTTTCTCTTTCCCATTTTAAACCTGCAGACTGTCTCATCCTAGACTCATGCTGAGATGGCTTATGAAACACAAGCACCATTTGATCTGTTATGTGTGTATTGAAAAACTGTATTCAGTTTTCTGTCTTCCATTGTTTTTTGCACAATGCACAATGATATATTTTTTCAGAAGTTAAATTCTTGCACAAAGTTTCAGTATTTTGTTTGTTTGTTTTTTAATAGTGGTAAACACAGACCACCAAGGGGAGGCATCTGGGTGGTGGGTTGAATTTGAATTTGCTGCCAAAAAGAGCTTGCTGTTCTGAGTCAAATCAGACTGTGTTTCCGCCTCCACTGGCCCCCTACTGCATGCTAATGCAATCGATGCAATCTTGAGCAACACAAAAAAAGCTCTGGGATACAAGAACTGTTGTATTCAACCGAGTGCTCGGCTCCTGAAATAATCTGATATGTGTATAAAAGAATTATAAGAACCTCCTGACCAAGATCAGGAGCGACAGACCACGCAAAAGAGGTGCAGTTTTTCGCCATGTCTGTCCTTTGACTAAAGGAACTTGTTTAGATTCCGTGTCACTCCCGCAGTGATGCATCATTTTAAATTTAGCATGTTTATGTGTTGTTGTTTTTCAGTACTTATCGAGTACACAGACATGGGAAGTTCTCTTGTTCATTAAAAAAGCATTTAAAATCAGTGAAAATGTCATTAAATTTCCTACAGCTATCGACCATCAAATGTCCTATTTTGTCATAAGTGACAGAATAAATAATAATTAAATATTAGTAATAGACAACTTCACAAGTATAGTTATTGAGACAGGCACTCTAAGGATCCATTCTTGCCTCCGTTTTACTACTTTGTTTCTAGCTTTCCACTCTGTTCTTGATCGTCAGATCACTTCCTGTTGTATCACCCGGTCACATCCTATATGACACCCTTTACGTTCCTCACAGATCCCTTTTTTCTCCCTTCTCTCTGTCGCCTCTCCCTCCCCTCCCCCCTTTCTATTTGGGCTGTTCATCTAACATGCCGCGTGAGGTGAGATGTCACAGAGTTTTCTGGGTGAAGGCTGCAGCCACACTTAAGATGAGCAGCATAGAGATAAAAAGCCTGTCCTATCTGTCATGCTGTCCCAGGAGGACATTTGACATCAGATGATGATTAGTGTAGTGGAGGCAGCGTGGGCCGTCCGTGGCCCTGCTCCTTGGAGAAAACAGCGTTTCACAACATGTCACCAAACCCCTCTGGAGCTGCTGGGAATGGTCAATATTACTCGTCATCTTTGGATGGGATTGAGTCGGCTGTCTGTCTACGGAGCGGGAGAGGTTGCAGGAAACAACATGGAGGTTTACCAAGTCAGCTTGGACTTTGATTTTTTTGAACACCCTGTTTCCCTAGCAACTTATCGACCTCGGGGGATAGAGTGTGTGTTTGTTTTAGAAGTTGCCGTTTTTATGCCTGGGACTTAAGTAGGGTAATGATTTTCAGGCGGGTGGTTGCAATGATATGGAAAAAAAAAGTGCGTACACGTGAATGGCGACACCCTGAAACCATGCATTTTCTTTTCTGCCCGTGCATATCACGTGCACATTTTTCATCTCAGTAGCTACAGCAGAAGACTGTAACTAACCAATCCTGACCAATTGTGAGCAGGTTGTGAGTATGCAGTACTTAAGTTGTGAGCATACACAGAACCATAAATAGGCATTTTCTGCCTCTCATCTGCTTGATAATGACGGTCACAACGAAACATTTCATTTAAACAATAAAAGGAGATTATTTGTGATTATAACAACTTCTGGCAGTTTTTTGGGTTGGTTATGAAATCTTTCTTCCATTGTGGATATTCAGAACATAAACTGAGACCGTGTCTGCATGTAGCAGGATGCTCCTCAAAATGTGCTCAGCGTAACAGTGATGTACTGTGAAGCCAAAGAAAGCATCCTGATATCTTGTGTCAGTTTGGAGAGAGTTGATATGCGCACTGTAGTGAGTGTGGCAAGTGTTCTTGTCTGAAGCTATGAGAAGTAAAGAAGAATACAAGTACTTGAAGCCTCCATTCTGCCCCACATTGACCCAGTCTGCTTTTGTGTCTGTAATTTTCTCTCTGAGTGAGGGGACACCCAAGGAATTACTATCGATCTGCCAGCCAGCCAATATGTTTGTCAGAAGCACTTTGCTTGTTCATTATCAGTTTTCTTGGCCAAGAAAAACACGCGGAGGCTTTCGTTTCGTTTGGATGCCCTTGTGAAGTGAAAGGGGAGGTGGAGAGAAGAAGGAGTTCGAGAGAAGGAAAAAATTATCAGCGAAAGCCAGTGAGAGTGGGAGGCAGCATAAGTTGGTTTGAGGGAAATGAAACAACGGAGGGCAGGAGGCTGAGGCAGTGTCTCCTCTGAGCCTGTTTGCCCTGCCATTAACCCGAGTGTAGTGGAAGCCTGGCAGAGAAAGGAGGACTACTGTCTGATGTGTCCTTCAGCATCGGCCAGCTCAGGCTGCCTGCTGTGCAAGTTGGCATAATTAGATTAAACCGAGCAAAGTTAAATGTGACAAATCCATGACTCATTCATCACTGTGACTTCTTCTATGTTACAACAGCAGAAGAGAGGAAACCTGCCCAACTGGGTTGAACAGCAGAACTCTAATGTGGCTTAAATTCAATAGATTGTAAAATAATGGAGTTTGCTTTAAGATCAAATGTGTCGTTCTGTTGATTTACTCGGATGTGTGATATATGAGCTAACAGGGCTGTGTCCATCCTAAGTACTGATGTAAGTTCCTGGCATTACTACACCAAGAAGAAGACTAATCTATAGGTGATATCATGCTGACCTAATGAGTAACTATATGACTTCATTTTCTGGAAACCTCATCCAGTGTGCAACTGCAGAGCATTTGCTATTAATTAGCTGAATTTGTTTATCACGACAAGGGAGGGAGTGCAATAGATGGATGCCTTTGGATCTGTGCTAACCTTTGTGTGTGGGCTTTTTCTTCCAGAGCGTCCAGTGAATGCAGACCAGCAGGAGAGGACCTTGCTGAAAGGCGTATTCAGCGTCAGGAAGGGCAAGACGCAACTGCACAAGTGGGCAGAGCGGCAGGTCATTCTCTGTGGCACCTGTTTAATTGTGGCCTCTGTGAAAGACAGTCTGACTGGGAAGATGCACATCCTGCCCCTGGTGGGGGGAAAGGTGAGAGTTCAGTGTGAGTGGGTCAGACACATCTGTGCTTCCTTCAGGGTGGAGCCCTGTTGTAGATAATCTACAATAGCACAGCTGGGTTGAACGACTGGATGAAGTTGAAAAAGATGACGTGCATGCAGAACTCATCAAAATGAACGTACCTCAGTCTTGTTTTGTTTAGATAAAGAAAAACAAAAAGGTTGACATTACAGCAAATGATGTCTAAAATTGACTTTACCTTGACCCTTTATATTCTGCTTTTTGTTGTCAAGAAATCCCATTTATAGAGACCTTTTACAGAACATTGTTATGCCTTGGACCTTAAAGCTTAGCTTATGCAGTGGGCGGCAGGTTTTGGCAAGAAAGAAGAATGTGTGTCATATCCATTTGGATTGTTTTTGCCCATCACCCAACAGTTTAAAGAAGTTAAAGTGCAACATGGCTGTGCTATATATCTGCAAAGTTCTCAGTCATCCATATCTTGGTATATCCAAGACCGAAGTTTCAAGTCGTGTATTGTCTCTTCCACATTATGTTAATAAAAACACAGAGATGTGCAATACTGTTTCTCCTAATCAGGCCTAATATTGTGTAGGTTTCCCTTGAGTCTCCAAAACAGTTCTGGACATGGGCCTTCAAAGGGTGTCCTGTGGTGTCTGGCAACAGGATGTTGTTAGTGGGGGCCTTTGGGTCCTATGGGTTGAGGGGAGGGACCTGGGATCTGCTGAATTTGGAGGTCAGGTCAACACCTTGTGCTGTTCTTCATGTTTTTTGAGTTGTGCCTAAACCGTTTTTGTGGGTGTTCCTGTGTCAGGCTGCATCCTGCTGGGGATGGCTGCTGCCATCAAGAAGTGTCATTGCTATGGGGTGGAGGTGCCTGGTACATGTCTAAGTAACATCCACATGAATGCCAGGTCTAAAAGTTTCCCAGCAGAACATTGAATTGTCACAAGATGGTCAATGTTATTTACTTCTCCTGTCAGCGGTCATAATGTTATGCCTGATGGGTGTATATGCTGACAAGACACACAGAATAATTACTATAACTATATCTACTACACTACAACATATTACGAGACAGAATACAAAAAGATTTTCTAACCAGAAGCTATACAGAATTTACAAGAGGAACTTTCAACTACAGTGAATGCACACTGCTATTGATACATACAACTGTACACTGTGTATAAAAACTGTTATTGATACTACAACTACACAAGATAGCTGCAAGTACAGAATGAATGAATACTCCTATTGATAGACCAGTAGAGGCTAACTGTAGGTACAACATTTAACTAGAGTGAACATCATTACGAGTATCCAGAAAACTGAAACAAGGGAAACTGGACCTGTAGAGTTTGTTGAAGACGTTTCTTCCAAGTAGCTTCTTCAATTCTAAAAGACCGGTGGAGAGCTGGGGTTCAAATGGGAACTTTTGTGGTTGTGTTACTCATCAGAAACTCATATGACCATAGCTATTGTGCTATTGCTGTCATCCTTCCACCTGATAGCTTGTCACGTAGCTGAAGTGAACAGTGCTTTAGTAATGTCATAACTCAGAAAGTCATGACTCAGAATCCCTGAAGTGGAGGACAATGATACGGCTACACTGAATGTGATGCTGCAAACAAAAGCATTATAACATGTATCAAGATGACAGAAAACCAAAGTCTGCTTATACCAATATCATCATTGTAATGCCTCTTTTGTGTCTCCGTGTTCTTTTTGTATTGAGGTGGAGGAGGTGAAGCGGAGGCAGCACTGTCTGATGTTCAGCTCAGCCGGATCACAGGCCCAGACATACTTTGTCAACTTTGACACACTCGCAGATTACCAGCGATGGCACCGGCAGGCATCAAAAGTAAGCAAGAGACAAACCGTTGTGAGTGTGCATTACACAGTATGTATCTGTCATGATTTATTTCAGCAGCAGTTTGTTTGTTTGTTTCCAGTTGGTCCATCTTAACTTGCTCTTAAATCAGAATTTCAGTGTTGGATCTGTTGTATTCCGCCTGGTTAGAGACTGCCGGTCGGTCTGAGTGTGTCTGCTTGGCTCCACAGAGGCATAATCTTAAAAGAGATGGGCATTAAGTGAATATCAAAAGACTTTTCAGACAGCTGATCTTTTTTTTTTACTGCAAAAAGAGAATCTGACTGATGAGGTATTTTTTACGAAGGCAGCTTTTATACCTAAGTCCCTTAGGATCATAGTATCCTAAATGACCCAGACTTATTTTTGTATTTATGTTATACACTGTGTGTCTTTTGGAGAATCCTGCCAGTTCTTTACAGCTGTTCTTCAACGAAAAAGGTTTCTGTACTGCTCAACTTGCTTTGTCTCTAATATCCTAATTAATAGCTGTTGTGCCGTTGCTCCTTCCTGGAGATGAACAGCCTCTGCGAGAGCCTCCAGAGAGGCAGAGCCAGCATACAATTATGGACAGAGAAAGCCAACAGGAGAAAAAAAAAAAAAGAAAATCCAATTAGTTGCAGATTCATGCTAAGTCCAGGATCTCTTTCTACCACGGTGGTATGGATTACTGGGTTAGAGTAGCACTGTATTTAGGCTGGGATTTAGACCAGAGGTTTCTATGGAGACCACTGATGAAGGTATTTGGTGGATCCGGGCCAGTGTTTATGCTACACTGCATAAATTGAAAATATGTGTGTGTGCATCAGGCGAGAGGGAGTCAGCAAGTGCATTTGTGCTTGCAGAATGGACATGCAGGATGAGAGGGAATACTGGAGTATAGAGACAGATTATAGAGCAGAACATCAAATGAGAAACTAAACAGATACTGTGGGTTTAGCTGTCAGCTGTGATAGTTGGTCAAGTTTGCTGAGTGTCCTAGTTACTCATCTATGCAGGAAATAATCAGACTTGTTGATAAATGACTGAGAGAACAACACTGAATGGTAAAAATCATATTTCTTGACAATGTCTCACAGTCACGATGTTTCATTACAAAGCAAATCATCTAAAGCAGCAAATAATCTCTGTAACTTTCTGTTTCTATCATCCACTCTCACATCACTTATTTACTCTTTTAAAGAAGGATTGTTTTTTTGTTTTGTTTTTTAAGTGGCTGGCAGATGAATCGTTTGGTGAGGAGACGAGCAGCTCTGTCTCCGTCTCTAAAAGCAGTGATGTGATGTCATGCTCTGCTGAGCAGCCGCCCCATTTTCTAGGTTGCTGCACAGTGTGCAGGCCTGTAGTAAATGGAGGAGACAGTCCTCCGACTAGACCGGACGAGCACTGATAGGTAGCCTGGAAAGAAGTCATCTCTGGGATGATAGAGGGTCTAATTTGCCTAGCATATTTTTTTTTATTTTTTTTTTTTTGGCGTTGTTTTTCATTTTTGGAAGAAAATAATGTGAACCAAATGCTCAGCAGTGATGTTGAACTGCGCTAAAACAAAGACTGTGATATCGTAAATGACCAGTAGTAGGATTTATTGCACATCTGTACAGTACATAATAAAATGCCAACTCCATGTATGACTGAATAGGACTGAACCGATCTCTCTGGAACTGGTTTAATTAAAATATTTATGTCCCAATTTTAATTCATGACCACTGTGGTTTTCCCTGAAGGTCAGTTTTATTGCACTGGAAGGATGTCTGTGTGAAAACATCCTTGACAAGGCTGCTTGGTACTTACTTACAGTTGCTTTCTCCGCAAATATACTCCGTTTAAAGAAATGGAGCCCACTAGTCTATTTCGGATTTACTACAAGGCACAAGGTGCTTGCATGCTGGTTTTCTTGATTAGGTTTGGTTTGTGCTGATGGGGAAGCCACGGAGGTTCAGTTCTCAACAGTGTTGTATCATAAAGTTCCCAAAGCCTTTTGAGGATAAATACTAAAGAAAGAAATGTGAGCTACCATTTTTCCGGTCTGTGCATTACACCAACATGCTGCTCAGTAAACGCTGAGTGTGGTTTCAGATTTGGAATGAGCTCCGTGTTATGATGCTGAAGATGTGAAACTTACACTCCAAACAGAAAACAATAGCACTAAACCCACTGTGTGTCTGTGTGTACCTGTATGCGTCTATAGGTGGTGTCTCAGACAGTAAGCTTGGTCGACCTGTCCTGCTACAGTCTGGAAGCTGTACCTGAGTATCTGTTTTACAGTCAGGACATCACCCACCTCAACCTGCGACACAACTTCATGAGCCTCCAGGGACCTGGGGGTCTTCTCAACCTCCCCAGGTAATCACACAAAATTTACTTTTATTCTCGTGGTCCACCACCAGCCTGGCCTCTTTCGTGCTGCTGAAGCTCACCAGGGGCATTTATCAGTAGTTCAGACTTGACTTGTCATTCTGTAACTGAAACAGTAGCATACTTGATGACGCCTGTGAAATGCATTCTGGGATACCTGGCTATCCTAAGTCCACTCAAGTTACCTCCCAATGTGTCTTTGATAAAACGGGCTGGACAAGTACACATCTGGGCATTTGGACTGTACTTGGGCATACTTTGAATTGGAACCGTTGGGTAGCAAGCGGTGATGTTACATACGTCAAGCACAGACGAGAACGCACACTGATGAACGGCCCAGGTTTCATTTTCGTGCCTATTTTCCTTTTTGATATAATTTATTGAAATAAACTATAACCCGGCCTCCACTGCTTGTTGCGGCTCAGAAGCCGTGGCCTAAAGGCATGATTCTGACCTGGGGTGTGAGAGGTTCCAAATCCTAGAGACGAACCCATTCACGGCTTGTGGGCTGTTTCACATCCGTGGCTTATTGAGTTATTCGAACCATTGCACCACCCTAAGACTTTTACACTGCTCCTGCAAGCCCAGAGGGGGTGAAGAGGGGGGTAACATTCAGTTGGAGAGCACATGATTATGTCTTCATGGTGTTAGGGATATGTCTTGCAATATGGCATATTTTAGCACATGAAAGCCTCCCTGCTGCAACCCCAGCTGTTGAGGCCATGCTCTGGCCTCAGAGTGGATGTCAGTGAAGCTGAATGTTATTTAAATGTTCAGGGCTTTAGAAGAAAAGAGTTGCTGTTGTCAATAACATCAGTTAAACTTTGCTGTTCAGCTCCAACATATTGACGGTTAGCACGGCAACTGCAGCACGTTGCTCACTCCAGAGTCATCAACCTCACCAACTTTCCAGCTACATTGCGGTATCAGTCATATATTGTGACGTGATCATTGGGATGCTCTTAATGTAAGCTTATAATGTGCTTCCTTTGCTCTTCGCACAGCTTATGATTCCCTCCCATTTATATCAGATGCATGGCAACAGAGTGGGCTCCATTTGTGTATGACGCAAGACAGGAAATTAACTGCACGTACATTTTTACATTGGGGTCTATTTAAACAAGTTGGCTTTATTATACATTCATTGTTATTAATCATCTTTGGCCCCTTTATCCAAAAAACTACTTAACAACTAGTAAACCAAGTTTCTGATGGGTTAACCCACAACTCCCCACCAGTCCTTTAGAACTAAAGAAGCTACTCGGATGAAACATCTTCAAGAAACTCAAGTCGAGTTGCCTTTCTTTAACGTTTTTGGATTACCATGTCCTGGATGACTGAGAATATTCACAGACCTTCAGCCCCTTTAGTTTTAGTTAGATGCATCAAGCCTTACTTGTTTAATGGGTGCGTGTACTGTATATTGTATTATTACTGAATACCCTGAGTACCTAGTTTTATAAAAGGACCCTGTTTTCTTCTTCAGAAGATGTATACATACACGTTTAACCCCTGAGTTTCTGGTGCTCCATCCTTCTTATAAAAAATGATGCGTGAATAAACAGTGTTGTGACTCACGACAGCCACCTCCAACACTCGCAGCACCTGGGGGCTGAAGAGTTACAGTAAAATACAAGAAATAAACCGAGCAGCAGCACAGGCCAGCTTCATTCATCACGCCCCAGTCTCTTGGATGTCACAGATGTGCACATGCAGTACAGAACACAGCCGTTTTGATGCGTAGGATATATTTTTATTAAGAACACCCAGCTGAGACCTTAGGAGGAGCTGACAACACTTTTTAACCACAAACACACTTTCAATTATCTTCATAAAATGTAGCAGGCGGTTTAGAACTGGCTGATCCGAGTCACTAACAGTCCTTTTTGCCCGCCACACTGCGACTTAACTCTGCAGCTTTTTAATCATCTTAATGACGTGGTGCAAACTTGAAACACAAGTAACATCATAAAACACCCACTGTGAACCTGTGGGGAGAGATTCTATAGTGTCTAATCTCCACAGTGTTCACAACATCACAGGCTTTGATTTCCATGTTGCTGAAGAAAAACAACCTCTCTGTGTTTTTATATGTAGATTTTTAACTTCTTGCACTTTGTCAAGTGCTACAGACACGTCAAACTACGTTGGTGTCCATTACAACATAGTGACGTGATTTAAAAATTGAGCAACAAATACAAAATGAAGAAAAATGTTTTTGCAGGTGTTTTTAAATGTCTTACATGCTGTGCTCTCTTTCTTCTTCCCTTTAGGTTTTCTCAGCTGAAGAGCCTGAACTTATCTCACAACCGCCTGGGTGTGTTCCCTGAATGTGTGTGTGAGATCCTCACCTTAACTGAACTCAACCTCTCCTGCAACAGTCTCCAGACCGTTCCCGTCCAGATAGGCAACCTTCAAAAGTGCGTCTCACACGTACAGGACAATTCAGATGCATGATTATCATTACACACAAAATTCTATTTGATGATGGGGAAAAGTGCACTGCACAGACAACTACACATTGGAATCATGCCCAAATTTCATCTTTTATTAGAAGAACGGTTTCATTTTTGCAATCAACTAAAGCAAACCTGGTCCATGGATAATTGAATTTTAAGGTTTTTATGTAGATGAAACAATGAAAATGACACTGCAAACAAATTAATAAGCTAAGAGTGATAATAAAATGTTAGAAATCATTAATTACTCGTTTTATATAATGCTGTCTTCTGTTGTGCATGTTTTGCTGTTTAACGTAGAATGCTGCTCCGTAATCAATGGATGTAACCACAAATGGATGCTAGCAGGTATTTTAACCACTCTCTAAAGTAAAAGGAAACCAAACTCTCCTGTTCTGTGCTTTTCGTCTCATAGCCTACAGACGTTGTCTTTGGATGGAAACCACCTCAGCTCCCTGCCTGAAGAGCTGGGTAGCCTGTTTCAGCTCAACAGCCTGGGGCTCTCCTTCAACAACTTCTCTCACATCCCTGCTGTGCTGGAGAGGCTGAGCGCGGTGGACAAGCTGGCTATGGCTGGGAACAGAGTGGAGAGTCTGGAGCTGTGCACTCTGGTCAGAATGAGCCACTTGAAAAACATTGACCTCCGGTAAGAGGCCGGTCAGGGAACAAACAGCTGTTGGCCCCTGCACTTCCTTAGTCTCTATCTCTTTTTTGTTTCCTTCCTCTCATAAGTAGCCCGTCTGTGTGTGTGTGTGGATGATATTATATCAGCATTTAATATTTAAAGAACCCAATAATCACTGTCAGTCATTCATTGACAATGAGAACAGATGGAAAATAATTCTCCACTGCCATCTATCCTTTTTAATTCTTTTTCCATCACTGACAGGAAGATACATGTCTGTACTTGTGCTTTTTTCAACACCCCTCTAAGCTGCGCCTTCTTATTTAACATTTTATTTATAGATTCTACATTTGCTGAGAACAAATGCTTTGTCCTGCTCCGCACCAACACTCACACCTGGTAGATACCCAAAACGATATTCATAGGTGTTTGTTGGCCTCTTATCAGCTCCACAAGCTGCTGAGTGGTCATTGTCTTGCTCAAGGGGACCTCTACTGCAGGGAAAGAGTGTCTGAAAAGCTCCTCTTACTGATTACTACATGTCTGGAGATCAGACCAGCAGCCACTGCTCTAACCGCACCAGATAATAACTCTGCTATGGTAGTTAAGCTGTGGCTTGACAATAGCTATACTTCTAAGGGCAAGGTGCATCTGTGGTTTAATTTGATTGCTGGCAGTTCTCATAAAACAGGAGTTGTTGTTTATTAACACGATGGATGGGCCTTGATCTCAGCTCAGGGCCTTAGCAAACAGCCACAAACTCATAGATTACATGAGAACCAAATGTTAACCACTATTATTTAGTTATGTATTCCACATCGATCTTTGAATAATGTCTGTCCATGTCCTGCCACTGGAAAACAAAGATGGATGTGGTGTTTTGGAAAATAAACTTGCCACAGCCTTAAATATCATGCTGCATCTGCATCATCACTGTGCTCCCTGCATGTAACGTTTACTTTATCATTAATACTTAATCTCCTTCTGTTAAATGTAGGCTGAATGGGCTGAGGTGGGTGAAAAGTGAGAGTCTAGAGGCAGTGAGCCAGGTGACCCAGCTGGACTTGCGGGACAATTGTCTGGATTCACTCGACCTGAGCTCCGTCTGCAACCTGGAGACTCTGCACTGCCAGCGCAACCATCTGGGGACTCTCACACTCAGCGGTTTCACGCTGCGCATGCTTCACGCCAGCAGCAACCGTGAGTCAAACCGAGCGTCAACTAGCTTGCTATTATTGCCCCGTGTGAATTCTTTTATGTTCAGGCCCTTCCCTTTTGATGGTACATTCATCACATAACCCACGCATAGAAATGGTCCAGATGTTTAGTCAATGATTGGTGCTTTTATGTGCCCACAGGCCTCTCAACGGTCAACATCTATCCAGTTCCCAACCAGCTGACGCACATGGACCTATCACAGTGAGTTCTTCCTGGGAATAAGAAGAAACTCTGGTGTCAAAAAATAATATCTTTATCATAATGGTAACAAATTCAAGTTATGTGGCGTTTTAACTGAGTTCAATCTAAATATTAAATTCGACAGTGAATATCTAACAACTATAAAGCACCTGAGGTCTCCTGGTGGTTTGTGATCTGACATATTTCCTTTTTCTGGGGTGTAAATGAAGGAATTGCACATCAACAAGTTGGTCTTTTGACTTCCATCTCATTTGCCATAACGACTATGGATCTATGTCAGTTCAATTGGTGGGTTTGTGGCCTGAGGTAGCGAGAGTAAATTCTGGAAAGCCTAGCACGTCTATTTTTCAACGTAGTCCCCTCCTACGTTTACGCATTTAGTCCAGCGCTTGTAGAGCATGCACAGGACTTCTTTGTAGAAGTTGGCATCTTGGACCTCCAGAAAGTGGCCTCCTCCCCTAGTGTTGTCGCCGTGTCCTTGTGAACCTCCCTGGAGGCTGAGGTGAGGGATAACTGTGCAGAGGGCCATGTTGTTGATATTCTCAGCTTTTCTGCATAATCACGCAAAGAGTTGAACTGCACGTGCATGTCGCAAATGCTTCAAAAACCCATCACCCTCTATCTTAGGCCACAAACTAATCAATAACCACTAGTATCTGCAATATTAAATAGGCTAATCTATTTATAAGGCAAACATTCTGGATGAAGGCTTAAAATGACTGTTTTAACATTAGACTGAATTCCCCTTGTATAGAATTTACTCTTCCCCCAGCTGCCAATATAAGAAACATCTGTAAAGTTTCTCAGTTAACTCCACTTCCGTCACTGTCTGAACAGTTTTTATTCGGATGCAGATGATTTGCATGTCTAAATAACCCTGGAGCAAATCAGTTGGGCCTCTTGTTTACCGTGATTTCCAAGCAGTTTGCTCCTACAGTTAAAAGTGAAACGTCAACTCTACTCACTTTGAGTGTTTGTGTGTGTCTCTCTATGTGTGCGACTGTGTGTGTTGAGACAGGAACCTCTTGGAGTACCTTCCAGACTGGGTGTGTGACTGCCGAAAAATTGAGATGCTGGACGTCACACACAACCTCCTGTCTGAGCTTCCTTCCAGGTTATTCCAGCTTTTTTTTGTCTCTATTCCCAAACCTTCACTGTTCTCAAATCATATATGTATGTAGAATAATATAAATTTATTCATTCTTGTGTAATAAACTGCTGCCCCGGGTTTAAAAGAGCAGGTGTCACATTGCACGTGGTCATGGGTGAAAAACAGCTTCACATAATGCTCATATAAATATTTAGTTTTGATAGTAGAGCCATGGAAAGAACATGGCACAAGTAACGACTGATCAGTTTCTTTGTCAAAGATTGTGTGTGTCTTGTGGTTTCAACATAAAACCATACTGTAGTGCTTGGCTCAGAGTGTCAGCACTCACTGCCAGGTTTTTATATTCCACTGAATCAGAATCGAGAATCAGAATCAGCTTTTGAAATGAAACAATATTCCTCTATCCACTGTACCCTCTCATAACTTTGGTGCTAGATCACTGAATGGATTGGTAAACATCACAATCACTCAAAGAAATATTCACTCATTCAGAAGTGGTCACTCTTCAATAGACAATGTTCCCTGTCTCTTTTTCTCGTCTTAATCTCGCGCTGTAATGTGTCATCTGGCATCCAACAGACTTCTGAACAGCTTGAGTTTGAGGAAGCTGCTGACGGGGAATAATCGTTTGCAGAGAGTGCCTGACCTACTTGACCATGTCCCCCTGGAAGCCCTAGACCTCCAGCACAACAAGCTCGCTGAGCTTCCTGAGAGTCTCTTTTACAAGGCCTTAAAGTGAGTGTCTCAACCCCTTTTCTCCTTTTCCCAGTGTGTCCTCATTATTACTTATAGTATAGCGCTTTTTTATTATCTGGTTCCTCTGTTTTTAATCCTTCGCTGTGTGTTTGCTGTGATGTTGCAGAGGACAGTTATTGTATCACACGCAGCTCATTGTTTTAGGTTTAGATTGTATGAAGGGATTGTGGTCAAGATCAATGGACCATTCTAGTCTGTAACTGGAGCTTCATTTGCTCTGCTGTTTCCTGTATGGTAAATCACTTAACACCCATTAGCCGCTCAAATGCTCTAATGCATTTTTCTGTCTCTAATGCGAAGACATAATGTCAGTCACTTATTTTTGTGTAATGGGTTTCCTCCTGAAACTGTATGTTGTTTAAGAACTGTACAACCTAAGTTTGCTCTTAAGCCTGCATGAAACTGAAACTAGGCTGATTACTAATCATTTTTACATATTCATATTTGTGTGGCAAAAAAAATAAAATAAATAAAAATAAAGAAACACAAGGGCAGTTAGATGTCAACAGTGATGCAGTGAGTTTATGGTCTGTAGAGATATTGTTGCTCTTCACTGATGTGTGTTAAAAGGAAACAGTGTGACAAGGTTCGTTCTTTAATGGATCAGAGGAACTGGTTTTATTACTGTTCAGTATGTGATATGCACTGATAAACCTTTAACAACACCAATTACAATAGAATCGCCCGAGCTTAAATTACTGCCGTCTATCTGTGCAGGTTAAGCAATATCTAAATCAGTGCCATTATAAATTAACAGCTTGTGTTTAAGAGTACCCTCGTGACAATGATAAGAAGAAGAATGGATGCTGGAAAACTTGAAATCTTGTTGAACCTCTCTCACCATAAAAATGCAAAAAATGACACCTCAGTCATCTCCATGTATTACTGCACTATCCTGTCCAGTGAAGAAGCAGTGGCCAACTTAAATAACATTTAATTTCCAGTTGGCTGACTGTTTACTCTGACCCCACCCTCATCATCTGTGTAATTATTTTCAAACTTTTGGCTTCTCCAGCCGTAATCATGAAAGGAATTTGTGCAATCCTAATTAGTCTAACATGTTTCTTGTATGTATTTGTATCCCATCACAGCCTAAAACACTTAAATGTGTCAGCCAATGCCCTGGAAAGTATTCCCCCCAGCAGCCAATCAGAGGAAAGCCTCAGCACGCTCCAGGAGCTCTACCTGACGGGGAACAACCTGAGCGAGAACTGCGGCGCTCTGCTGGTCGGGCACCAGAACCTGCGGATCCTTCACATCGCCTACAACCAATTACTCTCCTTTCCTGCCAGGTGTGTCACTCTACCTTCTCAGTCCCTCAGCTGTTAACTAAGTTTAACAATGTTAAAAACAATACAATGTTCTGCTTGGAAACTTTTGGACCTGGCATTCACGTGGATGTTACTTAGACATGTACCACCCACTTAGACCAGACCAAACCCCCCACCCCATAGCAATGACACTCCTTGATGGCAGCAGCCATCCCCAGCAGGATGCAGCCTGACACAGGCACAACTCAAATAACATGAAAAACAGCACAAGGTGTTGACCTGGCCTCTAAATTCACGAGATCCCAAACTGATCAAGTATTCATTCTTTATTCTTTATTAGGATCCCCATTAGCTTCCCCAAAAAAGGGTCGCTAGTCTCCCTGGGGTCCTGTAGTAAAACAAGAAAATAATACTTAAACATTTAGTCAGGAAGTATCTGTGGGATGATCCACAGAGGCCCCTCCCCTCAACCCATAGGACCCAAAGGCCCCCACTAACAACATTCTGTTGCCAGACACCACAGGACACCCTCAGAAGGCCCATGTCCACTCTCTGATAAGTCTCAACTGTTTTTGTGGCACAAGGGAGATCTACACAATATTAGGAAGGTGGTTATAATGTTATGCCTGATTGGTGTACAGTAAATGTTAGGGATGTGTTCTGCTTCTTCAGCTTACCAGTGTTTTTTTATATTTAATGTTTGTGTGTCTTCAGTAAACTGAGTAAGCTGGAACTGCTCGAAGAGCTAAATTTAAGTGGCAACAAGCTGAAGACTATCCCCTCCACTGTGTCCAGCTGTAAGAGACTGCACACCCTCATAGCACACTCCAATCACATCACTGTCTTTCCAGAGATCCTCAACCTGCCCGAGATCAAGGTCAGACTGGTTCTGGTTCTATTTGCCTCACCTGAACAGCGTGCATGTTATTGTCTTCAGCTTGTGTGTATGTTTTGTGCATCTTTAGCTTGTAGATTTAAGCTGCAATGAGCTGACTGAGATCCAGCTGCCTGACTCTCTGCCAGCCACTCTGCAAGAGCTGGACCTGACAGGCAACAGCAGCCTGATGCTGGAACACAAAACGCTCAATCTCTTCAGGTGAGTCACAGGATCCCGTTTAAAATTGTTCAGGTATAGTTAACACAGGAGCACAAACAGCTTCACTTTTGTCCTAATACATGCTAGAAGGATATGTGTTCAGTTTATGCAGTCAGTTATTCAGTTCCTTTCCTCCGTTTATTTTAGTCACATCACAACGCTGAAATTAGACCAGAAATCCACAACGACAGCCGGAGACTCACTGAGTGCCCCCACACCATGGAACCACGGATACTCTGAGATGAGTGGCCAGAGGAACAAGTGTGTACTGCTTTGTGTTTCTGTGTTTTTTTATTTTTTATTTTATTTTACTGCCACTGAAAAGTAAATTAATTAATAATTTTTTCTGGTCCAAATGAGTGGCCCAGCTATATCTTACTTCCTCTGTTGTCAAGGACATATTCACTGTTTAAAACTTGATCTGGTGCAGTGGATACACCATGTTTCTCTCTGTTTCGATATTGCAAAACAAGCACAGAGAGGTGTCCTCCAACATGTCAATATCTGAATCAATGGCATCGGTCAGTGGATATTTTTGTGCAGCAGAGCCTAATAGGTTTTCTGGATTTAAAGGCTGTAATCACCGGTTGAGGGCATAGTATGCCTGGCTGCTCCTTCAGACTCCTGGTGACTGCAGGGACCCACACAGCAGTGTCTGTTATCAGCTGTCAGCAGGGAGCTGTCTAATCATCTGTTTGTTTTGGTTGGGGACAGGTTGTGTGTGTCTGTGCTGGCTGTAGACCGGTTCGGAGACAGTGTGGAAGCCTGCTATGGTATCTTTGATGGCGATCGCAATGAGGAAGTGCCTCGGCTATTGCAGTGCACCATGGGAGATGTGCTGTGCGAGGAACTGCAGCACTCCAGCATTGACAGTGTGTATATGTGCAACACTTTCATCACGTCGCACAGGTAAGACAGATTTTTTTTTTAATGTTGGACTTTTATTAAAAATGCGTTGATTAGTACTGAGAGTGAGCAGCTTTGCTTTTGTGGGACAGGAAACTAGGTATGGCAGGTCAGAAACTGGGCGCCTCTGCCTTGCTGTGTTACATCCACCGTGAGACTTCAGATCCAGGTGGCTACTTCAGCCTTACTGTGGCCAACGTGGGCACCTGCCAAGCAGTGCTGTGCAGGGATGGACGACCTGTACCTCTCTCTAAGGTTTACAGCTTGGAGCACTGCACTGAGGAGATGGACAGGGTTAAACTCAGTAAAGCCATAATTACAGAGGTAATAAACAGCTTACCTGCATGCTGGGTACCTAATTTTAACCTTTTGATCGAGTGTTAATATGCAGCCCTTATTGTGTAAATATTATTGAGCTATACACTCATCTATTGTTCTGTGGGACTTCTGTTTTGTAGGATAACAAAGTGAGTGGAGTGACATGCTGCTCCCGCCTGTTGGGCTGCTCTTATCTTTCTCCCTGGGTGCTTCCAAAGCCCTGGGTACACACTGAGCCTCTCTGCTCCCAGGATGAGTTCTTGATCCTGGGGAATCGTTCCCTGTTTGAACGAGTGTCCTACCAGGAGGCTGTGTGCACTGTGAAGGCTGTACAAGATCCACGCGCTGCTGCCAAGAAGCTGTGTTCACTCGCCCAGAGTTATGGTTGCAAGGACAACATCGGGGCTGTGGTGGTGTCCCTGCGTATTGGAGAGGACAGCTGTACCTGTGAGCCACCAGTCTCCACTATTGAACCACGGGGTCCCGCTCCCACCCCTGTTCCTGTGTCTGTGACCCCAGGTCCCGGTGACCCCGCCAACCTCTCATCCAGTAGTGGTATTGTGACTGAATTCAGCAGTGAGACGTCAGCTTCAGAGGTGGGCAGCGAGGCAGGCTCCACAGCTTCAGACGAACACCCATCCTCTGGCCCTGGGTCCCGCCCAGAGAGACGCTGTAGCATTCACCCTGCTACTACACTGTGTGGGATCATGGTGCCAGGCTCAGCTGGGGCAGGTACCCATCCGGGCCTGTTCCAGCGGCAGCCCTCCTGTGCTGCATTCTCAAGTAACCAGTCTGACAACGGCTTGGACAGTGATGACGAAGCTCCGCTTGACGGTGTTATCTCCAATGGCAGCAAGTTAGAAGTGGAGGTGGATATTCACTGCTGTGCTTTTCAAATCCGGGCCGTTGAAACCCCCAAAGATTTGGACCTTGAAAAGCGAGGCACTGACTATGGCAATGGCAAAATGCGCAGACAGAACAGCGTGGTGGTTTCTGCTACAAACGGCTGTCTTCTAGCTGTATGTGGGAGAGAGATTGCTGACCTTAAGAAGTCTCCCTCCACATGCAGCCTGTTTGCGAAGAAGATGTCCAATGGCTCTGTGGTAGCCCCTGAGGACAGTCATAATCTTATTGAGGTTGCTCTAGAGGCTCCTAAGAAAAAGTCTGGCTACTTCACTGCCCCAGCACAGCAGGACCCAGAGGACCAGCTGATTGTGCCTCCTAGTCTGGAGCAAGAAGTCAGGGAGCAGCTCAGAGGCCAGAGCCCACTAGTGCAAGGCCCCTCAGCACCATCCACACCCACCTCCTTAAAAGATCCTGTGTGGGATCACCCACATCCCTCTTCATTTCCCTCCAACCTGGTCCCTGGTCCGGGCCCGACTCCCATCCTACACCAGGAAGTCTATGATACTGCCCTCTAGAGGGGGGCACAGCACAGTGCCATGAGACTGCAATTCTGTGGTTATACCATTCTGGGATAAGATTTTTCTCATACATGTGGCATATTCCAATTCAAGTTGCCATTCAGATTTTTGTGAGGACAAGCCAAACGAGCGGGACCCTGAAAGTTACTAAGTGATGCTGTGCCATTAATGTGAGGTAAAAAGGCGCAGGGTCTGAGTATCCAAGAGAATATAGGGGCGAAACCAAGATTCCACTTCATAACATGATGCTGTGAAACGGACAGCTGGCTATTACTGACAAAAACAAGCATGACCTGAAACGGGACCCCTCGTGTTCGTCAGCGGCATTTCCCTTTACCTGGAAAGTCAAGCAATCTGGTGGATGCGTTAGAGATCGTGTCAAATCTCCTCTCTGGGGGCTCTGTGGTCTCTCAGGTCCTGGTGTGAAGCCCTGTGACTGAAACTTGAAAAAGTGCCTACTACAGACAAAACAGCCTTGAGCTCCCCACATCCAGGCTGTGTTTGAGCTTGTTAGTTAAATGTGGAGGAGGGACAGTGTCTCAAAGAGACCACAGCTGGTACAGCTTCTGCTCTCCTCGTCTACCTGTGGCTTACAAAGGAAATCAGACAGTGTAAATGCTCATCAGACACAAAGGACTAAAAGAGGTGAAGACAAACTAACTGCATTTCCATTGCTAGAAACCTTACGGATGGGTTTTAATTTTAACAGTCTCACATAATATGTATAGAACCTTCTATATAGGACAAATCAATTCTAAACGGTATAGTACACACTCACAACAAGCAGCCAGCTGAGCTGCTGACATTGAGATTAAATAGTATCGCTGTTTAGGCCAATGCAGTCATTTGATTGTACAGAGCTAATATGTTGTAGAAGTCAAAAAAAATCCTTAGAGCAGTATATTCTGTGCATGATCAGACGGTCTCCTTAAAAACTAGATTCAAAGGAAAATCAGTGCTTCATTTAAATTAAGTCATGAATTCTTGTTCATAGTTACGATCATTGGAATTTTGAATATCATCTAATTTCATTCATTCGAACAAACCAGTCGGGCCACAAACCAGATGAATTACACAATGTACTGTAAAGAGATGAAGGACAGAAACTGTTTTTGTATGTACTGTATGTTTGGAAATATCTCCAGTGGTACCAAGATTGTACAACTGAGTATACTGAGACTTTGGAGGCTTTAAATTTGTAAACATCAGCCCATGTTCCTTTAGTCAGATTTGGCTCCTCTCACAATTCTTTTTCAGCTCAGCTCTCTGATGCACTACTCAAACAAGCAGGCGATGTTCTAGGAGTTAGAAATACATAAGAAACCAAACTGACCTTGAATTATCTAAGATCTGCTTTGTGTCCATGAGGTGTCACAAAGTCAGTGCGGCACATATACAGAAATTTGAGATATAAAAATATAGCCCTCTCTTTCACCTACATTGAATACAGTATATATATATATATATATAATATTTGACACAAGGCAGTGATTAATTAGAACTCAGCTCACATGACTACTAAATATTTTGCACAAACAGCATAAGGTACTGCTATAATAACACACCAGTTCAGTCCCTTACTATAAGAATAGTTAATATTTTTTCACATATACTTCAGTAGCACTGTATCATCATTTTATTGTAATACAAATGGAGGACTAGTCATATTTATTTTAGCAAAAATAAACATTATTATTTGAATTTTCAGGTAAATATTATGCAGTCCTGGAAACCACAGTTTGTCCAGTACTGAACATTCCCACCTTGTGCCAAAAGAGAAAGCAGCTCTGTGGGGCTGCTGTGGTTAGACTGAGGCCAAAGTAGGGTAATTACTCATTACCAGTGATTACTTACATTAGATGTATATTTTTGGGTTCCCGCTCCAAGTGGGCAGTGGTGCAGTTTGGGGATTCCACAGTTATTTCATAGCTGGACCTTTCAATGTTCCCCTGTAGCCTTAAAGTAACACTAATCCCATTCATGTTATGTTTGCTACCGAGGTCTATAGCTCTGACAGTGTTGTTTCCGTCGCTCCGTGTGAATGACTGAGAATCAGTGATGAAGCCTTAAAATGATGTGTGAGTATGAATGCTTTCTTGTTTTTGTCTTTTGAAAGGAATAAACACTGTTAAAGGCACTTTGTACAGAGAAAATAGTGATATACAGTTATGTATATTTGAGTTTAATATATGAGCTATTGATCAACATAGCGTGCTGGGATTGTTGCGGCTTGCCTCTGCCCAACGCATCACCTCTTGTCCGAGAACGCACCGACAATGGAAATAATGTAAGGTGACATAATGGCCATTGATTCACTTTGTGGCGTGTTTGTGATACAACAAATATTTCTCGTTTAATTAATTGTGTTTTTATTGGCTCTCGATTATGTCAGATTTTTTTCCCCCACCTTAACTTATATGTGACTATTCAACATCACCACCACAAATATTGACTAAATATTCTAACAGGCATTAATTAATAATAATCCCTAACAATTTGTCATACTTGTAGATGTATTCATTTAAAATAATGATATGTAATGCAGACTGGTGTTGATGGTTAACTAGAGGCGTTATTGCCCTTATTGTGCTTATTTAGAATTCAAACTATTTTTTTGTTGTTCTGAAATTACTAATCTATAAGGCTAAAGATATATTTACAGACATTTTATTGCAGACTGCACAGCGTCTGAGTTGCCAAACAAATGGGACTCCCCTTTCGCACACAGACATCTGGACTGATTACAGTGAAATATCAATGGGCACTGAAGCTTGTACCTGCCACGGGGAAGGTAGGGGAGGGCGGGGGGGGGGGGGGCTAAGACAGATTATGATTGTGAATAATATATCTGAAATGTTTAGCAAGTTCCAAGAGGAGGAATCTAACTGTTCTTAAGGTAATGTTGTTCGCAGCAGCGCTTGGGAATTACCTTGTAACATATGCAAATGTCTACTGTATATAAACCTGTATATGAGCGCTTCATTTTTCCATCACCTAAAACTAAAAGAATCCTACTCCTCCATATGTCTGAAAATGAATATTGGCTGGTGTGTGTGTATGTATGTTGTACGTAGGGGTTGTGTTAGTAGGTTGCATCTCTCTTTTGATTGGCAGTATAGTATTATTATTTTTCTCCTCATAGTCACACTGGGACTGCATTGCACTGCTGCTTCAAACCAACTGGGTCCATTCTTTATACACTTGTACCCTCACCGTCTGTCTCCTGGATGATGCCATGTATTCACCCACTGTCCTGTTTAATATACATGTTCAGTATACTCGGATTATGGTCCATCTGTAGACTCATCGGTGTGCATGTATCCGTATGTATGCAGACTGTATGCACAAGTACAGGAACAGCGAGCACAGGGTGCAATTTGTCTTAAAATAGTCCCTTTAATACATTAGTGGAAGGAGTCCGGTAGTACTCATAAATCCCTTCATACACCAAAGTGAAGGGTGTGTACCTTTGGCTACCGTGTTGTTTTAAACTGCTGATTGATTTAATATCTGTAAGGGATCATTTCCTCTTTGCACAATTAACAAGCTCCCTGTAAAACTATGTTGCAAATGGTCTGTGTTTGTGTGTAGTTCAAAGCTTTAGTGCACACATACAGTACGTGTATGCATGCCTGTGTGAATAATGGACTGAGTGTAATTCTGCGTGAATACTGGATGAAACTGATCGGAGATGTGCCAGTTGTTTAACATGTGACCAAAGTAGCCATCGTTTAATCTCACGATTCCTTTTCTGTATATTATTTTCGAGAAATGCTTGAACATTTTTTTTTTCTCTATGCCAAGGAGCTGATGTTTATTTTTGTACTTCATTGTTTCATGCAAATTTATATTTCCCTGTCCGCTACAGAATTTAAAGGGATTCCACAGAAAACTCGCTACGGTACTATTGAGGGTGCAAACTATAACTGTATCTAATGTTGAAAGCATGCCCTAAATATAAGTCGACATGAATACATAGAGTACATACAAAATGTGATTTGTACAAAATGGAACATATCTAATATTTTTAGGTTTTTATTCCAAGCATGCAGATGCTAAAATTGATGTTCAATAATTCTAAGCGGATTTATTATTCAGAAACAGAACTAACAATGAGCACTTTTGCCGTTCGTCAGACATAACTATACTCCCTTGAACTCTGAGAGTGGAAGATGGTCGTTATTTTATTTTAAATGCTGCTATCATTAGTTTTCAGCAGACAAGCTGTTTTTTTTTTTATTAACTTTAAGCCAAGTAGCAATAAAACTTTCTACTGTGATTTTTTTTGTCCCGTGTCCATTTTACTCACCATTTTTATGATGATTTCATACCAATAAATAGTGTCAAAATGACATTTTGAGTCAGTATAAGATGTAATGTCTGATTTAATCTTTAAATCTAGAACTATAATGAAGAGGTAGATTATGTTTTTCATAGATGTTTTCTTCTCTTCGATTAGCCTAAATGCACAGAAGCAGTGCACAAATTGTTAAAGTTAATCAGAAGAAATGCAGAACACTACTTGGCAATAATGTTCCACTTGGGTAATATCTTAAACTCAGTAGTTGCCATCTGTTGGCAAAGCTGAGAATGACATCCTAAATGCAATTGTTTGGGCCCCTCAGATGACTACGATTTGGCATGTTTTGCAATGACAACCATAACCCCCTTAAATCTATGAAGGCCCTACAGCGCATTACACAATACTCCACAGACGCCATAGGGGCCCCTTCTATCTTTATACCCTGTGTCAGATTTTGCGAGTTTGGACTGGCCTAAGGTATGCACAAAGAATCAAGGTTTTTAACAGAAGTTGTCTTGTGAATCCTGCAAGGATTGTACCTAGGCAACACATCTGACAATCTCATTCTAAACATTACTGCCAAAGACTGATATTATTTTTGCAAGTTGCTGTTTATCTTTGCAACTGACTTCTATAAAGAATTAATGGATATACACTACTGTAGGTGCTTTTCTTTTTTTTTCTGCAGAAATAATGTAAAATAAAGACTAATAAAAATAAATTATGTACTGTTTTTAGTTTATTATAAGTACACATTCATAGATGTGTAATGTAAGTAAATGTAGATGTGCAAAAGGGGAAAGTGTAAAAGAATAAAAATAATAATAAAAAATAAGTATTCTAAACTTTAAAGCATACAAAGTCGATAATAAGCTTGTAAACAGGTGTCATGTAACAAGAGTGAATATCACAGGAAATTTGTTCTACTTTTGCTCAAATAAGAGGAGAAATGTGCTTAATAATTGGCGTCCTCGTTGCGCCTCTCCTTCTTTAGCTCTCGCACCGTCCTGAAAGCTTTGACAGCTAACACTGCACCAAAGATGAAAACAAAAACACCCAGCACCCCAAAGAGTCCTCCTGCAATATCTGCACCATGGAACTGGCACTCAAAGCCCTGGTGCCCTTTGCTCTTGTACATCTGCTCTCTCTCCTTGCAGATGGGATCATTGTAGGTTCCCTGCAGTTTAATGAAGTAGAAGGCCAGCGCAGGGATGTAGCCGAGGCCAATGAGGGCATTCACCAGAGCCTCCCCCAGTAGCACAGGAGGCCAGCGGTAAGGGACCCTGAAAATCCCCAGGCCAAGCATGGCACACGCATAGATCATTAAAACCCCACCACAAGCCATGGTGAAGATGTACGGAGGCCGCTTGAGCTGATGGAATAGCTGGTCCAGCTCCTTCACCCTGTCTGCATCCGCTCCAGTGAAGGCACTGGCTCCCCCGAAGTGATAGTAGTAAATCCCACCGAGGCTGGCCAAGTCACGGTAACCCCCATTGTTGCTGTATGGCACTCCAGCACAGATCACAATCAGCAGATTCACAAACAGCTCCATAAGCTGGCAGAGACCTGTAAGACACAAGATAAACACAATACCGACACAACCATGAAAAATAAAATAAGAAACTGATATATTATGGAATTTTGCCAAGAACCTCACAATTTTCTGACAACAAATATTTAGAATTCAGTTAATTGACAGAAAACTAATTAGTTAAGTTAACTAAACCAGTTAATTAATTGTCATGATAATCAATAGTATATACATATACAAATCCACATGAAAACGTCTGTACTTGTTCCTACCAAGCCCTTAAAATAATACTAATGTATTGTACATTTTTCAATCAAGGAACTTTTCATCTGCGATAACATATAAATTATATGCAATAAGATAATAAATATATATTTTATTTTATAACATTGAATATATATCTGGAGGCATCTTAAAAAATTACAGTACGGGCTTTGATGCAAAAAAATATAACAGATATAACAGAATATGCTGAACATAAACATACTCACCTCGACTGGTCAAAACATATCTGAAATTGTAAAGTGATTGTCTGCGTTGTTGCTCATAGTACTCCCTTTCAGAGTGATATATCGAAGTCTCTCTGGACCTGTAAAGAGAACACGATACATTTTCTTTAGTGGGTTAAATGAACTCTTTCTGCATTAAATATTTAAGTTTACGTTAAAATATAAATAAAGAAGCTGCATAACAGTGCCAAGGGTAGTCTCTATTTTTGTGTGGACGACATTACATAGTTGTTTAGGCCTTGTTTATGGAAAGTACTGTCCATGATCTCTTACACTCTCGAGGGTCCTTCAGGGTTGTAGTCCCTGTAAACAGGTGGCTCCTTGTGAGAGGCAGTTGTCATGTCCCTCTGTCTGTTGTCTTTGGCCCTCCTGTCACCAGCAGAGCCTCTCTCGTCCACATTTCTAGGCTTTTGGTTGTGGCCTCTTTGGCTATCATGCATAGAGTGGTCTCCATTGTGTGGATAGGGCCCATCCCTGCTCTTGTCCTCTGCATACACATCACTCCTCTGAGGGTGTCTTCCCCTCTCTGGCATCGTCCTGTGCCGGCCAAAGAAGATTATGAACGTGAATCCTATTAAAGACTCCAATAAACACAGTGGATAGTTGGCTTGCGTCTCTGTACAAGCAGAGGTAGGCTACAAATCACAGCCAAGCGCAAAGCATCATGGAGGATTATTTAATGAAGTTTGATGGCAGGGTGAGCACCACAGAAGCTCCCTTATTCATGAAATGTCTAGCAGAGCAAAACGCTGTGATAATCTTGGGGCCCAAAAGCAGGTGTATGAAATGTGAACTGAATCAAAATGAACATAAAAGTAGACCAAACCATTTTTTACGTGTCTCATTAATGGCAGCAACGTGCATCCCAGTCTCCCAAATCATCCCAGTCTTAGCATTTTCACCTAAATGGTTGTTGATTCGTGAATAAAATTAAACACACTTATTGTTTCCTACCTTCGAATTATGTCCTTAGTTTCGTCTTGTTTTCGTTTATGCCGAGAAAATAACAGCCCATCCCAGCTTCCGGTTTGACATTTCCTCCTTCATACACCTGTACTGTGCCACGCCCACTACCTATGAAATCCCTCTCCAGCAGCGGCTTATAGTGTGTAAAGAAATCTGTAGCTAACGTAACATTGTATTGTACTATATTTTTAATTTAATTAAATTCTTTATTTAATTCTATGGTGTTTATAACAGAAATGGTCAACATTTATTTCAGTGTTCAGTTTCGTAGAACAGACAGCTTCAACAATAAAGGTCAGAAAAACAAGCAAACAAAGAAACAACAACACAAAAACGTTAAATGATTATAAATGTTATTAGTTTCACTTTGCGAAATTTTTAAAAACTAACATTTCTGATTCATGCCTCAACCCGGACAAGAAGGGACAGGGCGCACGCGGCCACGATTCAATCAAAGGCGCGTGGCAATAATCTGCGACATTACTTTTAGTATTTCCGCCGAGGCACAGATTCATTTCAATATAAATGTCACTTTAAGGAGCGACTGCTCCTCAGTTCATGCTTTGTCATCCTTCACGGGGCTCATACTTAAATGTTTGTGTAGGCTATATTCAGTCATGACAACACAAAGAACAAAGAGCTGAAAATCTAGATGTGACAGGTTGAAACTGCGATCTATTTGGAGACGGACAAATGTATTTTAGGATTCAATAAATGACTGTAAATTATTAGTGATCTTAATTGCCCCATACGAAACGAGAGGTACGGAAAAAGCATGCAACTGGGTTTCAAAATTTCAAATGCCCCTCAAGATTAGGGTTGCTGTTTCGTTTGCTTGTTTTGGAATATATAACATTTCAACTGATATGATAATTCAGTTGAAAGATTAAGATGCTCTTTTTATGGATAAAGAAGGGACATTGTGTCAGTCGTTTGAAATCATTTTAATGTTTGTATAAAAGTTAAATAATGTGATTAATTTAACTGCCACATAACAAAACTGTTTCACGGCTACTGTACGTACTGTAACGACACAAAGGAGTGAATATAATATGACTGTAACGTAAGTTCTGACATGTGTTGCTCGGTGGGCACCCCAAGTGTCTCAGTGGTGGGACGAGTCTGTGGCGAGATGAAGACTTTTATTCTGAAGTCCTTAAATCAACCACCACCGGAAGTATTTGCCGTTACTCCTTGAGCTCACGCTGCCACTACAACCGACCGCGCGCTGGTTTGGCTAGCAGGCGAGGAAGATGCTAGACGGAAATGGCGGTGACTGCAAGGCGAGCAGCGTGAAGTGCTGATGCATTACACGGATCAAAACTTTCAACTGCCAGGACATCGTTGGGCAACTGACAATGACGTCGAAGTAGAACATATTCTGTAGCTCTCGTTACAAACGTTGAACATCTTCCCGGGAGAGTTTTCATCTTGTCAGCGGAGGAGAGAAAATCTCACCGGGAGCATGGCTTCTTACAGCAACCAGGTAGCTAAGCTAGCTGGCTAACATTAGCCTGCAAAACAACTCCTGCTCATCGCAGTGTAACTGTTATTTATAACCTTACGACCGCCCCTCGTTTGTACAGCATGTTGACCACATCTAATGACATATTATAGCAGCATATTGGGTCGTTGTGTACTGTTATTTGAATCATTTGGCTAGTCGTGTCATTGAAAATGTAAGTAGTGAAAAGTGCTTGCTAATGCCCCCCTAAGCCTCATTGAAACACCACCAGCATGGTTGGCTAACAGGCCCTAGTTGCCTCCATTCAAATGAGCCAGCGGTACTTTCTGCTGCAGTTCTGAAGTATATAACAGCCATTTTAAGCTAAATGACACGAAAGCGTGCTTAATTGTATATCAGTGACACTTATGTGTGAGATCCCGCAAGTGTCATGTGTTATTTCACAGAGAAAAGTGCCAGAAAACTGCTGCGTGCATGCATGGCCCACCTGCTCTGTGCTGCGGCAGGCCTTCTTCGATTGCATATTCCCATAACTGGTAATAACAGCGGATTAGTTTTGCTTTGGGTAGTTCGGAAGCGTGATAACGGTTTTATGGAATATTTTGCATGTGAGAATTTTCCGTTTCTAAGCAGTTGTAAGAGTCCATATGACAATTCAGAGCTGCTCATGTAGCATTTAGCAAGCTAACAGCTTTGCACAGGTGGTGTGCTTACACTTTGCTGTCAGTTCGCTAGCTGGTTAGCTAAATACAAATGCGACAGTGTGGGCCTTCGTTGATATCGAAGATATAGTTGATATAGAAACGATTAGAAACAGGATTGAGCTTGCACCCTACTGTGTGCGAGTTGCTACAGAGCCAGACTGAACTTAGGCGGTAGATAACTCGGCGAGTTTAGTATTATTTCTGTGCAAGCTAGCTGTCATGTGGGAAGGCCCATTTTGAGATCTGGCTATGCATGCAGAGACATGCCAGGTCTGAAGTTTCTAGCAACATATGACTGAATTAAAGTGCAACTTGAGACTAAAAAAAAAAAAAGACATTTTGAAAATAAACATTAAATTGGGGTTATATGCTGTGTCGAAATCACACGTTTGGCTAGCAGTTAGAGAAACGGAACATGGCTAACGACTTCAGAAAGGGAAATCTCACTGAAAACTTAAATGTGCATGCTTTTACACTTCTTCCTGTCCTCAAAATTGAGCGTTTCTATTGGCTCACACTTCAGCAAAGTGAAAGCTTAAGGGGAAAACCATCTCAGCTTCGTTTGTACAAAGAATATTTGCTTCGCTAAATCAGTCATCAGACATAACAGCGCCAATATGGTTTTTCTTGCCTTGACTGGTCATTTATGATTACAATATAAAAATCAACAGGTATAAATTAAGCGTTGCCCGACAGTGCTTCGCAATGACAGTTGCCCAGGAGATTTGGAAGTTTGTCAACTATTTCTTTTGGTTGGTTTTCCCCAAAAACTCCTTTCAGTAGCCATAGTAGGTAAATGCTGCTGCTGTGTTGGAAATAATATGATATGAGTAGAGGGGAATAGACTAATATTAGAATAGATATCATGTTGATCAAATCCAGCAAACAGAAAAGTTGCTGAACAGGTAGTGCAAATAATGAGAGGCAGAACAAGCCATACCAGCAGTGAGGGGGACAGCACGCTTCTGAGTTGAAACTGGGCAAACAGGTCATTCTGGAAACGCTTATCAATATTCTGTTCATGCATGTTTTTCAACTGTATCTGCAAATAATATTTTGTCATATTTCTTGTTACTAGCAAAAGACATGCCACGTATTTTGTCTAAGTTGTGCTACTGTGAGAGATCGCACTGGATAAAATATTTTACTAATCAAAGATGCTATGCACAGTTAACAGAAACAGTGCAGCTCCTTATTCAGAAGACTGTTAGCAGAGTCTTGAGAAAAATAAAATAAGTCTTTAGAAATGTCTTTTAAATATCAGTTAGATAGTTATGAAACAGTTTGTCTTTGAACTGTGGTTGCCCAATGTGGCTGTAGATATGTAAGTTAGGCTTTTCCAAAGGGCTCCACTGTGAAAAGCCGAACACACGTTATTGGTGGCATTTCACTGGGGATGAAGATTGATTTGATTTAATTTTCTGTAGCATTCCTAGAATATTTGTCGTCTTCTAAATACTATTAAAATACATTAAGCAATCATATGTAGTATTTAGGTGACATTTCTTAATGTTTGAATCTGGCAGCTGCAGTTTACTTATCTTAACTCATCAAATTATTAAAACTCAGATCTTCATCCCAGAATTTACACATTAATGTTTACTCTGCAGAGATGAAATATGCAATAATAGACTTTAAAAACATTTAGGTTCTTTCTTTTTACTGTAGTAAAGAAAAGTTGCTTAATGCAGCTTTGGGGTTTGTCACTTTAAATTGTTAATGGGACATCCTAATTTTTTTTAAATGTCTCATTTTGAAGAAGAAATATGAAAGTGGGATAGGAATTCTCGGCATGATTCTTCAGGTAACTGCACACTATATGCATAAACAAATCAGACTGTCATCTAGATAAGTTTTCAGCTAAGTCTTTCTAAATACAAATACAATGGCTTGTCATTGTGTTTGGACACTAAATATAATGACCCGATAGCATATATCCATTTACATGGCCCGAAACAGAAGGTTTTTGACATGCCCAAAGTGATTCTGGTCACTGGAACTTCCAACCTGGAAGAAATATAACTTTAAATATAACTGTATTGATAACATTGAATACGTTCAATAGAAAAAGAATACCAAAGTGGATTTCTGAAACAGCTGGTTAAGGCTGTTCTGAGTGACACGGGTAAATTAAGCATTTTTATTCTGACTGGCCTTTTATTCCACTTCTATGTGGAAATCTAGTGTTCATGTAAACATAGCCATTCACTCATTCATCCTGATGCCTTACTATGTTTTGAAATTAGCATGTCACAATAATTATCACAACACGAAATTATTTTGCAACTAGTAATTATTTTTGATTTCTATTAGCTTGTAGCTTATTTTCTCAATGAGCCATTTGGTCTAAAATGTCTTGCGCTGTCAGAAAGCTTGAAAAATGTAAAAGATTTGAAAAGCTGGATGCAGTGTTTTAGCTTTTTTCAAGAATGACATGCAATTAATTGACTATCCAAATTGTTGCTGATTCATTTTATGTTTATTGGCCAATTGTTGCCGGCAGTCATTGACTGTGTCACACAATGACAGCAGAACACACAAACTAACTCTAAAGTTCAATAAGCACTTATCTAAAACTGTCTTTCCCAGTCAATGGGGAATAGGTGAGGGTTTGATTACAGGTAACTGCAGAGAGGATTTCACTTATTAAATAACATTGTTGATTGTCTTTGGAATATTAATATCGGGGTAATTCTTCCAACTCTAGAAGGTATAATAAAATAATTGTAAAAGGAATAGGTGTTATGACTTTCTGCCTTGACAATTAATGAAATTGTTAGCTTACAGTTGCATTGCTAGGCCATTGCTTTTGTACGTAAGCAAGTGTCTTTAAGCAGAATAAATTCCTTTCTACCAGTCTCATACTCCATTAGTTTCATGGTTTGTAATCATTGTGTCACTCTGTTACTACATCACATCAATATGCAGGCGTAACAGGCATTCCTCAGAGATTCATTAAAAAAATACTCTGACCTTATTTGTATTAGTGCCGTAGCATTTTCATGCTCAGCCAAGTTGTCCATTAATAACTCTGCATACCAGTTTAACAGAATAAGGCCTGTGGTTGTGGTTGGAATACACAAATCATCAGTTTTGGTCCCATTGTAGAAGTCACATTTCACACTTATCTAGATAATTCAATTGTATTTTGAAATTCCACCCAGTTGTGTAGAGTGTGATGGAGATCCAGATAAAATGTGCGTTGCTTCAGCTGTTAACAATGCTGTGTATAAGATTGCTGAACACAACACTCAAGAATGTCAAGATTTGTGTATTCTTGTTTGGCTCCACATGGAGAAAATAGTATTTTCAGTGGCTCACTTCTGTCAATATTGGTCAAAGATGAAAAGTCTTGGAAGTAAATATCATCAGTAATAATCATCCAACTCTGCATAGTCATTCTTGAAACTTGTGGGACATACTCACACTATAAGTCACTAAACGATAGCTACTACTTTATATTCTCAGTCCTTCCTATAGGTCAGTTGTGTGTGTGGTCGTGTGCACGCGTGTGTGGTGTCGTCATTAAACTGCGCTGAAATCATACAGATGGCCAATTTGTTGTAATCCACAGTCCAAACGAACAGCAAAGGAAGCTTAGTGTGGTACGTGTGGCACGCCTGCAGAAAGAAGCAAAGGGACATTCTTTCTGTTGTGATTGTATTAGCCATTCTGAGGCCGTTGGATTATAGCTGGCTGTTTGTCGCTTGTAGTGCCATTTCAGCAATGTGGGCCCTCGCGTAGGGCCTCGTTTGCAAAGAGTTACATATGCTTGAGCTGCACTTTCTTTTCTCTGTGCTTACCCTTTCACGTTCCACTGTTTATTGCACTGAGAGGATTAACAGCATGGCTAGTGAGTTCATGTCACCTTTCCTCAGTTGCATTGTGTTGTCCACGCACGTGATGGACACTTGGGTTGGTAGAACGTGGTGTTTCCCCTGCAGCGATGAGGGTCATCTGTCAGGGTGTAACACCACTACACAACTTGTGGCAAAGTCTTAATAACTATTTCCACTATATGGAAGGAGTGTTCCCTGTTGATTGGCTCGTTAGTACTCCATTGACTATGGAGGTTCACCCCAACTCTCCTGAGGGCAGACAGTTACGTGCAATGGCAGAAGGTTTTTTGGAACCTATACGACACAACCACTTACTGTAGCTCTTAAGTCTAAGCTTTAAGCCTATGTGTAGGAGACTCTGAGTCACAACGTTTTTTATTTAATTAGGTAAAAATTACTACCCAGGACCTTTCCTCATCCTTGTGTTTATTGTCCAGTGCTATGAGTATTGTTTTCGTTAGACTGATCTGTCAATATTTTCTTGGTTTACTGATTAGTTGACTTCAATGAAGACTAATCAGTGTACTTGTTTTAAAGATATCCAGTACATTATCATGTAAGACAAAGAAAAGCAGCACATTTTTGCTTAAAAGGAATCCAGTGTCATTAGTAACTGATTATGTTACACAGTAAATAGGGTTTTACGTCAGATAACAGTGGCATGACCATTTTTCTCCAATTTTACTGTGGACGTATTGTAGTTAGTTATTCTACAGCCGAGTAAATAGATGACTGGCTTAAAGTTACTTATCACGCTTCACCTTTCACAATTGTCACATATTCACACACAAAAGCTACAAAAAGGAAAACACACAATCTTGTGCTGGAGCAGATATGTTTGATAAAATGTTGTTGAGTCACTTGTTGCTTTTGAGGCTTTATGATATAACGGATCTTTCTCTGTCATTTAACTGTGCTTAGAGTGTATCCAGTCCACTCTCATGCTGTTATCTTAAGTGACTGAGTGATCGTTTAATTATTGACTATTTACTGCTCTAGATATTTAGCTGAGGTAAGGAGAAACGGTAAGCAAAGAGTCTGTCTGCATCTGTACTTTTTTGAAAATTTGAAGCACAAAGGTCAACTCACTAAGAGGTTGATACACAGTAGTTGTGATGATGGGGCTGCTTTGTGGTAATCTCTTCACTAAGCGGAAACGGTACTGGAATCAAATGAATGCTGCTTGGGTTCATCGTTTATGTACTCTCCCTTGCCAGTTCATTAGGTACACTAGTGAAAACAAGTGTATTCTAATATAACGGACCTGCACCACGCACTAAATGTTAGCAGCATGAAGGTTATGGTATTCTACATTTGTCTGAAATAAATGAGAGCTGTTGAATCTGTTTTCTTTTTGGACTGGTTTGTGGTAATATTGAATGTATTGCGTTTTACAGACACATTTTGACGACCCCGTATTTGTCACTTCCAGTCTAAATTCCAGTTTAACAGCACCACAAACTACATCCTCCAAAATGATCACCACCTTTCTCACACTGTTTCAACATAAACTGAATATTATAACCGTTATGAAACTAGTTCCACACTCTTACCTAGAATTCATTCGCTAGTGTACCTAATGAACTGGCAAGTGAGTGTGTAACACTGCATGACTCATTGCTTCGTGCAATCCCTGATATGTAGATATCTAATGACACCACCTTTTGAATCTGTGCCAGTTATGAGGTGGAACGTCTGTATGTCATTGGACCTATCACTTGATGTGATCTTTTCTCCCCATGTATGACCTGAAGATTCTTTTCCATTTTTTTGGGGGGGGGGGTCATGACATTAAGATCACTTTCCTAATTATGAGTTGGAAAACAGTTTTTTGTTTTGTTTAGTTTTTTTACACAATTGTCGTTCTTTTCAACTAATTCTTGTGTTGATTTCCTTCCACAGTACATCTTCGGGGAATTCAGCCCTGATGAGATCAATCAGTTTTTTGTGACTCCACGATGTTATGTCGAGGTAAGAACATGAATTGATAGTGGGTGCTTTTACTATAAATCATGATCAAATGGGTGGCTATAGTAGCTCATAGACATGAAATTCTGGTGGCCTCTACTGGTTATTCAGATATTGACTGACTGGAAGCAATGAGGAACCGAGACTTGGTCAAAACATGGAATTGCAAAGGGCACCGCCATTAAGTAAAAACGACGTTGCTGGTTTAAGGTTTAAATGGTTATTATACATGATATTTTTGCCACATGTGGTTCTTTGAGTTTGAAATTTTATTTAGATATTGAGCTTGTTTATTTCAAACAATGTATTCTTTCCTCTTGCCTTTCCATCATTTAAAAAGAAAAAATGGTGGAATTTTCCAATGTTTATACCATTTCTGTAACTCATATTTTTTGTTTTGTGTCTTTACAGCTTCCTCCGTTCAATGACAAAGTCCCATGCGTCAGTCAGTCTTCTGGTACGTACTTTTCATTGGTGGCCAAATGTGTTTTAATCTTCTCTTGTACATTGAATAGCATCAGATTATCCTACGCTAACTTTCCTCCTAGCCTTATGACATCTAGTAGTGTTTCATAGCACAGCAGCTCTTTAACATGTACAAATGAAGCCCAGGCTGAGCTGACCTGACTTGCCTGGCAGGAAGATGCTTTCATGTGTTTGTTCTTTAATTTTATGTGTCTTTTTTATTGTTTAGCAATGAGTGATCACACATTCCAGTAGATTTTGGCCTTGTCATTATTTTAAGAATACTATTTCCATTCTTTAAAATTTGCGCCACCACATTAAAAATGTTATAGCGGCCACCGTTCTCTCAAATGGTACCTATTTGCACATGACATTTGCCTTACCTTGATTTGTATTGATTATTTAGGAAGTTACTGCACTCCTGCTGTACCTTATATTATGGAGTCTATGGGACTGCAGGTTTGCGGTGAGTTGAGGAGTCTGACACCCTGTGGCTTGACTAGCTTTTTGTGCATTTGCTGTAAAACTGAAAATCCAGGTTTCCGAAACTGGTGGCTTTCTTAACTCTGCGCCTGTGTTCTTTCTTTTGCCTGTTGGTAAAATCTGTAGAGCTTTGCATGCTCAAGATACTGTCAAGTATCTTACCTTCTCTTGCATATAAAGTATTTTCACTTCTGGAGGGATCCAAGTTGAACTGAAATGAGACTGACTTTTTGTATGATCTAACAATCAAAGCTGGTTTACTGTGGGTTTTATGTGGTTGCTAACATGTTGTATACCTTACATTATTAAGATTTTTCAATGCGTTTTACAGTAATGAAGTGTGATTTCAGTGGCACTAACAGAATATCCTCTAATCACAGTAGAGGAGGAGAGATTTAATGCCCTTCTAACATCTGGGCTTACAGTTTGAGTGACCAATCGGCTGAGTCATGATGACAGTGATTTTTCTGATTTGCACTTACTAATGTTTCCTGTTTATTCACCTCTGCACTTTACGCCTCTCACTGCATAATAATACACAATTTAAGCTGCCATTCAACACATTTTAACCAAATGTTTCTTTTTGTATTCTAGTAATGATATACATTTGTTACATTGTTCTATATTACTCCCTTATTTATGAGGGAGTTAGTGACCCTTTGAAATACAAAAGTATTCTGTTTTTAATAAATAATTTGTTTATGTCACGTAACTGGAGTCTGTTAAGAGACATGTTTTGTCTTATTTGTGCATATTGCATTCCTTTAATATATAGTTTTAGTTGAGTAAAGAAAACCTACATTTGTTAAACAATTGTAGGTTTTCCTTATTTAACTGAAACTATACATCAAAGGAATGTAATATAGTGCACAAATAAGACAAAACATGTTTTATATTGCATTCATTTAATGTATAGTTATTAGTTAAATAAGGAAAACCTACATTTGTTAAACAATTTTAGAGATTTGTTTTTTATTATGTATTGTTTAAAATACATGACGTATTATCCTCCATTCTTCCAGGTTTTTATCAAGAATTTGTCGAAGGACCTGTTTTGCATTAGTTTCAAAGCCAGTACAAAGTAGTTGTGAATATTATATATTCATTTATTTCTATACCTTTCATGTTTTGGTTGGATTCATTTCAAAGGGAAATTATATTTGCATCCTAATCTATATTAATTGGACAGAGTGAAATTCCAGACACTTAACACGTTATGAAGAACCACAATTGGTTCACAGCTTTTGAAGACTATTTAATACTGGCTTTGACTTATTAGAAAAGGGAAATCATTATTATACATAAGTGAAGTCGTGGAATTTGTAGCCACAGGACTCCTCCCAGGGCCTAATTGCAATTGTTGACTCACCCCACTTGTGGCATTCACATAAGCCCAGTGGAAATGTGGTTGTGGATAGACAAAACACTAGCTGACGAAAATAGGTCCGGCGGAATGTCTTTTATTTTTGTTGGTCTTTCTAATCTTATCAGATTTCCCACGACCCCCTTGAGTGATGACTTGGTTGTTCTGTAAATGATATTTCATCAACTTCTGCAGCAAAGATAATACAACATCATCTGTTTTTATATTTAGGATTGAGGCTGTATTTTAATGTGATTTTCTGTATTTCTAATTGATTGAAATGTCATCTGCAGCAGAAGACTATCAGCGCATTGAGTTTGGTGTTGACGAGGTGATGGATTCCAAGCCCATTGGAGTGAACGATCCTCTATACAAAGTGTCGAGCACCCTCAACCCACAAGCTCCAGAGTTCATCCTGGGCTGCCAGCCGGCCCCGAAGGCTCAACAGACAGCTCTTCCAGCAGCTGATGTCCCAGATGGAACCCACTTCAACTCTCTGGATGGACCTGATTCAGAGGCCTCAGCCATGGACAATCACCAGGCTTGCCAGGATATGGACGGACTCCCTGGCAGCCTGGGACAGCGAGAGAGAAAGAAAAAGAAAAAGCGACCGCCGGGGTACTACAGCTACCTGGACCCATCAGCTGGCAACAACAGCAGCACCAGTGCAGCAGATGGAACACCTGTGACAGCGCTGGTTAACGGACATGCGATCGGTGGCCCACACCACAATTCTGAGGATGTGGACAGTAAGGCATTGCCAGGGGTTGAACTTTGTACTCCTGGATCTGTCTCTGCGGCAACATCAACGGCTGCTGTGGCAGCAGCCAAGTTTGCCCCCACATCCGCTGCCAATCAGAGGACTTGTGATAGCCCTGATGATTCTTCTTTGGACTTAACAAGTGGAGCTGCCTCTTTATCAGATGGCAACAATGCAACTTCCTCCTCTTCATCCTCTCAAAGCAGAGGGATGACAGAGGGAGCAAGGACTGCAGATCAGCAGCCAGATAATCTGGCTCCACAGAGCCCTGAACTTTCAGATACTCCATACAGCCCCCACTCCAAATCACCTCTTCCTCCCTCAGCTGCTGTGGCCACATCCTCTGTCATCACTTCCATTACTACTGAACTAGAGGGGAGGGAGGTAGCAGATAGCGGGGTGGCCAATGGCCTAGTAGAGCCTAATACTCCTGTCAGTGCAGATGGACACAAAGAAGACTGTGAGAGCGGGGAGCAGGCTCAGCAGGTCACCCTGGACTCTGCTGCCCAGCCGGCAGTGACAGAGCAGGCACATTTGCCTGCAATTCCAGCTGCACCTACTGCCAATCTTCCCAAATCCTGGGCTAGCCTCTTTCACAACTCTAAACCTCTGCCCGGAGGCCCTCAGGCCTTTGTAGAGGTAAAGAGTGTTGTGGAAGTTGCATCTCCCTCCCTTACTATGCCAGAACAGCCTGAGAAAGTTGGGGAGGTAAAAGAAGGTCCTGTCCACGTATCAGAGGATCCTATGGCCCCTAAACTTGCAGGTATTATTCGAAGATGCTCATAGTATATCTTCAGAAATGGTCCAACTTACAGATTCTGAGTTAGGACTGGAAGTCATGTTTAAAATGTGTTGCTGCAAGAAATATGTTCACGGGGCTAAATTCACTCCTCTCCACTTGGTGGCAATGTTGAGACATTATTTACGCTTGTCTCTAAGTGAGCATACACTTTAAAACAGTTGGATGTTTAAGAAGAGGAGAGTATTAGTGTGGTTGTTCATGCCGACTCCACTGAGTAAAGTGTTACTGAGCAGTCCCTCTCCAACATGTAAAGGCATGTTGCATTCAAGTCCGTTAACACTAGATGGTGGTACCACATCAAGAATAGCTGTCACACATTCAGACTTCACTCATCTTTGTGTATCATTACTCTGCACTATTAAAAGAAGGCCAGGAATGCCTTGTAAACTTTATACCAAGGGAGCAAAATAATAATTTTATTACACAGCTTTAGTTCAGGAAGGTGGCTTCTTTCTCCTTATTCCTTGGTTATGTTGTAGATGCATCCCCCTCTGAACAATAGACCTTAGTGTCCCCTTTAAGTGTGTGTTGTGTGCACATATTTCAAATTATTTATTGGAATATTATTAAATTCAATTAGCTTTGCATTAAGAAATTCCCAAATCTTCACACTACAATTTAAACAAAATTTGACCACTCAAATGTTTGTGTCTGACACACGCTGCACATTTGAGTCAGTTTCAATACTCTCAAAAGTGAAACATTAATTTCAGCTAAAAGACAAGGAAATAACTTAAAATATGTCTTTGATCACGTCAGTCTAGAAAACACGATATGTTTTGGTGTCATGTGCCGAAGGATCAGTTTATTTTACAAACACGCACAGTTTAGTATGATTTGAAATATTATTTATGAGCTTGCAGATGGGTGCAATATGCAAAGTGTTTTCTTCTGCCAAACATTTTTTGTCGAATCAAGTCGACCCATAATCTGATTTGTCTGTTTAGGTGAATCTGATTAGTGTGTGTGTGTGTGTGGGTTGTTGTACAGTTGTCCTCAGAGACACTGATTTGAGATCCATTTAAAGGAGTATACATATTCAGCGCTTCTAATATAGTGGCATGTTTTATGTGCAAGCTGAGATGCAGTGTGCATTTTACAGAAACAATATTTTAGAAATAGAAATTCTGTAGCTAGATGCCCATCAGTCAGTACCCAATGTTTTAAATCAGTGGAACCACTGGAATTACATACAGTGCAAAGCAGCAGTTGGTTCTATTAGTCATTTATTTATTTTTTTGTGGGACCATGGTGTGACATAGAAAGACTGTAATTGTGACTGCAGACAGATGCAAATGTCTCCTCATTATTGAGTACTGGGCATATTTAGTTCCCAGGCAGTTTTATTTGAATGTGTTTATTTGATGTTGGTTAGTTCATCTGAGCTTAAAAGAAACCAACCTACTTTAAAATGCACCAGTGTGGAGCCTTCAGAAAAGCTCTTTATATGGTCTGTATAAGCAAATTGTTGAAATGGAACAAAAACAAAATCCATAAACTTGCAGTAAGCTTCAGCATGCGCACTTTTTTCATCATATAGTTAAGTGGGCATAGCATATTTATAGGTATAATTACAAAACTGACATAAGCAGACATGTATTTGTGTGTCTCTGTTGAGTTATTTGTAAAAGCTTCTCTTTAAGATAATGCTGCATTCAAGTGCAGTGTGTAGATCCAGTTTACCACACAACTCTGCCCCCCCCCCCCCCAAGAGAGGGGAGTCAATATGGTCCACTAGCAGTTTGGGTCTAAATGGATCTGTTTAAAATTGTTGTTCCAAAGTAAGCTCTGTTATTTACTTGTTTATAGAGATGTCTTTTTAAAGCAGTAATCGGATTAATGACCCAAGTATGTGCCGGGGAAAGATGCATACGTTTGAACACACTGCTGATTAATTTGTATTTGTCATTGGCGTGTTGGCACAGCTATTTCAATGATTTCTCTCTGTAAATGCATTGTGTAAACTTATGTCCACGTTACCATGGGAGCTGTGTTTCTGAATGACAGCCTCCCTTCCTAGGCGTGGTACAGCATTTCTTCCTCTTATTCAGACAGCCTCTTGAGCTGTTGTCACTAGAGGCGAGAATAGAAGAAGGAACATTTGATGAAATGAAAAAATGTCCTACTGCCATAATGCATTTCACTGTGACCGAAAGTCACAAAATTGATGTGGTTTTTATTGTTTTTTTGCACTTGTGCGGGCCTACCTGTTTAAGTACGTTGTGTTTGTTTGAATCCCCAGAACTTATTGAGAATGTGAAGTTGATACATAAACCAGTGTCTTTGCAGCCGAGAGGACTGATCAACAAGGGAAACTGGTGCTATATCAACGCTGTATCCTTTCGCTGCTTTTTGCTGTGCCAAGTCCTCATGTTTACATAGTTGGCTGTAATGTGACTTGCTCGTGTATGTCACTGCTAAGCAAATGGCACAAAGTATAAATAGTGTTAGATCCTGTACATATGCTGTGCCATATACAGAGCCACTTTGAGTTCCAGCTCTGCCTGTAAAATGAAAGACAGAAAACAAATTGTTATTTCCTAATTGGCCAAAACACACCAATCAATGAGTTGAGGTTAATATTTTTTGTGAGTATTTTATGGGGAGGTTGGAAAAAAAATAGCCATGACTTTAAAAGACAGTTCACTTTCAAGACCAGTATAATGACCATCTCTCTCCCCTATTTATATCAGATTTTATAAATATTAAAGCAGCTTGTTCTTCTACCTGTTGATTTCCTCCCTGACTCTGAACACTCAGACCCTACAGGCCCTGATTGCATGCCCTCCCATGTATCACCTGATGAAGTCCATTCCTCTGCATTCTGAAACGCAGAGACCATGTACCTCCACGCCCATGCTAGACAACTTGTAAGTAGCGCCTATAACCCATTGCCCTTCCGAAGGCCTGTCTTGTGGGCCGTCGGTTATTTTCATAACAGCACATCTTATACACCGTTGGAAAGTGTTCTTTTTCCTATTCATTCTCCAGTAGCACAGATTCTGGGGAGTATTATCTTTCACAAGAGGCCAAAACCTTGCCTATACTCCAAATGGTTTAAAAACCGCTTTAAATTTACTCTGGGTATACCTTATTTAGGCATTTTAGGTGAAAATTACAGGAAATTAAAGGATTTATCACATTTCTAAAATCTGTACTGCGACATCATTTTTTATTTCTTATTTTTTCTGTCTGACAGTGTTAGGCTGGTGAATGAGTTCAACAATATGCCTGTGCCATCTAAAACCAAACAGCAAGGTAAGGTGTGAAAGCAGCATGACCAAAGACATGTGGTATCATTTTCTGTCGGCACCACTGATGTATGATTTCTGACTTTGTCCACAGGTGTTGGTGATAAGGTCACAAAAGATATTCGGCCTGGTGTACCTTTTGAACCAACTTACATATACAAACTCCTAACTCTCATCAAGTCAAGTCTTTCTGAGAAGGTAAGCTATGATGTGTTACATATTCACGTTAAAACAGTGCGTCAAGGTGATGCGTCTTTTTTTTTTTTTAATGATCACACTTTGAATGCACCTCCCTGGAACAGACAGTGCTTGAGGCAGTTACTTGTTAACTCACATTTTTTGGTTTGGAATTGTGCAGATTTCATGTGTTTCATGCTGACTCAATTCTGATTCAGTTTTAATTAAAGAAATTACCTAATGCTTAAAGATGTTTTTTGGTATTTAATGAGGCTTAATCTCGTCCTGTGTCACTGCCTACACACTTCCCTGTCTGTTTAAATGAATGTGCACATTCAAGTCTGCATGCAGGCATTTTTATTTGACAGTAGGCATTCTCTGTAATTGGTGCTGATGCCCTTATTCTCTGCTTCCAGGGCCGACAAGAGGATGCGGAGGAGTATCTTGGGTTCACGCTCAATGGATTGCACGAGGAGATGCTGGCATTGAAAAAAATAATCTCGCCTCAGGAAGAGAGTAAGCAACTTTTACCACGATATCACAAACTCTTAAAGTTACTCTTTGCATGCTACTGAGTTCCCTGCAATTTTGTTAACTGTCATGAGAGGTCACTTCACTTTGAAGTACTTTAATCATTTGACTTTACGTTTATTTTTTGTTTTTTAAACAGAAGCTCCCACACCCAATGGACCGGAGTCCCAGCCAGGTGTAGAGGAAGATGTTGCTGATAAGGAGGAAGAAGGTAGTGAGGATGAGTGGGAGCAAGTGGGTCCCCGAAACAAGACTTCCATCACTCGGCAAGCTGACTTCGTCCGCACGCCCATCACTGATATCTTTGGTGGACACATCAGGTATGTGGATAGATTAGGTGATGTTTAAATAATGAATGGGATGTGAAGGAAAAGATTGTGATGAAAGTGTATGTCCTAGCTCGATGGCTTGAGGTAATATGCCAACATTTAGAAATGATAGTATTGGCTCCATCTGCGCCTCCTGGGCTGGTCGCACAGCTTCAAGCGTTTGACCTCTCCAGCCGCATTACAAATCGGCCGTCCGCCCCCAGTTTTCCAACAAATGCCGCAGTCCTTAAGAATAACAGCCACTGTGGGCTAGTTGTGGTCAGAAGTCTCGACAGCAAGACATGGGGCACCCGTCCACAAACAAAGGTCTTAACTTTCAGGCTAACTGGAAAGTTAAGAACCTGTGCGGCTGCTGCCTGCCTAAATAATATGTTCTGTGAGGTTCTGGTCTGGCACAGTGCTGGCGTCTTAAAGGACTGTTTTCTCAGAAATGGTTGTGCCCAGAGTGAACTAGAATACACGGGTGTATGTTTACAGAGAGTGGTGTGTGTGCCCACTGAGCTTGGCTGTTACACACAAACTTGTATTTATTTATTTTTTTAGAGTAACTGGTTAGTCTTAAGACTCACTGCAACAATTATTAGAAAATAATTTGGTCTCGAAGTCTTTTAGCAGCTATCGCTTGATGCATAAGATGTATTTTCTTTTCAATTTTCTTTGTCAGATGTTGGACGTTAATACAGTCAGATTTCAAAAAGGAATGGCAGGAAGTAGCTGATGATTGTATAGTAATATATATAGGACATTTGGTGCCAAATACATGTGTGTTTTTCTGACATATGTCTCAATTGAGGTAATGTTGAGGTAATGTTTCAGAAGTTCTAACTGTTGTTTCTTCATCAGATCGGTGGTGTATCAACAAAACTCTAAAGAGTCAGCCACTCTGCAGCCTTTCTTCACTCTGCAGCTGGACATCCAGTCAGAAAAGATCCGCACTGTCCAGGAGGCTTTGGAGACCTTGGTGGCTCGTGAGTCAGTCCAGGGCTACACATCTAAAACCAAGCAAGAGGTATGTACACAATGTGCGCTTATTCAGTTGGAAATGTACCAAGTAGGAATAAAAGTGTATTAGTTTTGTTTTTGTATTGGTTATTTATGTGATCTTGGGTCTCACTGTGTTTCTCAGTGATATTCGGGATTTGCGTAATAAATCAGTGCACTACAGAAGAATACTGTTTACACATTGTAAAAATATAAAATACATAAATCTTCTTGAAAATTTCTTCACAAATACAATTATAGTTTTTCTGTGCCCCAGTACAGCCCTCATAACTACTAAAGAAAATGGAAAACTATCTGAAAACTGTTCGGTCTTTGAACATTAAGCTGAAATAACTGGTGCTGGGAACATCTGCACTCCAGCTGTATAATAGGCATCTTTGTAGTTTTTTTTTTTTTTTTTTTTTTTTTTGGTAAGCGATAAACCTATCATTTTGTTAGTGTCATTCTAAAGAAATGGTCTACAGCTTGACTGTCGTCTTTTATACTTTTAAAAGCCAAAAAACGAAGTGATTCATGAGTCGCTGCTTCGAAAAGCTTAGCATGTGCTTGTAATTCCAACAAACTGTCACCTCTTGTTCTGTGCTTGTTTTGTTCATTCCTGTTTTGTTTACTATTTCATTTGATCTCAAGTCTACAGTTTCAAATAAAACTTTGTGAGCCTGCAGTCCTTTCTTTAAATTATATTTTATTACTGTCACAGTACATTCTCCAACTGTTCTTTATGTCCTTGCTTCCAGATTGAGATAAGTCGGAGGGTAACTCTGGAAGAGCTGCCACCTGTGCTGGTGCTCCATCTCAAGAGATTTGTATTTGAAAAGACAGGAGGCTGCCAGAAACTGACCAAGAACATTGAATACCCTGTTGACCTGGAAATCAGCAAAGGTATGGATGGACCCACACTCCCCTGAGCACCTTTATCTTGACCCAGTGACTTTCCATACGTACATTACACTGTTGTATTCAGGTCATGAACAGTGTCCAGTGCCTATGTTGAAAGTTGATGCACATTTTGTGTTTAATGTGCATACAGCATCCGGACATGCTAACAATATTTTTTCCAAAGCACTCAAATCACATGTTCATGTAACCACTGTCTGCCCAGTTTGGGGGTGACACATAACCATGGCGCTACAAGTCACACTGATTTAATCAGACTGCCAAATCACTCTCAGGCGAAGCTGAAGTAAGGGATTGAATTCAGAGTAAAAGGAATAACAGTGTTTTAGTAAACTCTGTAAACCCCATATGTTTCGTTTGATTGGAAATGAAATTCAGTTTCCTCATTTCACAAAATAAGATGTTCAGATTTAGGTTGCAGCTGCTATTTTTTAGTTCCTACCATTCAAACTGCTAAAATGATTCAAACTCATGACAGTGTTTCTGCTGTTTAACAAAGTAACGTTGACACAAAGAAAACTTAATTCAAGTTGAGCTGCATAACTTTCTGCAATTTATCAGTATAAGCAATGTTTTAGAACATCTTGGTCTCATCAGATTTTTTCCTTCAACCTTTATTTCCTTTCAGATCTCTTGTCCTCTGGAGTACGAGGCAAAGTTGTGAAAGGCCAAAGAACTTACAGGCTCTTTGCAGGTATGTCTGTTATTCCTTGTTTATATATTTGGGTCACGTCTTATCGGCTCCAGAGGGAGTCATTTTGCTGTCACTGAGTGAATTGATGATGGGATTTCTTCATCCACCAAAATAACAATTCTGCCAAGGGGAATCGCTGTTTTTTTCTGCGTTGAACCTCAATACATCTAGTTGACAGTGGTCCTCTCAGGAAGTACTTAGGAATCATAATAAATTGTTAAAACAGCCACAATAAAATGAAGCTAAACATGGGTCATAGATAAGTAATAACGCCTTCCCTTCTCTCTCTTTTACCAGTTGTCTATCACCATGGAAACAGTGCGACCGGCGGTCATTACACCACGGATGTCTTCCACATTGGTCTTAACGGCTGGCTGCGCATTGACGACCAAGCAGTGAAGGTCATCCACCAGTACCAGGTGGTGAAGCAGACTGCAGAGCGCACCGCCTACCTGCTGTACTACCGCCGCGTCGACCTGCTGTAGACACACACGCGCATCCCAACACACACACACACACACACACACACACACACACCCACACACACACACGCGCAACGATACCCAAACACATTCACAAACACACAAGCCGGAACATACATGCTCAAAATGCACTCGTTGACAGTACATCTCCACGTGACACAAACACACACCAAACTAATGAACAGGAACACTGCCCAACTTGTTCTCTTGCAAGATTTCCCTCTTCTTCCCTCCTGTTCCCGCTTTCCTGAGAACCAGCTTTTCCAACACCTCTTTTTCCTTTGTCTCCTTTTTTTCTTGTCGGAAGAAGAGAAGCAAGCTGCATTCACAAAGATTTCCCTGTGACTGCTCTCTCTTCTCTGTGCACCACTGCTGTTGTTTTTTTTTCTTTTTTTTTTTTCCTTTAAAAGCAGCAAGGAAAGACTGTTGAATAGACAGAGGTGGGGTTGAGGTTACACGTCAAGACCTGAGACTCACCTCTGACTGAGCCTACAGCTTTGGCTCAGATAGCGAACAGTGGACTCACTCACACAGGAAGAACTATCTACCACAGGCTGCAAGTGGACTGCTGGGGTAATTCTCTTGTTCAAATGACCTTTTTTTTAAGGAAATGTCCTAGATATATCAGTGTTTGCCTTTTAGTAAAGGGGAACTGTCGGCCTAATGAATTTGCAGCAGTTTAAAAGCCTGTTATTTGCCCTTGTGCATTGAAAAGGCCCAGCACCAGCATTATCATGAGTCTCTCCTCCCAAGGCCAGATTGTTTTCTTCTCTGTCACCACCAACCTCCCCCTCCTCCATTTCCTCACTTTAATGATGCTTTTAAATCTAGGTACAACTTGAGCCATCAAAAACAAGAGAAAAAAAAAAAGATAGGTGGTGCATTGAATGGGGAACTGAACCGCTTCCTTGTTTTGAGAGATCCTTGTCATGGTATTTGGGTTTAGATATAGAAGGCCTATCTTAAAGAAAATATTAATGCGCTTTAGAATTTAATAACAAATAAGCTTCTGTGCACAAAGTATAAACAGATTGATTACAATATGACAGGCAAATGCATATTTTACAAATATTTAGATTCAAATGTTAAAAAAAAAAAGTTCTAAAAAAAATAAAAAAAAATAAAGAGATCTAGCTGACTGAAAACATGTTTGGGTCCTAAAGGACTGTGCCAGTTTTTAGACTCAGTTCTTGCACTGGAGATGTGGCAACCAATCAAGACAGATTCCACTGCAAAACCTGCCTTTGTACATTTCCTTCTCTCTCTCCATTCATTTTTGTTTTGTCTTTTCTTGTCTAGAGGTTCCACCTGTGTATTGGTGGCTTATCAGTGTAGTTTTGAGCCACACCACCCATCTTATCCCCCCAACTCAGCAGAAAGCGGGGGCTGCCTTAGGTTCAGTGTGTGACGTTTTTCCACTCGGTGTACGAGTCTAACCGTAATCAGGCGGCAACTGCTAGTCTAATGTCTGTGAAGAGTTAAGGGAATGTACCTGACACCTCTGTATTTACTCTTTTGTGGCTCAGCGATTCCTCCCAGTCGAGGGAGAACTGAGTGTTGAGGGGAAATGGGACTACATCTGTGCTAAGCGCTTCATTAAGGCCCTGGACATGCGCACAAAAGGAGATAGTGTTTGCTTTAGTTGAAGACATTGATTTATTTTTTTTTTGTTATTTGATCATTCATTGATTGTGATGATTTTTGTTTGAGTTACTAAAAGATGTTAGTTGTTTTTTTTCTTCTCTCTTTTGTCATTGATCATTTATTGGATGTCCTAATGCTCTCGCTCCCCTCAGAAAAATATGCTTGCATTTGGATTTGTGTTTGAAACGAAATTACACAGGCTAAAGCACAACAACAAATAAAATTGAACTAGTTCTTTGCTTGATATTTATTTCCATTTTGTCATTTGTTTTCTTTTGACAATTGTTTTTTTTCTTTTTGTTTGTTTTTTTTTCATTTCATTCCAACCACCAGAATCTCAGTATTACCACTTTAGCTCCAGTATTGCCACATAATTTAGGCTAACTTTAATCCAAAAGTTCCACTATTCTCTCTCAAGCGTTGATTTTACTTTCTAGCTCGTACCAACAGTGGGATATTTTTCCACCTTCAGTTTAAAAATAAAAAAAATAAAATAAAAAAAAAGGTACAATGTTAAAGTAATTTCATGTATTTTAGGGGCAGCGTGTGGATTTGAGTTCATTTAACATGTCACTCACTTGAAAGTTTACAAATTTTGAGTAGATTCAGTCTCTCAAATTCAAATTAAATTCTGAAATTAACACAATCGATTTAAATAATTCCTTCCATTTTTTCTTTTAGCATCATTGTGTAGTTTCTTGTGGGTTTCAAAGTCAGAAACCTTCCCCAGCTAAACCAAAGGACAACATTATATAGGCCCTTCTGCCTTCCATGAAGTTTTTAATTTCCAACTTTATTTTGCCTTTTCCATCCGAGGTCTTGTTGGCACGGCTCATCACATTTCGCAACTCATCGCACACATGAAATGGCACGTGGATCACATAATTTAACCTCCACCATAGTTCAGTTGTGTTGCCGGCTTTGTAGTCATTTCTGCACAAATTGTTACATTGTTGATTTGCATATTTTCTTCTCCCCGCTTTCAAAGATTGTTTTGGAAGTTGGGGATTTTAAAACCGACACCTTGAGCTTTCTGTTGTACAGTTTTATCTCGGTCTCTGACAGCTGGTCAGGAAATGTGCTGGTGAAATGCTTCAACAATGTTTTTTCTTTTTCTTTTCAGTGTGTGCTCCTAACACTATTGTCTGCTGGGAACTGTTGGGATAATGACCTAAAAACAAAATCTATACTGTCTTTTAATTTTAAGCCTCCAGCATTCTATTTTGTTTATTGTTCAAATAAAGGATTGTGCTAAAAGCAGTTTGCTAATCGAGCGTAGTCAAAAGACTACTTGGCTTTCTTATGATACAGTAAATGCTAAAAAAAAAAAAAAAAACCTCAGCAGCCTCTACACCGTGGACTGGCCTACAGGATAATGTGCACAATAAACCAGAACAACAAAATGATCCACAGAGTCTTGGTCTGCCGCACATTGTTAATTGATTACTTGTCCTTGTGTGTCAACATACACTGTGTGTAGTAAATCCCATCTTGTGGTCTGGCTGCCCGCCTCTCTGCTCTTAAGGGCAGCTGCTCAGCTCGCCTCTGCTCGGTTTTAATGGGAAGCAGACCCATCATTGAAAAATTTGCCATGTAAGGTTTTTTTTTTTTTTTTTCTCCTGCCCTTTAGTATTCCTTACTATTTATTCCATCCTGACTATAGCGTGGCCATCCACTGAAATGTGGCTTTGCTCTAAAACATACAATCAAGCATTTTCCTTGTTAGTTTGAGAGGGCAACTACAAAATCGCCTCGTTTAAAGGCGCGCGGCCTGAAGATGTGATTACATGTTGGGTTACCTACCGATCGACCAGCTATACTCACGAGTGTCCGCTTCAGCCTTGCTTTAGGATCCATGCTGGCTGTGTATACGTTAGCCAGCTCCTCCCCACGGTCCTTTTTAAGGCTTTTAGTGGTTTGTTGAAACACCGCAGGGCATATTTTATTTTAAACACACAGCCAATCCTCTAAATGGCCATAATATTGTAGGATCCACCGCAGCTTAAAAATCCAAGTAATAGTTTTACTGTCGTACTACAATTTACTTTTCTGTAACACAAGATTGTTGTTGGGCCGTTTAAAAAATAAATAAAAAAAATTCAAAGTGGAGATGAGCGGCCTCAAAACTGAGTGCTCTCCTGGGGCGACAATAAGCTCTAACACATGTCAAGAGGCAGATGAGAACGATGAATCCTCGTCACATCTGTCTGTTCCACAAACAACTCTAATGAGTCAAGACTTCAGTAGACAGGAGGCGGCCATTTAAAACCGCCACGACTCGTCAGCAAACAAATCATTGGATTCGGTTAATTCTACCAAATTTCCCTAATGTCAGCTGCGATTTGTGCGTTTTAAACCATACGTGTATGAATCATGATCCATCAGTGGGAGGTTTTTGAAATGTAAGGCACCACTTCCTGCTGCGGTTATTAAGCACTTAATGTGGAAAATCTTGGACACCTCTGGTAGACTCTTTACTAAGATGCATGATGTATTTATTTTTATTTTTTTCAGTCGCATTCATATGGGTCAGACACTGGCTCTAAGATGGTTAAATCTTAGTTTTCCAGATGCAGTGACTGGCAAAGTGCCCTCAGTGTTGCCGCTGATGTTTTTGAGCCAACCGTGCTTGAAGCAGGTACACGAGGGACTGTCGTGTACTTTGTAGGTGCCAGTCCGTGATTAAACATACTATAAATCACTAAAGCTTCACTTTACAAGGTCCCCTCAATAGCATTCTCATCTTGTTTACATTTGACAAACCTGGTTTTCCGTACTTGTCAGTAGTTTTTATATGTTTCCTGTTTCATTACAATCCTCCCACCGGCTTGTTTTTATAATCAGCCTCTCGCACCATATGGTCTCTTCATTTAGTCTCCCCCAGTTTTTTTTCCCCCCTCTGCATCTCATTTTTGTGCGTCTTGTTTAGAGGCGCTCCAGCACTCACACAGTTCCTAAGGAAAGTAAACATTATGGCAGCCAGGGTTTCAAGGACCTCCACGAGCTCCTTGTCCAAATAAACCAACCACCATACAGTGTGTGTGGTGGATGGTTGTTCCCCTCGATCTTCACGTAAAGAAAAACTCACGTCCCACCTGCTTATGGTTATAATGTTGAAACGTAAACAAGAAAGGGATGTTTGAGTTGTGTAATCCTCCTGTTGTCTTCAACTGAGGCTACCCCAGAGCTGTTTGGCCTGGAATCGGTTATATATCTGGGTTGATGCATCTGAGTAACGAGCAACGCTTATGAGAAGAAAACCCTCATCCTGGGATGCGTTGTTACTAAAGTGCCGGGAAATGTAAAGTGAGGTTTTGTTTTCTACGAAAACAGCTGTCTGGGAAAAATGACAAAATAGTACATTTTAAAAGGAGCAAAACAGGCAACGATGTGCTTCTGATCTGACATTAAACCAAACACGAAAGACTTCATTAAGGATGCAAGAAACGAGTGAAACAGCACCAATGATTTGTGTCTATTTGTTGGATGGTCTCGTTTCAGTCACGAAGAACAAAAGAATCCAGAGGAGGAACGATTCTACAAACAAACCATGGAGGAAAACAACTTCAGCAAATAGGAAATATGGTTTATTTGTGAGCTTGCAGTTCTTGAAATCAGAAGCATTGTTTAAAACCTCAAAAATCTCGTCTGGAACCTCTGAATCTATTTATCTTTGCCTCTGCTCTGATGAGCTGACAAACAATACAAGTTTCATGATGGTGTTTTCACGGTCTCTGAGTATAATTGGTTTTCTGAGTATCCTCATTATCTTTTGCGCATTTACAGAAAACCTCTCATCCTGGTTGGATGGTATTATCCTGATTGCCATCCGTGTGTGTGTGTGTGTGTGTGTGTGTGTGTGTGTGTGTGTGTGTGTGTGTGCATGCAGCTGTGTCTTTAACTCGAGTTGCCCAAAACCGAGTTAAGACAGCCAGAAACCCAGTCTGTTCATTCCCAACTGCTGAGGTAACTCAGCCAGGACAGTAACAAGTGGTGCACATAGTGAAGAAACGTGACACACCTGCTTTCACGTGGTCAGGAATCTGGATGTTCTACTCAAAACTAGGATGAGACTGAAAGAAAGGATACCAACAAGAGTGTAAACACACTGGATGTCAACATGCAAAGACATTCTCAAATGAGTCAAGTAATATGGTTTAACAGTTTACTTTTGTTTCCTACTCTAACCCTAACCCTAACCCTATCTGTAATGATAGCTTCGGCCAACACGAACATTATCAGGATCTGACTGAACTGCGTCACTGTGTCTGTTTTATATGATGACACTACAGGAGATAACACACTTGTTCGATAGTGTTCTCATATTACCGGTAGAAGAGGGCCAAGATCTCCATTAGACATCTGGATAGATTTAAATATCAGCCACTAGATTGAAATATAGCTTTTATAGAAGGTCTGGAATTGATAACAAACCTCTCAAAGAGATTTCACTCAGTGAAGAGTCGTCCGGTGCCATGTCGTGCCAGGGGTAAGAGGGATAAAAGCAAAGCGTCTCTTTTTAGTTTATTATATATTTTGGGGTTGTTTGGCCTCACTTAAGAGCTTCAACTTCTGTCTTTTCGTCTCCCTACAGAGAATGGCCGATCTCACTAGCATCTCTGCAAGACACTTAAGAAAGAAAACTGATGCGCGATGGGCCAGACTTCCTGTTAAACATGTATTTTACAGAGTTCAGAGCCAGAGCTGGCAGTGTCCTTCGGGGAAGAAAATCTGTCTGAGGGTTCAGTTTGCTGGCATTCCTTGTGAGTGGCCGCGCTCTTGTAAATATCTGAGATGTTTCAGACAGAAATCAAGCACATGATGGAATAAAATGTGAACTATTTGGGTCACAGCACAGCTGCCGCTCTGCAGGGTCGGTAAGGAGATACAACGGTGACACATGGTGAACCTTGTTTTTTTTTTTTTTCCTTTTAAGCAGGAGACCCTTATTTCTCCGTGCCAGCAACTGTAGTCCAGCTCTCCTTACCCGCTCTGTCCCAGGTCATAGGAAGTGCTTTTGCTGATGAAGCCTTTCATGTGGCTGAGATCAAAATCAAGTCTTAGTGTTTTCATTCCAGGTTCTCCAAAACAGATCCGCTTTGGCTTATCAGACCTCCATGCACGAATGAGACTGGAAAGCTGGTGGAACAATCTCAGTTTACAGTTATAAAGATCTGTTCATATGGGCGGTTGGAGCAACTCAGATCTCACTGGGATCTGTTTCATTGGTTTTAACACCTGAAAACACCTGTCTTGTTTGCCCTTTGATCCTCTGATGCCTTTAAGGATAGTCCATAAGCTAAAGAGGACAGCTGATACATGATGTTAAGTTATAACATTTGTCAACAGTTTTTTGCACAGTTTCTGAATGTGATGGTGAAAGATCACACAGAGGTAGCACAAACTAATAGGAAACAAACATGCTGAAGGTGATCAGCCCCAAAACTAAAAAATGTAGTTATATTATGTCAGAAATGTTCCTTTATAATGGTTTGGATAGGCTGGGTTAACTAATCCATGAAGCATTAGCAACCGATGCATTTACCAGTAATTTATTAAACCATAATAAAGCCTACAATAATACTTTTATAAACAGGGTCTTATCAGAAAGTTCAATATAACATGATTTGTTTTGTAGCATTTCCGGTTGGCCTCATCCACTACCCACGTTTAGTTTAAAGTCTGATTCTCATATCTGGGTTAATAACTGTCCAACTATCCAAACGTGAATCAGTGACGGTGATACAACCTCAGCCAGCCACTGACGCGTTTGATTTTCAGCATTTGTAGTTTTCCTTCTAACAGGCTGCGCGTCAATTTGCGCACACGGCGCGCTTTGTGCCAAGAACATAGCCTACTTCAGGGAGGCTGGCGAGCCGGGGGAGTGAGGAGAGACAGTAATTTTTTCCTCTGGTCCTGAGGGGTCTCCTTCTCTATATAAGGCTCTCGGAGTTGCTCGTGAGTTACACGGTTCCTATCTGGCCCAGGAACACCGCCAACAAGCAGCAGCAGAAGCAGCAGCCCGCTCCTCTCATAAGGGAATAATACAGCTCTCCAGCGCGCCGAGGAAGCTGTTTCTAAATAGTCAAGCAACCGGATACTAACTGAGGAGACAGAGGTGAGAAAGATGAGAAACTGGATGCATTTATTTGCTTCTTGTTGTGTTGGATCTTTAAGCTACGCTGTGGTTAAATAGCGTGTCCACATCACTCATCACAATATGAGCTGCAGCTACCGTGATACTTTAGTTGTTGGTTACAAACTCTGCCATTCATTGTCTGCAGCTTCACTGTGCAGTAACTGTTGCACAGTGTACTTTATGAGCAAAGTTTAAAAAATTATTTTTCAATGTGAATACAACTTTAAATTATACATATGCCTTATGTATGCAATAAAAAAATACAGTATGTTCTAGAGTTTATAAGGGCAGACCACAAAATGAGTAACTGGCCTAGTGCCAAACTTTAAATGGATCTTTGTTTTAAATAATTAACAAGCAACTTTTAAAATGTGTGTAAATCACATGAGGTGGAATAGAGGTCAGTCCCTCTTTAAATCGGACTGGAGCCCAGCAGACCCAGTTCCCATGGACAAGATGTGGATATGTCCGAGCCTTCTTCCCTGTCTGTCACTGTGGTATAAAATTCATGAGAGCCATGAGAAGGGCCCAGACAGAGAAGCTGGTAGAGGCACAGTGTGAAGACGGGGCACAGGGAAAGGAGTAGGGTGTGGTGCTTCTGCTGCCCGCTGGCTCACAGTGCCCAGAGCTGGCACAGCATGTTGACACAGAGCCGGTGCCAGACCTCAAGCTGCCTTTTCAGCCAAAGGGAAAGAGGTGAAGGGATTCCAGGATAAGAGCAACCAGTGCAAGCTCGAGTTTGGTTTATTTTTTCTCTAATCACGCTCACTGAGTGCTCTTCTCTCCTTTTAAAAGTTTGTGACCGTGAGATATTTGGTTTAGCTTTAAACTTGGACACGTTTCCTCTTGCTTGTTGCCTTTCATACACAGGTCAGATATGGAGTCGGTTACACAATATTGCTCCTGGATGTGTCGGTAAGACAGTGTTTTGCCCAAAGAGCTGAGTGAAAGCTTACCTCTTCAGTGTCTGACCCTGCAGCTCACTTTGATTAGACAATATTCAGAGAACATCAGGTGATGAGGATGAAGAGAAACTCAAGCTGTGATGATGATAATCAGACAGGATAGGTTACAGAGTATTTACCTGCATTATTGCATTATTATGACACTTGGATTGGTAATCAGGATGTCACCCATAGATTGATAATGTAACAGTAAAATGACACAAGCTGCAGAAAGACATGTCGACATCATGACCCAACTTTTTCTCAGTATATTGCATGATGAAATGCTTCACGATATCTGAAAAGGGAAGCATACTTTCATTTCAAATAACTTTTGGAAAATAGTAGATTTAATCAAACCGCAACACACAGACTCTGTAATTTATGTGACAAACCTGCGACTCTAAAACCAGACTCTAATGATTTGTTTCAGAGAAGAGTTGATTAGTTGAAATTTACATTTACATTCATGAGGAGGTCCAGTGTGATGCTCTCCACTATGGTGCCACTCCTCCAGACTCAAAATGAATCAGTTCCATGAATTGTAAATTAAACTGAATGTCCCGATCTCTTCAGGAGAAGGACTTCTTGCAAGTCAGTTCTGTGGGATTGCATCAGATTCTATTAGTGCAACTAGTGAACAGTCATAAACTGGCAACAGGCTGAACTGACAGAAAAAATGTCTACTGTTTAGTCTCACCATCACAGCAGAGTCCATGACTCTGTGCCATGACTGGTTGTAACATAACAAAATAAGGGATGAACTAGAAAGACCTACATATTACTACGCCTATGTTTTGCTCCATCCTATAAGAAAAATGAGAGGTAGGTGGTAAATATTTATGGAACGTTTTACTGGGTAATCGATTTTCTCACAGCCTTGTAAGAGGAAATATCTCTTGCATTAGTTTAATAATCTTTACGCCTATATTTTGTAATCTGTACTCTACTTTGTTGACTCACACAGTGACGAAAGACTCAATAAATATTTCCTCCCTGCAGGTTGTAATATCTGGGCTGGAGTATCTGCGTTCAAGCCAAAGTTGCTGCCTGTTGTATTCTGAAAGCACAACTCAGACAGCCGAGGAGTCAGAATGACCTGCATTGCCGAGACTTGGCTCCTTGTCCTCTCCCTCGCGCTGTTTTGCGTCAGGGATTCAGCTACCCTCTTCCTGCCTGACTCCAAGGAGCTCAGGCAGCTGCTGAGCCGCTACGCGGAGGAAGCAGACCATAACAGCACCGGCAACGCAGCTGGCTACAGGACCAGACGAGCCATCCGCTGGTCCGATCGCGAGGAGATCCTCCAGCTGCACAACAAGCTGAGGGCAGGCGTTTACCCCACTGCCTCAAACATGGAGTACATGGTGAGACATGTCCCATTACCACAGTCATTATTCTTAGTCAAAGAAGATAGTTAACATTAAGCAGCTTTAAGATTTGGCTTCACCACAGAAAGAACTTCATTTTGATGTTTCAGCAACAGTGAGCACTTAAATGAGGCTGGTAATTAGGGTTTTATTTTGCCCAGAAAAGTGGTGTTGCTGTAAAAAAAAAAAAAAAAACATCTTTTCTCTCTGCTGGAAACATGCAGTCATGATGGTGAGCTATGGCCAGCCTGCTGTGCCTCCCTTTTACAGGGAGGATAATAATGCTGACTCTGTCCTACCTGCAACACAGGAGGGTGAACGAGTTCTGGGTCAAAAGAGGACAGAGAGAATAAGACTATGAAGGAAATATTAAGGGATTGCATGGCACATTCAGTAGGAGACACATTGACACAGACACACAGAAATTTACTGAATAACACTCGGTGCATAAAGTTGGGAGAATCAGTGGTGGCCCGTGCATCTCCGGTGTGGAGGAAAGTGTCTGTACATTTACTCTGCTCTCTCAAATTCCAGTGAACAAGCAGTGTGTGTGTGTGTTTGTGTTAGTGTACGGGTGTCGGGGTTACAGTGGTGTCTGTGTGTGCATGTTTTAGCGACCACCAAAAGGCTGGAAATTTACTGAGGGGATATACTTTGAGGGGCCATGCTGTTTGCAGCCCTCGCTCCCTTCACAGCGCCCCCTCCGCGCTGGGAGTCAGGTGTCTTCTTTGCTTTCCACCCTCCTCTCCGCCACTGTAAAGAATCCCACTCAGGAAATGTGGATAATTCAGCTGTGATTGCTGGAGATTTGTAATGGACCGGGGCCAGGCGCCAGCAGCTCAGCTCAAATGTCACCATCTAAGGTTAATGTTTTACTTGTGTGCAGCTCAGTTTCAGTTAACTGGGAAAGGAAGGAAGTGCAAGAACAGAAGCCGCGAACAGGTTGAGATCAGTTCTTAAGGACATAGTGCGGATTATTAAGCAGGTGATTTTCAGAGCCTTCCTGCTCAATTCCAACTAAGAAACTTGTCTCATGCTTGCAGGTTTGGGACGATGAGCTGGAGCGTTCTGCCACTCATTGGGCAGAGGTGTGTCAGTGGGACCATGGACCTCACGACCTGCTCATGTCTATTGGACAAAACCTGGCTGTTCACTGGGGCAGGTGAGACACAATGACACACGTTGTTTGGGTAGTATGCAATGTGTAAGAATCAAAACGTTGAGACTGTAATTTATATAATTAGATTATTGATATCAAGTTAAAAAGTAATAACAATTACTCAGCCTCATTTCACAATTTATATAATTACCACTGGCAACAGGCTTCAACAGGCTGCTGCCAGTGGTAATTCCTTGCTTAGGCTGTTGCCACTAAGACCCGACCTTGGATGAGTGGATGAAAATGGATGGATGGATAGATCACTGACATTAGAGCATCATGTTGTGTTCTGTACCAGTGTTTATTACTGCTTATCTTCTTGAGGGACTCTTGAGGGTTGCAGAAGGGGTGGAGCATACTGTAGCTATCACCCTGGGCAGGTTGCCAGTCTGCCACAGGGTTTGCACACAAAGACAAACAACCATTCGCAGTCACGTGCACACATACGGCCAATTTAGAGTCAGCCCGACTTGCTCGAAGCCGGACAACCCTGAGAAAACCCACGCAAGCTCAGGGAGAACATGCAAACTCCTCACAGAAAGGCCCCAGGAGGCTCCACTGGTTTGAGAACCTTCTTTCTGTGAGGCATCACAAGCACTACACCATAGTGCAGTACCTACATTTCAGTATCAATAAAAAATAAATGCATATAGGCTTGTAAATTGTTGCTACTAACCATGTTACTGGTGAGAAATTACTTATACGGTATACAAAGAAAAATGAATAAAATCCCTATTAACTTCTGTGTTGACTAGTGTCCAATTTATTAAATGTGAATGCAGCAGGAATCTCTTTAACAAACCAGATTAAGAGAGTGAGGTCCAGACTTTTGCAGCCTCATTTCAGAAAGTGTTATCATTCAGTCATTCAAGGGGTTTAATAGCCATACTATCTGGCATGAGTGTTGGGATGGGACAATGCTGCTCATTATTCTGCAGGTTTGGGCCTGAATGAAATATCTCAGCATCCCTTGAAACACCAGGCGCCCCTCACACGTGCTTCCTGTCCGTCTCCACTATCAAATAAGCGAGAAAAAAACATTTCCCGTTTACTTAAGTCAGTAACTGAGTGTTTTGCAGCAGGCAATTCTTTCAAAAATCAGTTTGTCACAAAGTTTCTTCTTTAGAGAAATCTTTCTACGCATGAAGGACAAGCACAGGTGATGCGCACAGGTGATGCTATCACATTAAGGTTGATGTTTGCATGAATAAGTGTGTGTGTGTGTCTGAGAGGACACCAGATAGTAAGCCTCTGTATATAACAGTGTATGGCTATCGCAGCAGGTGCCCTTCCAGGAATCTGCTCTCATTCTCACAGCCCCATCCTCCCTCCCTGTTCCTTTCTTTTCTTCCTGTGCCAGAAACCCTGATGCAGAGTCATTTTTTTCCGCTCCCCCTCCCTTACTCTCCAGTTGTAAGCTCAGCACTTTTCAATACCGTAAAAAGAGATGTTTATAATAAGAGCCAGAACTGATTTGTTAGGCTGAGGAGCCATGTTTAGGTTTGCCGTGATTATTTCTTTTCAACCTGATTTGATTTCCTCTGTTATGGAGGGAACAGGCTACTGCTCTGTGTGCCAGGTCAAATTCAGACTCATCATTTGAGGACCGAAAAGGGGAGGGGGGGGAGGAATGGGTGGGGTTCATGCAGTGTTTCTCATGTCTAGCCAAAGCTCCTGGAAGCTCCCTCGGATATTTCCCTTTTACCCTTGCTACCCTGGATGCCCTGTGACTGAGCTTATTGTTTATATGTCTGTGTACGTGGGCCCTTCAGATACCGCTCACCTGCCTTCCATGTCCAGGCCTGGTACGATGAGGTGAAAGACTACACCTATCCTTATCCTCAAGAGTGCAACCCCTGGTGTCCAGATCGCTGCTCCGGGCCCATGTGCACCCATTACACCCAGGTGAGATGAATGAAAGAAGCGGGGCTTGTGTTCTCTGCTTCTCACTCAGTGGTCGGGTTGCATTGTGGGTAATGTAGGAGCCATGTTTATACAAGGAAGAAAAAGGCATGGAATTAAAAAACAAATCATATGCATCAATTGCATCGCCTGCTGCTAGGTATATTCCGAATCTGACTATGTTAAAGGAGCACCTTCCTAACGCGGTATGAGCCTACTCTGATCATTGTTGTAAAAAGCTGAAAGAATGTGACAATTAATGGAGCAAATAGGAACAGAAAGAAGAGAAGATGAGAAAATGAAGAAATCACTGAAAAGGAGCCAGATATGACTGACACAGCCTCCTCTTCCCCCAAGACTTTACTTTGTAGCTGTTGGCATTAGTTTACTGAAACATCCAGACTCCTCCCTGTGCCTTCACCCTGAAACCTGATCTCTGTCATCTGGTGGTCATATCCAGACATCCCTCACTGCTTGACCTGGATTCTTTTGAAGTTGCTATAAAGAGGGGACGGTGCCAGATCTGAGCACCCTCACCCTGTCTCTGTCTTATATGTGCTGATGTATCTGCAGACCAGGCAGTCGTGCTCCATAACTACATTTGAGTGCATTGTGCTGGACTAACAGCACTCATCGGTGTATGTACTGACTCACTACTTCCAGTGGCCTCTGAGCGTACCAGGAAAAAGATGAACATTCCTGAGGAGGGAGAGCGCACGTTAGGGAGGAAAGTGTGGAGAAATATTGGAATATGCTGTGTTGTATTCCCCTTCAAATGGCACATCATTCATCTGCAACACCACTGCAGCAGATTTCCTTTTAATAAGCTCTAAGCAGCTTTATTTGACCATGGACAGATTTGGGGCTACACTGAATGCTGTTTCTTCCAGTTAAGATATTAAAAACTTTTCTAACTGGATGGTGACAATGCTCACGATTGTGTCATAGTGGGCAAACCGTGTTCATGTGACGAGCATGTGACTGGGGCAGAATAACAAACCAAGTCACTCCTGGAAGTCCCGAAGGCCCCATTAATTATAACTGCCAATTTAGTCGCTTCCTCTGCTGTGAGGAAAGTGGGCAAGAAATCCACACCATTAGTTCAACAGCTTGCTCTGCTACACGTTCGTGTTCATTCAGCAATTTTACGTGCTAACTTTGGCCATTTATTTATTTCCCTTTTTACAGCTGGTCTGGGCGACCACTAGCCGAGTGGGCTGCGCGGTGCACACGTGTCCAAGGATGAACGTGTGGGGAGAAATATGGGAGAACGCCGTTTACCTTGTGTGCAACTATTCCCCAAAGTAAGATCAATATTCCTCCATGGTCCACTGTTCATCAACACCTCTGGACTCTTGTTTATATTCCTTCTCTTTACAGGGCTGACATATTCTACAGTATGTGCTCCAAATCCACTGCAGATATGTAGAACTAGTTGCGTACGACATTTATATGACATATTGGTGCCATTATATTTCTTCCAGAAGTGGGAATAGAAAAAACAATAATGAAGGACGGGGAAAGAAACTAAGAGCAGAGCAGGCGTTTGTTTTCCAGACAGGATGTAATCCACAGGATGTAATTGCCTGAGAGACAACAAGGACTGTTTTTATTAGTTTGTGGGACTAATGACTTTTAGGAGTGTTGGCCACGGGCAAAGATGATTAATTTCCACCTTAGTCAAACTGTCCATTGTTCATTTCTTCCACAGGGGCAACTGGATTGGAGAGGCTCCGTACCAGCATGGCCGCCCTTGTTCCCAGTGTCCTCCCAGCTACGGAGGAGGGTGTAGAAATAACCTGTGCTACAAAGGCGAGCAAACCTGCACAGTTTCATGCATTCATTTTAACATCAAACATGTTACTGACCTCAAACTATCTGCACTTTTACAGACTCTCAACACTCAGAGACCGAGGACATGAATGAGGTGGAGAAGCCTCAGGTTCCGCTGCCGCCCCGCACCACCGCACGACCTGCCCCCAAACCGAAACCGGTTGCTCCGAAGAAACCAGCGTCTAAGCCTGCATCACCCAGGGCGCCGTCATCAAAAACTCCCAGCAACACCTATCTTGGTAGCTAAGAGGAATGATTCAAAACAACCTCAAACGCTCAGGTTTTTACGGTGGCCCTGAAGTGCAAATCACAACGGCAAAAGCGAAAACACAACGGCAAAAGCGAAAACACAACGGCAAAAGCGAAAACACAACGGCAAATCAGAAAACACAACGGCAAAAGCGAAAACACAACGGCAAAAGCGAAAACACAACGGCAAAAGCGAAAACACAACGGCAAATCAGAAAACACAACGGCAAAAGCGAAAACACAACGGCAAAAGGGAAAACACAACGGCAAAAGCGAAAACACAACGGCAAAAGCGAAAACACAACGGCAAAAGGGAAAACACAACGGCAAATCAGAAAACACAACGGCAAAAGCGAAAACACAACGGCAAAAGCGAAAACACAACGGCAAATCAGAAAACACAACATGCATTTCGTCTACAACTTAATGCATACCAGCTGAACATGAGCTCATATCACACATACTATACACCATACCATCTTCTCCTACATAGCATATTTTCTTAGGCCTCCCAAACTATCACTCCCAACTTCAAGTCTGCTGGTCCTGACACTAATATAAACACTTAACCATCTGGCCATCCGCCAGAATCCTACAAGAATGTTTTTCTTTTAGAAGTCAATATACCTCACTACCCTTTCCGTTTTGGTTAATGTCGTTGTGTTTTCTCTTTTGCCGTTGTGTTTTCTGATTTGCCGTTGTGTTTTCGCTTTTGCCGTTGTGTTTTCGCTTTTGCCGTTGTGTTTTCTGATTTGCCGTTGTGTTTTCGCTTTTGCCGTTGTGTTTTCGCTTTTGCCGTTGTGTTTTCTGATTTGCCGTTGTGTTTTCGCTTTTGCCGTTGTGTTTTCTGATTTGCCGTTGTGTTTTCTGATTTGCCGTTGTGTTTTCGCTTTTGCCGTTGTGTTTTCGCTTTTGCCGTTGTGTTTTCTGATTTGCCGTTGTGTTTTCTGATTTGCCGTTGTGTTTTCTGATTTGCCGTTGTGTTTTCGCTTTTGCCGTTGTGTTTTCGCTTTTGCCGTTGTGATTTGCACTTCAGGGCCACCGTAGGTTTTTGTACTTTTTATTAATTTGTTGTGTCGTTCTTGCAGCTCACAGCATTAAGTGCGAGACTAGACTGCGTGATAAGTGCAGAGGAGCAACCTGCAACAGGTCAGTTTATCTTGATTAGTAGTGTAAAATTATTTTCTGAACATGCATAAAAACATTTCCTATTCATTCTCATCTGTCATACAGTTAATCTCCAACATCAGCTCACTCTAGTATCCAACTAATTTCTGACTCTGCAGATACAACTGTCCAGCTAATTGTCTGAACAAGAAAGGCAAAGTCTGGGGAACTGTCACCTACGATGTGGTGAGTTTCTCCTGCATGAAACAAACACCCCACATCAGTTTATCTTGTAAGTGCATAATTAAATGTTCACTCCTTCTACTTTTTCTTATTGTTTCAGCAATCAAGTATTTGCCGAGCTGCTATCCACGCTGGCGTCATTGACAACAATGGAGGACTGGTCGACATCACAAGGAAGGACAATTTCCCATTCTTTGTCCGAGCCACAAAGAATGGCATCGAGTCTTTGAGGTAGATATCATCTCTGCCCGGCCTCAGTCAGTGAAATAAGCTAAAGCCTCACTTTCCGATGCAACACACATTTCTATTCTATTATTCACATTTTGCGCAATAATGATAAATGTTTCTACAGAACCATTAGTGTTCCTGATTTTTTTATGATGTCTTTTCCAGTAAATACAAACCTGGAAACGCCTTTGTGGTGGCTAAAGTGGAGGGTAAGTGGAGCACAGTTTTTATTATTTTCAGAAGAACTCTGTGTCATGTAGAGCCCTAGTCAGCCAACATATAAAGGGAATTTTAAGTGTTTTTTTTTTCTCTCCTCTCTCTGCGACAGAAATTAATGTCGATTGTTACACCACAGTGGCTGAAATCTGCCCTTTCAAAAGACCATACTCACACTGTCCAAGGTACCTTCACTCATTCAACATTTTGGTGTTCAATAAAGCATAAAAATAGAATTGTTATAATAACCTATGATCTGATTATAAGAATAATTACAACATGCTTATAAATGCTAAATATGCCATCTTTCTCAGAGTCTTCTGTCCACCCGACTGCAAGGCTCAGCCTTCTTACTGGTCGCCTGTAATTGGAAACAACATCTACACAGATGTAAGCAATGCATTTTCAAATGTGTATCTTTTGACTTTTACAGTCAACTCATAAATCTTCAGCTTCTCTTATTTATTTATGTGCTATTAGTGCAGACAGAATGAAAAGCTATTTGGGTCAGCTGCATGATTAGGATACATGGTAGCTATGGAAAGCACTTGAATCATGGAGAATAGGAGTAACAGTATGCCACGAAAAATACGGATGTGTTATGCTGCGTGGGGCCTGCCCATTAAGAGGCTCACTCAAGCATTATCTCAGTCTAAGTGGCTGTGACCTCAGAGGTAAGTAGATGGAAAGAAATACCTCCAGGAAAGCTGGTTTAGATCATCACATCAATGAAGTCATCCAAATCATATTCACAGTGAATTACTGTAAAGTACCCTTCAGACTAAAACTGATCGGATGTACAGTGTGAAAGTTATTGTGGCCTAAATTGCCAGTCAACACAGTCAGACAAGGTCAGTGTTGAATTTACCGAAGCTTTACCTTGAATGAAACTGACCCTTAATGACTTTTAGTGGGGCACAGTTTGCTGTTGCTCACATACACTGTGGCATGTGCCAAGGAATGTTTTGCAGTCTCAGCCACTGGTTCTCCAGTGGTGTGGAAGCTGAATGTCGGTTAAACATGAGACATAAACCGTCTGGTCCGAATCGTTGGCCGGGTGTATGGACAGTGTGATCTGTGTTTGGACTAGGAATGAATGATTCTACTCCAGACTGTTGATAAGAGCTTATGGTCTGTTGTGCTGGAGCCAGACTTCTGGCACAGACTCTACTCCTTATGTGTATGTCTGTAAACCAACACGTGTCTGTGTTTTACTAGAATATATTTTGTAATCTATTTGAGAATAAGAGAACTGTTACAGTGTTCGTGTAGGGAAAAGGTCATTTTCCGTCTCGTAAAAGGCGTCTTTTCCATATTTTCTCTTCACAGAACTCCAGCATTTGTAAATCAGCCATCCATGCAGGGGTAATCAAACCAGACGGCGGTTTTGTTGATGTTCTGCCACTGGACAAGAGAAAGAGCTACATTGGGGTCCTGAAAAATGGCATCCAGTCTGAAAGGTATTACTCATGTATTTATTGTCAGCTGTTTTTATCGTAATTATAAGTTCCCCATACCAGAACTGTTACCAAAAGTACAAAGATAGATGGATTAGACGCTGTGTCAAATAATTCCAGCCATGTTCCACAGGAACGTTAGCTTGAAATCCAGACATCCTGAAGATTTGCTGTATAATATTTTTGAGAAGCCATGGCTAAATATGGAAACATGCATGTTTAAACATAGTGTGTGACAACTTCTGCTGTCAAACGGAAAGCCTCCTTAGTTGTAATGTTAGTTATCAGTAAGTATTTGTGGGAGTGTATTTACCAGAATCATACATCAGAATGAAAAATAACAATCTAGTCTGTCTAATCGGGAAAATCCCAAAACGATAAAAATATTATGAACAGATATGACAAGATAATACAGCATATGTTTGGTACTTTTATTCACTATGTCCCATCTTGATTTATGTCTGCTGTAATACTGCATGTTGTGGGTTCTCTGCATGCACACCATGTTTCTCAAATCGCTCTCACGTCTGTGGCAAGCTCCAGTGGACTAAGCTTGGGCAAGGAAGCCCCAGTGGCCAGTTCTGCTGGCATATGGGGTTGTAAGAGTAATGATGTGGTTTGGTGTGTGGAAGGGCCACACATGGGATCTTTGCTTATTTTGCCCAGGCATTTCAATTGAGTGTGCAAAGTGCTGAATTGCCAAAAACAATCCGAGTTTGATTCTATGAAATGCAGAGCTGCGAAGGCCTCACTCAGGGCATTCTTATAGGAGGTCAATAAATGTCTGCGAGTGAGTCAGCGTGCCAACATGATGGCAGGGTGGGCAGTTTGGATTGCGCTCCGTTGCTGGGGAAGTAATCACAGCCTATCCAATTACTCGAGGATGGAAATGCTGTCAGCCACTTAGTCAGTGCTTTCCTTTACGGATAATTATCTGCGATCGGATACCAATTGCACTGGCCTATCATGATTATTGATCATGGCAGAGCTTCAAGGTCTCTCCACTAATGAACTAATTACAGTCATCAAGTTCAACACTGTTAGTTGGAAAAGTCAGGCTCAGAAATACAGCGACGATGAGTCATCCTGCCAGCGTGCCATTTGGTGGACATTTTTTTTCCAAAGATATTGTGAGCACCATGATTCTGCAGTTGGCTGCTGGGAGGACAAAGGCATATAAAAAAGGGCTTCTGAGTATCTTATCCTAAAGCTGCACACAATATAAAAGGGTAACTCTGGCCTCTGCTGCCTCAGCAAGTTTATTTCTCAGAATTCCCCTGACTGTAGGGATGCATACTCGGGTCTATATGTTTGGACACTGACACATTTTGCCTACTTTTAGCTTTTTATCAAAACACATAGTCAAGTTACAGTTATATAATGACTATGGGCTTAAAGAGCAGACTCTCAGCTTTAATTTAAGGGTATTTACACCCATATCGGTGGAAAGGCGTAAGAATTACAGCTGTTTTTATGCACTGACCCTTATTTTCTTGGACTCAAAATCAGTTTCATGCACAGGTGTCGGATATTCCGTTGTTATTCATTCATTGATTAAGCGGGACGAAGGTCTGGAGCGATTTGCATTTGGAAACTCACAACATGTGCTCAGGCCAGAGCAGTTCTGGAGCAGCATTCTTTGGACGCCTCAAGCTGAGCTCAACCGGTAGAGGAATGACGGGAAGAAAAAATATGTCTGCTCAGATTCAGCCAAATGAAGCAACGATGGTGGAAGGTGCTTCACGGTACAGATAGACAATGTACCGTACAATACTGTGAAGACGACCAATGATTTCAACCCAATTAACCATGCATTTCACATGCTAGAGACGAAACTAAAAGCAGACAGACCCACAGGCAAATAACTTCTAAAGACAGCTTCCTGGCATTCTTTGGTGAGGTCTGTAGCTTCCAGACTTCAGGCAGTCTTTGCCGGAAAAGGATTCTGGACAAAGCATTCAAAATGAACATTTTATTTATGATTACGTTAAATTGGCCAATCACAAGGGAAAATGGGAACGGGACATAAAATAGTTGTAATTCCTACTTCCTACACTTTTACTAGAATTTAGAAATAAATACCCTCAAATTAAAGCAAGGAGAAAAACAAATCTGCATGTTAAACCCATATTCATTTAGGTACTAACAACTAAAAAAATGTGTCAGTGCCCAAACTTGTATGGATCTGAGTGTAACATGCTAAACTGAGCTGAGTGTCCCTTCAACATATTTAGTATTAATTTACATGTTTGCTTTCACGTGTGTTTGCAGCAAAACCAACACAGAGGGAGGCTCCTTCCGGCTCTTTACTGTGAGGGAGTGAGACTTTCGTTCATACGACCAACACAGTCACCTCAGCTACGGCTTGAAGAACAGGAAGTGCCCACAGGTTGGATGCCATGTCTATCCATCTGTCTTCGTGCCTTCAGTGGAATCAGAGACCTTTCCCCCTCAGTTGTAACTGTAGTCACCCGGTAAAAAGTCATTCTGTATCATCCAGTCATGTAGTAATTTCATGGTCTTTTATAATTTTCTTTATTTACATCCATAATCTGTGAATACAGACTCTTTATATATATTATGATCCAATGAACAGCTGGTGCTGCAAGTTTTGAGTTAGACATGTTTTACAAAAAACATTATGTTTACATTGATGTTCTTAGTACAAATATAAATTGTTCTTTCATACACAGGAATGTATACTGGTCACACTGTATTTAATCAATTTGTACATAATATATAATATTTTATGGCATTTTTTTAACAATGAAATATTAACGTGTTCTATTCAGATTGTTATATTATAGCTGTCTTCTGCACACCTGCTTTTTTTTTTTTTTTTTTTACTCCTGAACGTTTAGACTGTGAAGCGTAATCTAAGTCTAAATTGTATTTAAAGTGCTGTGCTGGTTGTGAGCAAGAAGGTTTCATCTGATGGGTAGACTAGAAATCAACTGAGACCCAAAAAGAGAGGGAGTGGTGTGGTAAATGAAAGTGAGTACAGGCAGGTGTGTTTGATAGCCGAGCATGTGGAGCAAATCAAAGGAGAACTGGTGGATATGGGCCTTCAGAATGATGACAGTGTTGTGGATTTATTCAGGTACAATCACAGTCGGCAGATATGTTTAGAATAATAATTAGCAGTAATATCCGGTTTTATATTTATTGTTGCTCAGTGCTTTCCTCGTTTCTTGTTTTCTCTTATCTCTGTACACAACAAATTGCTAAATTTCCCCCTTACCAACCTTAGACTGATGAATGTGTTGCCTGTTTCAAGGTCAGGGAGGGCTTTTTGTTAAGAGACCAGACCACATTGTGAAGGGTGAATGTGCTGAAGATTTGTAATGTCAAACTGCGTCTTATGAACTTTGGAACGATTGACACCTTTAAAGTTCATCGCTACACTGAATCGAGACACTGTTGTGTTTGGTACAACACTGATTAATACTTATTTGGTCTTCCTACACCGGTATTGATTTAGATCTCCGAGTAATTTATGTAATGCCATTAAATGCACAGAAAATGTAAAGTCCATTTTGTGTTGCAGGACTGCAGCTGGGGTCCTTAAACACACCAGGCACATTGTAGCACCATTGAGCCTCATTGCTCTGCCCGTTGGTTTTCTTGAGAATACAGATCTCATTAAGTATTTTTAGAGTGAAAGAAAGAGAAAAAAAAACTACAAATGTATTTCTTCAAGTTTATTCCTGCTTCCTGTCTCTTTATTCTACCTCAATCCTATCGCTATGCTAAGCATTAAGGTCTATATGGGAATTTTAATGGGAAATACTAAACGTTTTGTAAAGTTATGGGAACTGTAAATACTTTTATTTTTGTTTTTGAATCATCCTTTAATCAGTATGATTATGATTAAAATGTGTGAATTTATTTCAATTGTCTGGGCTGTATTGTTTTTATACAGGATAGGATGAGTTCTATATTTTTTGCACAATCTGAAAATAAAGTCTGTCTTAACCATGCCAGTGTACATATTCCTTGATATTTATGAAATGCATTGCAGATGTTTTGAGACTGTACACTTTGTGTCCCTTCATAGTAGGTGCTACCTTGTTACGTACAATGTTTCATAGCTACAAAGCAGAACTAACCAGAATACACAGTATTTTACTCTCACCTATGTGGTGTGACTTTGAATGCATTACAAAAAAAGGGGAAGGAAGAAAAAGAAACATGGATTCCCACATATTCAGTTTTATGAATAACAAAAGTTAAAAACTAACAACAGAGCCATTGTAACAAGATTCCATTGCTGTATTAAGTGTACTTTCACCAGAACATCAGAAAAAACTTGTGTAATTTATGAATGAAATTCAGACCCAGGCCACCCAGGTTTGGTCCGTTATCTTTGGAGTAATATCACTGACCATGTTCATAACCTGGCTCTGCTTCCTGTGGAGCAACAAACAGTAGTGACCACTTCTCATGGATCACACATTGTATTTTCTGCCAATAGGGTTTTAGCTTATGAAGGGTGGGAGAAAGGAAGAAATCCACAGACTTAAATTTCATAACCACGTAATTTTCCACTCCAAGGCTGAAGTTTTCATTTCTCAGTCTGAATTAGCTGCTAGGGTCACCAAACCATTAATAAATGCCTCATTTACCTTGGGAATGAGGCATAGTGGAGGTCACTGGATATAAAGAGGAGAATGGCAGAGAAAGTCCTTACCAATCTTGGAAGCACTAATAACTCTTCATACCTCTGATACTTTTGTATTAGAGGCAGATGTGCAGTTTCATGCAACTGGACCAGGTCTGGGACATCTTGCTGATAAACAGCTGCAACTGGCTTGTGTGATGACTGTTTTACTCCCATTGTCAGTGGAGATAAAGATTTGTACTCACCCTGTAAATCCCCTGACTGCCTTGAGGAAAAAGTTCATGAGCTCAGTCCAGCTTTGGGTTTGCTTGATTGTAAAAATAGCTGCATCACCGCCTGTCCCAACAAGTCATTACAAACATGCAGATGCACTGGTGAAGCCAAACCACTGTTTTAACACTTTTCTGGAACTGAAGAGTCAATAGTCCTTTCAGAAGGCTTATCAAATGAGCTTAGCTGAATGTGAATAGTTGGAAAAAACAATTAGTGATACATAAAGAGCTTGGTAATAGTTTGCATGTGGCTGTTAGGGGTAGAAAATGATCCCTCATTGTCTCTGTAGTACCATAAACAATGCCACGCTAAAGTTTTATCAACCGAAGTTCAAATGTAAGAGTGATTTCTACATTATCATCACATAAATGAAACTATTCACTGTATCTTGTTGGATATATTTGCAAATGCAGACGGACTACAGAACAGCATTCAAAGCAAGGCATTCATAGTCTCCAGAGGATCTATGAGACTTTGTCCTCTTGCTTTGACATAAAGATTACGTTTTTGGATTTTACTGAATTGTCTCAAAAACTACAGCACGTATTCAACCGCTGTATGATTTGGTGTAACTCTCCAAAGTGCCCTGGGCATGAATTCTACTGACAAGGCTAATCTATACCTTTTCTGAATCAGCAGTTTGACACTTGTGGTTTGGGGATTTTTTACCCAGCCTTTAAATCTGCACGATGGATCAGTTTAAAATTGTAAACAGACATTCACAATCCTGATGAATTCAAATGATGTTGGCAGTGCCCTGACCTTCCTTTAAAACATCAGGTTGAAGTTTGTGGTTTTGAGACAGCTTCGACTCAGCCCCCGGAGATGATGATTCGGCCGTTGAATCACGTCGTCTTTCAGTTCTCACCAGTTTTGTTGAGAGTGAAAATGGATTGGCACATGTTGGTTGAAATCAGAGTATCAAATAGCAGTCATAGGCGCTGCTGAAGTTTGAGCCACTGTGCTTTCGTGCACAATTTTACATGATTATAGTGGGACAACCATGTGTGTGGCCATGCTAACAGTATAATTACCAGAACGGAATATTGTGAATTTTATTATTGGGGTTTCGGAAGATATGATGAGAACTTACTGCAGTATAGCTCATATACACCAGTCAGCACCTCAAGACCCTCTTGATCACCGGAGAAAAATGTGGAGTCCAAATTATATGATTGTGCTTATATTTTTCTGGTCAGAAGGGCCTTATAGCACAGCACGTCGCTTCAAGAAAGCTGGCTGGGACAGGTTGGCTTGTGTGGAGGAATGATTTAGAGAGACTAGAATTAAATGCTGCGTGTTTCAAAGGAGACAATGCAGAGAGATGGTGTTATGATAGGATACAGTCTAGCCTGCTTGGTCATCATAAAAATGCTGTATGATTTGTAGATGCAAATAGACAACCGAGGCTTTACCAAAAGCCATCCATCCAAAGGAAACATTAAGAATGTGTTTAGCATTGATAGATTAAAATGTCTTCTCTCATAATTTATTCAATATATACAGTGTTCATAAGGTTACACTGTTAATAAAAGATCCTGATTGATTTTCACAGTAATTCTGCAATAGTCGATGAGGTATCTTCTGAGTTAGGGTTAGGTTTAGTGATGATCTCTTTCTTTTTTTTCCATCGCCAGCCAGATTCACTGTCTACTGCCTCCACCAGCCTGGAAGCTCCTTCCTCTCTTTTACTGATAGTCCTGAGTGTGAGAGTATCTTCCACATCCCCTGTGTTAAGAGTCATCCTTTGTTTATGCCCTCTCAAACTATTTGTACTCACACTTTCCCCTTAAGGACGCATTCTGATATATGTATAACTCACTGAGCAGGGAGTGTCTGGCTGGAATCTCCCAGCCTTTACCTTTCTGAAAGATGTTGTTCTTGGTCTTATTTTGTGATAATGATGAACTGGATAGATGGTGTTGTTGCGCTTCTAGTTTTACTGCTTCTTATAGTTCCTCTGCTCCAAGATAATCACTGGAGCCAGGAACACTTTGTCATGCTTTCACCCGTATCTTTCACAGTGGGTCGTTTCTCATCGCCGAAGATGTACATCAGCAATAGGCTCAGTTTGGCCATTTAAGCTCTTTGAGACGTCCCATTTTGTCCAAGATGCGTGGGAAGCCAGTTCCACTGACGAATGCCTGTTTTAGTTGGTCCAACAGTTTGAGGTTAATACTTTTATTTGTTGTGTAGGATAGACTTCCATGACATTCAGACATTCAAATGTCAGTGGGACGCATGGATGATTATTTTTCTTTACATCTAGAAGAACTCAGTTGTCATTGTTTTCTCTTCTCCAGAGGGAAAACATAAAAAAACATAATACAATCAGCCGTACATTCTTTATACACTAACAGAAAATCATTCTGTCAAGTAGGATTTAAGGCTTGACTTTCTAAAATACTTTTACAAAGCCTTAAAACACTGAATTTTAAGTGACATCATCATGCTCTGTTGCTGCCAACCTACTCAGGGAAATTCATTCAATGATGCTCTACTTAGTAATGTATCCCCACTGCTATTTTTATTTTTTTTTGGTTTTGTCTACTTTGATTTTTCTCAGCACAAGAGCCACCGCAGTGAATCCCTGGCTGGCTTCCCTCAGGAACTGGTTTAAATTTTGGCTCTGAAGGAGGCTACCCTAAGCGAGAGAACAAAGACTGTCTGTCAGAGAGATGATGAGGAATCTGTGATGATGGTGTGTAGTCAACCAATGCGGACTGGAACAGTTAAAGCTCCACTGGCCTGGTGGATCTACAGGCTCCATGTAATAGTCTGAAATGATAAGACCTCCATGATCTCTGTGTTGACAGTCTCACAGGCAGTTTTTCTTCCTCCCTCGTGACGCACTTTCATTCTGGGAAGAGTGTGCTAAAGATTCAGAGACCACTGATCAAACACGAGAGTGTGTAAATATGCCTCACTCAACAGTCAGGGTTTTGTGGTATAAAACCATAACATATGTTGTTTTGAAGGCCTACTTTTGTCCATCTCCAACGAGTCATTTATTTATTCATGGTGAAATGTTTCTGTCAGTAAGTGGCAAGACAACTGTTGTCTTTGTGACTTAAAAAAAAAGGAATCCAACTTCCTTCCAAAATAAAAGCCTCAACAAAGAATCTTTTGGGCACATCTTGTGTTTACAGGAAAGTTACACATGACCCAGTTTTCATTCATTCATCTTCTGTAACCACTTGTCCTGTGAAGGGTTGCGGGGTACACCCTGGACAAGTTGTCAGTCTATCACAGTGCTAACACAGAGATAATGTATAGATAATTAATGCTAATTAGCACACAACACAAATTACAGCTAAGAGTGATGAGCATGCCATTATTTATGAAGATATTTAGTCAAAAAGAAGTACTGGCATAACATGTGTAGTCCATCCAACTAGACATTGCAGGGGATCACTGACATATTAACCTTTTATTGTTTCATCCTCAGATGATCATGAATTTCATGGCAACCAATAGCTGTTGAGATATGAGTGATGAGTGGTTATTTTACTAACTAATCAAAAGTGTGATCAAACTAGCAGCCCTGCTAAAAATCATTTGTAATGATTGTGTCAGGACCACGTAGTGTCTGTTATTTTTAAGTTCAGTTTTCTGTCACTTCCTGTTTTATTTTGTAGTCTGAGTCTACTGAAGTCTGTCTTCCTGTCTAGTTCTGTCTGTGATTGCTTTCCCCGCCCTCATGTGTTTCACCTGTGTCTCATTGTCTCCCTCTCCCTCGTGTATTTAAGCTGTGTTCCCCTTTCCTCCTGTGCTAGATCGTCTTGTAGGATTTCCTTAAGCGTTCCATCCAGTTTCTTCCTTGAGTGATTTCTTGTTGTGACTTTAGCTAATCTATATTACCTGAGTTTTTGCCTGCCGGACCTCTGTACCTTTGCCTGAATCCTGCTTTCCTGGTTTTGACCCTGCATCTGATTAAACTACCTCTGAGCCTGCCTGATCCCTGACTCCTCCATTTGTGCCCACCTGATCTGTACGTGATAGATTGCACTTAAAAGGGTCAAACAGGTCTCCTGAGATCCATGATCATGTCTCCATACTATTAAGTCTGTCGATATTTCTAAGAAAGCACATTGCTTCTAGGATATATACAACTCACTTTTCACAGTAAGTTTCACAGTGAGGTCTGGTAAAAGACCTCATTCTCTCCTCTTAATGACCTCCCTCAGAGGAGTCCCGTTAGTCCAATATTTGTCAGCCAGCTTTCAATAATGCTGTCTGAATATAAAGAACCTCGTTATAGATGTTATAAAAAGGGCTTATTCATAGCCCAGTGCTGTTTTCCCAGATCACACAGTGGAGCCGACACATAATCACATGCAAGTAATGGATGGATGATTCTTTTGTGCTTCCTACTTTGCTGGTTATTGTCCTGCTTGGTGAACATATGAATTGAATGAGTAGCAGAAGAGTTTGCTGGCAATTTGTTCTGAGGGGAACAGCAGGACAGTGGAAAGTTTAGCTGGAGTAAACGAGGATTGATTGCCAAAGTTATTTGGTGTTCAAATAGCTCTATTCTCAGAGGATTCATGGAAGAACACAGCCAGTGCACCACAGAAGAGGAATGGAGAAGATGGTTCATCAGAAATAAAAAATTTCTTTCGGTGAGAGGTTCCGAGAGTTTGGATGAAACTGACATGATCCTTCTGTGGGCTTTTAGTTTGTCTAATCAGTCTAATATCCTGACAGCGATGATGAAAACAACGCATAAACATTTACCTTTCAGCAACAGAAAGGTGAGACAGCGTGCATCAACAGTGGTGCAAAATCAAATGTGGGTGTCAGGTCTGCTCTTCCTGGTATGAAGCAAATACAAGAAAAACTTGAACTGAGAGATGTTTTCAGTCATGAAATTATAATGTCCTTCTCTACCATAGTGTGTCTTCTTCTTCAGCAAGGCTACGGTTCAGAGCGGCAGAACTGGCTCATTTTCCGTAAAACTAAAAGTTGGAGTTCAGCGCCCTCATGCCATGGCAGCATTCCTGTCACTGCCTCAGTTTCTGTCATTACCTCTTGTTGTTGTGTTTCCTTAGCTACGTTTACATGGACTCTAGTTTCCCACTAATGATCTGAATAACAGGCCCAGTCAGAAAAAAAATGCCTCAAATAACCACCTTAGCTTGATCAGACTGGCTCAGTCATCAGACTGAGAGGGGTGATAATCAAGATGTCAGTCAATTAGGTCACAGCATATCCGGATCTGAGACAAGTCCAGTTGCCTTTGTTTTAGCTGAGTAAGCTTAAACAAAGGCAACTGGACTTGTCTGAGTTTTGGTTTGAGTTGCTTCATCAGCTTCAATAATAGGTTAAATATAGAGATAACAGTTCAAGTGTTGGAGACAGTAGCTCCGCTGAAAACACAACCACCGTGGGCAGAACTCAACAGTAATATTCTGATTGATGCTTTGGGGCATATCAACGCAATACTGTATATCTTTTCACATATTGCCAGTAACCTGCCAGTCACTTGCATCCACACCCTACATATAGTTCCCATATAGTTCACTGCTATGCATTTCTCAGACTCCTGTGCTTTGAGTCTTTCGATGTTAATAGTCTATTTTTTTTTTTTTTTTGTAAACCTGTTTAATTGTATTCTTCCTCTAACTCGCCCATTTGTGTCATGCTTTTGAATTCTCATGTTAAACATTGTCAGTTCCCATGAATATAAAACGACAATGGAATTTTCAAATACTCAAATCAGGCATAACATTATGAACATACTGACAGAAGAGGAAAATATCATTGACCATCTTGTGACAATGCAATGTTCTGCTGGGGAACGTTTGGCATTCGTGTGGACGTTACTTAGACATGTACCACCCGCCTATACCAGACCCACCCACCCCATAGCAATGACACTCCTGAAAAACAGCACAAGGTGTTGACCTGGCCTCCAAATTGCCTAGATCCCAAATTGATCAAGTATCTGTGGGATGATCCACACACATACCCCTCAAACTATTGGACCCAAAGGCCCCCACTAACAACATCCTGTTGCCAGACACCACAGGACACCCTCAGAAGGTCCATGTCCACTCTCTGATGAGACAACTGTTTTGGAGGCACAAGGGAGACCTACACAATATTAGGAAGGTGATCATAATGTTATGACTGATCCGTGTAGACACCAAACACATAATGCGGAATTTCTTTCGTTCACTAAGTTACATACAACACAGCTGAAGCTAAATTGTTTTCAGGTGTTCTCACAGTATGCTTTCAGTGAATGTGTTTTGTTTTCCTTATGTTATATAACGCCACTGCCTCCCACTCCATATGTCACATACTACAGTACAAAATGTGTTGGGTCTTGGAGGAGGTGATAAATCACTGCTTTAGCCCTCCCTGGTTCTGTCAGGCTCTTTTTTTTTAAGAGTGAAAGACAAATACTTTGTGTTTCCATCAAGTATGGAAAACTATCCCTAGAGTCTTCTGACTTCTTCCCAATTCTGAGAAAAAATGATTATGTGATGAATCGGTTACTGCTAACCTCGGCTTAATTCAGAGAGCATTAATTATGGAGCATTCAGTGGATGCATCCATCACAGGTGGAGAAGGAGGACTCTAGACAATGACATTTGGGCAGATTATAAAACAGAGTGTGCGGGTCATGCTCTCCTCACAGTGCATTTCTTGCTTTGGGCACACTCAGGTGAATAATGAGTTGAGACCTCCACCACATAGTTTTTCCATTAACGGGCAATAAGGTTAAGTAGTGGTTAAATTATGCATTTTATACTGATTACAGCCAACGTAGCGAGGGATCTTTTGCATTTGTCTGTTGTGAAATTATTTTTAACGAACAGAAACACAGACAATGATGATGAACATTTGAGACAACATGTTCCTGGATGTTCAGACACCGGCAAAACCGTACACAAGAACCATTGCCAGTCCTGTTTTATTAATATGGATTCTCATGGGTCCAAACTGAATCATCAGCATCTCCTTGAATGTCATGAGGCCACTTTTCCCATGTTACTGATGTCAGTGGGTGATGTGCTTTAACGTTGGCACTGAAAACTCATGCCAAGACAAATGTCAGCCTGGGCCTCAGTGCCCAAGTCCCAGCTTGTGGTGATAGGTTTATTATACTAGATTCTGAAAATCCCTTCAAAGCTGCCTTGTGCGCAGTGGTACCGCAGGGGCTCTGGGAAAGCTTTGGTTCCCAGACAGAAAAGGCAATGTTGAGCGTTGGTGGCCTTTTCCCCGAAAGTATGAACAGCTGATTGGCGGGTGCTGCAGAGAACTCTTTTTTTCTTTTTTTAACAATGTATTTAACAATTCTCAGATTTTATCTTCTTTTACACAAACAGTGAAAGACTCCAGAGCTAGTATGCAGGCCATTGTGGAGTCATTTAAATATCTGTCTTCCTATTTTAGGCTCATATCGACATTGCTGTTAGGTTTACACATTAGGTTAAGACAGCTGTGATGTATGTTGTATTTGCTTTTGTCTGTGTAATTATGCATGCTTTTTTTCAATGAACTGCTTTCACTTTATAGGAATGTTTCTCTAGCTGTATCTGGACTTCATTTGACATGCGCTGTTTCTTGTTAAGAGAGCCATCCAATATGTTATCATGGTATAAAACACAAACCAGAAATGTTTCTCTTTTCCATTCTGTAATTTATAGTCACCAATTATGATAGTGGGTGGATAGCCGTGTTTGCAAGTGGAGTTATATTTGAAATCAGGTTCAGACACAAAGTCTAAGGGGGGAATAAAGCAGGGAAAATGTTTCTGTCTCCCCACGAACCATAAATTATATTTTGGGAGTGGTCGGACTTTGACGTTTGAGCTAACCAACTTACTCACTGGTTGTGGCACTGTCTGTTTTGGAGTGAGTGGCAAGTGGGAGATAAAACTGCTGACATAAGCCTGAAGACATCATGACAGCTGCTGACGCATATCAGCTTCAAGAGGACAAGTCAACATGCTTTCCTGGAACTTGTAATGTGTGCCTGACTGACAGAGAGGTCATAATGAAGGGGTCCAGTCAGTGTGTTTTGTTCAGCTAATGTCCAACCATGTCTTCCTCCTTCACTGTGGCCACAGGGAATCATTTCCATGGCTTATATTATTCTATCAGTGTTTTCATTCCTCCGTTGTATTTCTAATGTTGTAGTTCTATTTAGTGGGACTGAAATGGAATGATGATGAGGATGATGATGATGAAGGCAAGATGGTGAACTACTTGGCTCTGGAGGTTGACATGAACTTCATAGCAGGAAAGGCAGCAGCAGGTTTCAGTAAAATGTGAGTTTAGAAATGAAAAATAGCCTCGGCTGAAGGGTTGAGGAGAGGAGGAGAGTTGTACACCGAGAATAGCAAAGCCCATCTGATTCCCATCTGTGCACTGCCTGAGAACTGGCATACCCGCTAAGCGTGCTCTTTCTAAGACCTGGAAAATACTCACAGTCCACATCAAGGTTGTTATAGTTAACTAAAACCAAGTGCTGTGTTTGAACTCCTGTTCTCAGCTTCTTAAATCTTAACTCGGACAAATACCAATCAAAACATATTTTAGTATAAATAACCAACACAAAAACTGATCAAAACTAAACTGAAAAGAATAAATCCAAAAATAATTTCCAAAAAAAGGAAAATACAACTAGAATTAACTGCTGTTCAGATAAACAAACTTGATCTTGGAGAACAAGTAGTAGCGGTAACAAGCTTTATGTGAGTTAACATACATTAAATGTCATTATTACCTTTATTAGATTGGTGGACATGTAAGAAAGGTACATAAATAGAATATCTATAAGGGGCTTAATTTGTGGATATAAAAGACTATTGTAAGACTCTTCATAGTCATAGTATTCATAAAAATCCAAATTGTCTCAAGAGGCTTTACAGAACCCAGAGCCTGAAACCCCCAGAGCAAGCACTCAGCGATGGTTACAAGGGAAAACCTTTAGCAGAACCCGACTCCTATGGGGTGACCCTTTTGCTCAAGGCCAACCAGTTAGACTGAAACAACAGAGATGTGTAATAGAGGAGAAGAAAGCGGCAGAAGCAAATGGATAAAATGCATCCAGATGATGCACCTGCAGCAAGAGTGATACATGCATAGACTGACGGCGGATAGAACAAATGGACAAGACCTTAGCCAAAGTCTAAGTTGTAGAAAGCTTAGTGGATATACAGTGGAGATTTATGAAGATTTATGGCATGGAACAATGTCAGTATATTACAGGTGAGTTGGCTGCCGTAATGAATGAATATATGAGGTATAGTAAGCAAGTCACACAATTATACATGACATTTAAGCAGGAATTGATAACTGTAGGCAATGAACACTGTTCAGGATGGTGAGGCCAGGACCATAGATAAGAAACATGCAGCTCTGAAGATCCGGCATAACATAAGCAGCTGTTTTCATGACAGAAGTCTATACATGGCCAGAAGCTTCTGTTCTTGCAATGAAAGAAATAATTTTCAAACCCTCCTTTAACAAATGTCCTTGTCTTTCAACCATGAACAGTAGAAGATCTCCCATAGAGAAAATTAACCTGAGACACTGACACAGGCCTAATGTAGAGGCCAGTACTAGACCAGGATGAAGTTTCCTCAGAGCATCGACACTGACGAGACTCTGCAGGACAACACTTGGGTGGTCTAGAGGCAGAAATGAGATATTGTTCGTGGCCTGATAGGCCCTAGCAGATTAACATGGCTTCTCCTCCTCAGGAGATGAGAAAAACGACTGCATGAAATGGCCCATAACCAAAGGAAGCTGAGGACAAACATAAATGTCGAAATTAATCTCACAAAGGTCAGACACCCCTGGAGCAACCCTTCAAATAGACGTATGACAACAGAAGTAAAGCCTCTTTTACAGTTTGTCCATTTTCAAGTTCTCTGTAATGCCATTTTGTTGAAGTCATAACAATTATCTGTCTCTCTGTGAGCCGCATTTAAGCTTGCAAATGATTTTTTAGCTGGAATTTGTTATTTTTATGAAGGCACTTACTTGGCACTCAGTGAAACAGAAAGGAACATTTAAAGCGGTGAAATCAGAATTAAAAAGACAAGCTGTTTGTTACTACACATGCTAGTGTTGACACATGGATGATGAACACGTTTCTCTGCTCTCGTTGTGCCACTGCACGCGTCTGCTTCTCCATGTCTGTCATCGTCTTCCTGCATTCGTGTTTCCATTGCTCCACAGCTGTTTGTCCTTCACAGGGAAAAGAACATTTTTATTTTGTACTGGGAGCTCTTGTGCTTTTGTGGATTTTCTTGTCAAGGATGTGCTTTATCACTGTACAATCTATCACTGTGATTACATAACATAGCAGTGAAGGCAGAAAAACTAGGTCGGTCCAGATAACGAGTCAAGAATAATTTGAACCTGCACGATGTTCAGCTGTTGTACCTGCGCTGTACTATAAACGACCCCGACTGCCATTATAAATTCTTCTGGCGCCACCTTAGAGATGTTTATAACCAGTTAACAAAGACAGAAAAACACAGGAAAGGAATTCAAGAATTAAAAGGCGGAACATATCCAAATCAAATACAGTAGTAATTAAAGAAACATGGTTTGACTGCACAACTATAAAGTCTGTTTGAAGATGGGACATGGAAGATGACTCATTCTGACAGCCTAAGCTCCTAGATGATGGTCCCAAGCCATCAGGCACACATGGAAAAAACCTCTGATGGACAAAGACACGTCTTTGTGGAAAGTTTTGTTCTGCACTGTAGACGAAATGTCAAGTTCTGTGAGAGACACATTATAAACGGAAGGCACTTTCCTCATCTGTAATGTAGTCTTTTCCAAATGGGTAAACAGATTAACACGGAGTATGACACCTTTTTGTATTATTTATGCTGCTGTCTTGCAACAGGTCGGTCCGACACATGTTTCCAGATTTTGGCCAGATGTAGCTCCAGGTTTAAGAAAGTGTCAGACAAGATTAAGCTGAAGTGTGCTGTAGCCTATAAAGCCTTGCTTTTCTTTTATTTGTGTTGTTAAGCGTCCAAGAATCGTTGGTAACCATCTGATGTTGGCATCGGTAAGTGCTGAAAGGAGGCCGTGAAGTGAATCAGGTTGTACAGTGTGTATGTTTGTTTAAGGACAGTTATCAGAGGTAAGCCAGATCCTAATGTACTGTAGGCCATGATATTTTAGTCGAAAGCGGACAAAAGGTCACAGAAAGTTGAATATTTTTATATTTGATTTAGTTTATTGGCAACAGAACTGTTAAAGTGTTAACATGGATAGATCCTAACAAGCATTTCTACAACTGACCAGTGACATTAAAATGTTGCTCTAAGAAAATGACAGTTAGAAAGCCGTTCACATGTTGTTTACCTCTCCGTAGACTTTATAATCCTGTTTTACTGGGATGAAAAGACCAATAACTGCACAGCTTGTTCAACTCTATCTGTTCTCCATCTGTTTTTTCCCGTTGAGTCCAGACCACAAAGTTTAAATCCTCGCTCTGTCATATCTGACACTGAAGAAATCCACAGCCAGTGACCAGACTGGAAGCCTTCTCAAACCAAGATATAAATTTACATGACACGTTGATTTAGGGGAACTAATGCACATACTGGAAGACATTACGCACACATGTTGCAAATGATCCGATCTGTGCCCTCCTTAATTGCTGCATTTGTTGCTCAACACAGTGCTTTTCACAGTATACTTCTCAGAAACCAAACTGTGAGTGGTTGAGTTGCAGTCTGGTCCCAGCTGAGTTTCTCTGTTTCTCTGTGTAAGCAGGTGCTCTTGGGGCTCCTCTGAGTCACGGTGGCTAGCAGCCTCAATGGTCTGCTGCCTCTCACCCAGCTTCCACTTGTAAAAGTCTGTCACAGAAATGCAATGGTCTCTCTCTCTCTCTTTGTGTGTTTGTGTGTGTATTGCCCAACTTTGGACTTACTCTGGCCAAAATTCAGCATTGTGGAATTCTTGGAAGGTATGCAGCAAGAAGAAACTCAGCACACATCTCTGCCTTGTCCTAGCAAACACAGCTGCTCCTGCGTCCCCACATCACCCCTCTCTGTCTGAACTCCCTCGGCCAGAATTCCCTCGGCCAAAGAAACCACACAGGTCCACGCAGCGGCGGTGGCCAACTGAACTGAAGTGTGCTAAACAAGGATTAGTTTAGAGCTCTAGAGGCTACTCTGGTGAGGACTGCGAGCTCTGTGCCTCTTACGTTTTTATTAGAGACATAGTGTCATGTAATGTGAAAAGTACTGCCCAGGCACAACAACAGCTTTTACCTTTTGTAGTATTTATTAAGGGCGGAAATGTCTTCCTGTCTTGACCGTAATTGTTTGCAAATGTGGCTGTTTACAAGTTTTCTTATTGCTTTTATTTGATACCTCTGCAAAGGCTATGGAAACAATTAGTGATGTCATTATCTCTTCTTTCGGATTTAAGCATGATGATATATCAAGCTGTATAGACACATTTTCTGCAGTATGGGTGACTGATGGTCTCAGAGACTTTCATAAGTGTAGTTTTTAAGTTTTATCCTTTGGGGACAACCTAAAAAGTCATAGGTTGGGAACTTTAGGATTACGTCTGGACCTTTGCCATGAGGTGCTGTTTAAAATTACCTTTTTGGGCATTATCACAGCACATGAATTATAGCTTCACATGGGACATGTCCATGCTAAACTACTTCTAATAATAGGAAGGATTTGTTGGGTCGTCTCTCTTCAAACAGAAACTTGTACAGAAAGGCCATGTTTCCACAGTTTGTTTAGTTCTGGGATGTGGACTGCAAGACATCTGCACACATAAGAACCTTGTGAAACTTTATATATACCTAACACAGAGGCCAGACCATCTCATGACAGAGTGAGTCAAGGTTTGCTTATTCAAGATAAAGGGGCTTTGAAACCTTTTAACATACTGTGCTTGTATAGTTTCGGTAAGAATCACTTTATAGTTGCACTTTAAGGTTCACTGATCTAAGAGTGGCGTTCTGTTGAAGACTGAAGTTGTAGTGGCAGCCCAGTTTTTGTCTGCCTCCATCAGTTAAGTGGCACAAAGTTTATTGGACAGTACAGTACACTTAGGTTTCTAGTACTCAAACCATTCCTTTTATTCTTGCTCTGGCTGAGTCTGTAAGCCTCCAAACAATATGGACTGAGGGCTGAATTATATGTATATACTTTAATGATCGTAGGGTAAAAAACGACTGTCTTCAAGAGGATGATTTGTGAGTGGCTGACAGCAGATCTTATCTTGCCCAGTTTTTCTTGCCATGGCAGCAATTATTTGTACTTCAAAAAGCAACTTCTTGTGTGTTTTCTTCTATTAAGATTAACTTATATTTTCTTTTTGCCTGTGGTATAACATACAAATTCAAACTTAAAGTGCTACATCTCCTTACAGGAGCCCTGATTGAAATTCATACCACAGGGGAGAGCAGCTCCCTGCACAGCTATATTTAGGTGGAGCGGTTTCTTGTAATAAATCCATAACACAAAGAAGACTGCTGTCCGTCTGCACTACCTGAGAGGGCCGTGAAAACATCTGGACAGTGGACCGCACTAGCCTGACTGGATAGAAAGACACATGCTGTCTTGCCTTGCTGGCCAACCAAAGTGTTTATTACTGGATGAATATGTACTGTACACACTTACAGAAAAACATACGCGTGCATGTCATAGATGCAAAAACGCCACATGCTCGTGTGTTTTTGAACATGTGAAATCCAATGTGGGAAACATTTCACACATGTGTACTTGTGCACGGGGGAAGTGTGTGGTTTTGGAACACTTTTGTGGTGTGAATGTGTGAATCCTATTTAAATTCCCACATGAAACCGGCAAAAAATGTGAGACCTATGGGAAACTGCATGCTCATTAGCCATTCTTTACCTTTTATACTATCACATGAGAGGTTCCGTTTGGTGGTAAAAGTATTTTAGTTAGTTTTAAAACACTTCTCTGTGCATTTGGAAATTGTGCCATGTCTGATCAGTGCAGGAGTAAACTGTAAATGAAAATACCAGGCAGCGGAAGATGTTCAGTGGGTGTATCTCAGTTGGAGGTGATATGAGTTAAACAGACAATCAGAGGAAGGCAGTACAGGGGCGAACATGGAAAATCCCTGTAAATCATTAATGAACTTTTGGTACTGCTTCTGCACCATAAGGTATCATCTTTCTCATTGGGGTCTTACCACCACCTTTGTGGAAATTAGATGTGGTTGATTCACCATTTCTGTTTTCTCTCAGACAGTCTCTATAATGTCAGTTGAAACTATTATTTAGGTCAGGATAGTTGCAAAGTGAGTTTCTTAGAAAAAAACAAAAAAAAAAAGCCAAAAATACTGCACACAAAAAATGACTTGACTTCCAGTCAGTAATATCACTCTCAAAGAGGGAATCTGGTCACAAGATGGAGAGTGAGTTTTACAGCCTCTCTGTATAAAGTTGAGATTCTTTGAAAATAGTAACAAGGTACTCAACTACTGTCTGTAACATATTTTCCATTGTTATTGTGAGCTGTTGGAGTCTGTCTACACAATACTGCTTAGGCACAATAGTCCTTTATTCTCTCCTTTATTCTATTCTTAGTATGTTTGGAAAGATGGTTTTCAAGCAGTATTCTGTTTACAATGCTCTTGTTTCATGTGGTGCACATTGTCAAAGTTAATAAATACCAGATTTCAAAAAATGGTTGGATAGAAATTTCATTTTAACAACCTTTGATTTGATGATGTCAGTGTTTCCCCAGTGTTTTCCACGCTAGCACAATCAAAAAAATCAAATAATACAGTGACACAGCCATGGCCATCAGCAGGGAGAATCCAGAAGGTATGTGGTCAGCATTGTGGATAATATTTACACCCCAGCAGAAATCCAAGCTCAGAGATATTTGGCAGTCTCCTGGTTGAAACACAACAACCGCTGGTCTGTGATGCAGAAAGACAAAAATAAGAGTTTTATTATTATTATGTGAAAGGACATTAGTAGAGACAAAAGGCCTGCCTCTGGACTCCCTCCACTGTGGATGTGGTGGATGACACTTACAACTGTTCAGCTTTTAACCCTGATCACTGCGCTCACTGCTGAGCTTGACAGATCAATAGACTGCCTCACAGCAGGCCCCTGGGAAGGAAGCTGACATTACAGCAGTGAGAACCTTTTAACAGTAATAAATAGTGAAACCTGAGTGTAACAAGGACCCCATGTTCCTGTAGCTCATGTTCCTATTTAAAAGCTTAATTAACAGTTTGAGTGGATGTGAGAGTGTGTGTTGGCTGAGTAAGAGTGTTTTGTTTTGTGATCTGAGGAACAGTTAGTGAGCTGGAAAGAAAATGCCAACTTTGATGTCTAATTTACATAGACTTTGCTCGGAACCAAACTTTAGCCAAAAACGAACAGCCCAGTTACCACTGGTTTGTGTTCATAACTTGCCCCCTTCATGAATGACAGTAAAAATCTGAGACACTGAGGTCTACATGTATTTAGACTGCATTCAGTGAGGTAGTCCTACTTTCATGATATATATCTATAAACAATGGAACTTTGGTTTGGTTCAAGTTCACATATGATGCTATGCTTTTTTGTGGTGTTAAAGAGAGGGATTCCATGGTGTGTTTACACTGGGGAATACCCATTTGCAAACTTTTCCAGTCCTGATTTTGTTTCCAAGTTTCCTCCTACAGGACAAAATAGTTTACCTCTCAGTCCTCCCACTCCTGCTGATGCTGAATGCAGGTCAGTACAAATAAATCTATGGGTGATTTTCAGCTTGCCTGAGTTAAAAATACAAATTCTACAATCTGTACATCTAAAGCATTCCACTTATTTATCATCCAGAAAAATATTAAGGATAAGTTGCAGCACAGTGGAGAAAAAGAAGATTATGCAGCTTCCCGGCCTCTCGGACTAAGTGGCATTAAGATGAAAATGACCTTATTAACTTTTCTTTACTGTGTATTTGCTGTTATGACTGATTCAAAATAGGATTTTTTACTGCTGTTACACCAGCTAAAAAGTAAATCCATGTGTTTAGAGTCACAAAAGGGACAGTTATAATAATTGATTCATCACTTTATTGGTTTATTTATTCTGTTTCTCCATTCCTGTTTATTATCAACTAAATGTGTTGCGTCTGGTCCAGAATCCATTGAGCGTGTGATAGATGTACATTCAGAATCAGTTAATAAATTAAATGAATACTACCCTTGTTTTAACACTACTGGCTATTTAAAATCATCAAGAACAAGCAAAAATGAAGTTTGCATTTATAATTTTATATGGATATTTTCAGTAAAGAGTCCATAGGACTTGTAATTGGCCTGGTCCCCTCTTTGCTGGCCTCTTCAGTGTTCCATTGCTACAACAGTGTGTCCTCCTTTGTCGTATGTCTTCCTTGCAAGAAATGTAGCTGTTATGTGGCTGACATGAGTGTAAGCCAAGCGCATACTCTAAATGCTGTCAGGGAAATGTAAACTTTGTGAAGATGTCCAGAGTAGAAGCTTTGCTTTGTATCTCATTACACTGAATGATATAGTTTTATGGTATTATGTAATGCTTTATATAACCAAAGACCTCCACTGATTAGGTGCAGGCTAAACGTCACAGACCTAACACAGTGTCAAATGGAGAGAGTATCCTGATTGCTGTGATGCCTCAGTATCAGCAAAGCGCAACTTAAAAACGGAGGAATTAACAATCACTATATTGCAGATTAAAACCTCTGCTCTCTCTCTGGTTGCCCACAGCTTTAAATGAGAGTAATAGAAGGATTACTTTCTCTTATTTTGTAGGGATTTATTAATTAAGATGACAAAACAGACGGTACTAGCAGTTAGAAAGAGGAAAAGAATGTCAAGGGTTTCATCAGGCAGAGTTAAGTTATGTCAGTCAAGTTATGGTGAGTGCTTGCACCTTCATCATGTCAGAACATCACAACAATAACCTTAACTGATCATCAAGGTCCCCATAGAAAGTGTTCAACAGGTATCCATGAAATTGTGTGGATTTTTTTTTACTTTTTTTTTTTACAGATGTGGAAATACTGGGATATTTTACTGAAGTAATGGTAGCAACACCATAATTAGGAAATATTTGCTTACAAATCTTACTTAAGGTTAGTGTATCAGCAAATTATCAATTACACACCTAAGCGGCCTCTGACATTGTTTTATTTTTTATGTTATACAGTTGGATTGTTATTACTGATGCGTTAACAGCATAATGTTGCAGTTGACTGAGATTGTGTAGATTTGACTCCTTTTATACTGCCAGTTGGCTTAATTTATATAATACTATGTTGCTAATCTAATGTAAAAGAAAACTACAACTGTTGGAAAATATAGTAAAGTAAAAAGTGCAATATTTCTCTTTGAAATCTAAGGGAGTTATTGTCAGTAGAAAACAAAGAAAGATGAAGTTGAAGTACTTGAAGTATTTGTTGGTTACTTAAGTACAGTGTTTGAGAAAATGTTGTCTTCAAGCAAAATGTCCAAAGGAATATGTTGTGATCTTCAAATTTGAATCAATAGTTATCCTTTTCTCTTCCATCTTTCCAATCATGACTTGAACATCACTAGAATCACTGACTCCACTTGGCCAACAGATTCAGTTTCAGTACAGGCTTTTTGTGCCCTCTGCTGACAAACACTGGCCTCTACACCTCAGCGACATAGTTTTCTGGAAATCCTGTGCAGAAAACGTTCCACTCAGAAAAATATTCAAGCTCCATTTGAACTTAACAGACTTTTTCCTACAGTATTATGACTTTTAAAGAGAAATTGAAGTAAGGCATACTGTTTTGAGTTTGCACTGAGGGAATCATGCTCAGTTTTAAACTTCAGATTTAAAAACCTTTATTTGCCCTCTCCCCAGATTTAGCTTTTACTTTCTATTATTTTGCATCTTTGCGATGTGCTGGAAGTTCCAATGCCCACTGATTCAATTGCTCCTGGATAATATGAAATTCAACATTTTATTCGTGTCACATCAGCAAATGAACAGCTCTGACTGGAAACAAAACTTATATTTAGTTGGTAATTGTATGTGTGTACAAATATTGGCATGTGTGAAAATGATACTGCATTTGTGTCTCAACATTTATACGCTCTCTGTCAGGCTCATAACACTCCTTCAACTCCTTGGTTAAACTGTTGTTGCTCTCTTGAAGTGTTTCTCGCCGTGGACAGGTGTTTCTGGTATGTCGTGGGCTCACTGGCAGCTTCTCCGTGTCTGTGCACCTCAGTGCCAGTCTGTGTGGGCAGCAGGGAATCCACTTGTAAGAGCTGTGTGAGACAGAGGGATTTCAGCCTTGGCATTTTGCACATGAGGGTTCAGTGTCTATCAAATGTCAGGTGACATCTAGTTAGTGTTTCAGTGACTGTATTTGTTTCTTCCATGTTATACCAGTGGGCTCGATAAGACCAGTAAATGGAATAACATCATTTACAGTGTTAAAAAGTCAAAGACCGTCTGTGTCGAGTTGATTTGTGGGGGCTCACATGTTGAAACGTGAGAAATCACAGAGGTGAAGTTAGTCGGTGAAGCTCTCAGGTCATTTTGTTGATGCTGAGTAAGGTCATCGCCTGAAGGAGGAGAGGAAACTGTGATCAGTGATAAAGAGAACAGATCACCAAACTGAACCTAGCAAGACACCTGTATGAATATGTAACTACATATCGAAAGTGTCTTGATTATGATCCCTGTACAAGAGCAGTTCTATTGAATGTTTCACACACTATATGATTGTTGTTGTTTTTTTAAATTAATACTGTAGCACTGTCCTACCTGTACACAGCCCTGGTTCTGTTTTTGTTCCCTCCCCTAGCAGCATCTCCAGTAGCAAGCTGTCCATTCTGGCTTCACCCAGCAGCTGTGCTAAATGGAGAGTCTCCACCATCTGCCAGGCCACACTCTGCAGGGGAGGCAGGATCAGCAGGAGCTCCCCAAACCTTCCCCGCTGCTCACAGGTCGCTTCCTCTAACAGAAGATGGGCCTGGAAACGCAGATGTCGAACCACTTGAGGACTCTCTAGCCCCGGACAGTCTGTAACACAAAGGTACTGCACGGGTAAGAAGACGGAGCAGAGTCGAAATAAAAGGCAATGAATCCACTCAAGAAAAAAAACATTGTCCATGAGACACAATGAGATTTTGTTCTTATGTGCAAGAAATAAATACTCATATTTGAAGATATGCAATGCAGCAATGCCAATCTACAGTATGTCAACACTCTGAGGTCAGACTGTTCAGACAACATATTTAAAAACACCAAGCAAAGAACATAAAAAAAAGTTATTCTACTGTGTCTGGTGCAGGAAGCTGAACAGAAATTACAATGTACGGTTACCCTCTCACAGACTGGCTCGACTGACCTGGGGCAAAGAAGACAATGCTTCTGAGGCAAGCAAACTCTTTGTCTGAGATGTCCAGCTCTCTGAGAGGCTTGACCAGCTCCTCCTGGATTCTGAAAGCCACTCTGGTCACCTCTACCTCTGCACCACTCATGGGGATCACAAAGTCATTACCTGCTCAATAAACACAAACATAACAACTCACGTGAGGATGTTGTAGAGCAAAGCTTACTTTTGATACATGCAATACTTGAAATACATTCAGTTTAATCAAATAAATGAATTAATCTCCTACCAAGAAGAATTATGCTGTTGTAGGGTAGTGAGCGTCTGGCTGCCCCTAGAATAAGATGTTCTGCAGAGTGGGTTCGTAACAGGGTTACCTGCAAACAGACAAGCATGGGCTGTATACATCACGTACAGCTGCAAAATGTAAAAGTCAGCTGCTATTTCTGAATGCCAGTAATAAGTAAAGCTCTTGAGGTCTTCACTGCTTGTCATACCCTGTCATCTATAGGGAGGCTGCAAAACTCTGGGATGTGTTTAGCCCATTCCACCAGCAGGAGGAGTTGCTGCTTCATGGACTCAAACACGTCTCCCACGCAGGCTGTCTTCTTGGTGTTGATGTCATGACTCGCAGGTGAGAGCAGCACTGGGAACTGACAGCGACAAAGTATAATGTTAGTTCACAGCGAGCTCAGGTGATGCGGCGACGTGGAAATGAACCTTAGGTGAGGTATGTGAGTGTGTATGTGGCGAGGGAGCTAAATGGGGGATGAGGAAGGTGACGGCGCCGCTAGGTGTGTGAGTGCTTTGGAGACCTGTGAAAGTTAAAGCAAGACAAGGCAGGCAGAGGAGATGGGTTTGTGTTTTTTTATAGATTAGTTCAATATAATGTTCGATGGAGACCACAAGATGAAAACTCATTCTTGCTTCATATACTACAGTAGCTCATTTTCCAGTTGTCTCATTTTTTTATTGGCATCCTTCAATACTTTACATGTAAAAGCACATGTCTGGATGTTATTATACATTTCAAGGTAACAGAGTACACACCCTAGTGGTCCAATAAACAGGCCATGATTACAAGTCCCTCTGCAGATACGTAGCAGAAACTGAATTTGAGTTTGTCTAAAATGTTTCCATTTCTGACCTTCATCTACAAGATTTCCAGAAGCACAGAAGGGGTCATTTGACTGGAACATAAGAAACAAAATGTCCATTTCTGTCACATAGCTTTGCATCAGGGATGTTAAGCAGCAGTGCATTTACCTGTTGCACGCTAGCCTCCGCCCGCAGCAGGACACTGATGCACAGGGTGCCCACTGTCTGTCCTTTGGCTCTGTGAGTGTTGATGCAGTCTCTCTCATTCTGAACAGCTGGACATTAGAGAGAGGAAACAACCATCAGAGAAGTTTCTTGGCTTCTCCAGACATCACTCCTGCACATTTTTTTTATTTTTATTATTATTATTTTTTTTAACGCCTCCCGAAAGAAACAACCTACTCTTCGCCTCCACAAAGTCCCTCTATCCTCTGTGACATTGAAGTTGCTGTTCATGGGAGTATTAGCTGTGCCAATTGTTGCCTACTTAGGAAATGTGGTAGAAATTAGATAAAAAGCTTAGTTTTTTTCAGTAGTCTCTAGAAGTCTCCTTCTCTGCACATTTAAGTGTTGAAGGTTGGGGTAAATGAAATGTCTTAATCTATAATTTGAAATGTTTTGCTGAGAGTATAAATACTTTCAACTTTTTTCTGCTTTCTCTCTGATTCATGCATCTACTCAGAGTTTACATCTGATAGGAAAAAGCTGGTAGTTCAGTCACGGAGAAGATGAAAAATATTGGCAAAACTTTGACGAATGTTCAAATAAACCTGTAGAAGGTTATGCTTGATCTTGATTTGACATGTTTTGATTTGACATTCTGTTGTCGACTACTGCTTCTCAAATTTGCCACCAGCAGTTAAAGTAGATGTGGATGTCTGAATGCCAGATTATGTTGAGCAGAGGAGATGTCATCACGTGTTGATGACCCGTCTGCAAGAGCCATTGGAAACAAAGCAATCTGGATGGTTCCAGCATGGCTCGACAAAGTCAGACAACACGGCCAAGTGTCACAGTAATCAGTCATCAGAGGTGTCCTCTCAGCAGCCAATCAGGAGCACATTAATCAAACTAGAGCAGGAGAAGCAGCAGCATTGCTTCCCTGACATGGTCCTGCATGACAATGCCCCAAATGAATCTTCTGTGGAGCATCAGTTAAGTCTGGAATTGCAGTAAACAGTTACACATCGTGTGCTCAAAGGTCAAGTATTAAATGAAAGTATGCCAGAGGCGTGTTTAATGCTTTACTTATGTGTTTCTACTTGTGCCGAACTTCTGATTTAATCTGAAACTGTTACTACAGTATGCTATGCAAATGAGGCAAATTAGAGAAGTAAACATTTAAATTTGTACCCCTGGCCTTCACTTCAGAGGTTTGGGAGCAACTTCTCTCCAGAAAAAAAATGCAAGGCAAATATTTGCCCAGGCTCAGGCATGTTAATTATTCATGTGTGGAGACCAGGCTCCTCCGACTGCATCTCTTTCTCCCTGCTAATCTGTGGGAGTCAATGAAAGATAAAGCTAACTGCATACACATAAAGACTTATATAAAAATGAACAGTGACATGCACAATGTTCCTCTAGAAATAAGCATTGTTTTCCTTTACTTATCTCCTTGTTTTCTTCTTCTAAGTAGATATGACATGTTTTAAATACTAATCATGAAAAGCTGACGCCTTAGACGTCTTGAATGTACAGTATATGCATCATTTATGGAAGTTGTTGCATTTTATTTACATTTTTTAATTTAGACCCTGAAGGCAAACTGTTTTAAATTAAAAAAAAAGCAAATATTTGCTCTGACCTTCCTTTCTCATTCCAGCCTTGAAGCACTTTCGCAGTCTGCAGTACCGGCACTGGTTCCTTTTGTCTTTGTCCACAACACACTGCCTGTTGAACCTGAAAATAAAAATTAATCATGTATAAGTATGCATGCTGCACTGTAAATCCTTTTTAAAGGCAATTCTGTGACTATAGTAGATGAGTTCTCCGAACCTGCATTGCACCTATATCACACTGTCAAACTCAAAATTATCCAAGCTGATGGAGTAGAAAAAATGATATTTTTACAATTTACGTATTATTCTGCACACCTTTCTTTCTTCTTTACTAAAACCAACTTGACTACTGACAGTTTGGTCAGAGATTCAGGTGTGTAATGCTCGTAGTGGCTAATGTAGCCTTAAGTGTATAAACCAAGCAGAGATGAGGAGCTGGCAACAGAAGTCTGCTAAGTTCCCTGCTCTTTAGATCTACCCCTCATTTTTCAATTTCCATTAATGTCATTTTCATTGTCTAATCTGTCGTCTTCAAACAGACTCTGTGTTATGACATCCAGTGACATCACATGTCATCATTTATCAGACTTTAATTGTTTCCCTCTGTAGCCACAAAAGGCTTTGTGCAACTTTTGTTAGGTTCCCAAGACTTGTAAACACAGCTGGATGTGGGAAATTAGTGGAGCCCTCCTTTAATATTTACCACATGTCGAATCGTCTGAGGTTTAGTAATGATGTGATTGCCCTCACACTTCGACTTGACAGAATCCATCGCCTGCAACGCACATCTCAACTCATCAACTGCTCATGAGACAAACTAATCTCCTCCTTTCTTACTGAATAGGCTATGGTATGACCACAACCTTCATTTTGTTTTTCCATTCCTAGGTATATCTCACCCTACTCTACAGTGTGTGATAAGTTCAGCACCACGAAATAACTTCTCCCTTCAAGTGGAACCTATTCAAAAATCTCAGCACCAATCTTAGTGCTTTTGGTGTGTCACAAAGAATTTATTGTAAAGTAAATACAACATTCTTACATAAGAACATGCTGTATTGAGAAGGATGCATGATGGCATTCACCTGCAGTTGTATGTGTGGTTGTTGCGAATGCTCCTCCTGAAGAAGCCCTTGCAGCCGTCACAGCTGGATGCACCGTAGTGTTTACCTGTGGCTCTGTCAGCGCATATGGAACACGGAGTCTTACCTCCATCACACTGGGACAGAGATGAGGTGGGTGCTGACACTGCGGCATCTGCCAAGTAAAAGTCAGCAGACAATGACATACGGGAAGTTCGAGTAAATGTAGACATTGTAATGTGCATATTGTAAGCTTGAGGGATTCTCTACAAGTCTTTCATTTTAGCCCAGAAAACATTCACATTGTTAAGAGCAAACATGATCCCTTTCATCATCAGAGACACATAACGAATCTTGTTCCACCTCTGTGGAAAAAAAAGAAAAAGAAATGATCTTGCACATGGCTGCAATGTTGCAGGAGGGTGTTGATTATAAACTTCTAACCTAATCAGAATTGTCTGGGAACTGTTTCACAGGTCTGTCAGGAAGGGTGAGATGATAATAAAAGCAGGTTTATAGGCAGAGCTATCACTGCTCTGTAAATGCCATGGACCTCAGAGGAGCTCTGCTAGTTATTACTCAAGAGGAAGAGGAAATTCCCCATTTAATTAAAGTAGTTAGAGGTCAGTGGCAAACCAAAGTCCGCTACTCTCCTCTGGCGAATTTTACACTGGGCACTCAGTCTCCCTCCATGCTGCTCTACCCTGCCAGTGTTTGATTTCTGCAGGATTCTCTCTTTAAAGGCGCTGACCCTCAAACACACGCTCTTGGTACAGTGTTCCTGCAATGACGCACGTACTGTACAGACCCCAGGCTATAACGTCTGTAAATTGCATACTTCGTTTAGGCAGATGAGGCAACTAGGGATTTCGATTTAACAAGGAAAATGCTTTCTGTGGTCAAAGATCAGTTAGATTGAATTAAGAGATTAGAATACATTTGCCTCGCAGTTATCTGGATTCGAAGAGCAGCCTGGTGGTAAAGCCTCTTCATTTAAACCAGTGCGGAAAGGGCCTGATTCAGCTCAACAGAGGCCTAATTAGAATGGAGACAGAGGGCGAAGGAAGATTATGATGGAAATCTGATTGGAATGGAAACTGATTTAGACCTGAAATTACTCACTAAACCACACACACACAAAAAAAAATAATAATTTGAAGCTTTTATAATTATTCTTTTTACCTAAAATAAAATATTTTAATGCAGGAATGCCAATCATTACCAGTTTCTAGGTGCTTCATTTGATATCATTACAAGGCCAGATGGATTTTGGACCTCTTAAAAGAACTAATCAGTGGATTTAGTCAATAATAACAAAAACTATTTGTTGCAGCCAAGCTGATTAAATTAATTATCCGTTGGAACCCCGACATCACTTCTACACAAATCTCTCAGTGACATCTCATGACAGTCAGAAGGCGTGTTAACCATATTGGTTTAGTTGAAGCTGTTCATCATCATACCTGTTTGTAGTGGTATCAGCATGATGTCGTTTAAATGTTCTGCATCTGTGCTGCAGTCAGTGTACTCCAGTTTAAGGATGGCCCCAGTAAGCTTCATGGTTCTGATGTGGCTCCGAGGGTTTGGTAGGCAAAGCTCCAGCAGTATCAACTGTAACTTCCAGATCATACATTCAGCTCAGTTCCCCTTTGTCACAGTCCCTCTCCTTCTACTCCTTCGTCACAGTTTTGGGTAGCCTTTGTTTTTGTTAATCTTTAAAGAGTTGCTGCTAACGTTCTTGCGGTGTGTTGCTCTAGGCTGGTCCTCTCCAGTGACCTCTCAGTACTGAAAGTTGGCCCACTGACTGTTTACCTTTTTTCTTATCGGTAAAGCATATAAAGGGGAAAGTTCAGAGACAGATAAACAAGACTCACTGCGAGGATAACAAATAGATACGACCTGTGAAAAGGACCTGATGTTACAGAATGTCTTGTTTTTTTTTAATTCTATTAGGTAGATAAATGTGATAAAAAGAATCAATAAAAAAAAAGTCCAAAGGTTGCATGCTGGGATGCGCTTTATTGAATTTAAGCGGGAAGTTTTCATGGTATTCTTTTGCCTCGAACAATCAATATGGCACAGAAGAGTGATGTAGCACAAACAAAGAGAGTGGGAGACTGTTGAGAAGAGTATGGACGGTGCCTGATTAACCTTTTGTTTTAGTTTTGAGGTAAGTGATACAACACAGTGCATCACTGCAGGGGACACAGGTGACATTTGCCTACAGTGGATAGACGTGTTTATTTGTCTCCCTGTTGTTGATAAAAAGTAATTTAGCTGCATGATGCAGACAGACTTTAATCTTTCGTTCACCTTTGCACATAAGCATGGCATCATATCTTTGGTGTTATTGATCAGAGCCGGAGTCCCACTACATGTAAAGCTAATCTGTACTTCTTTGATTCAGATAACACTAGTATGCAGAATTGTTTGGCTGTGTGGTAAAGTCACTGCTGAAGGTTCAGGAAAATTAACACACATGATGAGATGTCGTTCCAAAAACCATACAATGCATCTCTGTAATGCATAATTATTCTGGGACCACTTGAAGTCGGTTGTAATCATTCTCCTCATGGTAAAAGCAGTACATTCAGTCATATCTGCACCATATGGACTGGCTTACGTATAAACTATGTTACATACCAAACTCCCAGATGCAAGAATCCAAAATAGAATCCAAAATCACAAAAATGTAATTTCATTCAAACAGGCGAGTCTCTGCCTTGGTACTCTTTATATGATCTCAAATACAGACATGCATTTTTAAATTTCAGGTATACATATAAGTGTACATGTGGGCATTCTGAAAAAGCGAAAGACAGGGATAAAGGTGAACATGGTCACACAATTTTTTACAAATTATAACAAATCATATGTCAGACCACATATGAGCTTCCCCGGTACTGATATCCATCATACTTTGGTGTAATGGGATTTCCTGGGTGAGTAGCACTCCTTCCTTCAATGTCATGCTAGGCCGCAGGTCAGACCTCCCCTGCCAGTGGCTCACACGCTCAAGCTTTGTTTACGTGATTGATAGATCATAAAAATCTCCAAGTCGTAAGAGAGCAGCAGAATGGGCTTCTGTGGTCCATGGGATTACTTCAGAAAAGGATTAAAAGTGATACATGAATACTGATTGTCTCTTGTATATCTGAAAATATCAACCAAAAATTACATTTGATACCATGACAAATATTAGGTATTGCAGATTTTCAGCTCGAGAAAATTTTATTGAAAGTTCTTCTTTTAATTGAATGTAATGTTGATCAGTTGCTACAAAATTCTGCACATTTATTTCTGTCCGCTTGTGCATGTCAATTCCCCACAGACAGACGGGGGAAATCATCCAGAAGACAGTTTATGAGAGAGTTATCTGTCCACTAGGGGGAGACAGAGTACATTACATCTGTTCAAATCTGTCTGAGTTTGTGCAGGACCCAAAGATTGATCAAACACTGCAACAGCCAGTTTTAAAACACAACATATACACACATAACATTGTATAATATAGTTGATATTTGTTTATGATTTCCTAAACACTTTAACCTTACTACTATATAACATCACTTTAAAGTGTCACAACTGTCAACAGCTTATTTTAAATCAGCGTTAGCATGCAGTAGGCAGTTTTTTAGATTAATTAAATACGTTCAATCATCGTTTCTTGTCTTAAATCAAATATGATTTGCTTTTAAACTTTCCTCTCGGCATGCCCTGCATTTAATGCCCCACAGCAAATCTTTTCATTAATTTGATTCACATTTCATCATGTAACTTCTTCTTTAAAATGTTGCACATGTATCTTAGATGACATTTTCTTTTCTATAATTAACACATGGGGTGCCATATACAACAAGTTGAAATAGTGCAGCAACACAACATGCCTTAAGTATTGATATGATATGGTAAGACTAATGATGTGTTGCCAACCTTACACAAAACTCTAAGTTGATAAAAAATGAATGAAAATAATAATATATAAGGGAACGAACAGACTTGGTAAAGAGTATTTTACTTGTTATCCTTGAGGTTAAACTTAATATATTAGTATTACACTGGCAAAAGTAAAATAACATTACATATTCAGTTTGTTTTGTAAAAATGAAATATTAAAGCCTGAAATGTGTGCAAACAGCAAAGTAACACCATTAGCTGTCTTGGGATTCATCACAGAATGCAGGTCTTAAGGCAGAAGCATGCACATTGAGACTAAGGCAGTCATAAACACAGAGCAAACTCCATTGTCAAGTAATTTATCACACCTCAGATGAAAAGAATTCAGTCTCTTCTCAGGGCCTCTCCCCTGCCCTGATACTGCGTGTCTGTCAATCTCTCAGCTCTGATCAAGTCCAAGTCTGGCCCTCATTCTCATGAATAATTTATCTTTTCCAGAATTACAGCAGAAATAAAACACAGGAGTGCTTCATAGCTGACACAGGGTGGAAAACACTAAATGATTGAAATAAAATATTCTGGAAATAGTTGGTCTTTAGATAAGAGAATTTTCTGTGGAGCAGTTCTCCCGTCCAAACAAGGTCTGACACATTTGTCTTGGTGAATTTGATTAATACAGCAAGATCTCAAATCTCCACCTGAATACCAATGCAATGATAAACCTTCAAAGATTATTCTGATGCACGGCACAAAAAAAGAAACCACTACCTTTGGAGCTTCATTCAAAAAAAGGGGGGAAAGTAAAACAAAGCAGCAAAAATTGGTCATAAAAGCATGGTAAGCCCATGATTTAGTGGGGCGATAAAGAGTGGAAAGGTGGCCATTCATCATGGAGGCTAGCTCACCGGGAGAGAGCCTGTCATAGACACCACCAGGTCTGGGAGGCATTTGGAGAGGAAGAAAGAGCCTCCAGTTGCCCCTGCAACCTGTTTGTTTCAATGGCTTTTCCAGATGGACACTTACAGACGTCAGATGGGTGAGGAGAGGTTTGTCTTTTGCTGCATCCGAAACTCTTTTGTTACAGATGAGTTGAGCGATGGATGTCGTTACCCGAAAAGAAGAGAATGAAACTTTAGAAGGCTTAGAGCTACAGAACCACATGATAGGAAAAAAAACCCCACTTTATTAGGGTAACTTCTATCTACCGAAGAAGAAGACGCACAAAAATAAGTCATTTTAACACGGTCTTTTGTTAAACGTTGAAGCCGCCTACATTTCTTTAATGATACAGATACTTCTAGTTTGACAGGGTAACATAAAACTTCAATAAATACTAAGAGCTCCTGTTAAGACCTACACATTGCTGTATGTTAAACTTTGCACTCGCCTTATTAAGAGTGCCACCAGGTATATACTAAAGAATTATACAAGCAAAACTATCATATGAAGTTTAGTTTTGTTCATTTCTAATAACTCTCACATGTCTTTCTGTTTCAGGTACATATCAGTCAGACTGATCTGTTATTTAAGTAACATCCAACTTAATATTTATTGATTACTCATTATTAGAAACACATTCGGTGCCATTACAGTACATTTTAGTGATACACATCGAACCAGTAATGCTTGGTGTGCATTGCCGCAGAAAGATTTTGTTACATTGGTTAAAGAACATTTGGAGATTTAGTCACCAACATTTATGATAGAATAACTGACCATATTACACGGGTGTTGCTGCTTGGCTGATTAGATTCAACAACTCCGTAGTTTTCTGGTCCTGGTTATATAACTTTACATTTTAGAGTTTTGATCATTCAAAGTGTACAGGTAGAAGCCGTTCAAGGGGAAATAGACAAAAATGATCCCTGGGCTATTCTGTTTACCATATTAAGAAAGAATATGACACCAAGACAAAATAAATTTATCAGATTATTTATTTATTTATTTTATACGTTGATACCGACGTTTTTCGTGCTCGGTGAAAGACGTCACTTCCGGCTGTCGCCTTGGATTTGATGCACAATTCGCAATTAAGAAAAAACTAACAACAACAACAACAACAAAACTCGTTGTGTCGTCGACAGGACGGAAAACTTTGGTCGTTTGGAAAATGTTGAGAAAACATGTCTTCAAGACACCAGTAAGTACTGCCACATGACCTTCAGAGTTCAGCTAAAATCTGGAAATTCATGATGTTAAACATGCTAGTTCAAGTTAAGTTAACCCATGACTAATGTTAGGCTAGAGGCCTCCAGTCGGGGCTACAACTTTAGCAGATATTAAACGAGCAGAGTGAGGCACCTGAACAACACTGTAAGGAAACATTTAGCACGCCAGCATAAAAACAACAAAAAAAATAGTGTTTGAGTCAGAAAGCCAGACTGAAGTGATGTGGTAAGTGAACCAGATGCTCATTACGTGGCCACTAACATTGGGCAGCAACACTGCATCTGTTAATGCTGCACTTTGTTGCATAATTACTCAATTAACTTTCGACTAATTCCTGTGAGGTTTTTTTTCTTTCTGTCACCTAGTGGTCTAAAAGGGGTCATTGCAGCTTTTAGCACTCATCAAAGTGTTCACAAATTAAGCTATCATGTTAAGAACAACAACAAATGGCTCAAATGTGTTAAAGGGACATTAGAAAACGTCCGGACTGTTACATTGGAATGCATTAGTTTTCATTAGTTTACCCAACAAACTCACAAGTGAGTGTATAGTCATACGAATCATGTTAAAATGTTCAAAATAATGTAGATACTAAAAAACAACATGGCTACCACTATCAGCCTGGCTACTTTAGAAAATTAGAGAAACAACTGTGAGAAGTCACACATCTCAGTGATACGACTGAGGCTCAGTAAAAACAACTTGTTGAATTAATAGGGAGGCAGGTTTTGTTACTTACTGATCTACTATAGTTTGCATTATGCAGATTGACTGTATGTTTTTGGACCCTCTAAAGACCTGAAGCTCATCGGATGAATGCCGTTCAATGTTGTCAATGTCATTTCGTCTTCTATTTCTTTGCATGATCTGTTATGCATATAAGTTGCACACTGTGCATTATGTAGTAATGTATTAGTTCTATATTGGCCTTTCTTGGTTCTGTGTATGTTTATGTGGTACCAGAGTCCTGGAAGAACCGTGTTTTTATTTTACTTACATACTTTTGTACTGCATCTTCTATATATTTTTGAAACGACCAGTGAAAGCGTAACCTCCTCTCTAAAATTGTTCAACTAGACACAAATTAACAGTTTATGCAAATTGATATCAACCTAACAAAGAATATGACTGGGTTAAATGTGTTTTTGGTTGCTGACATCAAAGCCCAGTGTTTCAGCCTACTTTCTCTTAAAGTCAGTGCTGTCATGGTGATTTTGCTCTTACGTGATATCTTTTAAAGGTCCTGGTGTCACTATGACCTTGAATGTCTTGAAGTGCTATCGATTAAGTAAGGTATGATGTGGTGAGCTCAGACTACTGCTCACAAAAGTTTGAGAATGGTTTAAACGAAGAAATCTTTCTGCCTCTTTTCTTGTCAGAATTAATAAAGCCTTTGTGTGGCTTTCTATATGCCACCCATCTGTTTTAAAGACTTTCCTTGTTGTAAATAGAAACCCCAACAAACTACAAATGTGTTAGGCCTTTGTGTGTCAGGGTTAAGAACAGTTTAAAGCTGTATCTTAGAATATTTGCTTTTTCTAAGGCATCAGTGGAGAAAATGTCATACAGTCTATTTTACTGTGGTTGAGTCTGGTTATTCTATTCCTGCTTTCATTTTTTTTTTTTTTTTTTGTTTCACGGTCTGTGTCTATAACTGCAAATAAAAGAAAAACAAAAGAGGTTCTGTGATGAATGATTTAAAAACTCCCTTTTCCAAGGTCCTCTGTGAACCAGCATTTTAATTAAAACCACTTGTTCCCAAACCTGTATTTAATGTTTCCCATTAGTCACATTTGAGGGATTACAGACAGCACCAATGAAAGTCAAAGATTAAATGGAAAATGCAGATGTGTGAACAGCCTGGCTTGTTTTACAGCTATCACAGCTTTTTAGTAATTTGGAAAAATTAACTGGCATTGACAAGTTTCGCCAAGTTCACTTACAGATGAAGTTGGCATTATGATGAAAAAGAGAAATCTGGAAGGGTTGTTTTTTTTTGGTTAGTCAGCAGGGTAGATTTCTCAGAAACGTTAGATCCCTTTCAGTCACTTTATCAGCACTACCCAATAAATTCTCAAACAGATGACTATCAACTAATCCATTTTGTATTGTAATGGAAGATAGCATGATCTTCTTTTTTGACCATTAAGTTGGAACAAAATAATTACAAAGTGACACTTTATTTGGAGAGCCATTGTGATGATACAGGCAGATGAGTGCACTTTGATTTCTTCATGTGGTTTGTGAAGAACTTTAATGTGAGATAGGGATACAAATAATAAGGGCTCTGCTATCCGTTTTTTTTGGTTTGTCTCTACGGTGAATTGTTAGCAACTCTTGATACAGGTTTAGCACTCCTGTCATTCAAACCTTGCAAAGCCTCATCTGTAGACGTTCTCAAATGTCTCAGGACAGAAAAAAAGCAGGAGAGCAGGAAAAGACTGGATAGCCCCTGCCCCTTCCTCATTTCCTAGTGCCCTCTGCTCCACATATGGTGGACCTGGCAGAGGCTTAGTGTTTTTGAAAAGCTTGCTTTGATTAGGTGGTGCATGTGCCTTAGGTATATGTGTTTTAAATATGTGCTTTCTATTTGATCTTGCAGAGATTTTTTATTTATTTTTTTATGAATCCTACCACCTACAGTGTTGTATCAGCGGTGTGATTCAGCATTAAAAATGAAGTGATGAGTGTTATTCAACTAGGGCAGAAGATGCCGAAGATAAAAGTGCTTTTCATGTTGAGGGCTGGACGAGGAGTTTATTTTTATACTACATCTAGTGCTAGAGGAAGGGAAAGCAATGATCAGTAATGAGTTAGCCGTTGGCCCGCTGTGATTATTAAGAATTGTTACAGATAACAATACTGTGTATGAATTATATCATAGCACTGGCATTTGCAGTTACATCTTTGCTTTCTCTCTCTTTCTGGTGGTGAACTAGCTCCCTGTCAACTCGCCAGCAGAGATTCAGAGAGGGACGCAAGAAGGAAGGGAGAGAAACAGGAAGAGAACTGACTGTGCAAGGGTTTCAGAAGCAGGTATGAAAGTAAATTTTGTTTTTGCTTTTCAAGATTTTGGCATGTTTATGGGGTATTATTACTGTAGGAGCGGACCATTTAACGTTATTTGCAGAAAGCACACATTGTTCACATCAAGCATACAAAACCTGTAGGCAGATCCATGTGTACATGACCTCGCAACTGTAGAGCCAAACTGCATGAGGCAAATGGGATTCGGCATTTGTGAAAGCCCTACACAATTAATAGAAAAAATGGGTTATGAAAATGGGAAGAAAATGCAGGGACATTACTTATCCTAAAGATTTGTACTAAGGAGCCTAAGGCACACATGGTGGTGAATTGGAGAAGCATGTTATCTTGCCATTGCTTTGTCTATCAAAATATGCAGCAGTAAGTGGAGAGAGAGAATGAATAGACCTTACTAAGTTGTGTGTATGAATGATCAAATATCTAACTCTTATCCCTGCGGGGCTCCCTAAAGATATCTTAGGGAAAACTGCCTGCATCATCAAATTATCTTGAATCGCATTACCTTCAGTACACGCTAGATTTTTTTCTTTTTTTTTCTTACAGAAGGAGGATTTTTGAAACATTTAAAAGTCAAATGTAAGGAAACATAAATAGGCTTATGCAAAAATTAAAGAGACACTACATGGATAACCATTGATGAACCGCATCATGACAGGTTATTTCAGTCTGTTCAAATGATAGGTTATACAATATCTGTGTGACCGTTATGATGGAAAGCTAGAGGCCTGCATTGTCCTGCCTACATAAATGTAACCACTGACTCTTGGGGTTGAGTCAGAAGAAAATGTGGTGTGCTTTTAACTCTGCTCAGCCAAATGTGAAATAAATAAAAAGAAGGGGAAAATGGCTGCTCTCCTGGCTGTACCCTTGGTCCCTTGCTCTTTGTTAAAACCATATCTCTGCTGCTCCATTGCCCCCAGCTACATTAAATCCCATTAAATTCACCTTCATTAAAGCAGTCCTCTCTACTCCTTGCAGCAGCCCTGGTGCGGGCCTCTCAAGGACAGAGCAGTAATGAGGGTGGACTGGATTTAACCTTGAAGAGTACAGGTTTTCATTTCCAAATCAATAACTTATGGTTCAAAACTGCCACTAGATCCAGGCTATAATTTTCAAGCATTAATTGTGTGGATTATATTTCTCCAGCAGTGAGAAGGTATTTAGCTTTAAGCTGCAGTGTAGATATTACATTTAATCATTTTTTTTTTCTTTTTTTTAACGATATGAATTGACAGCTTGCACATTTTCTATATCAGTGGGGTTTTGTGTGCATGTGTATACTTTGCTGCACAGATGGGATGACTTAAGGAGATTGTATTTCAAAGGGTCTGTATAAGTAATTAGAATGCCTGTACAATTTTCTACAGTGAAACCAAACAGAGGGCAGTAGGCTGGAGTTTCTCCTTCTCCTAAATCCACTGTTGCAGTACAGTGTCATCATTCACTCATAAGAGGTAGAAATGTAAGAAATCTCCTATACAACTGTGTAAGACAAGTTTTGGCAGTCACCTGCTGCCAGAAGTATGAATTATAAATGAAAAAAATTAACACTTGGATGATAGACAGGCAGCAGGGGGCAATGGGAAAGGAGGAAAAAGCCTCTGACCTACAGTAAAGGAGTGAAATGATTTCAACTCCTGTCATTTTCCACATTTTACTGAAACAGTCTCCGTTGTGGGGTTTGCTGTCATTGTCATATGATTGTATGGAAAGCATTAACTTGTCCTGCGGTGATAATTTCTACCCGACATGTTCATAATATGAAATATTGGATCTTTTCATAAAATGGGGAGGGCTGAGGCCCGGGTGATCACTGGAGCTTAATTTTTTAATCAACTTCTCTTTTAAATGAAGCTTTATTAAATTACAAACTCACACAGTGGGAGAAGGACACAGACAGAGAACGGCCGGTGTAAAAAATAGCTTTGTGGGATAATTAAATAAAATTAATAAAAAAAAAAAAACTCTGCTAGCATAGACTGAGGAGAATGGCAAGGAGACTAAACCCGGTAGCCATTTCATGCTTCGCTTTTCTTTCATTCTTTCTCATTAGGCTCTCAGGAAATTTACCATGTTAAATTATGAAAAGAAGAAAGGGATACAATGTCTGCAAGATATTGGTGGTTGGCAAATGACACAATTACATTCATTTTTTTCCCACATGTATATTCATGCAGTCTACACAAAAATCTAATGTACTTATTGTTGCTGCTCTGCCAGGCAAAAAGAGATCTGATAGCAGTTGGTTAAGCTTTGGCATATTCGGTCAAGCCTAAAGCTCTAAGAATACAACACCAGCATCCAATAAAAATAAGGAAAGTGTGACTCGTTCAGCTTTCAGCTAAAATTCTTGTTTGCAGCTTTATACAGGAACATTTTATTTCTTAAATAAGTGAATCACTTTTCTTACTTACATACCATGGCTCTCAAACAAATTGCCCAGATTAAGAAGATCAATCCCTATGTTAACAGTGAGATTTTTTAACAGTGACAAACACACAAACAAGTGTTGGTGTATACCAGAGAAATTCAAAACTAATCAGTATTTCTCTTTGCAGACCAAAATATTTTATGTCTAAATCCATACTAGGCAAATAATAGACCACTTTTGTGGGAGTTTATCTGAACTTTGAACAACACACCACTGATCCAAAACGCTGTCAACAAAGATTCTTTGCCATCCGCAACCTCAAAGTGCATTCTGTTGCCCCTCCACCTTGTGTTGTTGCTTGACAAAAGTATAATTCAACCCTTTCTCCTCTACTGTTTCTGTTTCTCTACCTTGTTAACTGCATCTAATAGGAACAAATTCATACGTATTACAATCAATGCCTCCAAAATGACTGGCCTCCCCACGCCCAGTGTCTCAGACCTCAAAAACAAAGCCATCACATGCGGAGCACACACTGTAACACATGACCCTAGGCACCACCTCTACCCACTCTTCACACTGCTCCCATGAGGTCGCAGATCCGGATCCCTGGCATGGCAATGGGCATGTTATGGGAGGAGTTTTATCCCCTCTGCCACCGCAGCACTAAACAAAGTATTGTGTTAACTGTGCATAAGTGTATATAGGTATGTGTTTATGTACACCAATCAGCCACAACATTATGATCACTGACAGGAAAAGTAAATAACATTGACCATCTTGTGACAATACAATGTTCTGCCTGGAAACTTTTGGACCTGGAATTCATGTGGATGTTACTTAGACATGTACTAGCCACCTGGACCAGACCAGACACCTCCACACTATAGCAATGACACTCCCGAAAAACAGCACAAGGTGTTGACCTGGCCTCCAAATTCACTAGATCCCAAACTGATCTGTGGGATGATCCACAGAGGCCGATCCCCTCAGCCCATAGGACCCAAAGGCCCCCACTCACTACATTCTGTTGCCAGACACCACAGGACACCCTCAGAAGGTCCATGTCCATTCTCTGATGAGTCACAACTATTTTGGAGGCACAAGGGAGACCTACACAATGTTAGGAAGGTGGTCATAATGTTATGCCTGATTGGTGTATGTAGGTATGTGTATATGTTGTGGATGTTCTCTGTATATATGTATTCATGTGAGGCTCTGTACAGACTGTGGCAACAAATTTTCCTTAAAAGACAATAGAGAATATATCCATCTTATCAACTGTTGGAGTTCTGGACAAATGACCGATTTATTTGTGGTGCTTCATTCCTTTTTCTCCATCAGCTGAAGGCCGGTGTTTTTCAAGAGAGTGTGCTTTGTGAGGCATTCTGCCTTCCTAAATTGGCTTTGAAAATAACTTGTGGTTTTATAGAAACTGGTTCAAAGCAGTATATTAGATTCCTTCATTGGTCCTAAATTCTCATGCGACCACTAATTGGATGCTTTTTCAACCACTGCCATTCTCATAGACTGGTTTTACTTTTAGATGATTCATGAATGGCACGAATGCTGATTCCATATTATCAGTAGGTATTTACATTTAAGAGTTCCGGTACCTAAGAAAATGTTATTTTGCATGAAACCTGGGGAGCTCACTTTGACCTTGCGGAAGGTGACCTCACAGTGTGACTTTTTGTGATAAGGGTCCAGTGGGAACTTGAGCAACTTTTTCATTGTTACAGTTGTGTGACTAATGTTACTGGCAAGTTGCTGCTGTTTTTTTTAGAGAGGCCCAAGGTTCAGTACAACAGCTATCTCGAGGTTGTGTACCGTGTTCTCTACATCATCCTAGAGTAACTCCTCTTACCCTAGCTTAGCATCCCACAAGCATTCCAAATGCCAAATCTCATAAATGTTTGACCCCAGCTTTTCTGAAGTAGGAGTAAGGTTTGTGGACCCCATACAATCGTTTTCTAGTCCTTGTAAACTAATTCAGCTGGCTGAAAACTTGCTACTGTTACCAGTACATATGTTATTAAGACTAGCCAATTAAATATATTTACTTTTGAAAACCAGGAATTGAAATCTTATTATTATAATCTTCTTTGTCTTGGATCACATTACATCCAACATGGTCTATTACCACTGTTAAGTACTGGACATCACATGAGAAAAAGTAAACATGATAGTATTTATGTTTCACTTCATTATCATAATGTAACAATTTGTCCTCACTTTTAAGACTTTTGATTTTTGATGCTTCCCCTTTTCGACATTGCGTCACACCTCAGTAAAGCTTTCAGACTTCTTAGTCTTTAACAAAGGAGAATAGTATGCAATATAGGTCAAATTTGATTATCCCGTAAAAGTTAGCATTGAAATTAAACAACCCCTCTGTCCAACTGTACGCACCTAATAAGAGCACTGCTGTCGTTATGTAGACGGTCGCAGGGGTCCCATTTGTCTCGTATGGAAAATGTTAGACAGGTTTTTCCTCTTTACGTTGACAGCCTTTGTCTCATGCTTCCTGATAAGTAGGATTTACTGTATCCTGCTCTGTGAAGTTGTGCGTTTAATTCAGTATAGAAAATGTCTTTGGCCTACTTGCCTTGTTTGACTATTGCCTTTAACATTTCACACAGCTGTCCTTGACATTTTGGAGAACCTTATGATTATTTATGGTCTTTTAAGAGATCCCACATTGTGCTGTGGGATTGCTATAATATATTGTCTCACTTACAGTTGTGTTTTTACGCTCACATTATTTTTTTCTCAGAGATGAAAAGTTTGAGGGACAAATGCTTTTACTCTTTAGTTTTAGAATAAACTTTCCTGGAAGGCGTTCACATGTTGGTAACACTCCTTGGAGTACTGAGAGCCTCTTATTTTGAGATTCATCTGCTTCTGAGGCACAAGTATTTGTTTCATGAGTTTTAGTAATGTTACTGATTGGTAGCTTTAATGGTGCTTGAGATTCGGTTTCTCCATCCATAACACTGGAGATATATTTCTCATGTTACCAGGACTGCAATGTCAGATGGTTAAACAAAATGTCTTTTTGTTAAATCATTTTGAAAGCCTTCACACACTGTAAGCCAAACTGAGTGGTGCTGAGCCAGGAGTTTCTAAGGAGTGGTTGGAATGATTTGAGTTACAGATGTCAGCAATTCGCTAGCACAAAAAATACTTTGTGGGTCTGACAACAATCATGGCTTTTGTGTAAGATTTCACAATTATGTGATCACCAGATTTAGGATGGTATCTTGGCAATTAATATAGTGGAGATATTCTGTTTTTCTACTTAGAAAATTAGTTTTAGGAATATGTTTGTGTATCATTCTGTGGTAGGCCTTATCAGGTTAATCCTGGCTCTTTGGGTCAGGTTAAATATAATGGTGAGGGAGGCTTTTCTGCGGTTTATAGTAAACATGTTTTATCAAATGTTTTAACAATTAGCTTGTCACTTGTTCATTGAAAGTATATGGGACACCAGCACAGGCAACAGAAGGTAGCAGACTGTGACAGTTTGTCAGTAGGAAGCTGGTCTCAGCAGCAACATCCAGCGTGTCAGCCTGGGTTGATTGTTACACTGTTTTATTTGGACTATTTATGTATTTTCTCAATCAGAACTGACTGTGGATGGAATAACTCATATTCCGCACATCATGTTATGGCACAATCTTCAATTTTGGGATTGCTCCAATCTTCATTTCTGTCTTCGAGCAGGTGATTCAGTTTCCTTCTATAATATCCGTCAGGTTAGCTAGAGGCTTGTCTGAAGAATGCAAATACATGTATGATTAGCCTTTTTTTTCCCTAGAACAAGCTTGTGTACGTGCCTTTTGTACATTACTTGCTCACCCAATCTGCCTAAAATGTATTTAAAATGATTGTAGGATCAGCAGCAGATTTTGAAATGAGGATTACTCAAATTGACCGGTGTATTTTTACGACTTTTTCCTTTGAAATAAAATGTTCCTGCTGTTGATTCCTGCATGGGTTTCAAATTGTTCCTTTAAAAACATTCCAACCAAAATGTGACTACAAAACCTTATACTTAGTCATGGTCTGAAAAAATAAATAAATAAAAACACGTTTTCTGCACACGGCGCAACCACTTCACTCATCCCGTCGTAGCATGACATCTAACGCCAGTCCCAAAATCTTTAGACGGACTTCAAAGCTGAAAATATGGTAAATCTTATTTCAGCACCTAACATTGTGCGTATAGTTGCTACAGAGCGTGTAGTTGGGCTAATTCAGTTAGCCCAAACCTCTTCCAGCAAGGCTCTGAAGTTTTACTCTTGTGCCCAGTATATTGTGAAATTGCAAACACTTTTATGTCTGTCTGACTGTCTGTCTGTCTGTCAAACTTTATAATGCTCTGATTTCTCACCCACCGGCAGTGTCTTTTTAATTAGATTATACTGGAGGAATAACCAGAGTTCAGAATGCCAATTTGTGTCCCAGACGGTGTAAAATTTGTTGTTACACTGCCGCCAAACAGAGCAGGTGAGAGCAGACAAGGTCCTCAGGCAAAGAGCAGCTGACTGCGCTGTAAGAGTTTCTCTCTTTCTCTCTCTCTCGCCTTCTTTCACTTCCTTCTTCATTCTTTGCAGTCAGACATTAGAGGCATGAGAAGATAAATAAACATGTTATTCAAGAGCCTGACAATCAAAGTAAAATGCAGAAAGTTTTGAACAGATCATGTCCCCAGGGTGGCGTTTTCTATAGAGAACAGGGATGTTGGCAAGAAATGAAAGCATGTGTAGTGTACGTGCTGTATATTGAAAGTGACAGCGTGTTAGTTCACCCAGTCATTATTCAGTGTTCTGGCTGAGCGAGAGGTCAACTCGGTGTCTACAAGTAGGCTACAAAAAAAGACGAAAAACATTTATTTCATAAAAATGTTTTGTCTTTAGTGCATGTGTTCCAACTGTGATAATTCTAAATAAAGTGAAAATATTATGATTAGAACTATGCTGCATCTTGTGAATGCTTGTTGTCACATGCATTTTATTTTATGTTGCATTGCATCTCATAAATCTAGAATTTACAGTAAAAATACTACCTCTGTCCAAAGAATATAGCCGAGTAAAGCAGCAAAGTGAACAGCTGCAGACAATTAGAGCTGGCTCAGAAATGGCCTGGGATTTAAAGTAAACATGGATGGCTTCCACAATCAACAACATTTACAAAAGCAGAAGAAGGAAGCTACTGAATTTGTGAAGAATGTGCAATGGGAATGGAAAGCATAGAAGCATGAAGCCAGCAGATGTTGAAAATTAAATACATGCGGCATGTGGCTAACAGGACTGTGGGCTTATTCTTCTGATGGTGGAGCCTGGAGTTCTTGAGGGCTAGAGGACAGCTGTTCCAGGTTAATACTTACAGGTTTACATCCAGCCAGCCATTGCTAAGATTTTTGTTTAAATGGATTTCCTTCAGGGGAAACTGACTTCAGTATTTGTGCATACCTATGCCCCGCTAGTATTGTTTTCAGCAGTACACATATCAAGTCTGATTCCTTCAAATTGTCAGGAGTTTGCAACAATTGACCATCAAATTGATTGACTTTAAATGGTTGGATGAAATCAAAGCCTTTTAGACTCATGGCCCCAGAGAGCTCGGATTCTTTCGGGGACATATTGCTGAAATGCTTTACTCTATGAGTGCCAACTGCCTCTGCTTTAAATTGCTGAAAAGACCTGAATTATAGATGATTGGCAGAAAGAACCTGATGCTCACTTGTGGCTTAGCGTGCACTCACTGAGTGTTTGCAAAGTTTCAGTGAGTGATGCACAGTGTAGGTTTCTTTCTGTGCTGTGAACAAACTAAAAAACAAAAGGTCTTTAAAGGGACAGTGTGAAATTATAGAGCAAATTCATAACCAATCTCTGTATTTTTAGTGGCTAGAAGAAGACAGTTTTTATTGTTACTAAAAAAAGCTTGATATACAGGGGACTTTGTAGTGAAATATGTGACTAGTACAGAAAATCCCTATGAAATTCAGTCAGTTTTTTTCCCCTGTTTTGTGTTAGAGCCTCGACTGTCTCAAAATGAGACATTTTCTCCTGTATTTATATTTGAGCTGTTTAAACCTAAAACTGACTGGGAGTTACCCTGGGGAATTCATTGTGTTAAGTCTGTCTCTGTGTGGCATCTCTTAACTAAATATTAGCACACTGGCTAGTCGGCATGGTTCTTCATTCACCAGGTTTCATTGAAACAACTATATTCTGTTTATTCAAAGTAGCTGCCTGAAATGTCTCTGTCAGACACTCTGACTCTATTAGCTCTCTGGCTGTTGCAGTGGAAACATGTCTGTGGTGTTTAAAATAGTTGGGTTATAAATTATTTGACCTAATCCGTACAGGTATTCATTGTGACTCATGAAGCAGTCAGTGATTCTAGGTCCAGAGAGTTAAGGATTTGGGTTTCAAAGCCAGACATGACTTTACAGAAATGAAGTTTAACATTTGCTTTTTGTTTAGCCCCACAGCCTGCAGAAAGAAAGTATAGACTTTCATAGGGAAAGAAAGCACTTCATTAGAAAAAAGAATGCTGTCTAGCATACCGTGCCTGTTCGTTTCACTGTTAATATTTCAAAATGGCTCTAATATGAAACAGTTACTCTTTAAAGCACTGCATCAGTTTTTTTCTGTTTGTACTATATGACATGTTCTTTGAAAAAAGAAAAGTGTCTGGTGTTTTGTTATAGTTAGATGGTACAAAAGTGTGAGAATTAATCACTTATAAATTACAGTATGCTTTGTTCATTCTTTATCCATTCGTTTAAGCAATTAAGCAGTATTTGTTGTGGGCTTTGTTATAAATTAACCCTTAAAAACTTTGTGCTGACACAGGAAATGATACCATGTCTGATTTGAAACTGCAAAGGATTAAGTACTTACATGAATTTTTTGGGCATCTGATCATTACTTTGTATTAGGTTAAATAAACACTCATGTATGTTGTACTCATGGTAGTGAGTCAGCTTTACCCTTCCTGCTTCCCACCCCTGTCACTTCTCTCACCCCGGGTACCTCTTCCCCGTTCGACCAGGTGTGTCTGTTCAGTCACCCTACTTAACGGCCATAGGTTGGGTAGTTTATTATGACTTAATTGTTGCCGTCGGCTCCCATCAGGGTTTAAGATTGAATGTTGCCAGCTGTTTTCCTGCTGTCGTTGTTTCTCTTCTTTTCTAACTGTGTCTTTTTTTCTCTCTCCCTTTTCCCAACATACAGCGGCCATGTGGTGATGGTGAAGCTCCTTCAGTGGTGAGTACTTTACTATACTGTAGAGCCAGACTGTGATCTCAGCAAACATAAAAATACTCTGAAGATGTAGCCAAAAAACCCAGCACGCTAGAGTACAGATTAAAGGGAGGAAATTCTGTAGTGTCTGATTTTGTAGGCTTATATTGTAGATTTTATTTGCAAAGACGGGACTAGATATGTCTGATAAGATGGTGCATATTCACCCTAACTGCTCCCCTGTGGATTCAGTGATAGGGAGATATACATTATGTATTTCACGTTAAATCACTTTTAAATGCAGCAGTAGTAGTAGGGTTGTGCGAATGGTCAAATCTCCATTTAAAGAAGTGATGTTTTTTGTGGCCAGGGGGGTGGCGGACAAAGTTGAAGCCCTCCTTTTCCCTGGAGGTGGACTAGGATCATTAGTTTTAGTTTTTGAAGTGTTTGGCCTTTTGATGTTCCTATGTTCTCTTTAGGCAGCCTGGCCTCAAGGATATTTAATATCACTCCTACAAATTTCCAGTTAGGAATAATTTGAACTGAGCATCTGTCAAAGAAACAGCCATTTAAATACATTGGTCACGGTTAAAGAGGCATAAAATGAAGCCAGATTAGACAGAGCACCTTTCTCTGAAGGCTGAGCCTGGTCGAGTGTGGGCCGACCTGGGGCACAGGGACCCAGCGAAACGGCTCCTGCTACCAGTTCATTAAATATAACTATCAAACACCGCTGGGATTTAAACTTTCTCCTGACTGCCCTCCTCATGCTCAGCCACGGTTGCCTCTCGTGCCACTGTGGCGTGATGGGGATTGTCTTAGGGTCTCAGTTACTTGATATTTTATTTATAAATGTTCAGGGGAGTTGGGACTAGATTATATTTCTTTCTTTCTCTGATGCTTCAAGTAACAGGGGACTGACTTCAAACATTCCCCTTGTGTTTCCACTAGGGTGTGCAGGAGGACCTTTATCAGTATGGAATCTTAGATTATGTCTTATCACCAAGAGAATCATGAAAGAGCATGCATTACGTCCCTCGAAAAAGAACCTGTCTGTACTTACACCAACCTACTGGGCTTAGCGCCAAAATGTTCGACTTTTCTTGTGTCTATCAACACAGCCACTCTCTGCAGCTGCATACACGATGGAACATAAGGACTGAAGAATATTATATTGATGTTAATTAAATGATTTTGTGACAAAGTGTCTAGTCTTGTTGAGGGATAATATTTTGTGACTAGGTTGTTTTTCTGTCCTTTGTCATTTCTTAACAAATTGATATTTTGAGTTTTGAGAATAAATGTGTCCATAAATTCAACATTTTGCTACCAGTAAATATACTTTCAGCCCTTATAGATTAGATTGACATAATAAATAATAGACTGCAAAAACTAGAGAGAAAACATTGTTCAGATGTTGAAATGCACTTTCATAGACCCTGCTCCATATACCCTTCTTTTTTTTTTTTGTTACCACTCTTGGATTTAGCCATCTACAAATAAGGACATGTTGTGTGAGCAGAACACCTATCTTTGGGGAGAAATAAATAACATATTCGTTCCACATTGATTTGGAACGGAAACAGAAGAAGTAATAGTGCAAGTCCACTGCAGGAGGGATGCTTGGGAGTATTAGTGGGCATTGGTATTTCAAAGTCTGATCTATGACCCCTCTCTCTTTTTCTGTCTTGTGAGATTTTGGGTACTGTTTAGCCATAAGATGTTGATTATCTTCATCCCTTCACTTCTTTCTTTCTCATTTACCACTAGATATCCATGCAATCTTTGTATTAATTTCTCCATGGAAGCTGCAAAGCCGTTTTGTGATACAGTGGCTTTTGACTACAAATATGACCCAGCTAGTGTCCTAGAAATGTGTTAAACCGATTATTTTTTGTGTGTGTGTTTCTACAAGCCCTGACAAATCATAGTCTTGCTGTTAGTCTTGTTATTTGGAGGGCATGTTGGTTAATCCATAATACCATTACATTATCACAGCTTGCTAAAGCATTGTACAACTTTAAGAGTCACTTGAGGACTTTTCTTCCTCCTCGACATGGTTGCCCTTATTCTATCACGCAACAGCACCAACGCAATTAACCCTAAGAATGTTCATTAAAAAATTAGGTAAGCCCCAAGTGTTAAATGTCTAAAAATAGTTATAACCATGGTAAATAGATCACCTAAGGTCTGAACTAATCACTAATGAACAGTGTGTGGAAATTCTAATCTTGCACCAAAATGACTATCTGTGACATTCCTCATATGGAAATTGTGTAAGATAAATTTTTTTCTTATCAGGTTAACTGGATTTGATGCCTTATCTCGGTATTGTCTGATACTAAGCACAGATCCAAAACCACGATTATTATTTTTTTTATATATACCCCCCCCCCCAAATCTACAGTATATACCTGACTATGTTATTAAATCATAATACAGTTTTATATCAAAATTACTGAGGTTGTAGGTTCTATATACAACACACCTCCTATCCACTCTGTTCAGATCAGTACATCACTTCTAACAGTACACAAGGGAAAACACAAGTCAGTGTTTGGTAATGTTTATCCTATTGAATACTATTCTATAGGACAGAAATTAGAGTAGGTACTAGTTACAAAACCTTGGCACACCAAAATGACTCTCCTTTTAGTACTGTGTTTATTGCTAAGTAAAGGCTATCATTTGGGTTGAGCAGAACTTAGTAATTGTGTAGAATGAGAGGGTTTTCAGTATATGTGATGTGAGAGGGACCATGCGGCCACTACACACCTTCAAGTTCAATTGGCTGTTAAATAACTAGATAACAGGGAGTAGCTAATCGGTCTGAAGTTGTAACTTTATCCTCTCTACTTTGGTTTGTCCTGGTGGTGGGTGGAGACGGTGTTGGAGGTGAATGTGCTGTAACTGTGGAACTGCTGTGGAATAGGCTGTCAGTGTTCATTAGCCCAAGCCATCTCTATCTCAGGAGGAATGTGGCCAGTGGTTTAAAACCAATTTCCATTACCTGCCTTCATTTTATTAACTTCCGTACCATTACCAGAGAGCTTCCCTTTGACAGTTGTTCCTTCTCACTGTCTTGTACTTCTAAGAGATCCCAGCGAGAGCAAGGTTGTGAGGCTTCACTTATCCTGTACTCTGTGTTCCCTTTAATCGGCAAGCACTGTGCCTCCACCCTCTCCATGCTTGTGCCAAACGTGTGTGGTGTTTATAGCAGAATGCAGGTGTGAGAGCACTTACATAAAACTCCATTAGATCTAGACTGACGCACGTATGAGGCCAACATAGTTTACCCCCTGTAGATTTCTGATCAGCTGTACTGAGAATTCAGCAGAAACATGAGTAAGGCCCTCTCAAAAGTTCAAAGCAGATCTCAGCCTAGTCTGAATTGTCACTAGCTGCTGACTTTGAGTCAGATATACTGCCCTGGGATAATCCTGTGGGAGCCAGGGATGTGTGGTAAATAGTAACTGTGATATCTATCTACTCAATGATCCGAGTCCACCGCCGCTGATTAGATCTGTTGGGAGCGTTTGTCCAAGAATAAGATTGGCTTTTCTCGCAGCCTAAGTGAAGAAGAAGAGTATGAAGCTTGTGAGATGCTCCTCTTCATGACTGCCACCTGGGAACACATGAAAATGGAGGAGGAGGTGAAAGGCCAGGTGTCTGCCACAGAATTTAATTAGAAAGACTGTGTGCTTTGTCCTCTGTTAAGTTGCTTCAGGCAGTGTTTAATTGCCCCATTCCCAATTTCTTCCAACAGTCCCTTCTCTAAAGTTCATTAGTATTCATCTTGCAGCAGCATTTAAATGTTGATTTCAAGTATATTTTACTTTACTGTACAACTTGTATACATTGAAATAAAATAATAATTCCCAAGGAGAGCTACCAAAAGAATATGGACTTGAGACAGAATATTAGTTTTTGTCATTTGCACACTATGAAAGGTTTTTGTAGAGTTTCCTCACCTTTTGAGCTCGCCCGTGTTTGTATTACCTGTGTCTGATGGACTTGCAGCTATGTTGGATGAAGTCGTTTTACAAGAATGCGTATACAGACTTTGCTTACTGGCATGACAATAAATGGTAACTGTACTAAATGAAGCAATATTCTTGTAGGAATCTGAGAGTTCAAAGTTCAAAAGTTGCAAATTGAAGCATGAGACACAATTTTTTTTACTTCTTTGAATAAGTCGCTTAAGAAGATTTTTTTGATCAATCATGGGTTGATTTAACATTTAATGAAATCCATCAAGAGGACTGAATGTGGGCTTTTGATAAATCACAAGTATGTAATAGGCAATTAATTCTTAATTTCTTGATGGTATTCCCAAATATGTGAATGTGTAAAAATGCTTTTAAGAGAAAGCAAATTGCTTTTTTAAGGTCTTTCCTCAGTTACTAGCCTTGAGCTTTATCCACAGTGTTTAACCCAGTTACCAGCGTTTAGGAAGAGATTAACCTCAGCAATAACACTGACCATCACTCATTAAAACTGTAATCATGCGTAAAATGAGACTGATAGAATTTTCTTTTTTTTTTTCAGATGTTGAAAAAATTAATTATATGTCCTGAAACAGAATTAATGAACAGAAAGTTAATTCAGCTGCTTTTAAAAGATGTTAAGGCGCAAAATCCTCCTCGGCAAATTGCAGACCTCTCCATGTTCATCACAAGCCGACAGAGGTTATGCCCCTCTAGAGCACACATACACACATCTTACCTGTACTGCTTACACACATACTAAAATACGTGTTCTGCTCTGCAATATAATATGTGGTTTATCTAGTTCCTGGGAATAGTTAAATCCTTCACGGGGGAAGCACTCTGTTGGTAGGATTACCTCAGTATTCGCCCACTGTTTCTCTCCTTATTATCACATTTTTTCCCTCAACAGGCGAGTTTGAGGCCAGTGTTTTAATGTTCAGCTCTATTCAATCCCGAGCTTTTACCCTGGATATAATATTTATTTTGGTTAATCACTTAAGTATCATGCTGAGCTCAGTATTTTCAGTAGATGGTAACAGAGTTATGTGTGTGATGGGTGAAAGTCAGGGCACAAACACACTTTTTTATATATCTATATGGCATGAAAAACTTTTCTAAGTAATTTTTTACTTTAAAACCCCCATAGCTGATGGTTGTAGTCTGTCAGTTCCACTGCCTCTGTCTGGCATACGTTGAATACATCTTTTGTACGATCTGAAAATGAAATGCCCTTTTCTCCCTTTAGAGCATTACAGAATGTCTTACTGAATATGGATAGAGTGTATCAGAAATGACACAAAGAATAAGATTAATGTAATATAACGTCTTTGGTGTGCCTGCATTTGCTGTGCCTGTATTCTTTTATTAGCTCTTTGCACTGCTCGGGTCCCCCCTACATGGTTCACTTAGGAGTGGACTCTGTACCTGCTGTTTTAAAGGTTCATTTTGAACTTACAACCAAGGCTGACACCTGAGGAACCCTGCCTTTGATTGATTGTTGAGACCATTGATCTAATTTTGAAGCCTTTGAATTTCTCCTCTGCATCCTACCATTTTTTTTCTAAGGAGCAGAATAAAGCTAATTCCTTGCACCTCATGCAGGGCTTCACTCTCCAAAGTGGGAAAACAGAATGAATAAATAAATAAATAAACTCAAGGAACAGGTCCTTCACAGTGGCACAGAGATTTTTATAGACTGGATCAATTAAATTTGTCTTATTTGGAACGATGGGGCTCCGTAACTCAATAAGAGGTAATGTGGTTGAAAATGCCTCTCACTGTGCGGCCATTAGGTGAGAGAACGTTACCATGGGAGTTTTAACATGCGGGGATCACAGAGGCATAACACTGGTCTGAGCCAATTAGAATCAAGAGGAGCCTAGAATGTGGAGATGTGGGTGGGCATCCTGGGCTACCAAGTCCTGCTGCGAGGGCGAGTCGGAGAGAGAGGTCTTCACAGCCAGGGCTTGATGGAAACCAGTAGTGCTTCAGAAAAAAGGACGAGAAACACTGGCTTTTACATTTAACACCACAGAGAAAGCAACGAGTAACTAGGACCCTTATTAAACTCAGTCATTCTAATAATACACCTGGCAATCAACTTCTTTTTCTTGACGCTATAAAGCTATAAAAACATCATTACTTTGGAAATAAATACATTTTATACCTAGCTAAAGGGGTGTAAACATAAAAACTTCTGATATATTTTTTATTAGTTTGTTGTATGATTATATGGCTGTTTACATGCTGCACAGATGTTTGTATCTGCAACTGCAGAAATAATCATTTCCTTGGGTCTACAAGAGAACGCTGAATATTGTAGAGTTTAAAGGTGGCTTTGCTAGTATTCACAAAGCACAGAAACTGTCAGGCTAAATAAACATCACATACTTTATAGTGTCCACAGACACTTCTACAAACTGTTGTTTCCATATTCTTCCCCTAATTGCATGCACATCTGTGCTCAAAGACACTTCCACATGTAAACAGGAGGAGCTGGAGACCAGCACTTCAGTTATGTGGATGACCTTCACTACCACTAGGGCCACTTGGCTTAAAACACACTCTACTTCAAATACACTGCTCATGTCCTTATGACTGTGAGTTGGTGAGTGCATGTGTTTGTATGTACTAGAGCCTGCCTCCTGCTCTTTTGGCAGAATCTATGATGGCTTGAATTTCTGCTGCATTTTGCTGATTGGATTCGAGTGTGTCACTCAGCTACATACTTAATGAAACACAAACGAAGGCAGTTGTGCTGGTAATAAACATAAAAGTAGTGCAGTGACTAACACTAGGGTTGTATGAAGAGGGCCCTTTCACACTGGCTGTTGGACAATATTGGGCTGTTGGTGGGCTGTAGGTGTACATGGTAGTGTGCTGTTGGCCTTTGTCTTTCCTATGTCTTCAAGTGCAGCTTTTTGGCCTAGACACAGGCAAAATGAGGTGACACGACAGTGGACCTTCGTCTGTACTAGTTTTTTAACGTCAGCGGGGTGTCTGGACCTTAAGGCTACAATAGATGAGGATTTGATGCTTAAAATCTAAGTCAGACGTTCCTGTCATTGTTTAATAAATGATCTATTGGACTAATAATGTACATTTATTTATTAGGGGAGCCTGTCTCCCCCAGGTGTCTCTGCTTTTTATAAATAGGTATCAAAAATGCTTAAAAGTGTGTTTCCTGAAATCTCTTCTTTAAATTCTGTCTTTTCCTATTAGCTAGACAGTCATTCCTTTTGCATGTGTGTTCGCGTGTGTGTGTGTGTGTGTGTGTGAGAGAGAGAGGCAGAGAGGGCTCGGATGTGTCACTTGCTATGTCGGGGAAGGATGGAAACACGGAGAGCCTCAGGACATTGTAACAAACTCCCTTGTGCCACCAGCCCCCCCGACACAATTACCCACTCATGTCTAATTGGCATTTGAGGCTTCTCTGCTTGATCGACCATGGCCACATCAGCTTGAAGTGGCAGGGCAGTGCCTGCCAAACTGTGACTTAACTGGTATCACGCTTTGTTACTCTTGTAGCTACTTACATAATTTGTTGATGTAAATTTACTCTGCCTAATTAACATCGTCAGCCTCTCATTTAATCTGAACAGACGTGGGATGCAGTCAGTCTCTGGTGCTACTGTCCGTTTTGCTGATTCCTCAGCAGCAGTGCATAGGCCTGTCTCTGGAATCTATGTGACTTGGCTGAACAAACCCTTTACTCGGCACATACACAAGTTAGTCTTGCCATGTGGAGTTAAGGGGAGCGGGTGGGCACGAAACAAACTTTCCAGAAGTGTGCTGAATTAAAAAATTAAGTTCATCTCAGTTGCTGCTTGATTGAAAGTGAACACAACGGTACATGGACAAATCTGACTGACAGGCTTTGCTGTGGAGAGGAGCTTTGTAGTATCTGAGGAGACTGCGACACTGACAAATAATCATACTCTTCATCTGAGTCTCTTTCTCTTCTTTATGGTCTCTACAATACTTAATGGCCTGTTTCCACAGAATTGTCTCTGGATGCCTGTACAGTGATCATTATCCAACCAGATCTCCTCTGTTAATAAATGACAAGCGTGTCAAATATTGATTTGCTTTCCTTCATAGAGGCACCATCCAATGCAGACTGCAGAGTTATATGAATTTAACAAATGTAGGGGAATACCAACCTCAGCCTCTTCAAACTACAATAGCAGTCATTGTAATTTTATGTTGGATGCTATATAATTGGTTTTAATAGTGACTGGTTGATGGTTAAATGAGAGCTACAGCTGGGCAGAGCTGGCCTGATATGTACCAAGCCGCCCACTCATTCAGCCAGTCAGGATATTAGATCAGACTGGTGGTTTGTGATGGTGGCAGGGTCAGTGAGCATCTCATTCGCGTACCTCCCACCCCGCTCCCTCCCATTGCTGCTCACCCATTTGCTTCTCTACCGCACTGCGGGGTAATCAGGACAGCGACACTTTATGAGAGAGGGGACGACAAAAGGATTTGCACACAATGCCTGACAGAGGAATATCTAATTTGCCTCCAGAGTTTGAACCTAAGTGAACAAGCACGAAAGTTAAAGGAATGAAGTTTGAGTTCCTTGAGCCTAATTGTTTGCATTCATTTGCATCAGATCATTCAGATTGATGCAATCATTATTCAGATCATTTCTTTTGTTCTGCAGAATGCATTTCAAAGAATATATATTTTCATTTCAGTTCATTTCAAATAATGGTAATAAGTTCTTCTCATAGATTTGAACTCGGAATGATTCACCGAAAATACCTCTACTGTTTTCCTCCACTCTACTCCATTTTTTTTTTTAATTTTTTTTAAATATTATGTTTGTGATGTTGCGTTTGCAAGCCTGTAACTAAGTGAAGATTAAGAATATGTGTTGGGACTTTGGTGGCAATCTGCAAGAGTAAGTCTGAAATTAGAGGTGAAAGTATTAAAATATTGATAGCACCTCTCTGTGTCCATTGCTAGCGCATTTATTATTCATCCTACCTTGAAGGTAGCATGCAAGGCGACCCCTTTTCATTCAGGCCTCTACCTGCTTACTCCTCTTCTCATAAGTTGTGATTCAAAGTAGGTTGTAAATAGGTTATGTTTCTGTGCAGTGTCGGTGTGATGAGCATCTAAGTCTCCAATAAAATGTATTTTTTTATGTGTAAGTAATGTGTGAAAACAAATAAAAATACATTTTATAACGTTATTAGATGTTTTAATAATAGTTCAAGGCCAATTAGGTCACTTCTTCTTTAACTTAACTTTATCAAAGATAAATGTTGACTTATCTATACACATAGAATTATTTCAGATTTCCAGCAACTCTCCCAAATGATTTATATTTCATAGTGGGCATATTCGGCAGTGGTTTTTTGAAGATCTCTTCGGGGCTTCTGCACAGACTTTGGTCAGTAATAAATAGGAATTCCCCCGAGGGTAGGGCTCATAGGTGATGTTTATGTTGACCAATTGAACCACAGCCTGGAAACCAGAGGAGTTGCGCTGCTGGAATTGAAGCAGGTGGGTTCTGGGCTTCAAAGACCAAAAGATAATCTTGTGAAAAAACCTAAAGCCAGGCTCTAAAATGTGCTGAACATCTACGAGCTTCTGCTCACAAAGACACAAGGCTCATCATGTGGTTTGAGCCAGCCCAGGAATGCTTTGATGCTGCTGATCTCCTAACTTTTGTTAGTTTATTTGACTGAGTTTTTATGTATAATATGTATTCCAAATGCCAGCTCTTCTTTAAAGAACTTAAAGGAAATCCTGAAGAAATAACCTTGGAGTTGGGGCTTGTGCTAAAGCATCAGTTGATTCAAAGGCTCAACTGCAAAGTCGACCATAACACAGAAGGAAAGCGCCAGGTCAATCGCTGGATAAATTGTAGTAAAAAAATTATACCATATAAGCACAGATTTTTTTTTTTCAGGCTTATTTCTTCTTAATTTTCTGAGCAGAATAATAATAATGTCAGGCTTATTGTGTTGCCATATATACCATATATATATGTGTGTGTGTGTGTGTGTGTGTATATATATATATATATATATACACCATTTATTGATTGTAGTTTTCAACTTTGAAAGGGAACCATTGATGTTCAGTCTGAAAAATCAAACAATATATCGTGCTCTCATTTGCACAGAAATATTTCAGAAAGATTTTGGTTTAAAGGTAGAAAGCAGCAGAGGCTCTCCTATGATGAAACTCAAAAAAACCTACTTGCGTCCCACTTTGTATGGACATTCGGGTCCACTTTTAATTTGAAAAATTCTCTATTTTAGGTGAATATGTGACATTTGTAAAGCTTTATTTCATTTAAGCTGCAGACATTGATTTTTTTTTTTTTTATAGCCCCCTAATTACTAGTATTCCATATGCATGCTAGATTAAGAGCTGTTAATTGGTCCACTACATGAAGGAGGATGCTGGTTACATAAAATAGTTTTGTGTCAAAGCAATTTCAGCTGTAGCTTGCTCTGCTTACTTGATTGTGAGGGCAGAATGGATAGACTGAATGAGAGACTATGAGAAATAAGGTGGATTTTATTTTCCCTTTGATATTCATCAACATTTCCAATTAGGCCTACCTGTAGAGCTGAATGCAAGTAAATGACGTACAGTCATCTGTAACCCCTGACAATATGATTAATTGGCCCCTTTTGCTTGTCCAAGCCACATGTTTCTGTGTTTTAAAGTGGACTGTTTGAAATGGTCTTCAAAAGGGAATGGAATAACACTAAATAGATGTAAAGTAATGAAGGAAATGGCCTCCAAGGTTCCATCTTGGTTCATGAAGCAGTTTTTGAGTGGAGAGTGATTGTGTTCCTTTTGCCTGCAGAGGGGGATGTTGTCCTGGACATGAGCTCCTGTCCTGTGTTTTAGGCAGCACTACCTGCACTGCTTTCCCTTGCATATATGGGTAATGTTTTGTATGCAAATCCAAAGCATATTGTTATATTATAAAAAGGTGTCTATCTTTTTATACAGTTTTCTATCTAAACTGCTCTTTCTTCAAGTACATGCATTCAGCATACTAACCTTCTGGGGATCTCCTGATGCTAACAAAATCTACATATGAAAATGTTGCGCTGTTGCTACATAGTCAAATTGCAGTCCAAAATTAATGTGATTTACCACAACATTAAAATGATTTACTAGAACATTAAATGAGCTTCAAATAATTTAACAGATTCCATTTGGTATAAAATTGTGCAGGTAAAAAGCCACTCAGCAGAGTGTTGTACAAAAACAGTCCATAAATATGAGAAATAGTTCAAGCTGAAGAATAGGCTACAGAGGTGGGAGATGAGATAGCGGTGGTTCAGATGGCCCCCCTCCTGGTGCCGGCCGTCAGAAGGAACGAAGTAGCCATTTTGTGGCGAGTGCGGTGGTGCGGTAGAGATGAGATGGTTAACACCCTTCTGCAGTATAGCCACCCTCCTTTCTCTCCCTCTAATTTTCTCTCTCTCCCTCTTTCTTTTCCTTGCTCTTCGCTCAGTCGACTATGAAGACACTTCATCTTCCTTGACAGTATGACCACTGCTGCATGTTCTGATGCGTTCAGCATACCTTCATTGCATCATAAATAAATCAGAGAAATGACTTTTTCTTTCTCTTTCGCTCACATGTTCCTTTATCTCTCCCTCTACTATGCCGGTTATCTCGAGGAGTCGCTGGAAAAACGGGAAATGGTGTGCTGGTGGATTTCCTGTATGCCTTCCCTCTTTTGCTGTTCTCACTGCATGTGCAGGATCATCACCCTCCAATCCCCTTTTACATTATCTCAAATGAAAGAAATTATATTTGCTCCATAATGATATTCAGTCCTTGTTATGACATTATCTGCTTTAATTTTAATTTAAATGTCATGGATCTGAGGGTTTTTCTTAATTAATGTGTGCACAGAAAATGCAAAATACAAACTTGTGTAATAGAAACAAAGTAGTGTCATTTTTCTTTTTTCGAAAGGGGTTTGGGGGTTTTGTGTTGTGACATAGGGGCTGTACTAATAAACTCGACGTGCTTTGTTATTTGTTGCACAACCAAAAAACACACACCGACCAACACAAGCACGTGTGTACATTTGTGGGGCTGTAGATTACATGAGCAGGCGGGGTACATATAGGTGGATGGAGGAGAAGGGGGATGCGAAGAAAGATTGTCAAGAAGCACCCCCCACCCCCCTACCGACTCCCAGTTACCCAGTCCCTCCACCCCTTCCTGTAATCTCCACTCCTCCACGGGTAGTCTCAAACCTTGTGTTCGTCCACCACCAACCAATTACCTGGCAACCCTGCCCTTATCCCCAGCACAGGCGTGATGCTGCTGCATGATGGGGTTTTTGTATATTGAATTCCATCTCCTGGTGAGATAAAGGGTGTAGGAACAGGGCTCTGCCGCTGTGCTAGATAAGTGTTTCTCACAAACCGTTCCTCACTGCTTCTTCTGACACTGATTGTGGAGAAAAGAGACATTGGGGATGGCAGGGGGGAAAGGCATGGGGTGGAGGGTTGTTGCAGTGAGATGGGACCCAATTTCAGTATGATTTTCCTCTTGTTTTTAATTTGTTACAAAGCATCTCAGAGTGAAGCGGGAGCCAGCTCCTGAACACTTTCTGTTTCTTGCTTGTGAAGTCGACTTGTCACTATTGAGATCAATATTCAAATAGCATGAGAATATTTTCTGTGGCAACACTTCTTGTCATTGTGGACTTACCAAACACCAGATATTACTCCGCGGATCGATAGTTTATCTTCATTTAGGATGGCTGTTCTATCTGCAGAGGTGACAGTTATGGGTTGAGCAGCTCTGTGGAGTATCAGCTTTTATTCAGCTTCATCCCTTCCCTCTCAGTCCTATTTGTAAGCTGTCCTGAGAAGTGTCCCTTGGTACCTATGGCCTGAGCCAGGCCCATCTATCTGTCTTTGTCTGGCCCACTGCAGGGAACCACACACTCATTGGTTGTCCTGGGGAACAATGTAAGTGATGGACCACCATTCATACATCAAACCTGCAAGGCGTTTGACAGTGCAGGACAGAAACATTGAAAATAATGACCAGAGCAATATGTATCAGAGGTTAAAAATAGAGCACTGCAGAGAAGTGCTGGCAAAGTTTAAGCTGAGAGCTTTTTTCTTTGACCCACCCAACCCCGGCCCTCCCACTGTTTTAGAGGTTAATGGAAGCTGCCTTGAGCGCAGAAGAAAAGATGTTTCCAGTTAGCTAGAGTGAGTGATATTCAACTACTTGGACACTAATATGCTTCAATTGAATTTCTCCCTTTGTCAGAGGGGAGTCTGTCCTGCCATGGACCCTCCCTCACAGCTGTGCCTTTGCCTCTCTGCCGAACCAGCACTGAGCTCAGCCCCAAAGGTCAAGTGTGAGGGGTCAAGTTTAACCTGAAACCAGACAGAGTGGGGAGGGGGAAGGGCTGGGGTCACTACTGAGAAGTTAATTGCTCAGCACCAGTCTGCATGTTTGTATTTATCAGTGTATCTGTTGTGTATCTTTGGTGATTTGGTCTTATGTGGACCTGTGCAGGTGCTATTGCAATAACAGCTCATTGAGTGCTGTGCATCACATATTCAGATATTTTACCACTGCTAAATAACTATTTTAACATCTGTGCTCACAGGCCTATACCCATTGCAAATCTCTTATGTAGCTGCATGGCAATATTTTCTATTCTGTCACAGATGAAATCAAATGGGAGCCATGCAGGAAAGAAAATCTAATCACACTGGATAACTGAGATGTATTTGAGAGGCATTCTGATGCTGCGAGTGAACTGCAGTCTGTCTCAACTCTGTGTAGACACACAGCCCATCTGGATACATAGTTCTGGGTCTGATCAGAGCCTGTGTACAAGGCTGTCCTATTGCTTTCACATGTGAGGAACTTAATGGAGAGTTTGTATTGCTCCCCTGTTTTAGTTTAGTAAATTGCATGTGGATCTCGAATCTGTTCATGTACATAAACATCTGTATCTCTCACACTCACTTTCTCTCAAACACACACACTCACAGCGTGAGTCAGCCCACACCTGGAACAGATAAAGAGTCTTTCATGTTTGCAGGGCTATCCTGAGGTCAGTGAGGGCTGGTGTTGAGGGCTAGTTTTTTTTTTTTTACAATGAGTGAGTGGAGCTGAAGAAGAAATGAAAAGGAACCATATATATCCAAGTGTTGCAGAGTTAAGGAACTTTTATTAGTTGCAATTCCTTCCTTGATACCTACTCTCACCACTATATAGATAGCCCCTTGGCATCATACCTTTCCCATCTATTGCATAGTTGTCTTCTGAGCTAGGAGACGGATTGTAGTAGCCTTTTGAATTATCAACGGTACGGTACATAAACAAAAGTCTTTTTTTATCTAGCTAACTTTTCAGTGTTGTTTCAGGCATTTATGGGTTGCTTTCGATTGAATGACTATTAACAGTCACTATACAGACCATACACATAAATATAAACACAAAAAACTAATACTCAAATTATATATGTACTTACAGTTTTTCCCCAAAAAAAGCTATTCCAACCTGATCTAATGTACATTTTGGGTTCTATTTTGGAAAAAGTTCAAATTTGATCATGTGCTGCTTCTAATTTCATATTCATATTTTGACTTTTTGTCAACATCATTCCTTATCTGTTCTTTGTGTATTTTTTTGTTGCAATGAAGCTTAACTTAATTTTTAACAGAAATTTAAAATCAGATCTGGAGGAATAACTACGGGAGTGTTATTGAAATGCCTGTATTTCAAATCTAGACAAAGACTCTTGTCATGTGTCATTAAAGTTTCTCCACTGCCTGTAGTAAAGGTGGAATACCATATAAATAAGCTTAGAAAATGTCTTTCTTTTGCTCTGAATGTCACAGTAGTAACCTCTGTTTATGTGGTTGTGTGAGTGCAGGCTTTAATGCGTGCGATTGCAATGACTGAATAGAGCTCTCCATGTCCAGTTTCTCACAGTAGTCTGTGTGAGCGTGAGAGTGGGCCGTGACACCCGTATCCCTGTAAAGTTTCCGGTGCAGGTGTAATTCCCTGTAAAAAGCCCTATAATTTACTGCCCTTTGGGAGCACACTGTCTCAGGGTGTGAAAATCAATAGGATGGCGGAGAGGGATTGGGCACGGTGCTCTATGCTCAGCCACACTATGGCAGCAGTTAGGGTAATTCTGTAATGGCAGGGGATGAGGTTCAACCTATCTAACGCTCTATCTGAAGCAGATAAATGTTTTACAACACCATCGTTTAACCCTTCCTACCCACTCCACCCTGCCCCCAACTTCTCTGAAGGCTGTACCTTCAGGGACTGCCCCTTGATCTGAGGTGCAGACGGTGATGGTTGTAGTATTTTTTTGCTTATGTATGTGTGTGTGCGGTGTTCCCCCTCATCTCCCTGGGTGTGCATTCCAACTCTTTATGCTCTATAACCATGTAAAGATAGCCTGAGGCATTTTAGCATATAGCCTATCTTCAAACCCCCCTGTTGTTTCAGGGGTAAGCCATGTGGAAAACATGCATTGAATCTTACAAGATGCTGCATGTATAATGTATAGCAAAGAGCAGATCATATAAACCGCTGAATAATATAACCCTAATGCGGTGCACATCTAAGCATACACAGTGAGTAATTGTACTCTAAACCAATCAGCTTGATAAGTGTAATCATAGAAGATGCGGCTAGCAAGGACGTAGTGGAATGATAGAGGATAACTCCAGATATAAATCAGAATATAGCACTGCTGCCTATACTTTGTTTCTAATAAAAGGAGGAGTGAAGCCTTTGTGTGAATGAGAGTCAGAGTGAGTGTGATGTTGAGGATATGGCTGAAGAGGGAGATCCCACACGGACTTACAGCCCAGTCCGCATGACGCGTCTCAGCTTCAGCAGGGACACGCAATTCATTCTGTCAGAACGGAGCGGAGAGATCTCATTGTGCCTGCCCGGATTGGCACCAACAGCAATCACTTGTTTCTGATTTATTAGATAGCCAAGGAAATTAATTTTGTTCCAAAATGCATGGTCGGAAATTAGATGGTGAAATTGTGTGAAAGAATCAGTGATTGTTTTCCCCCCCAGCTATCTCTCCAGAGGTGCTGATAACTGCTGATCTCTGTGACACCATTAATGAAAAACTTATTCAGATTCAAGGGGAAAAAAACGGTCTTCAGCAATGTTGTAATTAACTTGGCTATCTCTCCAGCCCTTAAAGTGATTTGAACCACCAATCAACGTTCCCCCCAAAACTGGTCATGAGCACTGAGGTCATGGCTTGCTGCGGACCTTAGGAAGCTCTGCTCTCCATTCTACTTCCTGTTCACATCTATGGTACTTCAAAGAAGAAGAAAATATGCAGAGTTGGATTAGCCATCTTGAGTGATATTCTTTCTTTGCATATTGTGACTGATGTTAGAAATATGCATCAGTATCTAAAACAGCCTAGAGGTTGTGACACAGTAATACAGGGGTACACAGGATTTCCTGTTTGATTGTACATCTGTGTTGTATTTTAGTAATAGTTTCACGTTATTTGCCCTTGTGGTCACACTTAATCATACCATGTCCAGAAATGGCCACATTCATTATCTGCCACAGTGCGTATCAGCAGCTAATAGCTAATTCCATCTCAATGTGACACGATTGACTGTGGAGAAAACCTATCTTCACTTTTTTTTTTTTTTCCCAAGGCTGGGCAGTTAAAAAAAAAAAAAAAGGAACCAGTTTAGAAAGCAGTTAGTGTTGAGCTTTTTCAGGGGGACACATTTCGCATTTGTATGCATATTCAAAGCCATGGCCTTTAGCTTTTTAAAGGATTTGCTTTCATTTTGAACTTGAAATTAGTGTGTATGTGTCCAATTTAAAGGCAGAGAATGCTGAAAACAAACTACAATCTGTTTTCCTTACCTCCTCTTTACTATCAGCTAGCTCAACATGTCGATAGATTCACATTGTCACCTGTCTCTTTAATACTTAAAAAAATAAATCAGAATAAAAAGGCAAGGCAAGATTTTTTATTTGGGCCACTTAGCTGTGAACACGGTGACATACAGCCGTAAACATGTAAGGTGTGCAACCATACAAAACTCACAGCATCACACAGCAACTATAAATTCACACTAATCCCTGCTAGAAATTTAATAATATACTCTTATTCCCCTGTGCTTCGCTGCTCTACTCGAGTCCCACCATTTTCTCCTCCGCCAAGGGTCTTCCACCATTTTCTCAGCATTGAATGTAAATTGGTTAAAACACTGATCAGAACTTATTACAAAATGGAGCCTTGCTTAGAGAAAGAAATGGTGCATCACTATGAGTGTGTAGATGGGAGGGGCTGGGGGAGCCTGAATGTGGGCCGTGATCAGGGGTGGGTGGGGCTACTGGGTGTGTGTGTGTGTGTAGAGGGGGTTTTCTGATGCAGGGATGGGAAAATTAGATTTATTTTTTTTTTCATGGGGGGGAAGAGAAGGAGGGTGGAGGGCAGTTATGGGGTTCAGTAATGGCACCTCACTGTATTTTATATATGTGCAGATGGAAGAAAATGAAAATGTTTTCTCAGTAGGTTTTCTTCATGCATTTTCTTTCTCTTGTGTTCTTGTGTGTGTGTGTGTGTGTGTGTGTGTGTCTGTCTGTGTGCATTTCTGTCTGCCTGTGCCTGCATTTAACCCCTCCCTCTGCTCTCCCCTTTTTTTTTTGCTAGCGGGTCCCCAAGGTTATATCATGTCTGGACATCTAATCAGGCCAAGTCTTAATGCTGAATATGCTGTGCCCCTCATCCTTAAACCCTATGCTGTTTATTCTGTACCTGCCATTGCATATTCAAGTCTTTGTCCAGTCTCTACTGCACACCCTGCTGTGATAAATGAACACGACCTTGGAAAATAGAAAGGTTGAAGAACAATGATCCTGCTTTTTTATGAATTCATTTTCTCCCATGTAGCCTGTGTTCAGCAGCCGCAGACGTAACGCGTATCTCGCTGTCGCCCATGTCCAGTGAATGTTTGCATTTGAGCATCTGAAATAAAATGAAGCGAAATTGAGGCACGGGCTACACATGTGAACCATTATGGGCAATTTTGGCAGTTAAGTCTCTTGTCCCTTGACCTGAAGGTATTATTTCCTCACCTTGTCAGTAATAATAAAAAAGGACCAGCGCCCTTCTGAATGTCACTTGTTCCGTTTTTCTGAATGGCTTGATTTTCAGTGATTTTGCTTTCATGCACGTGGATTTTTGTTTGTGGCTTCTCAGACAAACTGGTTCGGAAGTGCGAAATAATAGATTTTCTAGCAAATTTGACAACACTCATGGCAATGAAGCAACTTGAATCGGTTCAAGTTGAGTATTGTAATATTTCAGAAGATGTGGACAGTTGCAGTTTTAACAATAGACAAGAGACTATGTTATTGACCTTTTTGTGTTGGGAGAGCTCTCTCTTCAACCTCTTCCCTCGCAGCAGATAGCAGTTCCCGTGCCTAGCCAGTAGATGGTGTGACTCGTTCAGGTTTTCTCTGTTTCCACTCACTGAACCTTGCTTGCTCACCCGTGACTTGTGAAAGCGCGCTCGGGTAGGCCTCCCCAACCTATCATCCTGCGCCCCCCTCAACACCCCTCTGAGCACCCCTTCCATCTCTGCCATCTCCCCCCTCTCTCTTTCCATCCAGGGGGCAGAGTCACCGAGGTGGCAGTTCTAACAAGCTGCCGGGGACCGCACTGCTCAAATGAGCCAAATCAAAGAGAAAAGGGGGAGTGGGATAGGTAGCGCCATGAACCCCCCGCAGAGAACAACCATTCTGATGAATATGAAATGAATTTGTATTGCTTGACATGATAAGCCCAAGGATAACCCTGCTCTCTGTCGACATCCTCACCCTGACATCCTTCAGACATTAAAAGATGCACAATAAAACATCAACAAGAAATTACTATAGCAACAACTGGCCAACTAGCCCGTGAACTGTTTGTGGGATGATTCTGAACAGGAACATTAGACAGTGAATTGCAAATTAACAGGATGCTAATGTCTGTTTTGTTGCTGACAATGTGAAGTGTGCATATGACCTTCCAGTGCATGTTCATGTCCTTTGTGAAAAGGACACAGGACAGGTGGATGACGTAGGCACTACAACACCACTGAGGGTTTTTTTTTTTTTTAGATTCATTGACTGGTGGACTGGCATTAATAAGAGAGCTCTCCTGTATCATTTTCTGTTTCTCTGTCAAGTTCCCATCCTCTCTTCCCTTCCTGTCTTCATTCTTCATTCTCTCTGCACCTCCCTGATTTCTCATTTCGTTTTGTTGGTGCAGTTGCTATCCTTCTGCATCTTGCATCTCTCTTGGGCTGTCTTCCTGGGGTCTGTGATGTCCGTGATGAAATGGCGTCAGGTCACTCCACTAAAATAATCATAGAAAAAATACCACATTGTGTCCTCCCCCATCATGCGGCTTCAGTCTGTCACTTCCTTAGCACATATTCAAACATGTGAGAGTGACTGAACGTGCACGCACACAGACACACTCGCATGCACGTAGATACGTACGCACATACAGTCGTGTGGCTGTTGCACACCTCATTTAACACATACAGATGCAGGGCTTTATGGTTTTCTTAAAGCCAGAAAACAAGGAAGTGCACAGAAATCGTAAAAGCCTGTGTTATCATTTATGTTCACAAATGCTCCTGGCATGGAAGAAGAGCCATTGAAATTGCTCATCCAAGAGAAGGAAATAGGAAACCTAGTGTATAATAACACGAATGGTAATGCTTCAGTTTTATGCCCCTATTTTGTCTGTATGTGTGCAGACTCAAAGCCCTGAACCTAGATTTCACAATGATTTCGCAATTTACAGAATGTAATGCATACAGAAATAACAATATCAGAATTGTTTTCTCTCTTTCCTTTTCTCCCTCTTGTTGTTTTTAAGCTTTCAGTGAGTTTAAAGAATTACACAGCGAATGTGGCTTCACCTGCAGCACTCGCCTTTTTATTTTCTGCAAGATGTTCTTTTGGCAGATTCCCATCTGCGAGAGTCCGACATAGTTATGTAGAAGTAATGGAACCTGCCTGTATGTGCAGCGCCTGCTGAAAGCCAGTACGACCCCTGACTTACTTGGAAATTAATGCCCTTAGTGTTATTCAGATGTGTAAATGTTCTTTAGATTCAGGAGGTGTCAGAACAGAATAGAGATATACCAAGGATTATCTATAGAAATATGTAGATGTGTTGATTAAATTCTAAAAATGTGTTTTGTTCTTCACCAACCAACTTTATATTATAATTTGTTTAAAAATGATTTCCTTCAAATACAAATGAATATTTTTTTAGTATGTAGAAAAAGTAAGTAAATGTCCTATAAATTAAGGTTTGAGACATTAATGATATTTTTACAATTAAAGACACAAACCAGCATTAATTAAAAGTGTTTGGTTTAGTTGACTAGTTGCTTTTTGTGCCTCATTCACCTTGTGAAGCTTCTGCCGTGCCTGTGTGCTCGTAACTTCGGTTTCCAAACAGTAGGTCAGGAAGGCACTAAGGAATTCTGCTTACTTACATCCAGAAAAATGTTAGGCGAAATACATAACACATTCAGAAAGTTTGCTTTGAAGGAGCAACCTGTGGTGAGGAATGCAGTCATTAACAGTAAGATGTAATTTAGAAAAGCGGAGCAAAACTACTGCACATTGTTGATACTCTGATCCTGGCTGGTAAGTCATTTCCTCAATGCTTTTGTGAGCATTGTCTTCAGACTGAATGCTGGAGGTGTTTTTGCTTTTGGTTTTCCTGAGTGGACACAATAAAAGCAATTTCTCTATAAAGCCACTCAAACATGGAGTGAACGGACAAAAGGGATTGGAGAAAATCTGGGCCACAGCAGAATCCAGCCTGCCCCTCTGCTAACCTCCTCTCAAAAAAACACAGCAGCCATTTCCTCCCGCCGTCCCTGGAGCCCCTCGGCCCTTGCTGAAGCACCAGTTCGGGCGGCTGCAGCACAAGTGTTGTGACGTGTGCCGTTTTTACGGTTTCATGATGTCATAAAACAGCCTAGTTATCTCAAATTTTTCATAGCATCTGTACGTTCCTGCATGTGTATAAAACACCTTTTCCAAACTGAGTAATAAAAATGTACACAAAGAACATAAGTATATTTTTTGTAACATGGGGTATTTCCAATCGTAAAATCTAAAAATGTCACAAATTATTTTATAGTAATCAAAGAAATAAAATACATGTATGTGCATATTGTAAAGTTTCTAGAATTTATTGTGGAACAAAAAACTTCTTCATTAAAAAACAAAACCTCTGTGTACAGTACAAATTCAAATTACATTAAATTGGGACGTCTTAGTTGTGTGCTTTTTTTTATTTTGATAGGTTCGGCTGTTTATTCAAACCCTTCTCGGCGACTTCCCCTTGTCGAGTCTGATGTTGGATTTTATGTACAGATGCATCTGGTAGGAATCAGATGACCCCGCTGAGGGAGCTGAAAGTGAAAGAGGCTGTTATGCTTTAGCACTGGCCGAACTGCAAAAGTCACAGCCCGATCACACTAAATCCCTAAATGCGTGTCTGCAGTCAAGCATGATGGGATCATTGCTGAGCTGTACCAAACAGTGAAAAACACCGTCTAAATAATCCAACAAAGACAGAGAATATTCCAATATTATCTCTTCGTGAAAGATCTACTCAATGCAAAAAATGACACGAATTATCATATATTCTTTTTTTTATTTATTTTTTGACATGTTCAATTTTCCTGACATTTCTTGACTTTATCTATAAGCAGGAATTTGCCGTCGACTTTCTTTTAATTTATCATAATTACTTACATATTCACCTTCAGTTTAAAAAATAAATTAGAATAAATTTTAAAAAAAAATTGAAATTCTAATAACACTCTTAGATGTAATTTAATATTTCCACAAATTATATATTTTTCAAATTCCTGCCCTGTATATTTAAATGCAGTCTAATTTCTTTAATATTTTTGTTTGTAATGGTTTTAGTGTCCAAGATAAAATCAAATTTTATTTAGTCTCACCCTGACATGGGTAGGTGGGGTATTTAGGTTTTAGAGACAGAAGGAGGCGGTGGTGTGTTTATTTATTATTTATTCTCTCTCCCTCTCTCTGTCTCCTGACATATCTGTATTCCTCATCTTCGGTCTCCTCTTTGAATAGAAATAAAAAAAATATATAGAGAGGGGGGTTCTTTTTTTTTTTTGAATCCTCCTCTCGCCTTACCATTTTCATCAGCTGCTCTGATAGCCATGAATCTTGTCACTCATGTTTTTCATCAACTCATGGCCATGGAGCGTGTGGTGACTCCTGGAGATGGCCGCTGAAGCGAATGCAGTGGTCAGAGTCACAAACCCACGCTAGAGAATAACACAAACGCACGCACAGGCAGAATCTATGTCTCCGTAAAATCAAGCTTTAGACGTGTACCAACATACAAAAGCAACAACAGAAGCAGAGTTTTGAAAGAAAACATGGCTGAGAAATGAGGGAAAACTGGAACACTATGTCCCAAAAAAAATCCTCTTTGCATGGACTTAGGTTTTCTTTGCTGGCGAAAATGTTTTGTTAGACATGCATGGTAGGAGGAACGCCTTGTTTTCTTGTGAATGCTGGTAAAGAGAGCAGACAACAAGAAAGTGGAGTGTGTACTGTAATGTTTCCTCCTGGTTCGATTCTCAGATGGCAGGAGCCAGTTACTATCACTGGTTTTCCTCTCTGCATCTGGGCTCTGCTGCTTGTCAGCTCAGCTGTAGTTGTTTTCATATGTGAGCCATGTTTCTTTTGGTGCAATTTTTTCTGCCTTCTAGATTCTTTGTTCTTTCAACCTGAACTTGACATTGTTTTCCCTGCTTATGTTCAAGGCTGGAATGATTGGCTGTGACAAAAGGGGTATCTCCTTCCATCCTCAAACAAGAGTGATGGCCTCTCAGACAGCTGTCATTTACCATTAGTCATACACTTCTCCTCAGCTAATTTTATTGCTTATAGCCTTTTGCTGTGTCCATGATGTCTTTTTTTTTTTTTTACACTTAATATAAAGCACATTTCATGTCCTTTCCATTATACACATACACGTCTATGTGAATGAAATAATCACTTATTCTTAAGGTGTTAATTGTGATTTAATTGCCCTAATTACTTCATTATCTGCTACATGATTAAGATAATTAGCTTAGTGTTAAATACTCTGACTCTTTTTCATGTAAGACAGGAAGAATTCCCCTTGATTAGTTAATGAGATTAATTATACTCAGTAATACACCAGGTATAATTGTGCAAATTCCCACCTGCAATTCCACCTTCACACCATTAATGAAAAATCCCTGTAAATGAAGACATGCATGTGTTTTTATCAGGTAATTAATTAGAAATGGCGTCTCACACAGTTTAAATGTGAAAAGTAGATAATTTATGTGCGCTATGTGTGCTTTAATACTATTTAACTGGAGTAAGGTGTGACTGTCGTGAGTTTTTCTTTCTTTTAGAAATTGTGCCTCCAGAATGAGGTCAGTGATTGATGACATTTCTTTGCCTTAAGATTTGATCAGATTTTTTTTTTAACAAGTATATATTTTTTCAGCTTCAGACATTTGACAGATATCTTGGCTTGGATTGGACCTTGCATCGCTTAAACTGTAATTACTTACTAAGCTTGGGATGGAGTTTGAAAAGTGACCTAATATCTGTCTCCCTGATGAGTTTGGAACAGATATTAGGCCCGTTTCACAGAAACTGTGGCTTCAATAAGGTCAGCATGCGTTGAATAATGTTGAATCAATCAGTGCGGTTAGCCCTTAGTGATTTTAACAATTGAGAACATAACCGCCTAAGTTTAATATGGGATGCAGCTGGATAACCTAACAATGTGCTGAAAATCAGAAGATGTCTGGGAGCCTCGTCTGTCTATGTCTGTATTTCTGTATCTTTCCTTTATCCACCCTCTGTGTCTTTCTGTCTGTGTGTCTGCAGTCAGAGGGTAGAGTCAGTTTTACTGTCACTACCTGTGAAATTGTATTCCACGAAGATGGATGCTTTCTCTTATATTCATGACATCCAGGGAAGCACAGTCACCTCCAAAACTGTTTAATATGGATGCCGTGGAGGCGGACACATATACACACATTCACCCGCGCAAACACGGCATACTCGCGCGCACAAACATACGGACATAAATGTACTCCTGCATGCCTGCACACTGCACAACTCGCAAACACACACGCACACATACACACATTTTTTGCCCCAAAGACAATGCATGGCTGGTGTTTTGCTCTTGCTGATGATGAAGAGTGGTAGTGACAGTGCTGCTCTCAGTAGGGTTGATGCATTACAACACAGCGCTGCCATGTTGCGTAAATTCTCTGTCTCTCCTCATTGAGAACATGGAGGCTTCTCATCTAGCGTGGTGCACCAGTGCACTTTAGGTTCTCTACTTCTCTATTGTTTTTACTCTGGAGTTTCATAAGGACATTCACTCTATGTACACTAGTCACCCCTTTGGATGGTACTGTGGCGTTGTCTCTGTCTACGCGGTATGCTTCTGTGCTGAGTAGCTGTCAAACACTGTATTGAACTCACCTATGGCCGTCTTCCTCTGCTCTTAGTGGGGAAACAATGCAAAGTTATCTGCTCGGGTTTGAAAGAGAAAGATCATGAGTAGATTTCCAGATTAGTGCATGCGCCATTTATGTGTTTGTGTATTTATTTGCACTGTCAGAAGGGATTTGGGTGGAGGGGTGTGGTATGTGGGTCAAGAGGGCAGAGGAGACTCACAGTTGAGGGTTTTGTGGGCTGCAGCCGCAGAAATACACAAGATTAATAAAACAACACTGAGCACAGGATAGGACTCTGAGGGTACCAACAGACCCTCTCTCTCCCCTCCCTTTTTACTTTAACCCTCCCTTTCACTCTTCCACCGCTACCTTAATATAACCAAGACATGGATCCCCATGAGTCTTTGGGGGTGGGGTGGGGGCTGGGGGCATCATTATATTTCTTTTGGGCTTTGTTTTCCCTCTCAGCGCAATACTTTAGTACTTAGCCAGCACCCTGGTCGTGTCTGCTTGAGGCCAGCAGGGCCTTCCAAGGGTACAAGGTTCCTGCTGTCGGGGCCCTCAAGTATTTTCTCCTGACACCCTGAAACAACAGGACAGTCAGACACAGCTCTTTGCACGTACAGGGATACAAAAATACACCACATGTGCACTCTTTTAGGAATATCTCCATGGAGAGACTCCTTGAACAGTTACAATGTTGCTCCATTTCATTCTCTGTGAGCCTGTTTGGTTGAGCTGTATTGTAGAACTAAACTTAGGCGCCATGCAATAGCTGCAGGTTGTGTGGAGTTTCTACACCTCGTTCTTTGGTGTGGGGGAGGAGAGGAATCACAGAGTCTGTAGAAATGGGGGTTCTGCTCAGAGGTTCAGAGGAGAGGTTTTGTGTAATCCTATGCTAAATTCAGCATCAGATCTTTTGGGGAGCTGTGTAAAACCAGTATGTTTTTCTTGTCTTTACTTTTCCTGCACACCTAAAAAATGATGATAGCACATGGCTTTTCAGCTATCTCACCCTCAAGGCAAAATGTACAAGGCTGCTAGGCGGCGTTACCTCTTCCTCTTCCTAGAGACAGCTAACCCCCTCAAAGGACGCTGATGTCTGGAGAGGGAATGCCTATGAGCAGAAATGGGGAAGAAGGAGAGCGGTTTGGTATGGGGCGGGGGTAAGATGGGTGTTGGGGGGGTTGGGGGTGAATAAAAGGGAAAGAGAAGGGAGGGAATATGTGTTTGATTCAAAGGGGGAAAAAAAGTCAATTCGGTCCCCCTGTTCTTTGTAGAACATTTAGCTTTGACCCTCCCTTGCTTTCTCTACTCCCTCCCACCACCCCCCCAACTCATACACACACAGACACACAGGGTCCAGCAGATCTGCAGGATATCACACCAGCGAGCCTTTTCTATCTTCTGCACAGAGATGCATGCTTCTTAATATATATCCTCACTGTATAGAGTGTATATGTCCACACTGTTGCAACAGGCAGACACTGAGGGAGGAGAAAGGGAAATAGGGAGAGAGAGAGTGACAGGAAGGGAGTGAGGGAGGAAGAGAGAGAGGTAGAGTGAGAATCAGACTGAAATAGGAAAAGGGAGGGGGAAAGCCTTATATGTTGGTTTCATGTTTATGATGCAGAGAAATATATCAATTTAGATTTTTTTTTTAAAATAAGGCTAAAGGATAGAATTATTGAGCTAGTAGCTGCAGCCAAAGCCCTGACCAGACCTCTACTTGTGCTCAGCAGACTGGAGGCGACCCAGGGTAAGTTATGGGCTTTTTTCTTTCTCTCCCTCTCTACGCTGCTGATTACGATGCTGCTGATTGATTGGTTAGAGGCTGTGGATTATCACGGGCCGCTCGTCACCAGGTACCTGATGATGAGAGGAGAGAGAGACGAGAGGAGAGCAGGAGAAGGGGAGGGAGGGAAGGAAGGAGGGGTGGAAATTAGATGAGCACGGCCAGTGCTCACATCACCAGATCTCACTAACTCTCTTTCTGATTTCTGTTTACTCTGCCGTTGCACATTTGTATACAGCATGGGCAAAAATTGATTTTGTGCATTTTGTGTGTATTTGTGTATCATCTCGTGTGCATGTGTGGTCCCAGGCTGCACACGTTGCCCGCCCGGCTGCCTTTCCTTAGTCAAAGCGGCGTGTGCTGATGAGGCCGTGGGGAGGGGTTTGCTGATGAGGGAAAGCCAGAGGGGCCTTTTTTTGTGAATATGCAGATGAGGGGCATGTGTAAATGGGAGGAGGCTCGACGTGAGTGTGTGCCACACGCTTTACTGTTTATATGTTCTCCGTAGGGAGCCTGATCCTCAACAGATTGCAAGCGTTTGGTGTGATCTTGCCGCTGCTTTGTTTGGGGCATTCGCTGACAAAGATATAGAAAGAAAAAAGAAGAGAGCCGGGGAGGGGGGGAAAACAGATAGAAAATACAGTTAAAGAGAAGGAGGAAAAAAATGGTAGAGCAGCTTCAGGGCATATTTTCACCCCATTGACAAGACGTGATGATTGCTGTTTTGCCCCCTTCCCTCCTCCCCTTTACCTCCCCAGACGTTTTTCTAAGCCATTTGCATGTCAAAGCAGTGGAGGCCACTGCGCAGATTAGTATGAGATGACATAATGATGTAATGAATTAAATGCTCCTGTTTAAGCCCTGCACGTTGCTGTAGTGGGAAGCAAGGACAGTGGCACCAGGGACAAATAAGAAAGGAAGAAGAAAACCTGAGTTCTATTTTACAACTCATCGTAGGAATTCTGATTGAAATAACAATTCCTGCTTGATTTGATTATGACAACTTTTGTATGTGCACTGAGATTAATTATATTTACATATTAGGTGTGCTACATGCATACCTTTGACATTCACATTACTACTATTTTTCTGTACAAGCATGGTAAATTAGGCAGTATATTTTATTTCATTTTCTTGTGTAGATATAATAGTCTAAATTTTGGATTTATGATTGTAGTAAATAAATCAAAATAAGTAACATATATTTTTGTAGTTTATAAAGGAAGTAAAATATAAATACAATTTTTAGTATTTTTAACAAAAAATATAAAAATATTTTTGCTGCCCTTTCCTAGCAGCAGCTGTGCAGTCTTGAAGATCTCTGTTTCAAGAGTTGTGGGCCGTTGACAGTGGCTTGACGAACGCACTTGGTTGATGGCTGCAGCTCCACCTCTTCTTTGCTTCTCTATCTCTTTTCCACCTAATTTTTCACAATCACGGGTTGAAGTTGTTTCTTAAAATATAAACTCCAAATGTGGTACGTCTTTTATTAACTCTTGTTGTAAATTGGCATGACCCTCAATAAAAACGACTGTGTGTGGCAACAGTAATGGCGTATGGAGTACAACATCGATTGATGCACTGGCTGAAGACGTGTTTTTATGAAACTGAAAAGATCTGAGACACAACACCTGGGTCTCTATGGAGAAACACCTACTGTGTGACAGAAGCTGGAGTGTGTCACTCTTGTCATCTCCCACTCCAGCAATGATAGAAACTCCCCTACACGCACATTCAAAGACACTTTAGTCACCAGTTACAGTTGGGATAGTTGCCTCACTGAGGGCAAGGGCAGTACGAGGTCTTGTCTTATTGAGGAGATAGATATCTCCTTCATCTCACTAAACTTTATTTTGTTCACACAACACTACCTTACTTCACTCCACTCTTATTGATTTGAGATGTGCCACACAGATTCAGTTTTGCTTAGCTCGGACAACTGATGTGATTGACACCAAAATCAATATTTAGTAAAGACATCATAAAGCGTGGAGTATTTTTAGAATTTATGGATCTTTCTATTTAAAATGTAAGTGATGGAATTATTATAATCATAGAAGTTTGATAAAGAGGTGAAAAATATTTAACAAAACTGTATTCACAGTTGCTGGCGGAATCACATCCTCAGAGATATAAGCATCAGCATTTTAAATCTTACTGGTGAATATGGAGAAGAGAAAGTGTAAATGTATTATTCTAGTTTATGATTTGTAGCTGTCCCCAGTGTGGCCCTGGAGCCGTGTCCAGGCGGGTGTGGCCGCATGGAGTCAGCTGGCTGGTGCAGGGGGTAATGAGTATGCACTGTGACAGCTGGGATAAAGTGTATGGATGTGTTTGGTGGGAGTAATCAGCTGCCGACCACGGGGTGCAAGAGGGTGATGTGAGGCTTTATGACTGCAGAGCTTACACACACACACACGCACACCCACACTTATACACACACACACACACACAGGTCCATTGGGACTGTATGCTTCACCTCACCCTTGTACTGCTGAACATATCTTGGTCTTCCTAGCTAGCTTCTCCTGTTTGGCTTCAGTAAAAAACATATTTACAACATTTGCTCTCAAAACCCTATGAAAATTAAGATTTTCTTATAATCACACATAATATAATTATTTGCAAAAATATCAGAAAACAAATTACTGTTTTAATTCGTACTTGCCAATTGTACAGATAAATAAAGCTCTGTTTTGTGAATTATGATTGAGTATTAAACAGCACGCCCAGCTAAATATTGAATATGTGGTGTTTTAAACAAATGCTTTTCCGATATTGCAGCAGAAAATGAATAATGTGGCATCATATATTTCATGTGGTGGTGGTGTTGTGTAATTGCATTAGTGAACAGATTTGCTTTGTTACAAACCACATCTCAATTGAAGTTTTGGGAGCCTGTGGCTACAGTGCTTTACAAATAATTGATATAAAGGAGGCCCTCCTGGCCAGTGAAATTGAACACACTAATAAATGCATAAAGGGAAAATAAATATTGATCACCCAGTACATGAGAATAGGATAGCTTTGATTTGATTCTCACAGTTTGTCGGTTATTTGTTGCATTTGAGTGTTGGTGCTTGTGGGGGGGATGCATGTGTATTTATTTGTCCATCTGTGTGTTTGCTTGTCTGCAAATGTGCAGGTGTAATCCTCAGGTTGGCTTGTCTGTGGCCTTTAAATATTATGTTACTGCCTGAGAAAGGTGACAAAATGCCTACGTCAGTGTCTGTTTTATTCTTTGATAATCCTCCTTTGGTGTGTGTGTGTCTGTCTGTGTGTAAAGTGAAAGTTTGATTGCGTGTGTGAGAGTTGGAGCCCGTGCCTTGAACTCCTGGCCCTGTCACTCTGGGCTGCAGTTTTCCCCAGCTCTTTCAGGTTCTCTATAGTCAATGAGGAGGATAGGCGGGAAAGAGGATTATTGGTATTGATCTACCCAGGGGGATCATTAGGCATCACTATCAATTCACAGCTCCTAGCACACAGCACCGGCCCGCACAGACATTGCCAATTTGTCCCTATTAGAGAATCCAGTTTCTGGGTGTCTGCTGTGAGAGGCTGGTCAGGCCGCACTGAAGAGCAGCCAGCTCGGGTCTGGCTTGGGCCTGACCACACTGGGCTTAGCTGCACATGGCTTAGATAATGAATCACTTGCTGGCTGTGATCACCTGCTTAATATCCTGAGGCATACAATAACGAATAAGCAATAAACTGTTACTTTTCTCTCTCTCTTTCCTATATTTTACATTAAAATGTCTGCAGCTACAAATGTTATTTACGGAAACAGACGAAAGTAAGATTTTTTTAGACTCTACACACATTCCACTTCCTGTCAGTAGCTTCCTCTACATCCCCATATTATTTACCAAGGGGTAATTGGCACTGTAATAGAATACTTCAGTGAGGCTTATCCAGCCTGGCCCACTTATCTGTGTAAGCTGGCTGTTCTGGGGGACTAAAGCTGCTAGATCCGTTGTCGCTGACTTTAACCCTCTCTGCTGGAGTCAGGTGTACAGGCAACTGCATTACTGACTGCCACCACATACCATGAGGGCTGGTAGATGCCAATAGGTTACACTCATTCTGTAGAGACACGTCTAGGTCACACTCTATAGAATCTATACTTTTACAATAAATATGCAAGTTTGTGTCCATGTCATTTTTTTCAATTCTTTTTCAATCTACCTTTAGTTCATGGTCACATTTCTCCTATGCGTTTGTCTCTTTTTGTGCGCCATTAGCTTGCCAACACAGCTTTAAACTTCTTTACCAGTCTTTCATTTTATAGATTTGAACGTTCTTCTTTTCATTTTAACAAGTGAAGCTGAGAGTTTCACTTAAAGAACAACCTGAAAAAAGATATATTTGTTTTAAATTACGCTTTTACCTCAAAATTAATTTTATTTCTGAATTGCATAATATTACTTGTATACTCACTGACTGACCATTCTGTTGTGTCTGTACAATCACTGGGTACAGTGCTTGGTATATAGTGAATGTGTGTACAGAACATAGAAATAGACAGTGGTGCTCAAGGAGACAATGTGCTAAGATTGGTATGCCTAAAGTGTGGCACAGTGCTTAGAAAGAAACATGTAGTGATTTTAAAATTCAAGATCAGAAAGTAGAGAAGCTTGTTGGATTTTTTGTTTTGTTTAACTTCCATTTCATCATGTGTACTTCAAGTTTGTTTTTGGTGTGTGTGAGCCTCCAAAATAGCTACTGAAAAAGGAACCACACATTCACAAGGAGCAAGCCAGACAAACTGTGCAGTTGACCAAGCGGATCAGTCAACAGCAGGTGATCTTTTTCTCACGCCCTTTGACTCCTTTCCTGGCCTCTTTAGCTGCACCCTAACGAAATCATACACATGCAGACAGCGGTCTCCTCCCACACTGATTGCACCCTAACTGAAGAAAAACGCTACGAACCCTATATTCATAGTACATTTAGTATACTGTATAGAGGTGAAAGACAAATCTGTCTGACTTTGTAAACAGTGCCATGGTTAGTGAGGACAGCGTCATTTCAACTGTGGTCTATTAGAGGGTGATCTGGGTGTGAAGGACATCTTACAGATCTTTTAAGTGCTCTAATAAATCATCTTCAACACATTCAAAATTCATCAGTGCCAGCACTTTGCCCTCTGTCTTTCCAATGGTCCTGCGTGGTCAGACAGCCGTACCGCATGAACACACGCCGTAGAAACTGTGCTCCAAGGGAGCAACACATTGGTCCTCAACCTGAGTTTTTGCATGTGGAAATCAAAGGCTCGCTGGTAATGACTTCAGCCTGGGCAATGTGTGGGGGTCCTTTTGAGCCGCTATTCCCCAGCGACGGCACAGCTTTCACACATCCTCATTCAAAAGCGGTTCATAGGACGCTGTGCAGCTTTTCCGTGCTAGGTCAACGACCACACAAATGACATATGGAGCCAGCTCTGTTTTTAACCAGCCTGCTCAGTCAGTCACACTTCATCAAATATAAAAGCAAAGGAAATATTTTTAAGAGTAAATCATCAGGAAGTAGCATGAACTGCTGCATACGATGCAAACTATTTATAAGTGTTAAATTGCCTGAAAGGTAAGAAGGAAAAGAATGGAGCCGATGATCTAATTGCTGTTCTGTTCTCAGCAGCATTGTTATAGAGCTACCAAGAGAGGGCAGTGTGGCCTGCCCAAGAGCATGGCTAGCAGCTGCAATTCATGGTTGGAACATTGTGATCACCTGACATAAGCAGACAGACACACACACATACACTCTTACACATGCCCTGTGTTGTGCTTGGTTGTTATATACGTAGATGATATACAGACATGGCTGTCCTTTTTTCTTTCTTCATGGTGGTGTGGAGAAACCCTCTGATCTTCTCTTTGGCATGCATGCCTTTCTTACAGGTTATGGTTAATATCCTCTCAGTTTATCTGTCACTGATGGTTTTTCCAAGTAGAATGAATATGTTGTAGTTGAAAAGCCAACTCATTTATGTACTATATCTTTTAAATAATATTTTTTGACAACAGTATTAGAAGCAAAAGCAGAGGGACATTAATTAAATTAAAGGAACTACATGGTTGTGTGCCATTTTGTTCTTATGTGTTTTTATGAGCCAGTGGAGGCAGACTGTCTGGGAGTAATCAGATAAAAACAGGAATCATTCACGATCCTTAAAAATCTACAAATGAAAAATAAACAGATCCCACAGAGCCAGCGGGAGCAATGCGTGCTTCCCCTTCTGTGGGTTATACTGAGAGGTCCAGTAATTGCTGGATCGCACTGGTAGAAATTCGACATGATCTCACTATGCATTTGTGTCGTCTTGTATGTTTTGTTGTCTGACGGTGTACGAGCGTGCATGCGAGTTTGCTAGGTTTGAGGGAGAGGCTTAATCTGTGAGTGAAGGAAGAAAAGGAGAGAAAAAGAAAGGAGAGATGGATGAGGGCAGTTCGGGGGCCCTGGGTGTTTTAATTATCCACTGCTCTGTCGTTGGGTCAGAGCTTGCTATCTCTTCCTGGCTTTATCCCTGTCTCATGATTTGAGCAGTACCTTTATCCCTAAGCCTTCAGCTCCTCTGGCCAAACAAAGAAAAAAGGGAGGGCAAAGAAGGGGTTTTACAGCAGTAACTATGCCACATTTACCATTAATATCCTTCAATCTCCTCTTTTTTATGTAGTGCAGAGCAGGGTAACCTCAATAAAGTGACCCCAGTGAGGCCTGGCAGTATATGAATATGGCTGTTGGGATGGAGGATCCTCTTGCACTAGGGCATAGCCGGTCTAGTTCTGTTCAAAAGCTGAAGCTAAGTGCTGGCAGCCTCCTAAACAAGTGGGGTGAAGGTGCACATTTTTTTATCTTCTTTCTCTCTTCACTTTTTCTTTCCTCCTTTTTTTTGTGAGTAGAGATCATCGAAATGCCAAACGTTCCAGGAACGCCGTTTGCCTGATAACACCATTGGCTGTGGAATGGCTACTGTGGATGAGCACAGTGGTCACATGACCTAGCTGTAATATTTCCCTGAAGCGGAAGCATTTACACTACCACGCTAAGCATCAGAGTCGCTTTCGCTGTCGGTGAATGTACAGATAAAATGGTATTTAGTGAATTAAAATCGAGGATTCATTATTTTTTTCTGTTAAAGAAAATACAGTTAGTTCAGTTTTTAGTACTGCATCTTTTTCATAAAACATTTTTCTATTTTCTAGAAGTCATTCATATTTATATGAACAAAATGCGCAATTTTGTCTAGAATTATCTGAATGGTTTATAACAAAATTGTGTGGTAGTTTTTAAACCACAATTATTCTTTGTATTCTTTTGGTCAATTTTGTCTGTCTGTATTTTGGTCTTTATTCAAATATATTCATCTGAAGAGGAAAATATTTTTTGTAGGGAAAAAAAATCTATCTGAGGAGACAAAAGCCTTCTCTTCTTTTCTTCTTCTGTATATTTTGAATAAAAAAAAAAAATCCACTAAGAAAACGTATTTATCAGGATGTGCGTTAAAGCTGCTGTGTGTACTGTATATTCTGAGCGCCTATGTGTTTGTAATTTCTGGACTGTACTGTATCTCCATGACAACATGGTTTTGATGTGGGTTCCCTTCCTGACATTTCCCCGCTTGTGGATTGCCTTGCCTCTCCTTCAGTCAGCATGTCACATGAAAAAAAGGTGTTGGGGGGTGTGGTGGGGGGGTTCATAGGGGGGCAGTATGAGGAATCTAATGGGCGTCTGGTCTGATTGTCCTCAGCCGTGGCAGTAGAGACAAAGCAGATGAATTGTGCAATGGATTCGAAGAGATTGGAGACAAGTGCATGTCAGCAGCTCCTCCATCTCTCCTCCTCTCCTCCCCCCATCCTCCAGGATCCCTCCCTCTCCATCTCTCCTCTCTTTTTGTCTGACATCCTGAAAAAGGCAGGCATGACAGCAGTGCTCCGCTTGAGCAAAACATTAAAAACAAAATGCAATCCTCACCCATTTTGCTTTTATATTAGATATTCAGGCAGACATTCAGTGTGTTGGACCCATATTAATTGTGAAACCCTGCATGACGAATCCTCCTAATATTAATAACTAAGGAAACATCAAGGACATTTTGATTTGTGCTGTCTGAAGTGCTAGATATAAATGACAACATTTATAGAAAACACATTTAAAGATAAAGGCACTTATCTAATCTTCTTAAAAGAGGCACACTGGGCTGAAATCTGATAGACTTTTTCCTTGAATGTTTTTGTCTCTCATTGTCATGATTTGTGCCAGGTTTTTTTCTTTTTTCTTTTTTGGGATGATACTGTATCTCTCTCCATGTTGAGTAAATGTCTAGCCAGCGTGTCTGGCTATGGAATCTATCCTTTCCACTGGACGCTAACCTCCAGGAAAACATTGATAGCCATCGTAGGCCGTAATCGCTGCCTTTCACTGCTTCTGTTTCAAAGCTGAAAGTAGCACGGCGATTCTTTTGGCGTTCCACGTGATCATCTCTGAACCCTGAAAGAAAATGCACAGAAAGCCACTGCCTTTGTCATAAAAGGTTTTGGCTTCCATTTTAGCTTAGGTGAATGATTTGTGGTAGTGGTATAGCCCGAGACTGTGGGGATCTCCTACATTAAGTGTGCTGATGTGTTTTAGACAGCTTCCTTGGCTTTGAAGTTTCAAAGAGGAAACGTTGAGGGCTCATGTTTCTTCCACAAAACACGTTTAGTCATACTTTTTATGATTTATTTAATTTTATATGTATATATATTTTTAAATGAAAAATCTAGCTGCATTTTGCTTTTAATATAATTTATATTTTATGCATACATATAAACTAAAGTGAATTTACACTTATCCAATATAGAGCTGCTGAAACTTTAATATGTTTAATTTGTTGTGCCTTAGAAATACCCCATTATTAAAACTAGAAAGAACACATAAAAACAATACATTTTCATTTATATCAAGTGACCACCTTGACAGCACCGGTCTGCCAGCTTTTGGTTTGTGTTGACTGCATTTATTATTCATCTTTACATCAGTCTGTATTTTAATATGAATAATGGAGGAGGTATCAGAGGAGGAAGAGGGATGTGAGAGAGGGGTGCCACACAGCATGTGTCCTTGGCTGTTCTCCGCTCCTGCACTCCTCAGAGTGGAGCAGGTGGGGGTGGGCTAAAGGAAGAGGACGGTTGTTGGACTCCTGGTGCAGGGCCAGGATTCTGGGTCCTGCTCTCTCTCTCTCTCTCCTCCCCACCTCCTCCTGCCTGCTTACCTGGCTGGCTCTCTTGTCGGATTTAATAACAGTGTATAAATCAAAAGCCTCCTGTCAGCCACACAGCCTTCATTAAATTCAAATGGGGGACGGCTCTCTTTGGATCCAATTTTAATAAAACCAGGTAATCAAATATGGGTTTAAAATTGGGTCATCATTTCACAGCCCCACTCAAGTCTGGTCGCCATCAGCTTCTTGTATACACATTTAACATTTCAGGGAAGGAGACCTCACTCATACACATGGTGTACTGTAAAAAATTTCTGCAAGTGCATCAGGATATTGTTTCTTTGTATGCTCACACAATGAAGGTTCACATACACAACACATTATATTCAGTCTAGAAACATTTTCCATTTTTTTGTGCAGTTTACAATGACAGTGTGTTTATTTTTTCCCATGAGCAAAAAAACATAAATAAGAGTAACTTATGTTCACTGCAAAATGATAAATGTTATAAGATATAGTAAAATGTTAATAGTTTCCTAATTGATTCTCACTTTCAGTGCTGAACAAATATAACCAAAATCTGCTGCACCATGTGACATGCATGTCTGCTGTTACTGAACTGGGCCAGAGCGCATAAGAGTATAAAAATCATTCTGTAACCACCTTTATGTTTATTGATGCCCATTTTGATGCAGGTATTATGATTATCTGACTGAGAATAAACAAACTGTCTGAGGGATTTTTTATTGCAATAGGTTTATTGCAGCCAGTTTTGTATGTGACCTGCAGGTCATGCATGCATCAGAGCTGGCTCAGGGCAGCCATTTTTATTTTATTTATTTTTTTATGTTACATTCCCACAGCTTATAGAGTCGCGCTTCTCACTGTCTTAAAATCAGAATTTCTGGTGTCTGACTGAAGTGATGTTTTGAGATCTGCATATTAGCTATACACTCCTCGTAATTTTTAATTACATATAGAAATAAGGATACAAACCGTCTGTGAATGAATAAACAGGACTTTTGTTCTGTATCAATTGCTTCATCAAAAAGAAGGAAAACCATATCATACAGCTTGCGAGCAGAAGAGGGCACTATGAGTCGCTGATGTGCTTCCTCTGTCCCTCTGTTTCTGTCTGGATCTATCTCATCTCGCTTTTCTTTTTTCCCCCTCTGTTTTTTGTAACATTTTTCTATGTACGTGTACTTTTAAGCCATATGATATATGAACTGATCTTAAAAATTAGTACATTTAAGAACATATCCAGAACATGTGCTGTAAAACAAGGGGTAGGAGGTAAAAAGGATACATTGATTAAATTCTGTTACATGATGTCGTGGTATCAGTTTATAGCTTCACTGAAGAGTTATATGTCCACATGTTCACGTGTTATACACTCCGCTGACTTCATGTTATTTACATTTTTTTCCCCACTCACAACAGTAATTAATTTGTTTCTATTGAATATGCCTTTTTTTTTTTTTTACGTGATACAAAGAAGTCTGAGTCTCAAACACGCTGACTGTACCTCATGATTTTCTAGATGGATCACTCCCTCATCTGGTCTGTTCATCCTTTCAGCACAATCATTATCTGCGTAGTTTGACCTTTGACTGATTAACGCTGCTGCTTTAGAAAATCTAAACTCATGATTCATTCATTCAGTGAGACATCCATTGTTTCAAAATTTTGCTTTTTAAATATTCACTACAATAGATCCTCCCGTTGCAGAGGAGAGAAGTTTACTCAATTTTTTATTTATTATTTTCAAGAGGCATTTTTTTCATCTTTCTTGCCCATCCTTTGTTAGAGAGGAAGAAGAGTGCGATGATTATTTGTCCTTCTCAACAGCCAGATAATCAAGGCCAGCTCTACTTTGGCATTGTGTCCTCTACAGGCAGGTCAGAGGAGTTCCCATCACCCCCTGGTGTGTCTCCCTCCTGCCTCTGTTCTTCCTGCCTCTTTTCCTGTTGCCATCGTGGCCTGCCATGTTAGTGCAGACTCCCGCTGCTCAGCCCTCTCCTTCAATAAATCTTCATATGTGTTGGAAGGGAAGGTGGAAGGTACAGACAACAATAACCACCGGTACTCTCCATCAAAGGGTTATCTGGCATTCACAGGCGCTCTGACAGACTGCTCTCTGACATGGAGCAGAGGCCAAGTGCCATGTCTCTGACGGGGAAGAGGCCTAGCTTTGGAGACAGGGAAGTCATTCATTTATACGAACTAAAAAAAATTCTTCAAAAAGTTCAGACATCAAGAGAAGAGGTCTAAACAATCAAACGAGAGAGAGAGATGTGATAAAGTGAGAAAAATGTCAAAGAAAGCTTGAATGATTAGGTCACCAAAGACAGATTATTCTCAATAGTGTGTAGCTCTTACTTAACTGCCCTTCTGTTGTTCATATTAATATTAAAACAGTAAATCTGCAGTTAAACTGTCATTTTCTTAAACAAATAACTTCAATGCTTTTATGACCAGGATTGCTGAGTTTTAAGGTTACAGATTTACTTTTGAGGGACTTTGTGTGTATGCCTGTGTGCGTTGAGTTGCACAGGCCTATTCTTCTGTGCCGTATTAGTGTGTCAGCGAGGGCTGCTGTTATGAATTACCGGCCCCAAATTTTGCAACTTAAAAAGTGGGAATGAGACTAAACCTTTTGTTTATGTCACCTATCATCTTGAAATATTTACCATTCTGCACCTCTCAGCTCCCTGTCTCCCTCCAGTGTGATAAAAGGTTGCGGGCTCAGAGTCTTAACCCCTTCTTGCTCTATCCCATCTCTGCAATAAGAAGACATCATATAAACCTCATCTTTCTGCTCAAATCTACTGCCTCCATTTGTTCCCCCTCTCCCACAGGAAGTAGTTTATCCAGAGTGTTTCCTTTGGGAATCGCATGAGCATTTGACCAGGTGTCTGTGACACTTTTCAATATTTTATTCTGGAGCATGTTTGTGTGTTTAGTTTGTGTATTTGAGTTGTTACATGTTTGACTACTCAGTTCGAAGAAAAACAATACATGCTTGTAGTTTTGCACTTTGTATGCCTGTGCGGTAAGAAGTGAGGGTGTGTGCAAAAAAAAAAAACAAAAAAAAAAGGAAGAGGAAAAGGAAATGAAATTCAATGCTGAATGAATTATGGAGTATGTATCGTTACCTACTGTGTGTTGTTCAGAGTGTGTGAGTGAATGGAATTCATGTGCGAAAGGTGCAGAAATAAAAACGAAAAACTGCTGTGTGTTTTAGACATTGTGTCAGGTACTGTATGAATTGCCTGCGGTTGCCTTGCAGGACTGATACCTCTGAAATCCACCATTTCTCTCCGTTCGCTTTCAACAAAAAACATGTCCCCCAGCTAAGGTGCACCTTCACTGTTTTACCACCACTTTTTCAAGAGAAAACAAAACTGTGAGGAGTAGCAGCCAGATACTGAGGTTTGTAAAGATGTTTCGTGTTGCTTTCTAAGGTAAATTGGCATTATGCTAGAGTCCCAGTCCATACATCTCCTTTCACTGCAAGGGACTAGCTGGGGAGATCAAAATTACTGCAAATTACTGCCGTTATATTGCTTTGTCACATAAATAATAATGTTTCGTGAAAGGTGTTAGTTGCGTGTTTTTCTAGGAAATTCTTATCAAAAGAAAAATGAGCTCACGGTGGCTTCATTTCCCTTCTAGTAGAAGAATAATCATACTGTATTTGCTATTGACATAAAATGCATCTTCTTCTTGCCTACATCTGTTACACAGACTAGAATTTACTGTTTTTGATCTAGTTATTTTTACATTTTTTCTTGCATTTTTCCAGGTAAATGAATCAAGCGCCTACAGGAATGTGTTAAGTGGCAGAGGAATGAGACAGTGTCCATGAAAGTAGTACAAGATACGAGAATCTTTTGTTTTTACATTTGTCTCACCAGTATTTCACACTTCCTCCTCTTCTACACATTGTCTAGGTCCCTGTCCTAGTTTTCTTCTTTGTCTTCTGCTTGCACTCCCTCTTTGACTGAATTTTACTCCCCCTTTCTGTGTGGATGTTTCTCAAATATTGTCCGTGTTGCACTGAGCAGTTAAACCTCAGGGTCTGACTGTGACTCTCTTTTCTGGCAGCCTTGTTTTTTAAGTCCCATCCAGTTTTTTTTTCTCTATTGGATAGTGGGGGGTGGTAGGCCTGATATGGGGGGTTATGTCAGGAGGGGTGATCATAAATATTAGGAGCTGCGGGGAGACAAAGAGGCTAAAATGGAAAGGCTTGGCTGGACGAGGGGACCTGGCCATGTCATGTACCTCAGTCATTTTTCTTGTGCGCTTAGAACTCAGTCAGGGGTTTAATTGGAATCCAGACTTCAAAGAAACCCTCGGCCCATCCAGAAGCCCCCCATCCCAACTCCACCCCTGCACTAACTCCCCTGGCTGGATCCACTCACATCCACAGCGCATATACACAGACGGTGACCACTGCAATATCGGAGAGAGCATCGCCATGCGCGGCCTGGGCCAAAATTGACTTTGCTCTTATTTGCACAACATGTTTAGGTGCGGTGCACAGATTTGTGTGAATCTTGTTTGCGTTCTTCAGTTTGTACATCACAAGTTTTATTACACTTTATAAAACACACACACACACTCAGACACATATATATCTTTTTATTGGTTCAGAATTGGATACACCCAGTCGTACATAAAAGAAAGGAGGATAGAGTATATTACACATGAATTTTTTTTTCAAAAAACTGTTTACAGATTTATTGGTGCTTTGTCGGACGGCACAGTGGAGTGGTGGTTAGCACTGATGCCTCACAGCAAGAAGGTTCTGGGTCGAATCCAGGCTGACTGGGCCCTTTCTGTGTGGCGTTTGCATCTCCCTGTGTTTGCGTGGGTTCTCTCCGGGTACTCTGGCTTGGTTAGGTTCATTGGTGATTCCAAATTGGCCGTAGGTGTGCATGTGAATGTGAATGGTTGTCTGTCTCTCTGTGTTAGCCCTACGATAGACTGGCGACCTGTCCACGGTGTACCCCGTCTCTCGTCCAATGACAGCTGGGATAGTCTCAAGCCCCCCCGTGACCTTACAGAAGATGAATGAATGAATGAATTGGTGCTTTGTCAAAGCATGTTCATTATTTCCTGTGAAAGCTTAAAGTACTACATAATAACACTGCTTGATTTTAACTAATTCAAATTGGCAATACATATTATTACTGTTTCAAATGTAAAGCATATTATATTTTTATGTACTGCTCAGAATGTAGTTTTCATTTTTAGCTTTCTCACATCCCAACTTAGGTATTTAATGTTGTTACAATTACACACAGATATTTGTTTCGGAGTACCTTTTAAATTCCCTTACAGTTCACTGAGGGAGCAACGTTTTAAACCATACCAATTTTGTAAAAATGTTATGTTAACACATTTTTACTTTGTCATTATTTTTCATCTAGTATAGAATGCAGACTTTGGTATGTAGTTTGACACTTTAAAATAATTGTGTATGCTGGGTTATTTCCACTCTGAATTGTCTGGTATTTATGCCATAATTGGAGGAATTAGAAATATGCCATACATGACTCAGAATAGAGAAAGTTAACTTTGTAATAGGCAAAGCCCAGGGGAAAATGGTTGGAAGAAAATGTCTGTTGTACAGTATAATTAATATTAGAGCAGCAGGAGTTGATAGGTAGTAATATATGCACCTATGTAATTAAGGCTTCTGCCTGCTCCTTTGGAGTTTCAGTAGGCCTTGTTAGCACTATGCAGAAGACACTTTTGAAGCCATACCTGTAAGATAATATGTTTCAAAGCTATAATTATAAGTAGGGAAAGAGGACCTATTTTCAGACCTCTAACGAATCACTTTTTCCATTACACCCGGTAAAGGTGTTAATGACTCCTTGTCTTTTTGATTTTTCCATTTGAATTATGAAACAGCTGTATCATTTGAAGTACAGTTAATAGGTGAATTTAAAGTAGCAAGGCTTAGAAAAAAATGTGTATCCAATTTAAATAGTTTTCGCAGAGAATGACCTGAATCAAAGTAAAAAAGGTGCGTTTTGTTAAAACTGGATACAAAGGGGAACGCAGAAAATTTAAACTTATGCTGTGATTTAGACAGAAATGGGGTCAAAGAGGTCAGCTGTTCACGAGTTGAGCTCGGATTCATTTGCAAATGTCGAAACGGGTGAATCCGGGAAGTAATTTTCTGGAGTGAAGTATACTTTAGAAAACACAGACTACTTTGAATATTCACAGTCTTCTTGTTTCCATTAGAAGGGAAATAAAAACAACTAAAATGCACAATGTAATCACTGGAGTTAATTTTTGTTTCTATGTTCTTTTATAAGTGGTGACATTTTATTAAGGTGATCATTTTCTTAGCTGTTTATTTTCTGTGATTGCTGTTGTTGCATATGAAGAACTCATTCATCTTTTGAGGATATCTGTTTTGACCTGCCATATCATAGCAGTTTACAGTCGACTCTGTAAATGTATTCAGGCAGATCAGCTTAATGCAGGAGCCGTACTAACAGCTGGTGGTAGCTATGATGATGACTGATTGTTGTTTGAAAGAAAACAAAGAGGCCTTTTCTACTATCCTGCTGTCTTGTTCAAAAAAAAAAAATGTATGGCTGTCTTGAAGAGAAGCGTGGGCTCTGAATGACTAATAGAGCTGCTCATACAGAATGGTTTGTAATGGAGGTGTTAATGACCATGTTGCTTAAAGGTTACTTCTGAGTGGTGTTTTCTTTCTCCCTCACGTCAACACCTTTATGTTCCCACCAACGTGTTCACTTTGTTTCCTATTATCTTCCTCTCTTCCAACACAACCTTCAGTGTAACTGCAGCATCTAACCGATCGAGGGATGACAGAATCAGACAAGAATAAAAAAAAGATAATGAGTGAAAAAGAGAGACTGGGGGCTAAAAGGGGCGAAAAGGTGCTAAAACACAGAAGTCTCAGTCCAGCCTGATTTTGACTTTTAAGGATGTAACAGTCTCACATTTGGTTTCATCAAATAAATTTAAATTCAGGGATCCCTGCTCCCTGTGGAGCTGCAAAAGTGCAGGACACAATGGAACTATTTGAGGCAAATGGTACAGAAAAGAGGTGAGGATTTTTTTGGAGAGGTAGATGGAGGTCATGGGTGGTGTGGGGTGTACATAGAGAAGTGGTTGTAGTGAAGGGAGGGGGCAGCTTTTATGGTAATTGCATCTCAGCATCCCATTGTCAGTGGGCTCAGTGGTGGGTCTAATTTGGGAGCAGAGGTTGTTGAGTTTTGCACCCTGGCAGACCAGACTATTCTCATATTCATAGGAGCAGGGGGCTCTGTTAGACTTCCATACCTGTTTTTTATTGAGTTTTGGAAGCAGTTTAATGTTTGGTTAAGTTTAATGTCCTTTTCAAGAAATTGGTGAACATTTGGGTAAACTAATGACCTAGCTTAGAGTTGCCTCATATATACATCTGCCACATATGGTGAAGATTAATAGCAATCAGACGATGCATGTCATCTTATTGATGATTAATTAATCTCAACAAAAGGAGGACATGTCCTCCTTTTGTTGAGATTAATTAAGTTTGACGAGCACCCAATTGATAAAGTTGTAGTCATTGCAAAAATCCACTGTCTACCAATACAGTGCCTCACACATTTTTTCCATAGCTATTTGATAAGGTATTTTGTGTAGTCTTGCAAGTTCACTCCATAATCGACACTGACAGTGTTCAAGTAAGAATAAAATATGTTGCTGAAATGCCTGTTGGCCTTTTTCTCTTACCAGCAATCTTGACAAGGCATCATGAATGAGAAGAGTATTGACAGGTAGACTACCAAACCTCAGTGCTTTTTGAGTCCTGATGCAATAGTGCCTGTTGGTCTGTAAGTGTTTTACACTTAATGCTAGGTTCTTAGTCTTAATATGCTTACTGACTATTTAATGAACAAATTATACCTGGTTTAATAAACTTTTAAAGTACGTTCAAAGGTAATTCCTACTGGGCCATCCTGGTGGCCTTGGCATCATACTGAGTACCTCTGATGCATTTTATTCCTCACTTTTTAATTCCTGTTACTTGATATCTGTCTATCATTAAAACATATAATTTGGCTTTCTTTTGTATTGATTATTATAATAGGATGTCATTGACCTTGCTAAAAAGTCACTTGGACATTTTTCAGCAAATAGTCTGGTTAGAGTTATTTGAAAGAGAATGTAAAGACCCTGTTATGCAAGAATTTATAGTTTGAGGTTCTGGGCACCCCTACAATTCACTTCTACTGCGCTGTGGTAAGATGTTTAACAAGTGGCTAAACTTATGTTTAAATAGAATGACTTGGCTTACAGTCAAAAACTAGCTCATGGTGTCTCTACTGTCAATACCAAGCAAACTTCATCTTCTAGCTAGCAGAAGACCCACTATTAAAAGCTATTGATGGTGCTGAGTTGAAGCCTATTTTTATATAGGCTACACATATCTGCAGTACACTGTATGTAGCACATGACCTGTCTGTTCTTTGCACATGTATTCAGGTCAAGAATATAGATTTTATTGTTGCAAAGCATTACTTTCTGCTGTGTTTTATTAGTGATGTCAGCGGCAACTAATCGGTGTCTACATGACTTTTGTCACATATCATGTATGGAATATTGTGAGTTTCCTTAAGGAACACACCACTAGCTTATGCTCGAAATGAAACACTTAGTACTACAGAGAGATTTGTAGAACCAGAAGCCAATTGCAGAGTTGAAGAGAAAACATTAACAGTAGTCTATGAAGGCAATAAAGCCCCCCCATAAATAAACCCCAGATAATATTCCGATAATTTAGTATAAGAGTTGAAGCAGCAGAGACCAGAATACTATGCAGACAATCTAAGACCAGTGATGAAAATGAAATGCAAACAAAAGAAGGAAGCTAAGATAGACAGCTTCTAGCATGTTTGTACATGCAAATCCTAACTACATTAGGCTAAGATAGGTTTTCCCTTGCTTGTGTTGCGGAGATATTTTAGGTGGGGATTCGTTTTGGACAGCTGGCTTTGAAATGAAGGGATGTTGCAAGTGCAAGTCGGGGAGAAGTAAAAGGACACAGCATTGTTAGCGTGCTGTGATCTGTTACGTGTATGCAGGTTCACTGTAGTTAAGCGTAAAACAACATGCACACACACACAAGCATACTCTATCTCCCCATATCATGTGGTTTGATAACAGATTATAGTGCAGAGGTGCAGTGAGAGGAGATGGAACACAACCACAATTCTCACCTTGCAAGTACAGACACAGAGAAAGAGACCAGCTCCGCCAAACAGCCCACACTGTCTTCACCCTCCTCTTGCTCCTGGTGCAAGCATCGTGCCCTCCTGTTTTATCACTGTGGGGAAAAACTCACACATAACATGTTTATATTTATTTATAGTCCTCTAAGCCTCACATTTGGGCTGAGCTCATATAAATGCAGTCGTTTATAAATGTCAGGAAGAATATTCCACAGCACAGAATGTTCAAACCATAAATCTTTCTTGATCACACCTATGGTGATATTTAAACAAAATGTCTAGACTGACTACCAGCATCACACTGAAATTATATTTGTTTGGCCTTTTCCTAGTGTGTTTTAAAGGGTATGACATTATAGCCAGTGCATAAAAATTATGTGGTACGTATTTTTAAATGACAGATTGTTGTAAATATAACCACAATTAACATATCCCACATATAGCGAAAGCATACTTTTTCCACTCATACCTGTAGATCATTCTGTAAGGCCACAGATTTCTGCAAGTAACGAGACACTGCTTCCTTCTAGAAATGATATAATATATATTTCTATATAGGAAGAGATGTACTTTGACACAGAAATATTCTCCTCTTGGTGTGATATGTGGTTGGGATTAAGTAACAAAACCACTTCAGTTAAGAAAAAAATGGTTTCAGTGAATTATTAATAAAATAAACATTTCCTGTGCTTTGAGTTTTCCTTAACCTTAAAAGGTGTGGAATATTAAAATAATAATCACTGACCACATAAAAACTGAAAGTGGATTTGCTTGCTCTAATAATTCTTAATGATCATACTGGTGAGTAATAATTCATTCCTTATCTGCTGTTAATAGTATTTGCAAAAATGTGTAAAAAGTTTATCTGAAGTGTATATAGGCCTTCAGACCTGTCCGACAAATCAAGTAGAGAATGTGGAGTAGACCATCTTTTGACCAAGTGCTTATTAAGCTGTTGTACCTAAACGTAACTATAAAATAATAATGCGTTATCTGATGAGCAGCTAATGCATTGCTAGAAAGTATTTTAGGAAAAGCAAATGAAATACATTTGCAGTCTGTATTTTACAGAATATCTAAACATTTTGCAACTAAGTTCATTAAAATCGTTTCTTATTAAATTGTATTTATACATTGTTTCCCTAAGATATAATAAAACAAGCACACTCATGATGTTGTGCACCTAGGCAGGTGAAATGACTAGTGAAGTGCTGGTTGCCTTTACGTCTGTGAAGGTTCTCAGTCACCCACATCAGGGTATATCCAAAAAGTGTTTAAAGGGCAACTGAACTTGTAGAGTTTTTGAGCAAAGTCCAGTTTCCCTTTTTTGAGTTGCCTCAACACATTTTAATGTTTACTGTAAAGACAAAACTAAGGAAGCCACCCACCTCCTGAAAAGCACTTTCTTCTCTGATTGGTCGGGTGCAATGTGCTGAGCAGACACTGCATAAAATGTGGAAATGTATAAAGAGCTGAAGCTGGCAGTGCTGCTGGAGAAGGAGAGACATGTCATTGAGGAAAACCACTTTTTATCAATGCTGGGTCATAATCTGGTGTAAAGGTTAGGTATAATGCAAGACATACTGTATAAAACATTTAAACATCAAATTTGATTTCACGGGGAACGCACATTGGCAGTGGTGCAAACTTCTTCAGTAACGACAGCATGATGTCAAGTCTGTAGAGGAGTCCTTCGTGTACCCTGCTGATATCTCAGGCTGAGCCATCTTTGCAGTGAGGTTGTGACACAGGAGGGCAAATCTGCTCCTCCTGTGGTTCTGTGTGGTAACAACCCCTATGTTCCAGGCCTCTACCAACGGGATTAGGCCTACCAGTATGTTGAAGCAGAGTGGAGACCTGTGTTCTTAACGTAGGAGTGATCCTCTCTGCTGGTGGCTGTTGTAGGTGGGCATTTCTACCCTCGGATGCTCCATTCTACGGTGCAGTTGTAACTACCAAGGCCTTACAACAACATCTCCCACAGTTTCTAAGTACTTGTAGCTTTTATTCTCAGTTTTACACTGCCACAAAAATGTTTCAGAAGTCTGTCGGTTACTCAATATAAAAAGTTCTCTGCTGTTCAGTCCTCTGCTTCTGTCTTCAGATGAATGTAATCTATTCAGTACCTGGATTTCTTTGCACCTTATCAGGAACGTGGTTACGAGTTTAAAATGAAAGCGTTTGTTAAGTGCCAAACCCACAAACACAGAAAGACTAGAGGAGTGCTGTGCCAGCCCTGCTAAAGCAAAGGCTCCATGTTCCATAAAACCTTAATTGGTCTGTTAAACATTAGACTGTAATCACATGTGGTGAGCCTGAAGAAATCTGTAAACACCCTGTATGTGGTGTTCCTCTAAGCTTCTTTCCTCCTTACATCACACCAAAACAGAAACACGTGTTGATGTCAAAGCCAGAGATTCAATTTTAGAATGTCTGTGTTTGTAAATGTAGGTTCTTAAATGCATCCATGGGTAATACTTTTAGTATTGAGACAATAAACAAAGTTCACAGAATATTTCAGACCTGTACTTGCGTGTATGTTCTTTTTTTTTCTTTTTTTTTTTTTATATACAGCCAATTCAAGACTCACATAAACCACGTTGTACTTGTCACGGTCTCCTTGCTAACATCTAGTCCAAACTGTATTGTTGTGAAAATTGAAAGTTAATTTTAGCGAGCTGCTGCATGAGGGACTAGGTCGTATGAAGGGCAACATAGAGAAGGCGGAAAAAAATCAGCAGCAGAAGGTGAAAGCTGCCTGGGTTCAGGTCAATCAGTTTTCTTTTTCTCACCCTCATCCCCCTATTCAATCACTAACTTCATCTTTCTGTCACTGTGGAACACTGGAGCATTCACCATGGAGCTGAGGTTGGGGTTCAGAGTGGTGCTGAGGACAGGGTGAACTTGTGACTATTATACTTTTAATGGAAAAAGTTAGGATTTGGTCTTTTATCCTCTCTTTACCTTATTGTTGATTTAGATATTATTGCTGTCAGAAACCTGTGTTCCAGTAGTTGGCAAGATATGCAGCTGTATTACCAGCATTTAATTCACAGACACAGATTAAATTCTCTGTATCTGCTCAGTCACCCATGGATGCTTGAAGAGGTCAATGTGGGTGGCATTGGCCATTGACATCTTGGCAGTGCATGATTCCACCTTTCTCCCGGCTAATTCAAGAATGGGCAAAAGGGAGGAGTGGAGCTGGGGTGGGTGGGTGTTGCCTTGGCAGACAGCTACTAACCTGAGAGGGTACCCTATTTCACTCCCACTTGTAACCCAAAGTTGCCACAACATAAATTATGCTCAACATAATTTATGCAGTGTCTGCTCAGCCCCTCTAGGGCGGCACAGTGAAAAAAGAGCTATCAAGTTTTTTTGTACTGGGCTGTAAACATGTACATTTCTGTGTAAAGCTGGCCGTTTTTGTCTGTGGACAATTTTACATTCTACTACGTCACAGCGGTTAGCTGGAGGCAAAACAACCGAGAACTGGAGGTAAATGCGAATCACCACAGAGCAGAATAGGAGGCTACCATTCACTTAATGTTATCAGAATGTCATCTTGCTGTGTTGTAGGGTGCCCGAATTGGAGGAGTAAGGTTAATAGCTCCAAACTAAATGTAATCATATACCAGCTGCCACTCCCAGTCAAATAGATCGGAGAAACCTGAGGTTAAACGCGATAAGACGAAAGGATTGGACCGAGACAATCATCAAAATTGCTTGTCTGCGCTGCGACAATAAATAAAGTATTGTCTTTTGTACTTAATCACAAATTAGAGCATTAGATAAGCTAACTTCTAGTTGGCGGTTGGCTGCTCAGCCCTCTCTATCCTAACTAACTGCACCACCTTGAACAGTGTTGCTGCTACATGGCTGCAATGTCAGATGGGAAACTGAAGTGAAACATAACTCAGCTAACGATATTTTGCCATTTCATTAGCCTCGTAGCCATCAGCCTGTATAATATCCTCCATTATCATATTCATTAGCCTATGTAACAATCACATTCATGACACTTATGCAGTTAACTTTAAGGTTACTTACCCAGCCATGCAGGTGTAGTTCACTGTCAAGACGTAGCTGTTGATTCGGTTCATAATAAAACATGTTTGTTTTCTGGCCTTGCTGCTCGCTAGACAGAACTTTGGCTCGTTATAACAGAAAGGAGATCTTATATGGATTGACCCCCACACTTTTGTAGCCATCCTCAAGTGGCCATTTTAGGAACTGCAACTGTTTTTGCACAACCACATGGGCTTCATTTTTCATCCCCAGAGGTTGCCGTTTGGTAGTGCTACTATCTACCAAATTAAACTCAGCATTATTTCCCAGCAGGAAAGTTGGATTTGTTTTGAAGGGTTATGGGAGTCAATATGGAGATCTGGTACAGAACAGTACTGCAGAACCTAGCAGGCGGTTCGTGACTTGATGTAATACACAGCTGTCATTCACATCCTGGATGCTGAATTAAGATCTATAATTTCAGTTAAAGCGTGGTCTCTTAACTGCTCCTCCCTGCAGCCCAAGCTAGTAATCACTTGGGAGTGTGAGATCTGCATGTCTTCTGATGTGTGCAGTTTATCTCCACATGTCTTTGGTGAAGTAATACCCCATATTTCTTTACCACTGTATTAAAAACGATTACTCTGAGGTTTTCATAAAAAGATTGCCACAATATAGAATGCAAGTAATTGCCGAGCTGGAACATTGTAACATTTTTTTTTATTGTTGCTCTTGAGGGTTTTCTTCTGATGCAGGTGTGGTGGTGTCCTATGCTGTTATTACACCCAGACAGCTGATAACTAATGTAGATACACGCTGATAGAGGAGGTTTATCACAACACAGCACAGCTGCATTGATGGCTGAGCTCTCCCAGAGGGTAGAGGTGCTTATTATGCATCCCATATGAAGGCACAGTGTTTGCTCATAAAAGCTCAGTCGGGATAACGATGCTTGAACACTCACTCTCATCTGATTTCATCTGAAGACTAATGATGAGTTTGCCTTCTAACTTAATTTCCTCCCAGCATTATAGTGCAGCTGTGTTTTTCTCAATGATGAAGTGTTATAAAACTATGGACGAAGTGCGGTACATTGGTGAAATGAGGCATCGCAAGTCCAGCTTCTCCATGAGATGGAATCTTTAAAGTGAGCTGTTGAGTGTAATGCGGAGTGGCTGTGTCTTTTTTTTTTCTCCCTTCCACCTTCTTGTTCCTTCTCTTCCTGCATTTAGTGAGCCCACGCAGACACGGCACTGCTGGTGACAGCATGAGTCCTTGGTTTCCACCTGGGCCTTGATGTTATGCTGCCATTAACTCACTATTGTCCAGTAAATGGTAAAGTTAGCCTGTAATATAGATGTTGGAAATGTAGAAAACGTAGGCTGTAGGCTTTTATTCTCTATATTTATTTTTTATCTGTGGAAATGTAACTGATGTTCTGCTCTGTATGCAGCTAACAAGATTTTATTTAAAGAGTTTTAATTCACACCTCTTTAAGTCATTCTTGAATAGAAGTGGCTATGTGATGGAAATTTTGATGAATTGAAACTTTCACAATCACTTACTCATGTAACTACGTAATTTCAAACAGAGTGACCTAATGGGAAAGAATCGTCAGTTTGATTGAGAGGGGTTTTGTAAACTTTTTTTTTTCTTTTTGTGCATAATTGGGCCCAAAGGTTCTACACAGTATCATTTGATGTGATGAGTTTCCAGGAGGGACAGAAACACGGCTGTAGCAAAAATAGGAGGAATATAATACCAAACAGGTGTTTGAAATGATGCGTTCCTCTCTTATAACTGCAGCAAATTTGAAGCTCCACCAAATGGCAGAATTACTTCATCCGTGCATGTCCTAAAAGGTCATTTGGGGGCTTATTGAATCTTTTATCAGAAGTGTTAGACACTTTGATAAAAACAGTTAAGTTGGAATCTTTAATCAGAATAATTTCAGTTGGCATGAAATACTGTCCATGTAAAAGAAGCCATTGTCTAATTTTAAAAAATAAAATATACTATAAGTGTCCCCCACAGGAAAGGCCTGCTATGCATTAAATGCAACCAAGTGGAGGCAGCATAATCTATGATATTAGGGATGTCTCAATCACATTTTATTTGTCCCATTTGATCATTTTAATATTGAGTATTGGCAGATCCAAGTCCGAATATTATGTTATGTAATTCAATCCAATGTAAGCCTCTATACTTGACAGCCGAATAGCTCTGCAATGCATTAAAAAAATAATATTGCCTCCAAGCTGTTGCTTAAAGATTTTCAGTATATTTTATACATGACAATAGAGCCTTCTACATTGCGCAAAATATAGTATACTAAAGGCATATTGGCTCTCATCATAAAAAACACCTTGAGTTGGATGGTTTGAACAATAAATAACCAGCTAACCAACTGAAACATCTTTACAAATAGCTATGTGGTATATAGCTTAACTTGAAGCTATAAATAGTTACCTGCAGAACTCAACCTACTAGTACTACCTTGTGAAACATCCACGTGACACAAATCGTTGTCTTCGATTTCCTGTTGTTACCTTCCCAGAGTCATTGCTCCAAGCTGTATAGCCTGGCTTGTTGCTGGTAACTAGCATTTGGAGTCCACAGTGATGAGGAAAAAGGAGGGAGAGCGAAATCGTCAAAACTCAGGCCAGCAGATTAACACACTGCCATTGGAAAACTGCTCGACGACAACATCAATGCTGTCACTTTTTGGCACATGAACGTTACCCTGTGCACAGGCAGGAGTGTCAGTGTCATGTGTTTCTAGCTTCGTGCAGAGCTCTCACACACTTTCAACACTGGCGATCACTGTACGTAGCACACATGTTACACACAAGGCCGCTGCCCTTAAAGAGAAAGCCTCGGCTGGTGACACAGTGTTAAGTACTTCCACACAATAGACGTGCACAAGTTTGGTTTTGATTTAGGGCAGCTGTAAAGTAAATAGAAATGACTGGCTTTGGCTACGTGCTAAGCCGCTGCTTCAATGGATTGATTATTACAGGGGTTTTGCATTTTATCTGAATTTTATTGAACGAAATGACGCAAGTGTATTCAGCTAATATCTTCTGTTTATAGCTTTGGAAATCTTTTATCTTTGTATTATACAAAGTGTCTTAATTCAAAGCTACATGATGCACTTTTGGACAGGATTAAAATCCCACGCACACAGCAATGTAGTGCGTTGTAGACATGGCAATGTTTAAATGTTACACGGGGACAGAGACGAAGGCAAAGTAGCAACTAAATGGCAGCAGAAGGAAAAGGTGAAGTGTGTTACTCTTAAGTGCAATGGTAACAAGGTGAAGCCACTAGCCATGAAATCTGTGTTGGTCACATGCCTTCCTGTAGTTGCCAAAGTGAAACAACTGTTTTCACTGCAGCTTTTAACCACCCTTCCATAAACATTGACCTTATGCTTGAAAAATCAATTGCCTCTCTGAGACCCGACAGTTAACATCTCTGGCCTGTTGTGGACGTATTAAAACATTCTGAAACATGCTTTTTTTTTTTTTTTAACTTTGGGATTACACGTATTAATGATAAACAATTACGATGGCTTTAAATTGATCTGCACATCACTAAACTACTGGTGTGTGTAATAGGTTATTTGCAGAAAATCAAATCAGAAAACTTGCAAAAAAAATATATTTGAACACATAGCCAGTTTGGACTAAAAGCAGCATTTTTTTCTTTTGTGTGTTCCAACTCATTTTCCATCCAAAAAGAAGGGCCGAGAAGACTTTGGAAATGGACAACCTTTAGTTTCTTTCTTGTGAATCTTTCGAAAAAAAGTGAGTGCATACACAGTACTCACGGCCAGACATAAAACAGATGCAATTGTTTGCTCCAGCAGTGACGGGCTGATGGTCAGTAGAAGCTGGCTTCACAGAAAGGATACCATGTCCCTTCCCCCTCTTCTGCACTGTCCTTCCTTTGAGCCACATTTGAATTTAATATTCCATGAAATAAGGCAGCCCATCACACTATTGTAATCACGTCAGGTTAATAGAAGACGTAAAATTACTCTTACTTACTCCTCTCTCCCTCTGACACTTTTCAATGGTACCTTTTTTTCCTTCAATCATGGCCACATTTGAAGCCAAACTGTGCCATAGTATTTTTTTGCTCCTTAAAATTCTTCATTCTGCCTCCTCAAGTGTTATGATTATTATTAGGATCCATCCTGAATGGCTGATGCAGATCCTTTTGTGAGTGAGATGACTGATTTTCCAGTCCTAATAGGATGTTCATTTTTCTGGGAAATAAATCTGGACCCTCATTCTTCCTTGACTGTTTTTTTTCCTTTTAACACCAACGTGTCCCTTTTCATTTAGTATGCCGTAGTTTTTCACTCCCTTCTCGCTAACCCATACACACACGCGCACACATACAAACATGGCCGCAGCCTGTGGGTGTCAGCCTGTCGTTGTTCTAGATGTCATGTAATTGTATGTATCACCTGCAGCATTGCTTCAGTGTAAAAGCATTCTCCTGCAGCACTGAGGCCTGCTGTTCCATAGTGATACGGCAACGCCATACATGTGACGCCCTCGCATTGCTCCCTGTGGATCACTCTTTATTACTCCCATCTCACCTCCATCAAGGCCTGGTCTGCTGCCATTATGACACCTGAGGAGAGAAGGAGGGAAGGAAAAAGAAGGAGAACAGTCACACTTAAGGCAGTACAAGCCTGACAGACTGTCTTTTGGACAGGCTGGGGACAAAGAGAGTTTCCAGGCAGCCTACTCCCTAAGTAGGATTTCCCCCTTTTTTTTTTATAGCACGTCTTTTCATAATAAAAACTTGTGTGTATAAGCCTGCATGTCAGAGTTTCCTGACTTAAGTCACACATAGTTCTTCAGATAAGTCAAGGAGATGTTAAGCATATTCAGTTAAGCATATTCAGACTTGGGCTTTTGCTTAATTTTGATTTTGTGTCAGGTCTGAAAACTGTCAAAATGAGCTGTCAGCGCGATTCAAATTTTCCCCAGAAATGTTTCAGTAAATGTTTTTTTTTTGTAAGAGCATTTGCCCTTTGTCAAAGGAAACAGGTTTTAGCCAGTTTGTGCTCATTTATTTATTTTTCCCCCAGCTAGCGTCATGTTAAATCAGCCAGACTATGTTAAGTTATGACTTTAGGTCATGTAATTGGGTTAGATGTGTTTTTTGACATTACTTGCAGTCCTCCAAAAGTGATTCATAAACATTAGAGTTTTGTTATGATGGGATAAAAATGCATCACATAAGGTTTGGCAGATTTTAAGGGCCAGTGTGCTTATAAGGGGTTGCGATGAGGCGATGCGATACGTCTTATTATTTTACAAATATTTAATGAATTTGTAGTAAATTTGCTGGCCTATGTCATCATTACCAAAATATGGAAGATACACATAGAAATATAGAAAATCATTAAACCCAGACTTCAGTCTTGTTCCCAGAATGACTTTTCACAGGAAATGACTCTGTCATATTAAGAACAGAAAATTAGACGGCAGGAAGATGGGCAAAAAGAAACCTGACAGGAGTGCTGGCATCTTGCCTCTTCTAAAACCTATGTCTAGTTGTCAAAAATGAAACGGAGAGGACAAAGAAAACTGTCATTTAAACAATTTTACACCAGGAAAGGCGCATTTTGGGATTTTTGGGTTCTATGGGTTCTGTTTTTGGCAAACGCAGAACTTTTCTGATGTGTGTACACTTTCTTCTTGCCCTTGCCCTTTTGATATTGTCACGATTTGCCATGAACTTCACCATTAGTGCGTCGTTAGCAGTGAAGTGACACAGTATAATAAAACTATCACTGGGGATTAGTGCTTTCATCACATGTAGAGTACAGTAGTGTCACTGCTATATTTTAAACTATAATTCTTTTTAAGACATCAGTCTGTTTTGTTATTGTTTTAGGTTTATCCATTTAAATTGAGCTGCAATATATCTAAATGGCACTCTGCTTTTTTCAAATACTACCTTTAACGTATTCAGATTTTATGATGAAAGTGAACATTTACATGATAAATTAAAATGAATCAGTCCTTTGGTATTGTCTTATTTTGCAGGATCTCGCAGATATTCACAGTCTTACAAGGGAGAGATGGGGTTAGATGGTGTATGCTGATTTATAGCAAGGCCAGAGAGCAAAGCCCTGAAGCAGCAAATGCAGTGCTTCAAATAGAGATTGCCGGTGGCCTTTGGTGTGATCGGTGACCCAAGGTGAGGCTCTTAGTGATTTATCTCTTACATATCCCCCATCTCTCTTGCTCTGCGGTGGGCTGGGGCAGGCTAAAACATGTAGCACCTCACTCGGCGCTCTGGCCCTAGCCTTGACTCTGGCTCAGGAACGTTGCCTAGCCCGGCCTGGAAAACATAGGACACACAGCGCAGCACCTCTGGCAGTTAGGGTTAGCAACACACAGAGGATAGGTCAGAGATGCAGGTCAAACTGGCAGACCTCTTACCATTGCTGGAGTGCCCCTGCTGCACGTCTGTTATACTGTGATTTAAATGTTACTGCTTCTTACTACTTTTACAAAACAAAGCCCCTATCGCCTTTCCTTCGCCGTCATTCGTTTACACACGCCAACATTTACACTAACCTAGTTCAGTCACGCAAACACAATAGCTGCGCGCACCTTCATATATACAGTTATATGAACACTCTCTAAGCCCCACAGCTGTCTAAAGCTGAGGTTGGCTAATGAGGAAATGTCTTTGCAGTTGAGTGGACTTGATGCCAGGAGGAAAACCTGCAGAATCAGCCCTACAGCTTCATCTGTCCTCTCTCTGGTAAATGTGTGTGTGTGTGTGTGTGTGTGTGTGTGTGAGTGAGTATCTACTGTATCCATGCACATACACAATGTACACAAGTTCTGCTCACGAGTGTGCGAGAGAGTGTGTAATCGTAAGTGGGGGAGTCTGAGCAGTGTGTGTTTGTGCATGCCAGACCAAAGGAGAGCTCAACTCCACTCTTAACATATTTCACTGCATGGGACTGGGGCTGACATCTCCCATGCCCTGCGATCCTTTAGGAGCATATTTAGAGTGATTTTCAGTGCAATTATACCTGCCAGCTTTGACTGGTAGACTTGCCCTCTCCTCGGATCATGTCTTCATGCTAGAGAGCGTATCCTGTAGTGCTGAGGAGGCTGGTGCTGAGGCCCAAGGCCAATAGCCAGATAAACCAGAGGAGGCACTCAACACCTCCCCTCCATCCTTTGCTCTCTGACTGGCTGCAGAAACCCACAGCCAGGGTCCTGCATGGTGCCCAGAACAAGAAGCCATTCGCAGCCAGTGGAAGGTGATAATGAGCTCCTATGAGTGTCAGTCACTACTGTGCCCTGTCCTTGTAATGTGCAAGGGTGTGTGGGTGTGTACAGGGCTGGTTTTTGTGGAATAATTGGAGAGGCCATGTGTGGAGGTGCAAATGACAGCATTAGGCCCCAACGGGTGATTAGTGACCTCTGCACCTCTAAATAGCCTCTACTCATGTGCTATGAGCTGGTAAATGCAATTTTTGAAGCTAAATTGTTAAATTAGATCAAATGGATGATCTTGCTGCAGTAGATATTTAAAAACATATGACATTTTTGTCAATATTACAAAGATTATGATCTATTCAATCATACAGAATATCACTCAGTGCAATCGCCACATATTCTGTGTGTGTATGTTCATGTGTGTGCATGAGTACAAGTGTGTCGTTTTCCTGACCCGGCCCCCAGTGACCTCTGTCTGTATCCTGGTCTGGGGCCAGACTGCAGTGTCTTCGGCACCATATATCAGATTAGCCATAAAAAAAACGTGTCTTGGCCCCACTCTGCTCCACACACTGGCAGCTAATGAGAGATGGACTATCAGCTGCACAATGAAGCCACTCACCGCCACCAGTGGAGTATCCTGGGTAATAAAGAGGGGAGGGGTGTTGAGGACAATTTGATCCCTTACAAGAAGTATATTACCACTTCAGCAGCCGTGTCCATGTGGCGTCCATTTTACAGTGTATCAAGGTAGATGGTAAAAGCACAGGCTCATTTTCCAGGTGAGAAGAGGTTCTGCGCAGAGACTTGAGCACTTCTCGCTAATTTCACAGATATTTCACAGAAGCTCAGAAGAACATTTTTGTGTTGCACTGGTGTTTCAGGAGATTAGGAGAAAAGAGTCTTCGCCTGGCTGCGACGAGCTTTCTTCGCTGTCTGCAGGGGGAAAATGAGACAGTGCCGAGGCAAGTCAGGGACAGGCAGATTAAAACAAAGGTGCTGTGTCGGTTAGGGAACTAATCCGAGTCGGCCTGGTCTGGAGAGGAGGAGCACTGTGGCACGCGCGCGCGCGCACACACACACACACACACCCACACACACACCCACACACACACACACACACACCCACACACACACACACACACACACACACACACACACACACACTCTCTGACGTTTGTCGATGCTGTAGAACTACTGTTAGACACTGAAAAAGACGGAGGCCAATAGGTCGCAGTCAACACTTGACAAAGAGAGAGTTAATATGGGAGGTTATTGTCTTGTCATAAATCCAATCTTTAACTTACCAATGATACACCAAGCAGCAAACAATTGATAAAAATATTTCTGCTGTGTATTGTTTGTAAGAAATGCATTTGTGCCACATGTTTGCAGTGTTTGACACTGTTGAGATCCTGACCTTGTTTAAATCCACCCATCTCTTTTGCACACAAATACACCTCGTGTAGTGACGTGTGCTCCTCTGGTCAGTGCATTGCATGTTTCTGACTCCCAAAAAGCGCCCCCACCCAGATAAATAATAGAGCCAAAGATGCTTTCTGCTGTCCCTCCGTGCCATCAACCCCAAACACGGAAGTCGACGACTCAGCTGTAAGGTGTCCATTATCTGCTGTGGACACAGGAGGAACTAGCTCGTCCCGTAGGGGCCACGCGTGTGTTACTCTGACAATTCACTTCTTCCTGTGCCCTTTACAGTCACAGTCAAAGGAAATGTATTAATATCATCCCATGCACAATGTCACGTTTATGTGTCAAGGTCATGGTTAAGATGAACTGTGATCAGGTACGCTCACACACAGAGGCATGTGACATGTAACCGTCCCTCATTATTTAGGTGCCCGCACCACCTCAGTCTCCCTCCGCCACTCTCCTTAGTTGTTCATGTAGTCAACAGAAGCGTTCAGCAGCAGAGTGTTTGATTCCCCTGCTCTGTAACTATTTATTCTAATATCGTCTGGCATTATAGCAGTAGCTCATAATGAGTTCTGATAAATTAAAGGTTGTATTGTTCGGCTGCCATGGCTGTCCTTGATCAGGATGCCAATTATGGAGGGTAATTTTCCTACTCTCCCCTTTTCTTCCATATGTTCCTAACAAAAGAAGGTTTCTGCAGGGTGGATCTCGTTGACACATGGTGACAGATTCTTTTTAAATCTTTTTCCCCCAATAATATTTCAATGTTATGATGGCACTTTTCTGCATTTTTATTAAATCCTACCCCCATTTTTTGTTCTTTCTTAAGGGGTAAAGTACAAAATACTGCTGCTTTGACTCAATTGAAGATGTCACCGAGGAATCTTTAACGTGAATAGAATAGTTTTGACTCTCCTTATGAGATATGACAGACGAGGACACAGTCTATCTTTATTTGTAAAGATGTAGTCAGACAAGTATGCCTCTGCCTAACTAGTGCAAGTCTAAAAATAAGTAAATAAAACCAACATGCTCGGAGGCAGGTGAAGGGAGGGGAACCTTTGCTTTTTTTCATAAACAATATATGAGGTGCTTTTTGCAAGTCAAATCCTTAAAGATTTACTGCTGGCTCCACTCTCAGTGCTTTTTAAAGAGCAAGATGGCATGCGATGGAAATGGTGCCGAAGCCTACAGTAGGGTGGGGTTGGCAAATAGAAAATGATGCACTAAATAATAGTTATTGGATGATATTTATCCCGGAGATGTCAAACCATCTCCCTGCCCCCTTTATCTGCATTCTTTTTTGGGGATTATCCAGAATATGTTCACATCCACAACTTCTACTCTGGGCCTGCTCAAAACTGTGCTGCCAACATGGATTGACCCAGAATCTGTGTAGCATCTCCTCAGTCACTGACCAGTAATTAAAGGCCTCAGATTCCCACTGCATGTTATCGCTTTAATAGTCTCCAGGGTAAGATGCTTTTTGACTGCTGGTTGTGCAGTGACCTGTGCACATCAAGCTTTTCTCTGTTTATTGGGTTGTCTTCTTTCCACACTAATGGCCATAGGGGGCTGAGTCCAGGCTTCACCTGACCACTGCTCACAAAGCTGGGTCTCTGGAACCGACAGGCGGAACGGAAATCACATTAACCCAACTCGAACCAAAAGAAAAGCTATATATTCTCTTGCACTATATTCTAAACAAAAACAGGAGAGTCTCACTGTTTTCCCCCTTCATCAGCAGCATGTGTCAGTTCAGCTCATTGTTGTTTACTAGTGTTTCATGAAGGCCGTCTGCCACCCACACCTCCTTCCAGAGGGCAGTGGACAGGCACCGTGTGAGGACACTACTGGGTGGAAGATGTAAAACACCCTGCGGGTGATGCCAAGGCCTGACCTCTTTAGACAGCAAATAGCAATTGTGCAATAGGTAGGGATGGATTTATAGGATTTGCTGCCAATTAATGTGTCATGCGTCTAATTCTGCTTGGTTTTTGAAACAGGTCATATTGTATGATAGCTGTGTCCAGGACTTTAAAGAATCTAGGCCACTGCAGCTTGGCACATCACATCCTGCCTGTAGGCTTAAAGGGAAGGAATGGAAGGTGAATTAAAGCTAAATTAGTTATCATAGCAATCATCTACCGGCAAGATTTTTTTTCTTGTAAAGATTGTGGTTGAGTTTTTTTTTAGGTGAGTCTCTGTGCCTCTCATCTTTCATCTGTGTGTGCAGCTCTGTGTCCAGAAGGCATCTAGACTCATTTCTTTTCTACCCTTTACATTGCACCTCATCATAAACTCCCCCCACATCGACAATGCTGTGGAGAATAAATCGACCATATTTCAGCACTGATGCTCCCTGCCCATTCCCAGTCCTTCAGAGGGGAGGGCAGTTGCACTGGCAGTTTGTTGTTTTTATTTAATGCGCTCCTTCTTCTATGTCATATTTTTTCTCTTTAATTGATGCCCATGCCTGTGTTGTTGCCCATTGCACCATTGAGAGGATGCTTTCTCCAAACAGGCCCTTATCTTGCTCTAATAGGCCTGGCACTCCTCTGAGGCCTTCAGCTGTGTCAGGCCACTGCTGCCTCGCTGCGCCTCCGGTTTGAACTGTTGCCGTGTTGCCCATTAGTTCTCTCTCCAGACCTCACTATTCCCTGTGCTCATCCCTCTGCCACCTCACCCCTACCCCCACAGCCTTCCCAGCCCTATCTTTCACCTCTGCCTGCTCTGCTCCCCGCTCCCCACTCCCCAGTGTTTCATCAGCTATAATATGAGCATGCTTCCGCAGTAAACATTTTTCTCTGCAGTTCACCTCTATGGGTCTGGTCTTGTCTAGGTAATTTGTATGTTTTATAGGTACTTAAGGCCATATGCCACCCTACATTCTGCCCCCTACACGCATGGCTGCATCATATATTTTGGTGGCACAAGATTAGTAGGTATGATTTTGTTATTTTTTTTTCCTGTGTGGAGTAGAGTTCTAGTAGTGTTACTTTGTTTACCTCCAGTTCTTATTGATTTGTCATTAATATTTTACTAATCATTATCCCCATTGTGGAAATTTAACCAATCTTAAATGCATTGGTCGGGAATCAAACCCAGGTCAACTGCTTGGAAGGCAGCTATGTTTATCACCATGGGCCTTTATTCAGATGAGACAAACAACTCAAAGGCTGTGAGGGCGAAGTTGTCCTGGTGAGAACATGTCTCTTGTTATGTCTACAAATGAATTGTAGAATCAATATTCTGAGCTCATTAAACTCTGAATTGTGAATTCCATTCTTTGGATAGTGGATAGTAGTTTATGACAAATCTGTTTTGAAAGTCAGTATGTTCCAGTTCAGGGTGTAAAAACAGACATATCTTCCACTGAAACTACCGTTTGTGGAGTTATTTATGACTTGAGTTACTTGAAAATGATGAAATCAAAATTTAATGAGATTTGATAGGAGGGATTGGGATTTGATAAATGGACCTGATACTGGATTCAGATCTGATGAAATACTATCGAGTTCCAGCCCCTGTTTGTGCACTTTTGTATAAAAGTCTGCGCACATGTCAGAGAAAAGTTAGACAGTGAAATCTCAGGTGTAAAATCTACCATGCTGGACTTGAAGGCCATCTTGGGATCGGAGCCTCTGTTCATTGATAGATTGGCAAAGCAGTTTGTTCTACCAAATTTAACAATGATATATCATTATCACAACTTTCAGGGAAATCTATAAAATCAATGGCCCTGCCGGTGGTGCAGGATTAGTATTACTAACACGCTGAGAGAGTGTTAAAGTGCCCGAGTATGGATCTCAGTTGTGGCTTGGATCAATGGCATTTGTGGACACTAAGCTCAATAACAAGCCATCCAAGAACTGGTTAGAAGAAGAAAGAAATAGATGTGAAAAGCAAATTTGCTGGTAGAGAAGCTAATATCCTGTGCACGCCTGGCTGAACATGAGCTGTGTTGCTGCTGGCGGGTGAAGAGGGAGATGAGGGCAGGAGAGGAATAGATCCTACTGCTGAAATGATACAGATACAAATGTTGCTGTCATTATTGATATTCTTCCATCATTGATATTGGCAGACAGGGATGAAGAATGTAAAATACATTGATCTCAAAGGGTGGGAAATGTATTGAATGACACAATTTGATTTAGGTATTGAGTGTTTTCAAAAACACAAGTGATGCTGAAGAGGTTATTGAGAAGGCCATGCAGCGAATATCTTTGAGATTCTTCTTTTTGGGGAAGCGAATCTCCTTCAGAGAAGGATAATCATTGACATCGCTGTTTGAACAGGGCAGAGTAAGATGTAGAGCTCTGTCTGCATGGTTTGCTGCACGGTACGAAAGCAAGAGGTGAGGCAGAGCTGCTGTAATTGGATCAGTAAAAGTCAAATTTCCTGTTTAGTGCTCAAGTCTTGAAACGATGACAGAGAGGGTTGTTTTTAAAGGATGGTGATGTCCGACCAAGAGGACTGTGTTCTTTTATGAAAGCAATGGCAGACCTGAAGAAAATACACATTTTCCTCAAGAGGAAATAAAATCTCCTGTTAGTGCCGAGTATTGTGCCACTACAAAGAGAAAAACAGACTACAATTGTAAGGTGCTTCAGCTTTTTGATCCAGTCAACAGTTCTGACAAAATGACCTCTGTGACAGTTTTGACAAAAATTGAACTTTATAGGCCTATTTAAAAGAAGACGGCAGAATATGGCAGAAAAGTTATCTTGGGTTTAGGGTTAAGGTTAAAATGGACACTGCATGAATATAACAATGTCTAGAATGTACATAGAGCCACTGATTAGGGTGAGTTGGACTCCCATTCACCATCCTCATTGATACAATACACACTTTTTCAATATATAGGGGTTTGGTATACGTTCTACATGTTGTTATGTGCCGCTTATAAGCACTCTATATGCTTTTCTGTGTTGGTGGACCCCTTTGGAGGTTTATGCTTGCTTTTTGGTGTTGTTGGAGTCTGAGAAGGGGGGAGACGCATGTGCTCGTGAGGTTAAAGAGAGAAACTGCGTCTCTGCTTTAATTTCTTCAGTATACTTTGGACAGAAAATGAAGACTAATAGAAGTCAGTAGTGCTGCAAACTCAGGTGATTACCTTTGAATTTTGGATTGTAAATGCAGCTCTTTAAGACTCTTAATGTGATTGATTTGTTCGTAACGCATATGTGTGCCGACATGTTTATTTTTACTTATCTGCCTTGGCTTGACCATATATGTGCACCATGTGAAAAACTAAACTCCTAATTAAAAAACTAAAACTGGTGACTGTACACAATGCAGACAAATGACACCACAAGACTCATAATTAGCGACTTCTTGAATTACCCATATTCATCACATTATGAATTTATTTGCCTGTAAACACGTGCTTGTGAAAACATTAAAAATATAGTTCTTATTTGCAGGTAGAATCCATTACCTTCGTCTGCCAAGAGACAAACAGGACAGTTTCCACTGCATCTGATTGCTCTGTGATTGTACATTCAATACTGGCTCAGGTTTCAGATGTATCTCCTGGCAAGCAGGGGAAAAGTAGCAAGTAAGCTGTGGTCAAACAACATCACTTCCCTAAGAACACATGTGGGTCATCTATACAAAAGACTGACAATAACAGCAAGACAACAAGCCAACTTATTGGTCTGGAGGATAATACAAAGGCGAGAATGATAGATTGAGCGGAAAGGAAGAAGGGGAGAGATTGTTCTTGGAGGCACAAAATAAGGCAGGTACAAAAGGGAAGGGACAAAGTAAAAGGCAGATTGTGCCAAGAGGAGGATGTGTGGGAAAAAAGCGTAACTAGAAAGCTCTGATGAGAGCCAGGAGTACTTCTGATGGGACCAGATTGTTTTCTACCTCTATTTTGACAGAGATGAGCGATAGACGGGGAGAGAGCGACGCGAACAGGGCGTAATTAAACAGCCTAATGAGTTTGTGGCTCTTTTGAAGACTGTTTTTAAATGGAGCCCTGGTTTTGTGGTAGAAAATCTTCTCTTTCAGAGATGTCAAAGAACTTTCTGACAGAGCAGTTATCACAGCATGTCAAATTGCTCCAGCTCAAGAAATAATTTGGATTTTTTTTTCTTTTCACAGAGTGCCGCGAAACAAAAGCCCCCCCTCCCCTCCCTAATTTGCCTTGGCAGGGTCCCTCTGGGTGGGGGGTCCGCATGGACAGAGAGGGCTTTGCCAGAGGATTATAGGATGAGAGGGGGTGAGATGAGAGAGTATGTGTGTGCGTGCGGGTGTGTGTTAGAGGTGTGTACATCTGTGTGTGATGGGCATGGGGGTGTGGTGGTGGTGGTAGGGTTGCAAGCAATTTTACCCAAAACGCTGCAATTGTCCCCAAGATTGAACAGTGCAGCGCGGCAACGCTCATTTTCCAGTCTATTCATTATCTCCTCTGTATTTACTTATCTTTGTCTCACAAGTAAAAAAAAAAAAACTGTGTTAAAAGGAGACCTTTTATATGGAGAGGGTTTTTAACAGAGCTTTATGCTCTGACATGGTTGAGTTAAACTAAACTGTAGCTATGTTATGAAAGCAGTATGAATAGCAAATTAGTAGTTTCTGCTTTTCACTGGTATTATAAACCATATTAGATCCCTGATTTTCTCAAATTACATTTCCCGCAATCTGGTATAATGCCTTCTTTTAGATGAAATTCCCAATTTTGTGGTGTCAAATTAGTGCAAAGAAAATTACACCATTATTCTGGGACAGAAACCTATTTTTTATAGTGTTTTTACAACCTGTGCCATAAGAGTTTATGATTTTATTTCTATTTGAAACGAAATACCCTCATAAATGATTCATTCGTGGTGAGAGATCATCTGACAAGGAATAATAAACCAGTACGAGCCGAGTCGTATTTACATTCAAATAAATGCAGACAAAGGAAGTTCATATGAAAAGATATTTCTTCTGTGTTTGCAACACAATAAAACACAGTTGTCATTGTCCCTCTCAATGACTGTCAAAGCTGATTTACAGGTTTGTTTTTCTTGCATCTAAGAGTTTGACACAACATCACCACTGCAGCGCTTTACTATGCACATAGGAATCACGTTTCTCTTTGATAGTCGGGTGACAAAACTGCTTATTTTGCACTGTTGCTTAAGTGTAAACTCCAGCTGTTCTGTGCTAATTACAAAGCTCACCAGCTGTGAATATCTTGTTAAATGATCTGATGAAGGGAGATCATTAATAATAACTTATCTGCTCCAGAAAATAAAAAATACATTCTGGGCTTGCCATACAAAGTTTGGAACATTAATTAGGACTAATATGGCTTTATACGATCCATAAACTACAAATAAGGTGGTTGCATAATAACATGAATCATGGAAATGCAGAATTAAAATGTGAAACTTCTTGTAAATCTGGGCAGTTTGTGATATTAAAACTAATCTAATAAGCCTTTATATAACATATTGCATCTGTATGTAAGCATACATGAGTTCTGACCATTCTGGCTAAAATGTGTGCTCAATAAATCTGACTATAATTTCCTGTGCTGTCACGTGGGGGCACAGCTCACCGGGAATACGCTTCAATGTCAAAGGATGTTATGGTGCGGTTAGAGAGCACTGATAAAGTATCACTGCTGCACTGCAGATACAGTAAAGGCTGTGATAGAAATGTTTTGAAGAAACATCTCCTCAGGGTACACCTACAGCTCTTACCAAGATCTTCAGGAGAAAAGTCCCGCAAAGAACTTTCAAACAATAAGTTTTTCCCCCTCCCTTCCAAGTTAATTACTGATATTTCTCTGTAATAGGTGCCTGATTTGAGGTAGATAATTAGGTGGGATATTGAAGTGGGCCTCTGGGGGGCTCAAGTCTGGTGGATCAGAAGCACGAAGATGAGGGGAGGGGGGGGCGCATCTTTTCAAATTATTCTGGGGGGCCAGCGCTCCCAAGCAGCTTATGCAGCTAAGGCTTGGTAATTAAATTATAATTTAACCTGCTGAGGGTAGAGTGGCAGGACTGGACCAGGCTGGGCTGGGGGTGGAATGGCACTGACAGGATTTACACTTAATGAAATAATAAAGCAACACGGGCAAGGTAGCTGGCAGTGAAGAAACAGACACGCCGCCACTTGGCTCTGTGTTTATTCACTCTTCAGCGCTGGGGGGGGGGGGGGGGGGGGGGACTGTTCAAAGCTAACGGGTGGCTCCCCTTTTCCATTTTCCTTGTTATGGTCTGTTGTTGTTGAGATGTTGCTTGGGTTGCCAACATTGGAGTAAAGGATTTGTGGAACAATGTTGCCACTCCTTAAATTTACTCATTAATCTTAAATACCTTCCATTAACAAACCTGTGTATAGACACAAAACAAAGTTGAAGATGACATATTTGTTCCTTGGGTTTGTGCTGATATCTGTATTATTCTCTATTTACCCTGCTGCGTTTTGCACAGGGGTTGCGCTTCTTGTTGTGCATGGTAATTCTCTGTTGATTAATTAAAGTCTCTCTGTGGGGACCCTTAAAGTGCATGTAATTAAAAATCTTAGAATACCCACAAAATAGCTGGCTCTCAAATGCAAACATTGCAAAAGGCGACAACTCCCACTGCGAGCAGTTTTGGTCCTGCATAAAGTGATCTTAGCTGACTGCTACTATGTTTCTGAATATTTTCGGGACCCATTTACCCAGTTGTAAACCAGGAAATGTCAGCATAGAGCTACATGTTAATGGTATGTCATTGTCATTGGTTAATACTCCAGCATCCTGATTCCCACCAGTGGGATTACACAGGCAACTCAGACTCCAGTATTTACACAAAACAATGGAGTAAACAGAAAACCATTGAAAGCGGAAGAAAGTGAATGAGAAAAAAGGGTAAAAATATTTAAAATACAACGTGGGAGCAAGAAATTTGCAGTCTGCTCTATCTGTTTTGCATTGCCGCATCTCGTCCCGTCTTTCCCTCCTTCCCTCTTTCTCCATCTCTGCAGCTGTTAAGATGGATGCCTCACAGTGGAGGGAAGAACCATGCAGCGTTCCTATAGCGCCGCACTGCCGCAAGCTCATTACAACCCTCCCCTCTAAAATCACTCCCGCCCTCTCCTGCCCCTCTCCCAACGTTCACCCAAGCCCAAATCTGCCCCCAGCCTCAGCCCAAGATCCGGCCCCAGCCAGCATGACAGACAGGCCCAGTTAACAGTCCCTGTAAGCGGGGAAAGAAAGCCGAGCATAGAGGTAAAATGACTGGACCGCAAATGACAGGTGTAGTTAAAATAGTGAGGCGCAGAAAGGCTTGAGGACAGAGAGCTGGGGCAGCACTGTAATAAGCACGATGAAGGAGCTCATGCATTGCCTGAGTTTTCCTCTCTCTTCTACTAACATCCTTCCTCAGGCTAACAAAGGGAAAATAAGCGAAAGTTAACTTTTTCTTTTAGACACTTCCTCTCCTCATTCAGTTATTTATCTCATGTTAGTTCTGTCTTGCTCTGCTTCTTTTACGGATTCTAATGAAGCATTATTAACATATAACGCAGTGTGTTTCTAAAAAAAAAAAAAGACTTTTAATAACCTGCTGTTTGATGGGGCTGCTTAAATTGTAAAGGGCCAAGAGGGAGACACTTTGTTTGGTAGCCGGACACAAGAGGATCTATCTATTTTCTATGCCTTTCATCCATTTTCCATGTTGCATTTTTATCACCATCTTTCCGTCAGCTCCTGTCCAGGCTCATTTTTGAAATAATCAGTTATTTTTGCAGCATCTCCATGCTGGATGGGGACAGACAGGGTGTGAGCACTGAACAGATTGGAGGTCTGTAACACCAGTCAGAGAGTGAGGACAGTTAGATCTAAGACTTAATGGAGACTCTAAATAGATCTAATTGATCTTTTAAAAATTTACAATAAAAATCAATAATTTTGCTTGAGTTCAAAATTTAAGTCTCGTCAGCACAGTCCTACAAAACTATTGAGATGTCATCAGAGTGCATGTTAGCACTCTGTGGTTAACTTATTGTCTGTACCAAATGATTTAGCTATCCATCCAGTAGTTATGAAGTTGTTCCTATCTTCAACACAAATTTTAACTTCATGGTGGTGGAGGAAAACTCATTCTAGTCACTTTGTCTGTCATCCCAGAGAAGAAAATTAACAGGATTAATCCTTTGGGCAGCATAAATATCTGTAAAAATAATTGCATTGCAATCTGTCCAACCTGACTGAAAAAAACGACCTTGCCAACATCAGTAAATCGGTAAATAAAGAATATATAACATAATAAGCAATAAATAACCAGCACTTCTTCAGTAACTTGCACTAAAGCCCTTATAGTAACTACAATATTTGAATGGTTTGGCGCCTTTGTTTATGTGATATTTATAAATCTCTACAATCAGTTTCCCACTGCTGTTTAAAATGTGATTGTTCTCTCTCCCTCTCTCTCTCCCTCCTCCCTCTGCTTGCCCTCCCTCACTCCGATTCCACCGCCTATCTGATCGGTATTAAAAGGATTATCAATGCTGCTGCCGTAATTAGAAGTAATGCACCACAATTACTGATATAGATCAGGGGGATTAAACTTTATAATGTGGAGCTTGCTTCCAGGCAATAAATCTAATGCATTTTGATCATATAGGCTTTGTTGATATCTGCATGTCAGTATTTATAAAGCGCTCTGCCACTATTTCCACACTTATACCAGCTGATAATTATTGGCTCCCGACCCGCTTTAAGCCTGACAGTTACTGTACAAGTGCTTGAATGTGTCTTCTGTGTTAGTAGAAGCTGACTTTAAGTTGAGGTGATGCCAGATTCTCTACTTCTTTACAATATTTGAAGTGTTTGATACTGTGTTACATCTTAATTGAGATGCATATTTGTAGTGGAATTAAGGAATAGATATTTGTTTAACATCAGCTCTTAATGTCAGGGCACGTCATACCTATATAGGATGCTTACACAGTTAAAAACATATCTTGTAACATACTAGCATATATTAGTCTATACATATCTGAACCAGCATGAGGCCTGACATACACCGAGTAAGTAGAGTATGACCATCTGTGGGCTAAATTTAGCAGGTCCCAGTGCAGAAGATGAACATCTGTCTTTATCAGTGGTGGTTAACTCGGTACAGGAAACCCAGCACATGTAATTCATGCAATATTTAGATGAGGGGGTCAGAGTGCTCCTGTGGGGATGGAGGCCGTCTCCGCTGCGCCGACTGCATGATTGACCCAAGCCTCGTCTGTGGAGAGCGGTGCCAGCTCTGATCGCTTTAAAGGACAAGACAGCACGCAGCAATGTCATGCTTTAACTCTTCCATCTGCTGATGTCGTGCCTTTGACAGATAAAGCAATAACACAGATGCATAGCTGAGTACGGATGCTAAGTGATGAACACAGTTAGTGATGCTGAGATGAGGGTCAGCTGTGATTTAGATGTGACATTCATCTAATGGTACATGCTGTATGCTCAGTTTTGAGGTGCTTGTGCATTAATTCAGACTATGTTTTTTAATGGATGGGGAGAACAGGTCCTCTGCAGTTTAGCAAGTTTGCTATGTCGTATAGATTCCTAGCCATATCCATAACTTTAGATAGAAAGACATATTCTATAATGTGGGTTTGAAAGGTGGTCATTATTTCTGTGTGGAAACTGTTTCATGCAAGTCTGGGGATACCAGGTGTGTTTGATGTGAAGGATTGAGTTCTGTTGGAACGGATTACTCCCTGCTTGTCTCTTAGCATGAGGACTGAAAAAATAATATAACTGTGGCTAAAATATTGAAAACACACGTGTACAACATTTAAAAAAAAGAAAAGAAAGAAAAAGCCAGCACATTTCAAACTCTTACCCAGGGATTTGGGGTTATTTTGATTTTTGCTAGTTTTGAGTACAACGCAGTCTTATTTCTTTCTTCCTATGGTTGCTGAACCGCCACCTCCTCCACCATATTAAACACTCCGGCAGTGTTCGCTAAGTATTTCTTGGCAACGGACCTGTCTTTTCTTAGGGGTGTCATGCTGTAGCGATGCTCCTATCATTGCTCAAATCAAAGCGCAACAAAAGCAGAGGAGAGAGGAAGGCTGAACAGACCTGAAGTCCTCCCAAACCCCCTCCCACACATATTCACACGCACAGATACACACAGAATTACCAACATGGATTCGGCTAAGACACACATGATAGAGCTGGTACGTGAGGGTCACCTGCCTCCCTGGTTGTCCATCTCAGTGTTAGGAGAAAGAAGGTACATACAAACTAAGAGGAGCTTCATTAGTTGGCATGTGAATATACTCTTTGCTTATTAAAAAGAGAGAGTTTTATTTTTTTGTTGTAATCCTGATCCACCCTGACTTACCTTTTAGTGCAAAGATGATATAAACCTTTTTTTTCAGGAGTGATAGAAGCTACACTCTAGCAAGCTGATAAGCAGATATATATTTTTTTGAAATTGTTCCAATAAGCTCCCACAATAGGAGAGAGAGAATCGCCATCTTATTAAATCAGTCATCCACCCACAGATACACAGCGTTTATACATGCATAATAACTTTAAACAAAAAAATAACAATCTCATTCACAAGCTGAGCTGACCGTTTTTTTTTTTTTTGGTTTCCCCCCTTCCATTTCTGCTAAGTGATCTGCCATTGTGCAGCAACGGCTCCATTGAAAATATAACATTATTTAGAAATGAAGCCAATAACCCGTTAAGATATATGAAACACATTTGTGAAATGTTTGAGAAATTGCTGCCAGGGGGTTGTGGATTAATGCAGTCGCTGATGCCAGTGGTAAATATTTCAAATAAAAAATAATAACGCCGTGAAACCATTTGCAAACTTAAAGGGCACACACGCACGCACACACACACACACACACACACACAGATGTTCACATGCAATCTCCCAGCCTTTGAAATGATGTGATATAAAAACGCTGTCCTTCATGCTCTGCAGCTGATGTCTGATATTTTATCCTTGTTTTATTAAAGACTTAAACAAGTTTACATCTCCGACAAATATAAATTAGCCGTTTTCTCTGACACATGCTCTGATGTAAAGGGGAAGATATTAAGAAAAGAAGGGGGAGAGATGGGAAGAGAAAGTGAAATTGTAATGGTACATTATATTTCCACAATTGAATACATTCAAAGACAACATTACTCTCCTAAGGAGGCGGTCTCACGTTTGGTTGACAATCGCTTGTCAGAATTAGAGAATATATAAGGGAATTCAGCCTTCTATGTTTTTCACTTTAGATGAATGAAGACATCGTTACTTCTAAAAATATGTTAAATATAAAAGATGATGTCTTATTTCATCTCCACAGAATCTCCATTAGCATATCACTCCTGTCACAATTTCATTTTTTCCCCTTACATTTTTGTTGATCAACTTCCAATTGTTTTATCTTCAGCATTTACAACATTTAATTTCTCTGTCTCGTTCTGTCGCCGGCTCTTATGTCTCTGCTCCTCTGCCTCCTCAAAGTCAATCGATTATCTCCACGGCTGAAGTTCTCGCTCTCGTCTGACGCGCTGGCTATGTATCCTTGACTCTCTGACCCGGGCCAACCCCCCGCCTCACCCTGTGGCTCCTTCCGAACTTTGATGGCAACATTCGTATCCATGTCACCGGTCTGACACTGTCCGTCCTGCATCAATAAACATTTGGGGAGGGCAGATTTTTTCGAGGCTGAATAATTTATAGTGCATGATTAGAAACTCTATCCTGAGTGGAGGATCTGGTTGCTTGTATGTTTGTCTTGGATCTTTACAATAAAACATGACCCAGTCTGATTAGAAAGTCCAGGGCTACAGACCTTGTGTATGTGTGTGTGTCAAGCAGTGAAATATAGAGAGTGAAAGAATGTGATATGGGGTTTAGCTTTTTTCTGAAGTGCCTCTGGTGAGCAGATATAGTAGAGAAAAACTTATTAAGACATTTTCCTTAGACTTATTCCTTTCTCTGTGTTCTTAACAGAGGGAGACGACTGGCAATGTAAAAGTGTCACTGAAACGTCTTAGCCATAATTGCCAGTAGAGGAGAAATTCTGTACAGTTTAATGAATCACAGTCATACTTATTATTTCCTTAAAAATATTTACAACACCATGACTGTATGGCAAATCAGCATAGTTAGTAATAGTTACTATTTAATATGTACTTCTCATATGTTTTATATTCTTTATATCTCATATATAGTTCAGTAGACTTTTTGTTTTATGTCGAGCAGTTTATTTCAACAACTTACCAAAGCTGATCTTGCAGTTGCACACTTACTCATCAAAGTGCCACCCTTGAAAAATAAAAAGAAATTGCACTGACAGGAAAAAATGGAAACTTTAAGTCATTATCTTTATTTGAAATGCGCATCTGTACCAACAATTTGTGGTTATTTTTCTCATGAGTCAGACACAGTTTGAAGCCCCAATATTTACCGTCAACTTCTCAAAGGTTACTAAACTTTCACTTTCAAAGTGATGCGCTTTTTCCCCCATCCTAGCGTCCCATCAGTTTTGCAAATTGCGAAGGAATATTCTGCATGTTCAAAATCTCCAAACCTTTCAGCTCCTCACAGTTAATAGAGGCAAATGTAAGGCAAGTGTCTGGCAGGCACTTTTGTCCTTCGCCGAGGCCTGCTTCTCTTTGTGCTGCGTCGGGACAGTAGAGAGAGCGCATCGTGAACTTCTCATCATACAGTAGCTAGGACTGTGTGTTTGGAGTGGGTAGGGGGTGTTATGTTCATTAGCACAGTCAAAATGCCTGGAGGCATAAGCAGAAGAGGAGTGAGTGAAGGAGAGCGGGGAGGGAGGGGGGTGGCTTGTATGGAAATTGACCAGTGTGCTGTAACTGTTCATCTGGTGTAGGCCTTTGAAGTGAGCTGTTCAACACTGCAGCCGCCCTTGTTCTTGATAATTGCCTAAATGATCTCCATGGAGCGCGGGGTTGTGTTACAACTGAACTAATCCAGGGGCAACCCGCTGATTTGACGGAGAGCTCTTCGCTATGTCAGTCCCACCGCAACCCCCCCGCCCGCCCTCGCCCAAACAGCAGCCTATCTTCCATTCTGTTTCGTCTGTTTATTAGACTAACACAGCAGGAGATGTCATGCTAGTGTTGTGGGTTCTGGAGGCACGGAGGGAAAAAAAAGGGGGGGGGGGTTCTGTTTGTTGTAGGGTTGACGGCCTCTGTGCTCCCCAAGCTTAGCCACACGCTTAACCCGCACTCCTTGACATCATACCCTCCGCTCGCTGCATTGATATGTAAATGAGCAGCAGCTCTGTTTGCAAATGAGGGAGGAATAATTAGTCAGGAGCACTTAGTAACAACAACAATAATACACACGTCTGATCCAGGCTGAGCTACTCTCTCTTTGTCATTTGAGCTGCTCCTGGCAATCTGACAAGGCCAGCCCCCCCCCCCCCCAATTGCACCACCAGAGACACTGGTGGGTGGTGGGGCATCCACAACAACTACAGTGTTTGGCCTTTTGGAGCTTCACCAGGGTTTAGGGAGCCAGTGGAGCATGGAGGCCAAGCAGAGCCCTAGGCCAAGAGCACCGAGTACAGAGCACAGCCTGGGTTGGAGACCTTTCTGGTATGCAGGGAGGTCAGAGCACAGAGCGAAACAGAGAGGAAGTAATGTGTATACCCTGAGACCTGAGCTTTACACGTCCTGGAGGAAGAAAGAGACCCGTCGCACACGTCCACGAGAAAGGCCGTGCTTAAGCGTGCAAGTGGAAGTTCAGTGAAATTCTCAGTGACAAAAGCAAAGTGTTAACGCTCGCGGTGTTTGTCGGAAAGAGCAAAAGAGAAGGTGAAGGAGTAGCCTAGAGAAGGTTGGCGAAAAAACAAAATGGCCAATGGCGAAAGAAAAAAAAAAAAAAAGTCAGCATCTGTTTCGGGAATATGACTCGGAACGCTGACTGGGAAAAATAGATTATTACGTCCAATTTACATACAGTGCTGGTTCTTCAAAGAGGCGGGTGTCATGTTAGGACTCCGGTGCCAGGCGTAATGAAGAGCCCCCCTCCTGTGTCCCAGGACAGGCCCAGTGGCAGAGTATCAGGTAGACTGAGGTCCCATATAAAAGCGGCCCCTATGAATTATAAATCATAGGCCACTGGAGCCACAGCCTGTGGGATACAGAGGGGGTAAGAGGGACGATATTCCCGGAACAAAGAACAACAGTGGGAGGGGCTAAGGTGGAGAGGTGGTAGGTTAGTGTCATACAGTAAAAGTTAAAGAAGGATGGACAATTTGTTAACGTGTCACTGTCTAGCATAAGTGCGATGATGATGTTAACATTTTTAGAATCCAGCGCTTCATGCAGACTGCATGTGTTCTACTTTATGCATGTGTTCTTATGAAAAGATTTCTGAACCAGCTGGAGGTTTCCAGTTCTCCCCATTGGTCATCGGGTTGCAGGCCTGGTTCAGTCAGAGGTGATTGAATAGAAATATTGTTTTTTTTCCTTCTTTTTTTCAGGGGGTGGGGGGCATACTGATGAAAGGTTGATTGATATGGTGTCAGGCGCTCTGTGATGGATTAAATTGTGTGTGCAGACGTTGTGGCCCTGGCCAGTCATGGCTGTTGCTGCCTTTTCCGCCAGCCGCTGCTGCGGCAGCTTTAAGAAAATTTGATTTTCGCAGCTCAGAAACACACGGCAGCCCCTTTCTCTCCGCTGCCTGACTTCCATTTAGTTTGAGAGTGCACAAGTGATTCTTTATTGGATGAAATCTGCGCCGGATTGGATAAAGTGTTAGAGCGCTGAGCCATCTATCACTATCACCGCCCCAGCTCCAGTTTCATTTTAAAAGAAAAGAATGAAAGCAGAAAAAACAGAAAGAAGAAGAAGAAAAACAGACAGCCATAGGATGTTGGAGATTTGAAAATTAACTGTGGCAAGAAAAAAAAAAGATCTATCCTCCAACCACTAAGCCTGTTTCCTCTCCTGGAGGATACCAAGCTTTTCTCTGTAGAGATGCCTCCATGACTCACTACTCTCTCAAGCTCTCTCTGCTCTTATAATGTCTGCTGACCAGCTCAAGCCCACACCTGTTTGCACCCTGCTCTGTAAGTCTAGTTCATTTAACATGGTGGTTTTCTCCCTTGTATGTGGCCTTCAACACTGAAGCATGTCTACTCTTGGACTGGCAATTATTTCAGTAAACAACAAAACATGTATTCAGCCAGGATACACGCAATTTACTGAATATTGGTAGTTTATGGAAGCTAATTTAGAAACACTTCTAGAACACAGATGGTATTTTGGAGGCATTCGTTTACCCATTCATTTAATAAGGTTTCTTGCTCATCCACAGATTTTTTTCTTTCCCAACCAAAAACTAAAAGGACCTGACAATTTAAAGTGAGTGCTTTCCGCACGAACACTGGTGCAGCTGTGACAGGTGTTAGTCCAATTCGTCGGCCCTGCATCTGCAGTCAATCCCAGGACAGCCCAGCACGGCTCGGCCGAGACCTGCGTATAAGCAGGCCTTGTTTGTTTGCCCGCATCTGACCATCACTCTCCCATTCATATTTAAACACTATTCCTCATGTCCCCCTGTCTGTCCATTAGTACAAAGCAAATGGGCATGAATTTACCTCAAGGCGATTCAGGCAAGAGCTTCAGAAAGACGGAAGGGTAGAAAAAAGAGCTGGGGGAAAAAAGGCGGCAAAAATTGTGAAACTCCTATGTATTTCATTTGGTCTTACATAATTCATTTTGAAATGCATCTTGGATGATGTAAATCTGTTCAGAGGCACCGTCTATTCCAAGCCTTTACCCTTAAATGTCTCTGTGGTTGGAGTGTCCTGAGGCAGTTTGGACCCACCAGCCTTCCCCACCCCCAGCCTTAATAAATCATTATGGAGCAGAGCTGCACTTATCAAGCTGGTCAGAGACCTCTAATGAGCGCAGGGACCACGACTCTGCACTGCCCCAGAAATATTTTATTAAGAGCACATTTAAACACACACTACTCAGGATGTATGACCACACTGGTGAGCTCCCTGCATCGTATCTGCATCATAAATAGCAGGCCTGAGAGCACAGACTGTATGTGAGATACGCGCGTTGTTTAAGCTAACTCTGTCTTCCAGTCTGACTTGTCCACTAGCCAACACTGAGTGCCCTCTATGGAGCGCTTGGATTATTTCCTGCACCCCAATGGCTCCTGTGGGGCCTTATGACCTTTGCTCTTATGCTCTAGTTATGATGGCCCATCAGAGAAGAGAACATACCTGCAAGTCAGACTTAAGCCGTTTCCCTGAATAATGGTCTTCAGCTTCTCTATGTCCATTGTGTGCTTTATGCGTGGAATTGAATAGCCAGAATTATGAAAATCTACAAGCTTCTTTGAGGGAAACCTTTACCAAGATAGAATTAATGTCAAAGTATGAACAGTTTCCTTTAAATGAAACACCGGACCCACTGATTTCGTTATTCTTTTGAAGTAAATTTTATGCCAATCAAAGGACTCTGCGTTCTCCATGTCTCCCATTGAATTAATTGGCGAAGTCAGATGCTGTACTGTTAAAATGAAATGAATCACAAGTCTAAATAGCTTCCGCGGTTGTACAGGAGAAATGCTTTGTTTAGAGTACCACTTAGAAATCTCATTCTTTACGACGGCTTTGTCAAATGAAACTCTTTTTTTGATTGACAGGATTGTGGTTCATATTGTGTGAGTGAAGCCGCTGCTGTTGTACCTTTAAAAAAGCCTGTGTGCTTCCATGCCGGTATTTCTTCATAATGAATTAATGCAATTTAAACTAGTGGGTAAGGCATTGCAAGGTAAAATGAGAAATAGAAAGAGATCATATCACAGGTTAAGGCCACTCTCTTTGATACAGGCAGACTATCATTAAAGAAATACTCAAGCTCTCAGCCATGAATCCACCATTCAGAAACACCTGACCCAGGATAATGGCAAGTACATTGTTAATGCATCATTTTTTTTAATAAGTTAGAAAATTGCTTAGACCACTGAACAAAGTCAGAATGAGCAGGACTCACTGACAGTAATAATAAAAGGTAAGAAAGACTTTCTTTTACATTCCTTTTAAGTTTTCAACATCCAAGACTGAAGAAAACCAGTAAAAAAAAAAAAATCATTACGCGGTTGTTTCATCTGACTCTTTTCTTCCCCAGCACAGAAACACCAGGCTGATTAAAGATGACTAAAACCTTAAAACCGACCAAGCTACGCACTTCTTCTCTTTCCTCCTCTCTGCAACTTTTATTTTTAATGGAAAATCGGCCCGGAGCTCGTTTACTCAGGAACAGAGGGATATAAATGTTTTAAAATTTAACCAAAAAAGAAAAAGAAAGGGAAGAAAATGGAATGGAAGGAGGAAAGGATAGGTAATATGAGAAAGATTTTAATCTTAATAATTCATAACGCAGTCCTTCAATCCCCTTTTTCTCTCTGCTGACTGGTGTTTGATGATGATACAAGGTTTTTTTCTCCACTGGGCTCCAGCAAGGTAAATGTTGTGCAGTGTAGATAGGCCTCGGATAAGGCCAATATATGAGACTCTTACCGGGGGGAGTGGGAAAACGGCATTACCCACACAGAACGTAGGGGAGGGGGACATAGCAGGACTGGATCAGAAACAAGGTTAGAATGGCAGGAAGGCCCTAAGGGAAGCCAGTCAAGACAACAACTCAGACTGCACAGTGCCTGTAGCACCTTAGGTCACAGGGTTAGAAAAAGACTGGGACATGGATACTCAAAGAACCTATGTTTGCTTATATAGAAGCACATTTGATACCTAACTGGGTCTGTTGTTAAGACATTGCATCCACCAATGTGGATTTTTTTTGTTTGTTTTTTGCTTGGTACAGAATAGTTGCATATTATAATTGTCGGACATTATTAATTTTCAAATCTGTATTTCTCATGTTATGGTATGTCTCAGGTATCTCCTTTGTAAAAAGGAATGGTGTTCTACACTGGAAGGATCTTGTATATTTGATGTATTTTCTGCACAAATTGTAGGAATTTAGTCCAGAGTTCAGTTTCAGAGGTGTGTAAGTATGAAATAATGCACAGGCTGGGAGTGTGTAGACAGAGAGGTAGAAAGGCAGAGATGAGGAGGAAGGAAGAGGGCTTTGCTGCTCTGAGGTACAGCCCTCTGATCTCCTTTTAAGTTGTGGCCCAGCATGCTCAGCAACATAGCCAGTCAAACCTGCAGCCCCCCAGGGTTCAAGCTCTGCTCAAAGGTTTCTCCTCTCTGAGGCTCCTGTGCGTAACCGCCAGGCCAGGGCTCCTTTCCACCTCAGTGATCACACACACACTCCCCGACCAAGACTCGCGTGTTGACACTGTGTTTGAGGAAGCGTTCTGTGATAATGTCCCAGTATTGATCAGCTATCTGTGATGATAGCTGTTGGGAAAGCGACCTGAATGTAATCTGCAATGATTGTTAATACTGGATACTGGATAGGTGGCCCTGGCTGTGGTCTGCTATAGTGGGGGTGAGGGTGTTGGGTCCAGGGTTCACCAAAGGTGAGGGGCCCTCCTTTCCATCTGTAGTCATGGGAGTCAAGTTCAGCCAGAGGGTCTGTGGGGGACTGGAGGTCTGAACGCCATGTCCATCTGGATCAATCTGCATACAGAGGCCAGCTGACTGAGACAGCCCCTCCTGGTTAGTGACAGGAGGCGATGGCTAAAGGGAACGGTTGGGAAATATGTTATTTTACTAAGCAGTAGAGAACTGAACTGCTAGCCTTTATATTTGAGTAATGCAATGCAAATTGATTTTCAACATCTCCATCACTGCTCATATCTCACTGGTTCATGTTTATTTGACTTACAGTATGTATGTAATGGAAGGATGCGGTCCATAATTATTTTATTCAAAAATGACACTAAAGTAAAGTGACATTAAACCTTGACCTTGGAAACATAATACACACTTATAAAAAGTAAAAGCCTTTAAAAAAAAAAAAAAAAAAAAAAAGTATTTGAATATAAATGTCAATTATACAATTTTTGCTCTGCTGGTGGATCCTGACAATTGTTTTGTTTGCAAGTAAATGTCCTGCATTTGCGATTGTGTGTGTGTGTGTGTGTGTGTGTGTGTGTGTGTGTGTGTGTGTATAAGGCATTCATGAGATTAGTGTGAACCTTGTCCTCCCTGAAGGTGCAAAGGCCAGGCACACTGCCGCTGCTCATATGCATCTCTTTTATTGTCTATTGTGTGTAATCACAGTCCTCTCGCTTCTCAGTGCCAGACTTTTGACCCCTTTTATTTTGCTGTCCATTTTCAGCTGCTCCGCAACATAACAGGCATTAGGCTACTGAACAGATGTGAAGGGGGCTGAGAGTGAATGCTAATGAAGGCTTCTGAAACACCAAATCCTCAGAATGGATGGCAGAATGAGAAAAAGTACTAAAATGCACGCTGAGTCCAGTTTTAGTTAAAGCATTGAAAAAGAAAAAGAAAAAAAATTCATTACCTCTAATGCCCAATGTCACTATGTGAGTCTTCGGCCGCTTGTGTTCGTTTGCGTCAGCTTGTCCACGTGTCTGCGTGTGTCCCCAAAATGCAATTGTGTGCATGTGCGTTGTGGACGTCGGAGCGTCTGTGTATGTGTGTCCCCGGGCTAGACAAAGCACGCTACTCCTTGGCAGTTCCCCCCTGTCACTGCAGAGGCCTCGGTGTGTGTGTGTGTGATCAATCTCACGTGGACCAGTCATGGTGTCAGGGCAGCAGTGGATCTGACTCTCACTCTCTCTCTCTCTCTCTCTCCCTCTCTCCCTCTCATCTCTCCTCGTCTCCCGTTTCCCTTCCTCTTGCTCTCTTGCTCCTATCCATCCTTTCCTTTGACTGTGGGACAGTAGGAATGCCCGGTCAGAAGCGAGCCTATAGAGCGCCCATCTTTCTAGAGGATAATTAATGCATGCCAAGCTGGAGGGCTGATCCCGCCACCTGACTACTCCAAACAGGTACCTGTGCCTTCCGTTTCTGAGGAGCTGCCCTGCTCTGTTTCACTTTGTCAACTGCGCTTTCTGACTGATTTGCTGACTAGCACTCACTCACGCTTTCACTTTTTCACACTGTCTCTCTCCCTCCCTCGCCCTCTCTCTCCCTCTCTCTCTCTTTTTCTCTCACCCACTCACTGCCCCCTCTCTCTCTCTCCCTCACACACACACATTTCTCACTACTACATACAGTACACAAGGCAGTACTCTTGAGGAGCATGCTGTCCCATTACAGAGTAACTTTTAATAGTGTTTGCTGGAATGAGAATAGCTCGGTTTCCCTCTGCATTGTGTGGGTTTACAGGTTTACAGGTGTACAAGTTAGAGAGACACATTTTATGCTCTGAGGTGGCAAATGTCATGTTTTTGAAGTTGAAGTGGGTTGTCTTTACTGCTCTGGGCTGTACTAGGTGCTTCTACACCTCTGATCGCCTCTGATCGACTTTCACAAAGGTTACAGCTTCTCTCTTTGCTGTGATTTTTGTGTATTTGATGTGTTATTCCTCGCTGAGATAAAAAAAAGCAAAACAAAATATGTGGCAAACTGTGATGATTCTGAAGCCGATGAAACAGGTTGACTGCTTTGCAGCATTGCTCCTTTTTGCTGTTAAGTGGTGGCTGAAATGTTGTATTTTTTTTATTTTTTTAAAATAAAAATACATAAAAGAAAATGAAAGATATTTTCTCATCAGCGGTGATAAATAAAAATTTAATCAAATACTCAAATTTATTTCATATATCCTTTTATTTTATTAATAAAAGGTGATTCTAAACATCATGAGGCATTAGTTAGTTCTCTCTACGATTGACTGTAATCCTATTATCATGAAATACGCAGAACTTACTGAAAGAATAGAAAACTGATATCACATGGAAGCTTTAGTTACTACAAAGTTTTCCTTCTCCCTTGCCCATTAGTTGAGATTGACAGACTGGATCAACTTTCAGAGTCCTCTAGGCATGTAGGCAAGCAACTACTTCACAGGTTTGAGGAAAGAGGAAAAGGTGTTTCCTGTAAATGTCACTCTCATTTTTAGATGAAGAGATATTTTTCTAAAGGGTCAGCGCAAGAATTCATGGTAGGCGCTGCTCTGGGTGCTTTGAGATGGGAGGCTGATTTTGGCGAGCGTGTGACGCCTCTTTTGAGAAATCTTAACCTCCTTCTGCTCAAAAACTGACGTCCTGCATGTTGTGTTGTACTGTAATATATCTTAAATACGTTAGCATTCCATTAATTGGATGAAGCTATAGGTAACCCATTTAGAAGTTGTTTTAAACTTAATTTACACGTACATCCACCAGTCCAAAAGGTTAATGGCTAACAAATTAACCCCTGCAGCATTATCTTACAAATGGCCTGCAGCATATGATAACCTATAATCAATATCGCCAATTATGTGTCAGACAGAGGCTATTGGCCGTGACCTGTCTCTCGTGAAGAGACTTTCTGAGGAAACAGGATCTCTTCCACTATGCAGATGCAGGATATGTCTCCCATGCTGATGTCATTAGAGACACCTGGGACCACCTATCATCCACTGGCTGCATCTATTCATCTGATTCTGTCGCCTCATAACCTTCTACCCTGCTTCTTTTCTTCTTCTGCTCTGCATCTTCTTTCTCATCTACTTCTCATTGTCTACTTACGCCGTCTTTTTCTTCTTTGACCTGCCCTGTCTTTGGTTGTTAGTTAAAAATATAAAGAAGGTTCTCCTTCAGAGTAAATAATGTTTTTATATTACATACATTTTCACATGATGGGACAATCTATGTCGTTTCACTCTTTAAAATACCTGAAACAGCAAAAAGTGTGACAAGTGATTATTACCTTTATAAATTAGCAAAATAAGACTATAAGAACGATCTGTTTGTGTATAATACATACATAATTTAATAACATGAGATTTTGAAAGAGAGCCTGCGTGTATCTGTATGCATCTTCTTTAAATAATTTGACAGTAGATAAGCTATAAACTTGGCCTCTGTGCAAATCACCACAGGAATCTATTTAAAAAAACTGAGCTTTTTACGGTGATTAAAAGGAAATCTGATTTTGTTCATTGCTGAGTGCAAATAATGTCAGTGACCACACTTGTGTAGTGTTTCTTATTTTCTTCAACAGGCCATCATGCGTGTGTTACATAGAAATGATACATTTCATTTGCAATAAATAAATACAATGAAATTTTAAATTAAGACAAATTAATAATCATGTGTAACATTTATTTTTCAGGTGAAAACTAAACTAAAACGTGTCCATTATTTATTTGTTTGTTTGTTTTTTTAGGTTTATGGTATTCATTAACTCGATAGTTAATAGATTAATAGATTGTACAATTTAAGAGTTTTACAAAGTATCAAAAATGTGTGGCTCAAGCTTTTGATTGCTTAAGAGAAGCACAAATGTTAAATTGAGGCCCTCAGCATGATAGGAGAGTTTTAGCTTTAAAAAACGAACCGTGACCAAATCCTCATTTCCAGACGTTACCTGAACTATTTAACTCGCAACTCGGACATCTGACTAACACTTTATTTATTTATTTTTTGGAAATCCATGAAATGTGCGACAGTGCTACTATTTTTAATCACTGTAAATTTGAGAAAACAAGTTAAACTGCCATATTTAAGCTCTTAAATTTAATAGAAATCATATTTTAAGTGTGAACGCCTGTCTAAATTGTAGCACTATCAATGACTAATACTAATAATCATAATAATAATAAGACGATGACGGAGGAGCATTTTAATTCCTTTCTTTTTAACTGGGACATTTGGGACAGACACAGAGCGTCCAGACAGCAGGCTGCCGTCTGTGTCCTCCCTGTTCTCTTAATGGTCACTGGCTGCAGAGACCTTGAACTTCACCGGAGCTGGTTGGGGGTTCAAATGCGGGGGGCAGCTGAGAGCCATATGCCTCCAAGTGACTGCTGTTACACCCAGCGAAGGCTGAGTAATACTCACCGGCTCCTGTAGTGAGGACAAACACCCGCTGGTTCTCTAGCTCCTGGATATTTTTCTAAAAATAATGATTTGTATTTGCCTACATTACTATAGTTTTATTTTATTTATTTTTTTTTCTCTGACAAAAATCTGTCGCGACTTGCTGTGCTCGTTCCTTATTCAGCTGAGCCCAGGACCTGTATACCATATCACTGGATTAATATTGCAGCAATAATTTCGCTGAGAAATCAAACATGAAATTGAGTAAATATGTATTTTCATGAATTTATCTATTCCTTAATTTTCCACTAAAAAGGCCTTTTATTTACAAAGTAGTCCGCTGGTTTCAGCTGTTGGGGCCTGTAAAATATTCAGCTGAGAATAATGTATAAGTGATGTGCTAAAAACAGAAGTGGGGTGAACTCACGGTGGATTTAACGCCCACCCCCATCACAGCCACCTTGACCCTCACCAAGACTCTTTCTGCTGTCCAGACCTGCTTCACTTTTAGGCCCATTCTTTGCCCCTCGCGGATAGGGTGGCTCACAGACTGGCCTAAGAGCTTACTGTAACCAGTAAAAATAGAAACATGCAAGCAATTAATTATTTCTTTAACTCGTCTCCCTGCTACTTTCATCGTTTTTTTTTCCTCCAAACGCGGACTATTTTGTTTCACAAATGTTAATTGATTAATGATCAAACATTCTGGCGAGTAGATACATTTCCATCCTGCATTGATGTCCCAGCTTTCTATTTTTGTTGCGCATCAATTTTGGGCTATGTGAGACTACAGGCCCCATCCTCTGTGCGATATGTCAGCCCTTGCAGCATGATGTCATGTTTGAAATCCCTTTGGTCTCTGAATGACGGAAAGTAAGTCTTAATAACGAGGGCTAAATAAACATTATTATTTCTTTCTTCTGAGGAGAGATGGAGAGAGGGGGGAGGTTGAGACGAAGGTGAGGGATGAATAAATGATGTTCAGAGTTCAAACTTGAAAACAAACTCAGGTAAATAAAATGCCAGATTGTGGCAGGTCCCAAATACGTGTTTGCCTATTAGGAAAAAAAAGTCGTGCGTAATTGTCACACCGGGTTTTATTATCCACATTTGTTATTGATATTTAGACTTTGACAAATAGTGAAAAAAAAGTTCTTTTCAGAGGGTAAAATGCAAAGGATAAATATTTGTGCTTTAAATTATACTGAACAGGTCAGGTGCATGCGTAAAAATATATGAATGACAATGATGTCCTTTGAGTTAATTACATTATTACAAATTACTAAGATCATTTTCTGTTTAAAAAAAATGGTGGTTAAAAATGTTTAAAATTAGGTTTCTATGAGAAAGATTCTAAAATAACACGCAGGCCCATCCTGTTGCGCGCAAATCTGGCCCTAATTGGTGTATTCATGCTAACAAGTGTCCTATTAGAATATAATGAATATTAAATAGACGGAATAAACTTGTCAGATTCAATCGGATCACTCGCCAAATTCCTCAACAGTTGCCCCGCGAGGCAATTAATACAAGCTATTACCCCGCGATAAAGCCTAATTAGCCCCGATTAGTTCAAAAGGGGAGGGGCTGGGGGGGAGGAGGAGGAGGAGGAGGACGTGTTGGGGGGGGATCGCTAATTGAAAACCCCTCCAGAAGAGAAGGTTGTGTATTGTAGACACGGGCTCCTCCATAAGCAGCTCTCCGTGGTAAATACCATTCACATTCAAATGAGAGTGACAAAGTTTGGCACAGAAACAAGCACGCGTCCGCCTCCCGGCCTCCCAGCCAGCCAAATAAAAAAAAAAAAAAAAAAAAGAAAGAAAGAAAGAAAGCGCTCCGCCTTTTGTTAAGCTGACACGTGTTTAGAGACGCGTTATATGCTTAATTCTGGAGGAACATGGCACCTTGCCCGATGACTTAAAAAAAAAAAAACACCAGAAAAAAAACAAAACAATAATTTAAATAATATCCTATATGTTCCTTTCTTTCTTTCTTTCTTTCTTTTTCTTTTTTTTTTTTAACTCAAGGACGCACAGCCAAGAGCGCACACTCGCGAGCCAACAAAAGCACAGTGGAGGAATAATCTCATTGAAATAAAGAGGGGGAGTGCGTGGTAAGAATGGACTTTAAATGCGTTTAAGCTACAGTATAGAGAGCAGAGCCTTGCACCTGTCTCCCTCTCGCTGGAGATTTGCACCCCTCCTGCTGCCGGCATTGAAGACTCGCGTGTGTGTGTGTGGGTGTGTGTGTGTGTGTGTGTGTTTGTGACTAGCCATGCATGTCATATTTTCGACCGAGACGCACACTCGCACACGCAAACGACGCCTTTCCTGCGGCATTTGTCTCTTTCTTGTGCATTACAGTGAAAACGTGACCTAAATAACCATTTTATTGTCTGTTCCTCCTTTTAGACTTCTCATAAGAATAATCTGTAATATTGCACGTTTTGTTGCACCTCCCATCCCCTCCTTCTCCGTGGTATAGTCTTCTTTGATGAGTGTAATATTAACATGATAAGGAGATGTCAATGAAAAGCTCTCTACCTGACTGAGCAGACGGCTCTGTGATATACTGGGTCTAATGTAATATTAATGCATGCAGGGCTTGTTTCTTATCAGGAAAGATCTCTCCAAAATTGTCCTCCACAGGGACCCACTTAGAGTGGAGCACACATAATAGAAATGATCACTCTTTTTAGCCAGCATCCGAACGATATCACTCCACTCCATTCACTAAGTGACAAGACTTTGAAAAGCCTACTTTATATTGGCTTAGACTTTTATTCATTTATTTATTTATCTGAGTTAGTGTTAAATTTAAGTTTTAGCTTTTATTGAACAAAACTGTACGACCAACAAAATAAATTAATTAAATTAGTATGTTATTAATAATAAGGCCTACCTGCATAGAGATTTCCAAAAGTCAAAATGCATTGAATTAAATATCTTACATTTAAAAATTAGATACAATTTCCAAAAGATGTTTTAAAATTTTGATTTATTTTTTACCACCGTAATTAATTTAGAATGAATTAATCCGTGATTTCTTGCCATAATTACAGCGTCATTTCCTGGGTCATACTCACAAATTTTTTGTATTTGTTTATTGGTAAATAATATCTTAATGGCACAAAAAAAAAGCATTCATTTTGAATAAAATTTTGACTTCCTTTTAGGTCAGTTGCGACGTATTCAAATGAATAATGTTGTCAGTTGTAGGTATTGATTGTGGGATTGCAAGGGTGTAAATAAAATGGAGTGTTGATGCGTCTGCTGTGGGCTGTGCCCTGTGAGCAGAGAGGACCGGAGGATAATGAGGCATAATGCTGGCTTAGACAGGGCCTCCTGCTGAATAAATCCCAAATTATACCCAAACCTAGTGAACATTCTCCTGGGGGCCACAAGGTCAAGTCCACGACCTCTGACCCCAGAGAGTCTGGGTCTGGAGAGGAGGTGAGGCAGGAGGCTGAGCATGGCTGCTGCTTATGATGATGGTGAGGGAAGTGCCTGGGACCTGGTGGTTGTTTGTCTCCGCAGCCTGCTGTCCTCAGCCCTTCTCCTCCCTGCTTGATTTTAGCCAACAGTCCATCTATTATTTAGCAGACTTATTAAAAGTTATTTCAGAGCCATCAGGTCCTGCCAGATGACCTGAGAAAGGGGGCCTCCTGAGTGGCCAGACAGACTGGAAAATCCAAATGGACACAGTGGAACTGCTAAAACACACAGGCTCAAAACAAACAGAAAACATGGCCTGCATTATTAAGAGGTGCATTCACTGTAGGAGAAATAAGAGCTTTTCAATATTTCACAAGCACAAATATAGAAGAATGTTTAATTAAAGACAACTTTTTCAGTATAAGTAAGAGAAAACTGAACAAAAGCACAAAACAGTGAGTGAGAATTTAGCGACGCCCTAAAATAAATAAGAGAAAAAACACTTTCACAAGTAAACATTTTAGCGTGTTATGTAATAGACAGGACAGCACATGAAAATCAGTGTCGCCATTTCATATTTTTCATTAGATTGTAATCAAAACCAAATTATACATTTACAGAAATTTGAACAATAGCAATACACAAAAATATTTTCAATTTCAATTTTGAATATTCATTTTGTAAAATACATTTTTCAGTATTTAAATTGTTTAACACTAAACCAGAAACTCTCAGAGAGGAAGATTTAATTTATTGTCCCTTTTGAATATTTCTCTTTGAATTTCACAACCATAAAAGCTGGACTGAATACAAACGCAGTGGCTTATCCAAACTGACTTAACCTATGTCTTGACACAGCTTATGTGCTGGCCTGAGCAAAGTTTTGAATATTCATATCTTTGTAGAAGAACCGTGACATAACCTTTTCCCCCTTAATGAGATGTGTGTACATGCACTTCCCATCTGTGTCCAGAGAGGGCAGGGCTATTGTTGGGAGTTGGGGGGTGATTGTTGGGGGGGGGTGAAAGGCGCATAGAGCAGGAGCTGGCCAAGGCGGAAAGGTCAGGAGAGGCAGGAGACAGGCGGGCTGGCCGACTGCTAAAGCTTTGAACCTAACAGATGGTGAAGGTTAGGTGACGTCCCCTCGCCTGGCCTTTCCCCAGTAATTGAGGATAATTTGAGCACCAAAGAGAGCAGGCCTGTCCACTGTCAGGCCCAGAGAGGAGAGACGAGGTTAATATGAAAATGATTTTGCATTACGGCCGGCTTTGTGAGGCTGGGCGCAATCCTAATCCTGGCCTGAGGCAGCGGGAATGAAGAAGTGTCACCCTGGGTCCAGGCGCCACGCCACGCACATGAATACATCTCCAACCCATGGCCCTGTGCCCCCCATTAACCAGCACTCTGCCAGGACAGATTACACACTCCCACTCAGGAGCCAGGCAGGCTTTGGGGGCATTTTAGGGAGGTTTGGGAGTGAACTGACATCACCCCGTATCCCATAAGAACAAAAGAGGTGCAGAAAGGCCATGTGATATCAATGGGGATTTTTCACCTCTTGCTACTGTAGCTGAACACACCACTCCTGCTTTGCAACTAAACTTGGATCAGGACCACTATTTGGAAGTTTTGCAAGTCTTTAAATTGTGTTTTGAGTTTAGAAAAAAAAATGTGTAAATGATGTGAAATTTTGCAGCCAGGTGGACCATTTAATTTAATTCTTTAAACCACGGTACATTTTTAGCGAAACACTAGATTTTCAACTTGACTACATTGACTGGACTTCCCCACAGCACGAGCCTGTCAAGTTGCAACTGTGGGACCAATTCTGTCCAGCAAGTTGCCTCTTTGGTGTGATGAAGTCATTTACAACTATTGATCTAATAGTCAAACTGGGCATGTTAACCTGAAGAGCCTTGGAGGGAGTTTCTGGGAAAACGGAGGAGCCCCAGGGACCCTCTCATAAGCTCAACCAAGACACAATAGACAGAGATGTAATTTAAAATGTTAGTGGTGGCCTGGGCCTTCTTGGAAGTCAGTATGGGTTGCACTCCTGCCAGAGCCTCTTGGATCTGTTCTAATAGTAAAAGTTTCACAGCAGTTTTTGTTGAGCTGAGATATATGTCTAATTAAAACTAACTTCCACTGTAAAATAACTCTTTAAATGTGCCATAAATTAAAATAATGTAAAATAAAAGTCACTCTTGTGTGGGCAGGTAAAATAAGATGAGTATTTTAAGAGAAATCCTGGAAGATAAAACTATTTGTGACATTACTTAGCACACAAGAAGACGAAATCAAGAGGAATTGTACATTTCAACAGCGATTATGGTAAATTTTGATTAAATGCTATACTCTTATTTTTAAACATCTTAACCACTCATTAGAACATGTTGACATTTAATGCCCAATGAGATATATCCTAGATATACAGTGTGTCTGTTAGTTCTGACCACTTACAACGTGATCCCCTCTGTAGCTGTATTCATTTCATTTTATCACGTGGAATGTGTCAAATATTCTTTTTGCACACTGAGGTAGATACACGCAACTCATTGTGTGTGTGTGTGTGTGTGTGTGTGTGTGTGTGTGTGTGTGCAGTAGCTGCTGTGTTGTGCTTTTGAGCTGGGTGGCCCGTGGGCTCCCTCAGGTGTAGTCCAGATGAAGGGTTCTTTAGTGGGGCGTCCCTGCTGCTGTGCCCTCTGCTTGTCCATCTTGCTCCCCAGGAGCAGCAAGCTTTAAACCAGTGACCTCCCCCTCCAGTATGGCCTGTCTGAGCTGGAAAGGGACCCTCCCAGCCTCGGAGGATGGTCCACGGCTGGAACTACAATCCCCAGATTTTTCTACCTCTGTCTTTACCTTCCTTGCACATGGGTGCCCCTGCTAATTTTTTTTTTAGCAAATAAAAACAAGGTAATGTACGGAATACAGTTAAATAATGACTCAGTGGCTGCTAAATAAATTTTCTTAAAACGGAATAATAATCTGAAATGAAGTTTGGATCACAAGCCAGAAAGAGGGATGCTCATCCTTTCCTGTCTGGCTCTATTTTCCTCTCTCACGCCGCCCCGCCCACTGTGCTTTATGTGGATTGGTCAGTTGTCAGGTCAGTTGTTGTGTCTGAGGATGAAGGTTGAATAAAAATCGTAAACTGCTTCCCTAAACAATGAAAGGAGCAGCTGTTTTATGCAGTTTGTAGGCCATTTTCATTTCCCTGCAACACAGAGACATACAGACACACACACGCTTACACACACACACTAGTGGAATGATAGAATTTTTTTTTTCTACCTTATTTCGCAGTGCAACCGACATTTCAGTAAATCGGGGAGAAATTTTCAGGCAGTTAAAACTTTATTTATTTGCTTTCTCACCGGGGGTTTATTTCTTTAACATGTTATTTTGCAGAGACGTTGTTTTGCATGTGTTTTTGATTTTACATTCGCAAGTTGGAGATTGAGGAGTTATGGCAGAGCTTTCTGCATTATTATCTTCTGATTATTTCACTCTTTCTGCTCCAATTGGAAGAATAACATTCAGCATTCTTTTGACCTAAAAGATCACGGCAGAAAGTATGTCTTTGAAAGGTAAAACAAAAAATCCACTTTTAAATAAGATCAATTGTAAACAAACCCAGGGCAACCCTTTGAAAAGCCCCGCCAAGAGATTTACCTTGCCCTATGGCAAATAATATTTCTTGAACTGGGTTTAAATTTCAAGTGTCTTGGGTTTATAAAAACCTGGAACAAAAGAAAGCCAGTCTCTGAACAGCGAATATTATCTGCTGGTTGGGCAAGATGTCAAGATTGCCTTTTTGTTGTCTCAAATGCAGGGCTGGATCTAGTGTCTGGCAAATCCCAGAATAAACCTCAGAATATATCCCTATTTACTTGAATTCAGGAGGCTCACTGTAAAACCACATCTGCATGCACAGCCTGTGGTAGACCTTATCTGTATGTTGAATTTCCACCAGCTGCATCATTGTAAGCATTCTCTAAATGTTATTTCTAGAAAGCCCTCTCCTAGCTTCTTTTGATACTTAAAAATACATATATTTATTTATTGTATAAATGTGGTTTAATCACCATTGGATTTTTTTTCTGCTTTCCAAAAACTTTTTTCTGAATAATGTGTGTGATTAGGGTACTTTTATAATGGTTTCCACTTGATATGCACTGTAATTTATTTGATGATTGAATGTAGAAAAAAGAAGACTGGCTGGCTTGCTGTGTAATAGCTATCTTTCAGGATGATAAACACTGCAATAACTGTTTACTGTTCCTTGGTAATAACACTACTAGGAAACCGAGCAATGTCCCGTTCCCTTGATCAGTCTCATCGAGCCATGATGAAAGCATGTGGGAATTTGTTATAGGGGCCTAGTGTGACATCCATTACTCCTTAATATCCTGCAATCTTCCCACTCTGCTCACAGAGTACAACGCCCCACCTCTGCACGCGCATTCCCACCTCTCCGGTTTTTTTAATGCTATGCCAAATTTTGTCTTTTGTTTGTTTATGTTGTTGTTTTTTAAAAAAGTGAGCACATCACAGTGGGATGACTAAGTAATCATTAAAGAAAGCCGCTGCTGTGGCGCTGACTCACTTTTCTTTTAATTGGGTGCAGCTTTTCAGTGAACTTCACTGGCTGGATGCAGGGAGGAACAGTGCTGTGTGTAATTTGGTTTTCCTTTGTAGTGAGCCCTTGTCAGAGCCACATAAACCCAGCGCAAGCTCACCGACCGGGCAACCTTTCCCTGCAAACCAGTGCACCCCAGCAAGAGAGCCTTCTCTGTCATCTGATGTTCCACTCTACTTAAAACAGAGCTGGGGGGGTGGGGGTTGGGGGGTGTCGGAAAAAAAAATAAAAGAAAAAAGAAGAAAAAAAGAAAAGCCACAGCCCCGCTATCATCATTTTATTTTGATTTTTTTTTTCATCCCATTCTTTAATCCCTCTGATGAAGTCTGGACAGGCTGAGGCATGCTCTCGCAGACAGCAATTTCACTTCACCATATGCGCCTCACACATCGGATGGCAGGGAGGAGAGGGGTCTGTCGGGAGCACAGCCAGGAGAGAGGAGAGGGGAAGAAAAATACACGACATGAAATCCAGAATGGGCAGCAGTCGGGGCACATTGATACCCCGTGATGTTTTCTCTACGGCATCCGCTTATGCTCCTTTAGCAACGTGCCCATCACGCTTCTACCACTGCACAAAACACGCCGAATGAAACACAATAACACTGGGCCTGTTGTAAATTACTAACACTTACGCAGGTGAACATACGAGCCAGGTACTCACACAAAAGGAGCCAGGTACCTACACAAAATGGTGGTGAGCTTAGAGCTGCTTGGCCCCTCCCTGCGCTGAGGATGTGGTGCCGACACCCTGATCACATGATTAGAGAGGATGGAAAATAGCAGTGTGTCTACTATGGTTGCTTTCAGACTTCCCTGGTTTATTCATCCCCCCAGAGGGGATGCCTTTAATACAGTTGACATGCGTCGGTTCAAGACAGAAGAGATAACAGAGGGATGACTAATATTTATTTAGATATTTAACTCATAGATTTAAAAAAAATACTTTAGATTTAGACATACATTGTGTGTTTGCAATGAAAAAGTGAAATGTGGAAGAAGGTTTAAGTGAGTAAATTAAAGATGATGTGAATGGGCTCAGTTATAAGCCACTGACAACATTTTTCTACAGAATGAGTCACTGTAAAAGGGGAAAAGAAGGAGAAGGGGAATGGGTGGAGGCTAAAATAATTAAATTTAGGTCAATAGACCTTGCCCAGTTACATGCAAGGGGAGATCCATAATCCTGCTTGTTCCTTGATCTGTTTGCATTTTCAGCACGCTATGTGCTGACCAAGCAGGTTGCTCCTTAAATCTCACACTTGCTTCCTATATACATAATATATCCATCTCATATCCTCTAGACCTGTTTACTCCCCCGGTGAAATATGTGTAGACCTCAGGAGAGATGCATTGCTTTCATTCTTCGGAGGAAGGACGGGAGGGACGAGGGGGGGTGGGGGAGGGGGGCAGGCACTAGGTTACACTGAAGCTCTGATTGGGTGGTATGTAATTAAGGCTGCGTTTGGCAGCTTTCAATTTTAGGTGAGAATTGAAGGGGAATTAGAGAGGCTGTGTCTATTACTAAGCTCACCTGAGCACTCAGGAGCATGCCTCAGTTCCCTGAAGCTCAGTCCCCTCTTATAGATTACTCCACAGTGGGATGGTGGGGCTTTGAGATGTTGTTAAGATGGGGTGGCATCAGTGTTTCTAGATCAAGCGGTTTCCCTCCCAATCTTAAATTGCCAGTAAAAAAAAACAACAAAAAAATGTTGGGTGGGCAAACAAAATACTAATTCTAAACAAAACCAATGTGCACTCCTTCCAAGACTGTGTGCATGAGCTTATGGAATGTGCTCTGCTCGTGTCAAAGGGGAAGATGTTCATTGTCTTGTCATCAGTCTGCCTTCACATGACAAGTAGTGCTTGTTAAAGTTGTCCGAGCTTCACCTTTCTAAAGACTAGAGACGCGACATAGGCCTATCCATTGAATGGCTTCATAGTAACTAGATGTGAGTACTTGTGGTGGTTGGCTGCCGCCTTTTATTTTCTGTGTAACTTCAACTGTATTGCTTTTTATGCGTAAGCTGATTTGGTGGTTGGAGTAATCAACAAAATATCAATCTAGCCTAGTTCGGGCTTTGAACAGATGTTGGGCCAGAAACCATCTAATCTATCTTGCTGCTCTGACTGGGATCTTTGAAGGGAAATTCAGAGCTTCTGCAGGGATAAAACTAACTGCATTCATTTGCTTATTTTGATGGCAATGATTGGTGACGGTGCTTTGCTTTGATTGAAATACTTTAGCTCACTTACACTAACAAAGCACATGGCGCAAGGGTTCCCATCTGTTCACAGCCAGGCCGCAACTGTGAAACATTCTTCACAGTAACGCATCAGCATCACTGCGTCCATGCCGAGTCGGACAGTAGCTCCAGTGAATCGTCTTAAATGTATTTTAAATGGCAATAATAGGGCCTGCTGAGTGATTGATGTTGTCAGCAAATAGCGCATACCTATGCAACCCTGGGCCCAGCAGGTGTAGATCAGCAGCACATTAGACAGACAGAGGAAATGTGGCACGCATGTGGTGATGTCTGGCAGAGGAGGCATACATCAGCCGTACCTCTGAAGCGGGAATACAGTACGTACTGTAGCCACTGGAACTGTGGTAAGAGCTCTGCCCAGGAGGATCTGTATAATGCTCTTCATTTGCTGCAGGGAAAGCTGAGACATGCCGGGATATTGATCCCACTATTGACATCATTTGATGGCTTCTTTCAAGCATATTGTTAGGCTGCCAAGGAACAGGAGTCAAAGTGTTTAGTGGTGATCTCTCTGTGATCAGGGTTGCTTGTGTCGGTGTAATGCATACGCGCATATTCAGAGGATACTCTGGAAAAAATGACACAGTGCAGCTTGACCTCAAAAAGGCATTATAAAGCCAGGGCACTGAAAATGAATTGTAACCATTTGAATGACAGCAAGCTGTAGTTTGTCCCTGTTGAAAATCAAAATATTTTAGTTTCCCTAGCACAGAGAAAGCCTGTTGCTGCGTCCAGTCAGCATTTGGGCTGTGGAGGCTGCCCTTGACTTTGAACCGTTCCCAGGCTCTTGAGTGCTGTGAGGGTCTCCAAGGGGACAGCTTTGTGTGACGCACAGAGAGCAGATGTTCTTCTGCATTTGTTGTGGCCAGTTTGGATGCCGTCCTTGTCCAGACCTGACCTCTCAACCCTCTAGGTTGATTAGCATGCTCCTGCCGCTGAGGGGGGGGTGCAGCTTTGCATTCAAGATGGAGAAAAATCTGTTTTCTGATTATGATTGCTTTCTAAATGTCGTATGCTCAGTTTAATGCACAAATTGTTAAAGTGTTACAAAGGATTTATTTTATTCCATTAAGTCTACAGAAAACTTAAATTACTTTTTTTGTAATTCAGAATTAGCAAAATTCAGAAAAACACATTTCCAAAGCAGTGTTCTTGTTTTTTTTTTGTTTTTTTTTTCATAAATAATGCATTTATTTTCTGTATATTCTGTTTTCTTCATGCCAACCTTTCTTTTGTTCATTTCTTTGCCGATTCAGTAAACTACCGAAGGCTTTTTGGAATAAGATTTATTGTAACACTTTGTATAGCACTATATTTAATTATTTTTTCTTATACAATAAGATTTAAAAAACAGAAAAAGAAGTTTAGCTTCGAGTCTCGGTGGCACAACAAATCCTGAACATGATGCTGTGTTTTTGTGTACTAGGTTTACTGTACACGTGCCTCCTGAGAACTCACACATGCCGTGATGGAGTCTGAGCAATGGATCCCGGCTGAACTGGGAATATATTACACTTGTCTTAAATAGTCAGGTCATGAATTTGCAGTGGCACCTCTATGTCTCAAATGGGGGTCCTCTCTTCTGCTCTTCCTTCCGCTCACTATGCATCATGCAGCAGTGAGATGTTGTGAAGCTGCTCCCCTCTGACCACCTTCAGGCCCCGGGGCTTTCTGTGGGGAATGAGCTACTTGCTGACCACTTCAATAAAATTCAATCACAGGTATCATTCGCAATTCTTGTAACTATGTTCAGACTTTATAATGTGACAGGCTCTGTCAAAATCTAGCTCATTGGAATAGAAGTTAAACCAAAATGTTCCTCCAATGGATCATTTGTGAGGGGGTCTAATACTGTTACCGAGAGGTGTTCTGAAAGGAGGAAGGATTTTCAGAATATTGATTCCTGTTAAACCAGGAAAAGTTAACTTTCCTTGAGTTTATCAAACTAAACGCAGTGTGAAGAAGTATACAGGAAACTTGGCTTTGTCTGTGTGGCTGGCAAAATCATGTAGGTACTAGAGTGGGGTCTGATGCTTATTTCACACCCATTTAAATTTTCAGTCACTGCTGTTTTATGTGAAAAATAACAATTTGCCAGAATACGTAATGCAATATCTTAATGAAGAAGTATTCCCACAATCCAAATTCGTATATTCCTTGTCAAATTATTAATGATGCACTGACATTATTTCTTAAGTAAATTCACAGGCAGCAGTGGAATTTAAATGAGCCATGTGATTGCCGGTCTAATCTTAATCATTACTGTGCTGAACAAATGCATTTCCTACGTCTGTGTTATTTGGATCAATTAAACGCATTCATCTGTATTTTAGAGCCTCGTGTGAGTGAGTTCTGCTCGGTGAAAGAACTAAATGCCGACTGATTCGTGCCTTAAAAGTTTTGATTGACAAAATGACAAAAATATGATTGGTCTGTAGAGAAAAGCAGCTTTGTGCAGCCGAGCTGTGGCAGCTTTGTATTGTCCCTCCCCTCGGAGACTCGCTGTACGGGCTCAGGTTGATTTGACCTCAGCCACATTGTTGACTTTTTCAAGGTAATGGGAAGCATCTCATTGTGTTGTCTGAGGTACGGTGATTACTGCTTTCCCCACGAAAGTTTCTGCAGGATCAAAGACTCTCTCATGCATTAATAAAGGGTGTTTTGTGAGAGTCTTATTAGCTGTAATGTGCCTGTCTGGTAATTCATGTCTGATGGCAGCAAGCGTCAGTTGTAGGCGGAAGAATGAAAGAGCACAGACAGTGTTGTATTTCAATATTGCTGCCTTTTATGGGTACTGGGGCTAAATTTATATTGATCTGAATTTGATAATGATTCTATTAGCTCTATTAAATCTGTATATATTCAAGGGCTCAGTTACACACTGAAACAGAAAAAGAGCCAAAGAAAACAAATTAGTGTGTAAGGGTGGATTGTGTTGCATGTAATATAAGAGGGGACCAATGGGGATCATCAGGAACCGTCAGTGAAGTTAGAAAGGAGGGAGGCAAGAGGCTGTGTTTGTGCAGGTGTGTGTGTAAATATTAAATCGCTTCGTGCTGATGATAATTAATGCTGATTTAATCAGTTATTTCACATTGTGTAAAAGTGTGTGTGAGCTTCTAATGGGTTTGTGTACATTTTGAAATATAACACTATATTTGACAAAATATCCTTTGTTTTTTAGTTGTATTATATTTTTTCATTGTCTTTTATGTTAAGATTCAAATTTTAACACACCCACCTGCACGCTGAGCAGTGCCATCACCCTCTCACACAGAGGCTGGTCAGCTTAAAGAGGCCACTAGGTCACTTGTTATTAACACACTGACCAATTATTGGCACCTCAGTGACACTGGTCAGTGGGCCTGCCAATACCTGTCTCCTAGTGTCATGGCCAGACAGAGGTCATTATCAGAGATCTGGACCACGGCGGGGGACCTCAGGGACTCCACTATTCACTGGCTCAACAGGCCCATAGCCCAGACAGGTCAGGTCAAGTGAAACCCCCACCCTCCCACCTCCACCTCTCCCTCCGTCCTGCATTTTCACTCTCTGCCTCTCATCTGTCTCGTCATATTTTTTCTCTTTAACGCGTGCCGCTGCCTCTATGAAAGAGTTTACCAGTACACCTTGATATTTTCTTAGTTTCGGGGGATGTTTTCTATCACTAGATTTACAGCCATGTAGGTTATCAGCACTGAGCGCCTCCGAGCTTTGCCTGTGGCTCCTGCAGTTAACAGTTGATACGGAGGACTCACAAGTCATCCTCAGTGTTTTCATTTCATCTGGCGGTGTGGGGCTGATAAATCTTTAGGAAAACACTCATTTAGACGGCGTGCATACGGACGCCTTGAACATAATAGCCATTGTATACTTTGGGGAATTAACATAAGACATTTTACATAGTCTAAGAAAAATATAATTCATGCATAATTGATTGGTGGCATGATTGCCTTAGTTTACTGTCATTTTTCTGTGGTGAGACAAAGTCTTTCCTCAGGCTGTTTAGCCTAATGGACTTTGGGGATATTTAATTTAGGGCTGTCCAGGAGCAGAAATGGAGCTCCAGAACTCTCACTCTCTTTTATATAACATGTATGGCTCCAACCACTCAAATGACTCTCATTTAGCATGCAAACTCATGGTCAGGGCCAGTCTAATTGCCTGTCATTTTGATAAACTCTATCAACTTATTTAAATGTGTTGTGCCTCATATCCCAGTTTGAGGTTCAGGTGAGAAGACAGGTACTATTGGCAGCATTCCATGGACTATTTTTGAAATGGTAGATTCAGTGTTTAATTGAATATATGTTTCACCACAGGCTTTGGAATGGCAGCAAAGCACCGCCACATCCCACAATTACCTCACCTTCAACTTTACTGTTGATGTCTGGAGACACAACACAAATATGCATAGTCCCAAATGTCATGATATATTTCGGGTAATGATGGCTGTAAGCTAATTTGTGGTTACAGCCATGGGAAATTTGCACAGCACATTGAGCTTAGTCTTACGGTGCATAAAAATGTAATATACTGTACTTTTATACTACTACTGTCTTCAGAAAAGATGAAATGCTTAATAATTATTTTATGTTAATATCTCCCGGGGTGCAGAAATTTATTGTATTGATAACGGTTTAATGCTATAGTTTGGATATTTTTCCAGTAGTTTTGACCAAAATGTTGACAAGTCAAGTGTTGCCTAAAATATTTATTCATGTATTTTATCTGTGTGAGAGAGGGCTTTAAGTTTTTGCACCGAAACAAGAAAGCTTTTTTTGAATGTTGTTTGTATGTTGTCTGAACCGAATAGCTTTAAGAAAATCTAGCAATGGGGTGGAATTAGGTGGAGACGCCGAGTTTTGGTTCTTAAAGTCTAGCTGCTGTGCTTTTGAATGAAACTAGTTGGTATGTTTCTGAATGCGTTGGACAGATTGTTTTAGTAATTTATACCTTTTCTGCAAGTAGACAAACTAGATTATCATCTGTGATACAGAGGGGTGGGATAAGAAAGAGAGGTGATGATAAGGATAGCTTTGGAGGGGAACAAGCAGTTGGACGGTCCAACATGGCGCTGGCTGATGAATGAAAAGATGAAAGTTGCAAAGGTCCTGAAGCCTTGACCATTTTCACACCTAAGCACTTTTCAAGGAGCACTTCAATTGAAGCATGCCACAGGCCTTATGACGGCTCAGAACGAGGACGGGCTAATAGCCGCGTACGGCAGCGGGCCCTTTCGCAGCAGGGTGTATGGGGTGAACGGTGCACGGCCAAGTACCCGGTCGCCGCTTCATTATCCCTCTGTAACCATCCACATCAGCAGACACCTCCGCCGCAGCCTGCTGGGCCTGCCGCTGCACCGACCACTCGCCCGAAACGAAAGGCAATGAACTCCAAAACATGCCGTTCATCTTCCAGATGGAGTGATTTACTGATTTAGCATGGGCTCTCTCCCCCAAGAGCCACTGCACCCATACACGCTCCCCACTCTGCTGAATAAACATTTATATTCTTTAACTTGATGTTCTGATATTATGAAAATAGAAATCAAGCAGTCAAAATGCATTTGGACCATTCTGTGCATAACCAACCGATGGAGAAAATAGAGAAAAATGACACTGTGGGAGTAAGTGAGGAAAAATGGATATATCTAACCGGACTGCGGTGCTCAGAGGGGATATGAAATTGTACTGGGGGACGGATGGGAGTTAGGGTTGCTCCTTTTCCTGCTGAGTTGTACCAAAGAGGAGAAGGGGCACGGTTATTTTTTTTTTTTTATATTACCTTCCATGAAGGAGAGTTTTTAAGAAGCCGGATTTCACTTTCGTAATTTTCTCATCACTCTGATGCAGCCACCTGTCTCTTCCCAAGATCCCCTTCCTTTGTCTCTTGAATAATAAGCCTACATCCGCATACAAAATGGGGTGAGGAGAATGACCAGGGAGGGAAAATAGAAGGTGTTAGCGAGGGAGGCAAGAGATGAAAAAGTGGGGGAGAGGAAAAGAATATATATATTAAAAAAAAAGCACTGCAATAGAGGATGTGTCGGGGGGAGGGAGGGGTGTACTAAAAGATGAGAGAGGTGACCTTTTTCTCCGTGGCTTGCGTCTGGCCATCAGTAAGCAGCCATGTTTGAGAGGGAAGCCATTTTCTTACCCCGCTCATTACTGTGTTTTATATTCAGCTGTGTTGGGATTCGCTGGTCACTGTTCAACCCTGCAGTCATGTCAGGCATCAGTTGAAGGGTGTGTATAATGTCTGTGTGTGTGTGTGTGTGTGCAAGATTTGAGGGAGGGGCTGTGAAGGGGAGCCAGGGGCACTCAGGATTAGACAGAAAGACCTCTGGGTTGGAGGCCAGAGCTCAAGTTCATCACTGCAGACAATGGAAAGCTCTTCAGAAAGCAATTGGGCTCTCAGTGATTTTTGGCATCTGTGGTATGGGCTGCGCTGCAAAACTGTCCTCTCATCCACCGCCGCCGTCACATCTTTACCTTAGCCTGTCGTCTCGCAGGCCAGTTTGCGTACCGCCATGCTCATCGCGCTATTCGTGACTGTGGATTGTGAGCGTGGCCAAATGTTCCGATCGCCATGTGTGCGTTTATTTGTGTCATTTCTGCACTGTTTTTCTGGGCATGCGCGCGGGGTCAGACAGTGCTCTGAGTACAATATACAGCGACAGTACAACACACACGCTACCGCCACCGCGATTCCTCCTCCCTCCTGCCCTTCTCCCAACCCAACCTCCTCCCTCTTTACACCCCTTCACTAGGACATCTGCTCCCCCGGCGTAGCTGCCATTGTGGCGCTCCACACTAACAGGGGTTTTAGCCACTGGTGGTGTGAAATTAAACAGCCACCTCGTCCCTTGATGATAAGTGGCGTCCTGTCTTCATGCTGCGGCTATCTCCTGTCACACAGCACAAGGTCACGCTTTCAAGGGTGATCATGGGAATTAGAGTTCACTATTGTAACCAGAAAAAAAAAAAAACATTTAAGGGGCAGTAGTTGAAACTATCATGTTAGGGCCTCTTTTGATTTTTATTTTGTGCTACTTTTTGTATTTTTGACTATCCAGATGTGAATTTTACACTGAATCACTTCCATAGCTCTTGTGTCCCTTTTGTCCTCCGTTCTCATGAAAGTAAACACTCTTGTATTGGAAATATAATATTCATAAAAAGTAAAATATTCTATTTGATACACAAGTGAATATTCAGTGCAAGATAATTACATATTACTCAAAGACTCACAATCACATAGGTAGTCTTACAAAAGAAAGAGAGTCAAAGAAGTAATGAAAAGGCTTTTTTCCTCTGCAAATTATCATTTTGAAATTAATAGTTAATATTTTAGTATTGCTATATATTTTTAATTCGCCCTTTGCATTTTTTGCAAATATAATGTATCCTTCCACATTCATCTCACTGCACAGCCTTGATGAGTACTTCAAATGTGAATTAAAGCACTCAATTTTAAGAGGAAAATGAGTAATAATTCAAAGATATTAATAAAACATAATAATGCTATTCAGGAAAATTGAAAGTTGAAAAACAGAGGAGAAGAGAGGAGGAAACATGAACTCTTAGAGTGTTTAGTGATGCTTTATGGTTACATGTGTGGAATATGATGCAGACAGAGTGGCTGGAAGAACACGGGAGGGCAGGTTTATGTTCACTGGTCAGACGGGGACGAGAGGCTGTGTGAAGGAGTCTGCTTTAATAGTCACATTGTTAAGTCACTCATTAATATGAATTATATCGTTTTTAAAGTGGCCATCTCTGGTGACATGTGACATGGTGAGGCTGCAGAGCACGGGGCTGCTGCAGACAGACGGAGGTGTACGGCAGTGTGTGGGTCAGTGGTGGTTCCAGACGTAGGGGGGGTTAGAGGTGACTCTTGATCACTTTCTTCCTCTGTCCCATAAGATTTCCCTTTCTTCTCCTTTCACTTAGTCTCTCTCAATTTAAGATAGTTAAGTAAAGGAAATGAAATTCCTTTTTTTCTTACCAAGGCTTTTAAAAATAATATTGAAAATTCTCATGATTATGATAGTATTAAAATGATTGAGATGGACTGTTAATGCCAATTGAGTAATTTCCCAGTTCTACTTAAGCCCTAATGGCAGTGATAGAATGGCCCGGCTGGGCCTTGGGCCACATCATTTCCTATTGCAGGTACAGTAGATGGGCATCCTGTGGCTGAGGACCAAGCAGTTAACGGGCTCTACAGGGCACCGACAGCTGGAGACTGAATTAGGCCTCGGGATAATAAAGTGCAGCGCAGTGAGCATCACATGGATAGTCATGAATTGTGTAAACTATTAGCTGTGAATGTCTGTTGTTGATTTAAAATTGAGTAAATGTGTGGGCATTAGTTGTTAAAGGATCTTTGTTTAAATCTTTTATGAGGGAGATTAAATCTATTCACGTTTAAGTTGTGGACTGGTGAAAAATGACCACCAGGTATTCAGCAGAGGTTAGCAGCCTACATACTGAATGAGCTTGCTGGGTGGTTGTGTTTCTGTTGTGTTGGTCCACTTCTTCGACTGCGGGAGAGAGAGGGAAGGCTGATAGTGCTGACAGGGTCTTGGGGGTCCACGCTGCAGTCATGACTCCTGCCTGGCTGTTTGCCCCATGGGTGCATATTGCAGCAGCCTGTTGACCAGCGTGGCAACTCCAGCTTACACAGCCTTTTCCTGCCTCCCTCCCCTCTCTGTCTTTGAGTCAAGGCCCCAAGCGAACCAACACCTGACCATGCCCATTCTCTATGCAGGGACTTCAACGTCAGGATCACAGTAATTGATATTTTAAATTATTGTATATCAAAACCATGCACTATGATTATAAGTACACTATAATTAAAAGTAGAACATAAACTTTTTTTTTATTTCGCACATTTTTAGACAGTGAACATATAATAATGAGTTGAAAGGAGTCAAGTTTTACACACATGAACTCACGCACACACTTAGATTTCACATCAGTGTATCAGTCTGCATTCTGTTTCAAGTTTCATTTGTTTTAATGCCATCTCAGAATGCCATTATTATTGTAATTATGTATTTATTACACATTTTAAAACTTTTTCTTCTTCAGAGAATACTGAGAAAGCATGCGAAAAGGTCAGAAGTTTTATCAGAGCTTTGCTTTAATCTTCTTGAATATTTATAAATGGTTGTTAAAATAGAAAGACAGTCTGACTCTGTATATCAAAAAATCAGTGAAGGTGTTCTCATTAGTTGTCAGCGAGTTGTTTAGAAGTGATCAACTTACTTTATTGGGTGAAACTTGTTTAATTGAAATGATTAATTATCCCCTGATTAACCATGTAAACGACAAAATGAATGAAAGAAATTTTTCATGCAACATATCAGCCTGATGTTATAGATTAAAAATGCCATCCAGTTAATGTCATTAATGTAAATGCATTACATTAAGGACATTTAAAGTAATTTAAAGCAGAAATGTGTACATTGTTATTTTACAAAAGCTAAAGTTTAATCACATTTTCAACATTTTTAAACAGAAACTGAATATTGTAATTAGCAATTATTTATCCGTGTTGTGATTTTTAAAATTTTGTAAATACTGAACACTGTTGGTATTAGTCTTTTTCTTAGAATATTAATCAAATCTAATACATTGCATTTTTATTATTTTCATTTTTCAGTGTTAGGTTAGCTGTGATTTTGATACAAAAATCTTATTCGTGCTTTTGTATACATATATATATTTTTTTACACAATTGTCTACCTCACTCAGTCACTTTAACTAAATTTTCCGTTGTCACTCACTCGCTGACATGCACTTTTGCACACACACACACATTGTGCTATAAGTCATGTTGATGAAAGAATGAGTGGCAGTGTGATTTGGGACAGCTTGGAGCCAGCAGTGATGTCATTAGGCAGCACACTGGATGATAAGGCAATCCCAGCCACTGAATAAATAAATAAATTAAAATCATATCTTATGTATTCTTTTCACCTCTCTTCAGACCCCCGCTATCCCAAATCCTGACCCCTTATCCCTACCTCCTGCCGCCACCCCAGCCTCCCCCAAACACACACATCACAAACACACCCCTTCGCTGCTGATGCAGTCGCCACTACTGCTCCCTTCCCCCGCGTGTCCACCGGCATATAAGAAAAGAAAAAAAAAAAATGAATGCAGCTTTGTAATAAATAATGCATTTTACTAATACGCATTCAGGTGGAGTCAGTCTTTGGCCCCATCTCATGCTCATCCGGAGAGGAGAAAAATATAGAATCCAAGAAGGGAAGGCTTTCCTCCTGAACTGAAATCGGTGACGGCTCGATAATAGGCTAAAACAACGAGCATGAGAGCGAAAGAGTGAGAGAGAGAGAGTGAGACAGAGAATGAGAGTGAGGGAACAGAGGAAGAAGAGGGGGGGTAAGAGAGAGGGAGAGAGTGGCAAGCATATTATAACTCATCCATGTGGATCACCCTAGTAGATTGGGAGCAATCCCTTGTTGAAATTGTCTTCTAAACACTTAGAGAGAAGGAGACAGAACGGAGCGGCCAGCCCATCTCAGTGTGCCTGTGTGTGTACTCTCACACTGCCTGCTATCCCAGCCAAGGTAGAGAGACCTCTGACAGACCGCTTGCATGTGTGTGTATTTCACTTTTCCTCCTGTGCGTGTGTCTTGTGAGCCAGCCAGCTAGCGAGTGTCTGCATGTGTGTTTGAGCGAGAGGGAGAGGGAAGATGTGCGTGCGTGTGTGTGTGGGGGGTATTATGCACCCTGGATGTTGCCTCGTGCTTTAAACAGCTGCCTACAAGCCCAGGTAGTGTGCGCCGGCTTCTAAATAAGCAGCACATTCACCGTCCCCTTCAGGACGGGAGGCTAGGCTGCAGAGTGTGAAATCAGACTAATACAGTGGCGTGGGGCTGAGCAGGAGCAGGAAGCAGCTCCTGCATGACTTACTTAGTCTAGAGGTGTAGAGGACAAGCACCAGCAGAAGAAAAAGAGGGGACTGGACGTCAGTGAGAGAAAAGGGAGAAAAAAAAAAAGAAAGTAAGGTCAGTAAAAAAATTTTAATTTCTGCTCTGTGGATTCTGTCTGCCAGTCTACAGCACTTTGAGTACAGTTAGTGTTGATCTGGGACTGAGGCTGTGACTGCTGTGTTTTGCTGGAGAAAGTATTGATTCTTCGTAAGTTTGTGGGAAGTGTGCTCTTTTTGATCCTGCCAGGTGAGAGCAGATGGAAACACTGGATGTGGGGGGGCTGGCTTAGAGTGGCCCAACTCTTTACTTTGTGTGTGTCAGGGTGTATGGTGTTCTTGTGTGTAACTAACTTTATACGTAGGTGTGTAGATTTAGCTGAGAAAATGTGTTTGAGAAAACATTTTTTGGGGAATTTTGGAATTTTCAGTAACAGACAAGTCAAGTGTTTGAGTGTGTGTGCGTGTGTGTGTGTGGGTGCCTGCGTGTGTGTGCGCCTGCCAGCGTGTGTGTGCTGAGGTGCTGCCCCTTTCATTTAGTACAGGGGCAGAGTTTCCGCCCAGTAGTGCTGGGATAGACCAGATAAGAGGACTGGAAATAAAATGTGTCTTGACTGTAAAAAAGGGAAGAAAACGACTTTTTCATCCCGAGTTTGCACGGATGGCGTGAAACGTAGCCGCCATTGACAGACAGACAGTGTATGCTCCAAACATACCGAACCGTCACTGTGTCATGTGGTGACAGATTACCCAATGAGAGGGTCAGTGTATACAGGTGCAAAAAGACCATGTGACCGACGTGCACACACACACATACACATAAGATGATGTCCACAGTTTCATTACAGAAAGTTGTGCTCGTTACATTTTCTGGAAATTTTCCCAAGTTGTATATGAAGTTGGATAAGAAATAAAAACAAACCGATGCTGAGAACTTTGAAGGTTTTAAGATGTGAATTTATAACCCTTAGACACAAGCTTAGGAAATTATCATTTTATTTTTCTATGTGACACCCTGTGAACATTGGATTTTTTGTTTGTTTGTTTGTTTGTTTTTCACAGGATGTTTTTATCCCAAAGTAGATTTTGAGCAGGTGCAAAATACTGATGTCTAGGCATGGCTACGTGCCAGTATTTGGATGTGTTTAGCCACACACAAGCACTGGAAAAGTGGAAAAGCGTGGACTACCAAATTGTCAGCAATACTAAAGACATCAACACAAAAATTTCAGCCATCCATCACAGCTGTCGGCCTGTTTCTGTGGCGACAGTGATTTATTCTAGGGCTGAAATCCATTTGGACTCTCTCGCTCTCTCTCTCTCTCCCTCTCTCTCCCTCTCTCTCTCCTCTCACTAACTAACTCACTTACTCACTCACTCATTCACTAACACACATATAAACCCAAATACCATGAAACTCTCCCAGTGTTAATAGGAGTTGTTTTTTTCCCAGTTGCAATTACTCGGGGTTGACAAGTGTTGATTGGAGAATTATCTGTCTGCTTACAGAGCTGACATGGCTCTGGGTCAGGTGTTCAAAATATCAAATATGTTTTACTCTGGTGTGTGTAGGTTTATTTTTGTGCTTTCAGAGTTGTATTAACCTCGGTAGCTTGGCAGGGTGTGAGTACACAATGTTTTCTGACAACCATTTAAGCAGCAGTTTGGGATATGTATGAGGACATATGACAAATTTAGTCCATTCTCACTCAAGCTGCAGTATTAAAAATCTGTCTGAAGTTAAAGCAGCATCTCTCTAGAATCACTGAAACAAAAAAAAATGAATTAAAATTGCTTAAAGGAAATATTTATATGGGAGTATATGCATTTAAGGGAAGTTTATGAAATAAGGAGCATCACATTTTTCTTCTTTTCGTATTTTAAATTAAATATAATATACATCAGTGTTTGCAAACCCCATACCAAAAAACTTTCCAAATTGAGAATAAAATACACAAGAAAAAAAAGGATTAATATCCATATTTTTCTCTTTGTAGCAAGCCTGCCACATTATAAGTCAAGTTTAAATCAAAACATAATTTTTTACTTTCTTTCTATCACCAGCAGTACTGTAGATAATGTACATAAATGAAGGCTGTCACACAGCGATGATTCAGATCCTGAGTTCCATAAATTCTCCACAGGAAGTTGCAGGTATTCTTACAAATGTGCAAATCTATTTTTGACATGTGTATTAGCCATGCAGTTAGCTACTGACACAAGCAAGATGAATGTAGAAACATGAATCAAATCTGATACGCAGTGTGTATGCGTCCACATGCAGAATGTGTTTGTGGGTGAGGATGAGGAGCGAAGCAGATGCCTGCTACAATGCTGCTTTGCCCTTTTTTATGTCCCCCTCATTTAATTTCCTCTCTTTTCTCCACAGCTTCTCTGGTATTTTTTCATATGTCAGATGATAACTCAGGTCCTACCCCGTGCAGGAAGATTTATAAGTCAACACACTGCCCCTAATATGATCCCCCATCTGCCAACAAGCACACCCAGTTCCCTAAGCCCATGCTCTAGCCCTAAGCCTTGGCCCAAGCCCTATGACTGCACCCTAAGATTGGCGTGTGCGTACTCGTGTGTTTCTGTGTGCTTGCGCGTGCGCTTGTGTGCGCGTACGGTCACGTGACTGTCTTCTTGTTGCTTTTGTATTGGCTGATGGGTGTTTGTTCCTCTGCCAAAATGTGGTGATGCTACTTTTGCAGATGCATGGTCAGGAGCTGTCAGCTCTTAACATGTTTGTCTGTCTGCACAGCTATCTTCAGTGTTGATCTGAACTGGTCTGTGTATATCTGGAGCTGGGCAGAGCAGAGAGTGCTGGGTTTTGTGCTCTGCTCTGGTCTGGCCTGTGGACATCTGGAGGGGTGAAGCTAGCCCTGAGACTCAGGATGGACAGGGAGGTCACTAAGGCTCTGATATAATCTGAACAGGCCTTACTGGAATGCGATATATAGCAAGTAGAAATCAGTTTTTGTTTCTCTTCTTTTAGTAAATCTAGGTAAACTACAATGAACCTAACACAAAGCAACTGGAAAATCGTATACATCAGTTGGAATAGCAAATCATTAAACTTTCTTCATCATTAGCAAACCTATTATTTCAGTCCTAACCCTGTCTGTGTGACAGTGCTTCTGCATAGTGACTGAACTTCGACTAAGGTCTGGCCTTTCCATGATAACATGCCAAACTTAGCTCTGCTCCTAAAATCCTGGATTAATGCCTACTTTAAGAGCTTAACATGGTCAGCCATTCAAACGTGCCCTGGATTGACTGGTCTACCCTGGTTGTCTGTTATCTCCTCTGGAGTTTTACAAGCACAGTACTCAGTGGGAGAGCATTGTAGCTCCATCTCTGCCGTTGTTACTCCATCCTGTGCACTACCGATGTTGCATCATCATGGAAATCCTATTTAATTTCATTCATATTTTTTTTTTCCCCAAGTTATAGTATACTTTTTAAAAAGTTGACCAAACATAATATACGGTGCTATTTTATGTAATACAAAGAATACATTCAATTTTCATCTCAGTGCATAATTTCAGTACATACATATTTCATTGTATTTATTTATTAAGTTAAAAAAATAGTTTCACATTGGAGAAAGTTATTTTTTTACGATGTTGTAACTGATTCATGGGTTTTACTATTTTATGTAATAATCCAATGATTTATAATCTCCTAAAATACCAAAGGCTGTTGATTTCCTGTTTATAAATATGATGACTAAATAACATATTTAAATGACTATAACTGTCTTATATTTCTGTTGCATATGCACAGTATCCTGCATATATATGGAAGCAAAGAAAGTATAGAAGTGTGCAACGTGTGCAAGCTCAATTTTCCTTCCTTTCTTTCTTTCTTTCTTTCTTTTTATCCATCCTTTTTACCTGCCGTTTGCAAACTATTGCAGGTGAGCTATTTAAATTCACTGATTGGCTTGTGATGCTTTCATGAGTGTATGAATATTATAAATATAAGTTACTGTCTTTGCTCGATCCCTCTGTGATACAAACTCCTCTATTGGCTTTTTCCAAAGACTGACATCTGTTGTCCTCCTATAAGGTGTCCACTTCTCAGCTGTCAGTGTTGTAGAGCACCAGGGATTGGATGCCTCCCGCGAGCATATAGTGTTTACTGACACTGAAAATAGCTGCATCTAAAAAAAACGTCAGTGCTGCTTTGGACCCTTTCTGTTTTTTGTTTTTTTTTGCGTCTGACTAAAACAGGTGCATCTGTAAGTCTGATTTGGTTTGATGGTCACAATTCCTGCGACAATGTGCACTGTCTAATGGAGACTGTGAAAAATTGCACCGCCTCTAGAAGTTCTGAAATCGCATCAAGCAGCTAGAGAAGCTGATGCCTACAAGGGATTAGTTTAATTACATTAATGTCCCTGATTTATGAAATTCTGCTTGACATCCTTGTTGCCTCATTTGTTGCTGTTTCCATATTTGTTTGCATGTTAGGCTGGAGGTTCTTTTGCCTTAAATCTGTAATATCCACTGGCTAAAAATACAAGGCAATCACGTTGGCCTGCCTAGCGCAAAGTCTGGAGTAAATATGTATGGTCATTCTACATCTTATTACAGCTTATTACTGCAGTCATGTGCATAATCACTTTATGCTTTTGTCACGTATGAGTAACTTTTGCACCCTCATCTGTAAGCCAGAACAAAGAGTGTGCTCTTTCAGCCACATTGTTTTATTTAATGTGTCACCCTTGTCTACAGGAGAAATTTTAATTCTTTGTTTAGAATGCCCTCTCAAGGATAAAACTATGAGCATTGGTAGTTTACTGAAAAAGAGTAATTGTTCTTTGGTCTCTACAAACAAAATAGTAATCCTTTGTACAGGATTTTGTCCTAATTTGTTATTGACCTTATCTATTGCATAAAGTGGAATTATTTTAATTTCCTTTATTTTGTCCTTGCACGGTGACAAAGTGTGAAAACAGTGCGTCCAGGGTGGTTTGGTTGTGCTGTTTAGCTTCACAAACTGAGCATCTGAATTTTCCCCAAACAGAATTTCTCATGGTGATGTGCGGGGTGCAGAAAAGACCCGAGCAATGATATGTGTTTCATGGTGTACCGTGTGCAAGAGTAATGATGGTGGGGTTTGGTGCTATGTTGATTCCATCTTGGCCGTTCTGCAATAATTCAGAAGAGGAGGAGGAGGAGGAGGGGCAGGGAGGTTGGGAGGCACCATTTTACTCCTCCAATCTTTCTCCGCCACCACTGGAATATAATCCGCTGTCTCCTGACCTTCAAATCATGCAGTGCTGCAGTCATTTCAATTGGCCCGGCCGCCATTAGCGTGAAATGTCCTCTAGCCACTCTGCTTCTGCACATGGAAGATTTCCTTTCTCCCAGCATGGCTTCCCTCTTCTACTTTGCTCCTTCCCTCCATCTCGTATTCTCTCCACCATGCCCCCCGAAGCCTGGCTGCGATGGAGGGTGGGAACCTCCTGCACTAAGGAAATGAGCCACCACAGGAGATGCTGTTGGTCAAAAGACAGGATGAAAAACACTCCATCCATTAGACTCTGATATGTTTGCATTGCACCATGTTCCTTTAGAAAAAGAAATGTTTTAGCTCATATATTACACAGTAGATATTTGTTTTACAGACTGTCATTTCCAAATGCCTAAGTGCATGTATAACCTTTACAAATGTGAATGTTTTTTCCAGCAGAATATTGCCAAGCAATACAATGCATTTTAAATACTATAATTTTATATTTTGAACAGATATTTTGCCAAATTGAAAATTTATTTATGTTAAATTGCAATGGATACAAGGGCAACAATACTGAGGCATACATTGTATCCTACTATAATTGTTCTCTTACAAGCTGTGGCATTTGATTTTGATCCCAGAGACGGCAAATGCAGCTTTAAAGTGTTATGGACCGACAGTTTGTGGTTTGCGGGCTCATTCCGAGGGTAGATCTCTTGGCCAAGTACATCACATCTAGGGAGCAGCCTGTGCCCTCCTTATCATATGGAAGAGAGGGAAGAAGATACTGTATACAGACTGGAGCATAGAAATCACATGCCAAAGCTCAGTGTGTGATATGTTGCTAGTAGATAGATAGATCAATTATTGAAAGAGGACATATTTGATATGATCTGAATATTAAAAATATATCAGAGGGCAAACAGCATTCATGGCTGTCTTCAGATCTGTGCTGAGAGATGTGTGTCAAATCTCCAGAGAGATGCTTTATTCAGAAGGGTCAAGGGGTTCTCTGAGTGCTTGATAAGATGCAAGAAGTTTGTTTTTTTATATATATGATGTTTGTTCATTTATAAAAAGTAGTGTAAAAATGTCAGACGTACCTTTCAAAATTATGTTTATTATCAACAAGCCTCATAAATTATTTTTCCCCCATATTCATAACTACAGATAGATATCTCATGACCTAGAATTCATCTCATCATTTCACAAACAAACGTATCGCAACATTTCCAAAAATATGTTTTTTCTGGTCGGGCTCTCGATGATTTTGACTCACCGTGTCACTTATTATTAATGCTTCTGGGACAATGACTACTGTAATTGTGTACCTCTGTATACATATTCCTAACTGTGCGTGAGCTTTAAGAAAACACTGACCCAGGTGCAGTTGGTGAACTGATGAGATTTGGTTATGTACATATAGCCATTGTGTCCTTCCTCATTTGAAACCTTCCCCGGAGTCTCTTTCTCTGCTGGTCGTATTACGTACAGTGTATGTATTTATGATTAATGACCCCTTGGGGTACATCCACAATGCTGTGACCTCAAGGTAAAATTGAAATGCATGCACTGGATGTAGAGCATTTGTATATTATTGCCCAATATACTTAGCAGCCATTACATTTGTTGGCGCTGGTGAAAATAAAACAGAGGGCTATGAGGTTTCAAATCAACAAGGCCACTCTAAGAAATGGACTTATTGGAATTGCATTAAGTTGATTAGACTGAGAAATGAATACTATTTACAATGGAGCAGTGTTAAACACTCTTGTTTCTCCCAGCTATAGGAGTGCATTGACAGTCGGTCAGCATCAATTAAATCTCCTGATCTGTATATCCTGAGAGGCCGGACTTGTTGTCTTCTAATAAAGCCAGCCTGTGGCAGCAGAATGTTTCATTTCCTCTTGGAGATTGCCCTCAGTAATGCACTGCGCTTATCATAGTCCTGGAAAAGATCTGCAACAACACAACATTCGGATGCTTGATACCCAGATCAACCTGAGGACAGTGCTTTACAGCACTTCTAAGCAGCAGTTGGACCTTTTTAGTTGCACTGAACCATGACCATTTAGACTCTAAAACCTTTTGCTTTTTAAATCAGGCCTATTGTGTTTAGATGTTGATGTAGATGACTTTGCGGATCATTTTTACTGCACTATTAGCGTTTTTAGACTATCTTATATTTTTTTTAGGAAGGTTGAGGGACACATGGTATTTTGGGAATATTATGTGGTTGTACGTGTCTGTTTGTGTAGATGAAAATGAAAAATGGGGTCTGGGAAGGACAGGGTTGTGAGGGGGCCAAGCTGTCCCTGGCCATTCATTCTCTCTGGCCCCCCTGTCTAATTAATGGGCCACGTTCATACACGTTATTGCACCAGAGGGTCTGTCACTCATTAATCATGTGACCTTCTGTGGCACAGTTAATGACCTTGGAGGAGTAGATCAGCTGGAGATGGCTGAAGCTGTGGAATTAAATTGTTTCTGGAAGTGGTCATGGTCACATCAGGCGCTTTAACAGCCTCTCTGCTCGGGCCCTCTCCTGTTACACCTCAGTCTGTGTTTCGCCCATGGGTCCTTGCAGACACTGCCACAGGGATGGGCAGGCGAATTTCAGACACTAAGGCTTGGGATTAGAGTAGGCAGGGGATGGAACCAATGCTGAACTCAAATCACTCAGTTATAACTTTTATTGGCTGATTTCCTGCTTGACCACTGCCCGTCACTCTGCAAATCATTCATAAAAGAGCTAACTTGCAGCAGCTTATGTAAAAACTTCTCTCATCTAAGTTCTGGGTTGTGGCTCAAAGCTCTTTTTTCATGCTTTAATGAAAACTCTAAATTTTATAAAAAATATTTTGCACATATTTTTCAGTATGGGGCAAAAATTGGCACAGATGTTGAAGTTTCAACTTGTGATGTATTTGTGTAGTTTTTGTAAAAGAAAGTTTAAGAGTACAAACAGCATGTATCTACCAGTAGCCTGGTGGTATAAATTGCAAAATAAATTTCTGTGTTTTCTATGTCACATGATGTAGTATCACATGTAGCTGTAATTTAGCATTCACATAAGTCATTAATTAAGCATACACGCCAGGCCAGATGAAATAGAAAATAGTGCAGACAGCATGGATGGATGTGTGAAGTTTCTAGATGACAGTCAGTGTTATTTGATACAGTTCAAGTCAAAGCCATGTTTTAATTGAGACTTGAAGATGCAACTCAGGTGGCTTACTTAATTTCCTCTGGCAGGAAAGGAGCCTTCATGAAGAAAGCGCTGGCATCCCTAGCATCTGGATATTGGAGCCACCAGGACAGGAGTAATATATTTTCTGTTCTCTAATCCCAGCTGCAGCGTTCTTTGTAGACTGCAGTCTAAATCACAGATTTGGTGAAAATAAATATGAAGTGAATTGAAGTAATGAAGCTGCCATTTGGTAAAAGCTAGACGGACTGTCCCTATGCGGTAGAATATTTTAAATTACATGCTGCAGTTATAACCTATACTTTTCATTTGTTGTTACGTTTAAAGACATGTAGTTTAGACAAAGACAACGCTTTGTTCACTGAATTCAGAGTCCAGAACCATGACGGTTATGAGTTTAATTATGCAACATTTTGTGTCCCGCAGTTTCTAAAACATCAGCTTACTAATTGCAGTATTGTTGGAGATGGCATATCTCTGAATATTAATGTTGTCTCTAGTGGAATCATTAAATGGGAAGAATAAGTAGGCTAAAGATGGTGCCCTGGGGTACTCCACACTTCATATGTGCCCAAGGTGACTTAACACAAAGAGAGAGACTAGTTAACAAGAAACATGCACCGATTGTTTATGCTGTTGGTTTACACAAACTATAGGTACTGTACACCACTTTTTCTACATCACTGCAGTGCGATTTATAATATGTTGTTTCATTATATGTGGTAATATTAAACCTTTAAACACCTACAGCTACTTTCATTTTGGTGTACTTTTTAGGATTCTTCCATTCTTCCCAGAGCGAGTTCCAAAAACTGTACTAATAGTAGTACAACATATTTAAAATTATATTATTATAAACATTGGGAGAAATCTAAAATTGTTCCTCCTGAAGGAAGGAAGGGCATGTTAGGGAACCAGTGATTTTCATTCTGCCTCATAGCTGACGCAAGTACAACAATTATTTTCACTAGCTACCACATTCATAATTAACTATTTTTGAGAAAAGTAATAACTCCACAATGTGTCCAAAGTTTAAACGATGATCTCGTTATGGCTGCCACCTCCTGTTCAGAATCGCAGCATTAAAATGTTGGCTTTCTTCTCAGTGACATTGAAATGGAGGGATTTTGTTTATCCCTGTCTTTGTTTATTTAACATTTTGCTCAGCGGGGGAGTTTCAGATAGATTGTTTTCAAGACAGTCCCTGCAGACAGCGAGCAAACACTCTACAGCTTCATCAAACAGAACAATCTTCAACTTTCCCCTTCTGCAGTGTGCAGGGAAATGTGACTGAGAGGAACATCATAATGGAATATGATTGAAAATGATCGTCATAATTTTTGCGTCTGAGCCTGTAACAATATGCTAGCTAGTTCTTAGAGAATTTATTTCGAGCCATGTGTAAGTGTACCCTAACACGGGAAAAAAAACACACTGATAGATGAAAACATTTCATTTTCATGTGGAAAACATTTGCGAGTTATTAATGGATTCACGCATGTGAGATGGATTGTAGATGTAGATGGATTGCTTTATTTCCTCACTAAGAAAGCATCAACAGACATTGGGGCACATGAAATTCGAGATACAGGGAGAGACCTAAAACAAATCTTTGTCACCAGAAAGTGAGTTTACCGCTGTATGAAACGTGTTCCGAATTGAGTTCATATCACATTTGTGACTCTTCTTTGTGTAAATGTGGGCCAGGGGAGAAGCTTTTTTCCCATTTTAAAATATATTTTTGACAGAGAAAAAAAATCTGTTGTCAGGAATGGCTCGTTCAGTGTCGGCGTACATATATTTAAAGCTTGGAAGGGGCAGTCTTGAACCTTTGCAACGGTACTCATTAAAACACATAAAATCAAACACACACACTAGCACATATAGAGACTGTGCCATTATCCTCTCTCCCTCTGTTACCACCCTCTGTCTTTCTCATTGCTGTCTTCCCTCTATCTTTCCTTCCACCATCCTTCTCCTTGTTGCAAGTGCAGGCTTGATTAATATTTTCCACTGTTCCGTAACCATGGCAATAAGGTCACTGCATATGATACTTAATTGAATCTTCCCGGTGCTTTTGTGTGCGCCTCCAGTGTCCGGACAATAAAAATCTTCCACTGATGACTCTGAGCCCCTTCCTTTACTCCACTCCCCTCCGTCTTTCTTTTCATTTTGTGCCCCATGAATTTATTCATTTGTTTTCTCTGCTACCTCTTTCTTGTACTCCCTTTCTTTCCTGGCCTCTCTCTGACCTAGTCTTCCTTGGCCTGTCACAGTCGTTTTACCCTTTTTTCTTTCCTCAAACATTGTTCTTGCGCTTGCCTTGTCCTTCAGGAGGATGGTGTCATTGTTTTATCGTAAAGCCAAATTCAGCCTTTTTGTTGTTGTTGTTGTTGTTGTTTTTCTTTTGTTTACACCCATATGCAGGAACAACACTTGATGACTTATTGTGTTTTAATGCCAGAGTAATGCAGAGTAGCCAACTCCTCTTTCCTTGGCCCTTTTGCCTCCACTCTTATCTTTATTTTTTGTATGTTGCTTACTCCTTTTCTCCGCTTGCAGCATTTGCATACTCAAATCAGTCTCAGGCACAATCGTTAAATTGATTTCAAATGACACTGATGACTGAAGTGGGGAAACAAAAAAACCTGGCAGCCGGGAAACCAATGGGACATGAAGTGAGCCACTGACACAGGGTGCTCTCTGAGCAGGTGTTCTGATTAATGCCTAACAAATTGGGGTCCTCTAAGATCTGGACATAAGTGGGAGACCCATTCCCTCTTCACACAACACATGGACCAACACATAAACACATGCTGACTGAGCCTTTGTTCATGCAAGTATGGAGGCTAATCCATGACAAGAGGGGATACAGGTTCATGGGGAGAAAAAAACTGGAGTGGATAAAGAGTGGAGGGGTGAAGAGGAGGCGGTGTTCCATTTTGGTTGCTGGGTTTTCAACGCACCATACATGCTTTATCGATGTTTGATTGCCCTGAATCAGCTGCTATAAATTTAGATTTTTGCACTTACGTATTCAGCTTTGTGCGCGGCTTTGTCCAGGACAAAGGGAATCAGCCGTTTCTGTTGCCGTCTGTACTGCAGAATACTGTGAATATTATGCCACTATTAACTTAAACAATATGTACAAAGGAGCTAAGGTTCACAATCAATTACATATTCAAATACAAGAAAAAAAATGTTTTTGCAATGTAACTTGGCAGGTCACTTCCCTAAAAGGTCAATTTATTTGAATGTTACGATGCAGAAAGGGGGTTTGCTCTAATAAAAGTGTGACAGTGATCTGGAGGCAATCAGAAAAAGATACAGTATGGGACAGGACAAAAAGAAATGCACACATCAGATTTGACATATGCACCATAAAATAACCATTAGCAGTCACCTACAATCTGAAGTGACAGTCTATCAATAATGTCACTCTGAAAATGGGACAGGTTTGTTGCTGTCTTTAAATCACCAGAAACTCCATACGGCAGAAGAGCATGCAGGTATAGGAAATGCATTAAGGCTTGATGTTAATGGGTGTGGTGGGAGCACGGGGACACCAGGGGCACGGGAATACATCGCTCACTTCTCACTGGGTCACAGGCTTAAGACATCTGCCTGGTCTGGTGCTCAAGCCTAGAGACAATATTTACAATATTTAAAACACTGCAGTTTCTATTATTTAAATATATTAAAAGTAAAATAGGGTTTTGTTGTATATTGTATATAAACATCTTATATATTATATATATATTGTCAATAAATGTGGCAAATACCTGTATACCTGCATAGGCTCAAATGTTTTTTCCTTTTTTTTTCATAATTACAATTATGAATATTCAAACAGCTTCATCTCTTCCCAGCTGTGTAAAATGGTACTATTAATGTGTACTTTATCATTTACTATAAAGTATACAGTCTCCAAACTCAAATCCATTTAAGCATACCCAAAGCAAACTCAGTCACCTTCAGAGACACGCAAACACTCATGCAAACAAGCGCAAGCAACTGCCCCCCTCCCTCCCCGCCGGGGCATTTGTGTACAATCAAACTTCGTGTTGCATATGAATGGGCCTGCTAATGAATGGGACATGCACACAGTGTCTGCCAGCTTTGAAAGCTGAGAGCAGAGCACGCTTCCTTTCTACTGCCATGTTTAATATGGAAGCACGTGGAGGCTATAGTATGCCCATCTGCTCCTCACACACGCCCCTCAGCCGCCCCATTTCTACCATGTGCCGGCGTAACAGGCAAGCATTGTGGCAACAAGTGTCTACACATTACCACGCTTGCCAGCTCCCCGCACTTGGCAGCGAGCCTGCTAAGCTCCCCGCCCCCTTATGAGAAAAAGACTTGATTGTGCCAGGGGAGAGAGCTTAGGGGGCAGACTGGGAAGAGGGACAAGGAGGGGGGGGGGGGGGATGTGTGTGTTTGATTTACATACTCCAGCTTATGTGACACTCATCTGATTTTAAACAGCTCCAAAGCAATTAAGGGTCATTAGTCCTTTTGTTTTTTTGTTGTGGCACAATGTAGCAGTAACAACATCTGAGGCGCAGTGCCTCCTGTGGGGGCTGCCTGTGGGAATGTCAGCACCGCACAGGGTCTTTCTCCCACCCTTCCTCCCCGTTCACGTCTGCTCCTCTGCCACTGACACAGCTTTCCTCTGTGTGTAAACAAACACTCAGCACCAGCCTGGCACTGCAAGGGAAGCCACTTTGGCAAAGGCCCAGCTCTAGAGTATGCAGCTGGTTGTGTTGCAAGCTCAGGGGGTACAGGCTGCTTATCCTAATTGTTCTCATCATAACAGCAATTTCTTTCATATGATATAATTTGGGAATTTGCAACATTCAATTAAATTTGTTTCAGAGAAAGACACGTGGTAGGACAATGTAACGAGTAATTTCTCCATCTGAAATTTAGCTCTCATTTTAGTACAGTGTATGTTGAATCTATTGGTTGTGTAATATATAATATTTAAACGCAAAACAATACGCAATTAAACAAAAACACTTTTATATCTCTATTTTGATTGGTTTCTTTATGCTGATTGTACACGGCCCTGACCAGTGAGTGAATCAAAAATAAGTAAGTAATTCAAAATATATTCCTGAATATAATAGCGTTCAAAAGAGTAAATGTGATGAAGCCGGTATTTTAAATAAGACATAATGCAGAGAATAACATTGCCTCAAGGTCAATCGTGCAACTGTAATGAAGGCTGGGATGTATTCTTCAATATGTTTATGTCTGTGCTTCCCATTACTCACCTAGCAGGCAGTGCTGTGTTAAGCACCCCTGCTACTGTGAAAAGGTATCAAAGGGAGCAAAAAAGACAGGTATGGTATGGAATGTGAATGTTCACATGTCCGTTTGTGTGGCTGTAAGACCCTCCTCAGTTGGTATAGAAAAACACTTACTGCTAATGTAAATAGCAAGGCAGCATAAATCAGGAGACACGCGCAGCCCGGGAGAATATCGTGTAATAGTTATTGCGAAATGAAGTGGCATTGGGATCAATATCCCACTATATCTCACTCTGGCGTAATGGCGCAGAGGGAAGCTGGAGGCCAAGGGAGTCTGGTCCCTCCACCCCACCGTGGGCCTATAAATCTGCCTGACCTGCAGCCCGCTTATTAAAGTACACACACAATCGGCAGCAGCTATCCAAAAATACAAGCTTACTTACTGACCTGGAGTCAGGGGAATGGATGCCTTTACCTTGTCTAAGGGCAGGGGTTAAAGGCTGATTGGCATCATCACACTATACTGTACAGAGAAACAGGGAAGTCCAGCATTAATAATATAATTTAAAATAAAAGCTTTAATGTCATCACCGCGGGGAGTACTGTAGATTAGTTCCTGACTGTCGTTGTAAACCCAGTGTGTTGTGTGCAGGTTTTTATATTCAGTTTATTAATAAATTCATTTGTCTGTTTGTCTTTTATTCATTGTACGTGAAGGCAAAACTTTTCTGCTGCCGGAGTGCAGCGAGCAATTATGCTCTCTAAGCTGTGGCTTATTCACCAAAATTAAACTATGGTGTATTGTTCGCTGGGGACTCTGCGGTGCTGTCAATAATTATTTCATAATAAATGAAGAGGGAAAGGGAAATAATTCTCAAGGTTGTGAGTCCAAGGTTGAAATTTCCCCTCTTGAAGATTATGTTTTCAACTTCAAATTTGAACTTTATGACCCCACAGCAACATCAGGTGGGGTTTTTCTTTTGGTAATGGGTGCTAATTAGTTTGGTATTGTTTGTGTCATTTGTTACAAGTGCAGCCGTGTCAGTCTCTTAGTCAAAGTTGGGTGACATTACTTTTAACACTTAGAGTGGTACTTGAGAAAAGTAATTTACCTTTGCAATTCCTTGGTGGCACGTTGGTTGCTTTGCCCAGAGAGTGTGCCACCTTCTCTATATCTAGCTTTGAATGTATTGCAGGTATCTTAAGTCCGCTGTGGTGCATTCTGAGCCTTGAGAGCTTTTTTTTTATGTTCTTTCTCCTTATCCATATCCATATTTAAACTTTGTCAAAGAAGCCAGCAAGTGTTTTTCTACCAGTTGCTGTTCTTCCATCCATGTTCCATATCGTAGATGGACTGAGAAAAAAAATAGACACTACGTTGATACTGGCAACATTTCCTCCATCACATTAACACACGACCACTTGAACCAGGCTAAAAGCTAGTCGTTGCTACTCTGGAGCTATAGCACCGCCATCATTCTGCTCCATGATGGACCTCACCACCAGCGTACTGAAGCTGGATTTCTGGTGCTTCTTGGAGTGTGAAGTAGAACTCTTTGCAGCCGACTGACACTTTATATCAACCAGGCACAGTTTGCATTCGATCATATGTTGTTTTTGTCCTTTTTCAAATTCACAACAATGCGTATACCTCAGAAACATAAAGGATGTCCTCTCTACTGAGCTACACATGTGCACCGACACATCCGTAAGATTAAATACCTTTCATTAGTATGCGTCTACCTGCCAAGGAGTGGGAGAGAAACATTGCAAATGCACTCACAGTAACAGATTTCTTTAACTGAAAGAAATAACTGAAAACTAGAATTATAAAACTAACGAGTAACATTACTTGCTGAAACAGAAATGTGATCTTTAACAAGTCACTTTCCTGCAAGTTATCACAAACCCATGGCCACAATTATACGTATAACACCAATAGAACAAGAAATAAACATCTGCGCATATTACAAATGAAAATTGAGTAGTAGCGGAAGATGAAAAGAAGATGGTTTATGAAACTACAGACGGGTTAGAGATATTTTTTTGTGCATTGGTAAAGATGTTTGAGGAGACTAATTATTCGAAAAGAGGACTGAAATTTTGGAATAATAATAATAAACAATGTGCTGGAGTCTGTTAGCGTGTGTTTTCTCTCAGCTGCAGTATAACTGTATTTTGACATGAGAATTCAATGGACGTATTAAAGGGGAGTAGTTTTTGATTTGCATCTATCTTTTTTGTTGCTTTCTCTTTTAGGTGGCTTTTATGTATTTTATGCGTAATGTGTCTGTGGAGTGTCCTTTTCTTGCCCCAGGTTGTAATATAACTTCATAACAAACAGTACAGAGCCTGAAGAAAAAAATGAGTGCAAAATAACAATATAATGGTAATGGCTGTCCGTGGTTTTCAGATTATACAGGTTTTATCCATTCATATATAAAATCTTGTTGCGATCTGGTAAAGCCTGAGGGCAGATATTATTGGTCACTAAGAAGGATGTTGGCAAAAGGTTATGAATAACAAATGTAATAAAGTAGCGGGAACAGTGAGACCTATGGTCCTTTTGAGATAATTGTTCGATGGGTATACAGTTGAAGAGTGTGGACAATGATGAACTTCTCTTTCTTTTTGCTTTGCAGGAAAAAAAGCAGAGAGAAGCTTCCTTCACAGTTGGTAAGTGTTTTCAAATGTTTTATTTTTTTCTCTTTCATTGTAGTTTCACTACTTGTATGAGGCTTTAGATTTAATCTACATACAAACTATTCACCAAGGAGTGGCAGTTTAAGTGGTAGAGTTTATATTTATATATATATTTAATTATTTTGTCTACAAGTTACACCTAAATATATCAAGCTGTACGCAAAAGACTGGGAAAACTAAGCTAACAAATTTAAACATAATAAATGTGCCACTTTCAAAAAGTCGACACATCCTGTGCTTGACAAACTGTTCTAGGTTTCACTTAGGATATTTGATTATTTGATGAAAAAACTTATCACCTATCTGCCTATCTGCTGGGCAGAAAAGCAGTGATGGTCTACGTTAACAAGATCTATATTACCTTGTAGTTAGCAAAGCAACGTCTGGATAACATTAGAGTAATTTTAAAAATAAATCTTGTGGACAGATCAAGACAAAGTTGATCCATTTGTACCCCCCCCCCCCCACCCCCCCCCCAACACACACACACACACACACACAAAAAAAAAAGTGATTGACGTTTGTCCTGCTTTTGATTACACACGTCTATGATGTGACAAAAAAGCTTGTAAAAGCAGTTGACAAGTGATAAGTGCCATGTTGGAAGTGAGCTGGAAACTTAAAAGAAGAAAAAATGGAATCAAGACTGTATGTCTGAGAAAAGTGTAATGGAGTGGTGTTTTGCCCACTGGTCATCAGACTGGCTAATGATGTTGTTTAACACTGATCTGCAGAGACCTATATTTGACCAAAATAATACGATGAAGGGGATAATATGCACGTTCTCTACAGTCTGAATTTTGTTGTGCGCCCTCTAGTGGAATCCTCTAGTAACACATTGCATTTCACAAAAGCAGTTACGTGAACAATTACCGTCACGAAGTAGCCTGGTGGGGTTGCACGGTTAACAAGCATGGCCTAAAAATATGTCAGAATTTAACATGATCTGCAAGTAAGAGTAGGTAAAAATTTCTAAATCCAGAATTGAAACACTATTAGCTACCTTAAAAAAGCATTTGCAAAACTTCAGGTATATACCAAGCATAATATACTATATTATAATAGTATAATATATATACATATATATGTACCTTTAATAGTTTTTACATCATTAATAATATATAATGTTTTCAACAATGAGTGTTTAAACAGTCAGATCATTCATTAATATAATAAAAAATCAAATGGTGATTTTTGCCAGTGAATTGTGCAAAGGTTAAAAACAAAAACAAGAAGCATTGCAGCATTGCCCACACACATCTTAGATACATATTCAGGCTTTTAAATTACTCATGTTAGAGCTGTGCTGATGTTAAGGCGAGCTGATAATTATATGAATTTGAGTTGTTCTTATGAGATAATTTATGGTGGTTCAACATAACTGACAGTTCAAGCGTTTTTTTTCTAATTGCACTAATCAGCGCCAGCGAAACGGTACTTTACTTAGTTTGATTCAATAATCTACTCAAGTGTCATTTTATAGCTTTGAAGAACACTTATTCAGTGTTATTGCATGTACATGATCATTTGTTTGATTACACACACACACACACACACACACACACACACACACACACACACACACACACACACCCACACACGCGTGCACACCCACACAGGTTCTTTATGGATATGCTTATGGTTGTGAACAGCAATTACACAGTAACCTAATTGTCAGCATTTTTATGTTTGCATACAGTTTTTTAGTGAACTTGATCTATCACAAACCACTCACACAGTGAACACCCTTTCTTTAACCCGTCACTGCCCTGACCTTGAACCTAGAAGGTTTAGCAGTTCAGACAAATCTGAGGATGGTCTAGTCGTGTAGATTAGAAGAGAGGCTCATTTTAAAGTGTGAGCCTAAGAGATGTACATGACTGTTTGTACCACAGGTGATTCTTTTAACAAGACCTGATGTGTGGAAATCACATGCAAATGTGCAGCGCAGTCTGACCTTTGCCCTCTGTGTGTGAGGATCTGTGACCAGTGTCTGACCCGTAATCCTCTCCTAAATGATTTGACAATAGAGAGATGTATTGATCTGGGCAGTCGTCTGGCAAAAGGGTCAAGGGCCTGACACCCTAGTCGTCCTAGAGTCTGTAGGTAGAGCGGTGTTACCACTACTGAAGCTCCCTTTAGTCTTTCCACCACCTGTAGTCATGTTCTACTTTGTGCGGATCAAGCTTCTGTTTCATTCCCTGGGACAGACAGGCTTCATGCGTCTGCTCCCGCGTCACTCGCTTCGCCGCGTTAATTAGGATCACAAAGAGGCTATGTGTAAAAATTGAAAAAAATAACACGCTGTGGGTCGTATGACAAGCTCAGGAAATAGTTTCTTTTTCTCTTTGAGACAGCACAAATTGCTTAAAGTAAAGCTTATGCTTGAGAGCTTTGGTTACCTACACCATTAAACACCCCCCTTTCAACAAAATAACACATGTCTGCACACTCCCTTGCAGAGCCTCTAACTTTCCCCACTGTGCCTGGGCGGCTGTTCTCCTCTGGGCTCACCCAGAGAGGATTGGCCAGCTCCCACATCTGGCCAGACAGAAGAACAGAGAAAACACAAGGAAATTCTCCTGCTAACCACTAGTTCCTATCTTGCATAATGAAACCATCCCTCTCCCCATCTCTCTCTCTCTCTCTCTCTCTCTCTCTCTCTCCCTCGAATTCTTTTGGAGTGACCGCTCATAGAGCAACATCTGGAAGGAGCAGCAGTTTTCTTTCCCTGTGTTTTTTTGGGGAGATTTAGGCCCCCGATAATCCGTCTCCCTCCTCATTAAAGGAGCTGAATAAACACAGGCCTCTTCCAGTTGTTCCTATGAATTTCCTCACCAGGCGTCAGGAGACCCAAGCAGGGGCTACCGGATCAAAGCTGGCGGCAGCCCCATGTGTGCAGAGAGTGAGAGTGCGTTCCGGGGTTGGGCCCATTACCTTTCTCCCTGGGAACCTTGGAGACTCCTAGGTCACTGGCTGTCAGCTCTTTGGCCCAAGCTCAGAGGGAGTGAAGGGAAAGGAAAGGAAAGGAAAGGAAAGGAAAGGAAGAAAAAATAAATAAAGAGGGGAAGAGATGAGCAGGTGGAAATGCATGTACATGAGAGAGAGCTGTAATATTTTAGAGGGTGTCATTAAGTCCTCACACAAATATTTCATTTTCTTTCCTGAGTTGTTTTTGGGGTAAGCGTTTTTATTTTCTGCATTACAAAAATCTTTGTGTTAAACAGAAGACGATGACAGTGTTCTACATTTGACAGTGAAACCTAGGGGCAGTGAAATGATACTGCAAAAACAAAATGCATTTAAGCCTCTGTGTAAAACTCTAGTCGCAGGTGTTGCAACAGGACAGAACAGAGCAAACACATTGTGCACGTGTATGTACGTGCCGCTCTAATGCACTGACCCTAGTGTGACATTAATTTTCTAATTCCCTGCACTTCCTGGCAATCAACTTAGAGGGGCAGTGGTTCACAGGAAAAGTTTGTAGTGGAGGCAATTAAAGACAGAAATCTAAGAAGTAGCAGCAACAACAGCAGCAGCAAAACCAGCGGGGGGAAAGGAGGATGTCTTGCACTGTAATTGTTACTCACTTACTCAGAAAGATGATAAAATTTATCAAATTGCATCCTCTGCGCACTAAAGAAAAAAAATCACCAATATTAAATGGTCAATGTAATTAACTTGCTTGGCTACTAGCTGCATGATGGGTGCAGCTGCGGCTGGAAATAGCTGTAGTGTTTGTGTTTGTATATGTGCACCGTGTGTGTGTATGTCTGTGTGTGTGTGTGTACAAATGGCCCCGTGGTCGTCATCAGGCTCCCATCAGCCCCTCCATTAGTTACTGAGCTGTGGGTCCGTGCTGGAGTCTACCTGCCCTGAATACAGATTAGGATAGGAGCATACAGGCAGCAAGCACAATGAAGACAAACACACATGCACGCACACACTCTCACAAAAGATAGCATTAACATATTATCTACTTTGACATACAGTGACATATTTTGACACACACACTCACAATCAAAGTAATTGCATTTTACGCACCTAAGTGACTGAGCTGTTGCATCATATGCACGGAATAATAGTAAAATCATTAAAACATTTCGGTGTGTTTCCTCTGGCTGATAAAAGCATACATGTCTGACTACTGTCTGGACACTGACACACCAACGCCTGTGGAGAGCACTTCATCTGGTGCAGGCAGATCATAGCTTACACATTCTGAAATAATGTCACACACAGCAGAGTACACACACTGGCAGCCCAGCACAAAGGCAAATATGGTCGCATACTTCTCTTCTCCTTCTGGAGTCGCAGACTCACATGCTCGTGACAGGAAATCTGCAGGCAGTCATTACACCGAGCCAAGCAAACACGCACAGCCGCCATTTACTGATAATGTTTTCACATGTTCCGCTCCTATGTCGGAGGCGTGCGCGTATGTGTGTGGAGATACACAAGCACCGGCAGAAAATGGATCATTTCAAAACAATTAATTTTTGTTGTATTGGGTAGTTTTTTATTGGGTTTTGGTTAATATTTCAAAACGGCAAAGGAAGCGGCTACAAACGTAACTTTGATCAAATATTAAAACAGAGAGGAGGGAATTTTCAAACATTCTCACCTGTGAGGTTAGGGCAGAGGAAGAATGCAAGGCTGCAGAAATATCAGTAATGATGCTTTTGTTTAAGGAGAAAAAAGATGAAGTAATTTTCCAGGTGGAGTTCAAGGCTGAAGACCAGGCCACTGCCTTGGGGTTCAAGCAGGAGCTGTAGGGCACGAGTGCTGGGGGAAGGGGTGAGGGTGCGTGTTGGCTTCTGTGTGTCTCTCTGGCAGTGCAATGGGACCCTTGGGAGACCTGGGTCAGGAGGCCTCCCTCCTGCCCCCCCGCATTACTGTGCCATTTAAAGCCACCCAGCATCTATTTCCTCCAATAAAAACTAATAACCTTTTCTGTCGGAAATCACGGCAGCTCTTGAGTGCTGGAGCAGAGGCCTGGCTGGATGGCCTGTAATTGCGGTCCAGTAGTCTCCCTTTAGTTTATTTTTTGCAGTGTTTTGGATTTTATTTTTTATTTTTTTTCCCCAGTCCTTTCGGTCCTCTGCGCTTTGCGGCTGATTGCCTGCGCAGCTCACCCCACACTCAGTAATCAGACAGGAGCTGGAGAGGGGGCAAAACAGCAACTCAAGGACCTTTTATAATTGGGAGGAATTTGGAGGGCAGTTGGACTTTACATTTGGTGTCAGAATAGGCTGTGATGGCGACTCTGCTGGCTGAATTACAGAGGTTCCAAAGCCCCCACTGCAGTCAAGTAGTTCATTGTGAGGCTGCTATGAATAGTCTGCATATATATCTGCTCTGTTACTGTCCATTGTCACTGGGAGTGTTGTGGCGTATATATGGAAGCCAGCTAAAATAATCCCACCACCACACTTTAGAGGTTTCCACATTTTCACCAGAGCTAGAATGTTACATGATAAAGTGTGCAGTTGTACTGATCGAGTCTACCTTTTCATAGAAGAACAGAACCACTTGAATTAAGATTATTGTTGCAGTGATTCGTGAATGTGTGGATTTCTTTTAACATGGGAAATTGTGTTGGTCTAGGTTTTAGAAGCAGCTCTGTAAGTAATTTATTTATTTAACTGCCAAATACAATTTCTCCTGACCTAAATAAATCTGTGTTTTTTCTTAGGTGGTTATTGTCACCCACATTTTGTAAATTGTGACTCTATAATGATGTGACTAAATTATAGAATAATAGTCACAGCCAAGTGTTAGCTAGCCTTAAGACAGCAATAGCACGGAGATGAATGCAGAGCCAGCTCGTCTGGGAGAACATGTGGTCCACTAGTCAACTGTACAACTGTAACTGTGGATATAGTGATTATTGACCAGTCTTGAGATAACTATACTCAAGTTCATCCAGATGAACAGCTTTTAATTTACATTTACAGTACGTACTCTACAATACAAGCCATACTTGCTACCCGCTCTCTGTAGATCAATCAGTATTTTGCTGTAATTTCCAGTAATTTGGTCCTTTACTCATTGGTCCGTTAGGTGAATAAGTATAACTGCCGTGTTCCTCTTCTGAGGTGTAGCTCAGTAACAGTGTGTTGTTAGGGACTTATAAGAGACTGTGCCATCTTTGAACAGGTTTCATAAAGTGACTTCACACAAACCTGGAGACCCTAACCTTTTCTGTGCTGAAAAAGCTAATGAAACTGGGACGTGCAAAAATATATAAATAAATAAAATGCCATAACAGGCTTCATTGCATCAAGAGGCCATTGAAGTATAAGGTATGACTACTTACGGCTAATTCCTGTAGTTATATGAACTTTCAACCCGCTCTCCTAGACATTACATTCCCATACAGCTAAATAGTTTTTCCAGCTAGTTTATCTGGAGCTTAATCACTGGCTGGATTATGTTCAAAGGCATTTTATTAAGAATGAAGTGTTGCCTTTATGAATTGTTTTGGAGTCAGGCAGGAGGCGGTTGGGGTTGATGTTGGGCGTAGGCAATTCATGGCTCTCACACCAGAGACTGCATGGGCTTCCTGTATGTGGTTAGGCTTATTCAACAAAAGCACTTTGGTCGAGAATATGAAAAGATCCTGCTTTTGATTAAATGTATATGACTGCATTTTGTCTCAAGTCGTTGTGGACTTTTTTTTCAGCCGGACCAGCATCCTTCTCTAGCCTGACGTAACCTGATTTAATTCTTATCCATTTGGATTTCATTATGGGGCGCGTCTCAACCAATACAATACAATGATGCATTCAGATAGTCGTACATCAGTCAGGGCAACAAATGATGTGACATATGGTTCTAGACAAATGTCCTAATTGCTGTTGGCTATTCGTCCTTTTAATGTTATTGTACTGTTGTACACAAAAATTAACTCAACAGCACATGGCGTGTGTAGCACCGCATGAAGCGTAATGAAATAAGAATGAAGCCACTCCAGGACGAAATTCACTCACTAAAATTTTGTGTGCGAGGCAACTGTGAGCTGACTTCCGGGCTAATCCTTTGCTAACTTTAATGAAAGTCCTGTGAAATAAAAGTTACATAAATTGCTGCGGTCAATACAAGGGAATTTTTAGGTAGAGTGATTTGGGGTTGGAGATAATTTTAAAATCTGAACTTCACTTCCTAATGTTGATATGCGCCAAAGCGTATTTGATTTGGCAAAATATTGCATCAGGGGCGGCACAGTGGCGTGGTGGTTAGCGCTGATGCCTCGCAGCAAGTAGGAATGAAAATGATGCATTAGCACCATTTCTAATAGTCACTGTTTGAACTTCATCTCGGTAACAAAAGTGAAACTAAAGCTGACGAAAGAAAATAAATTCTTAGCACATAAAGCAGTTACCCTATGTTTGTGCACATGTCAGGGTCTAAGTTAACTTCCATTGTCATTGCACACTGTGTACGTTATGGCTAATGGCGGCAGATTAGGTCAGATGAGATAGATCTGTTGCAAGACATTTTGTCACTTGCGAGGCAATGAACTTGACTAGAAACTTATGGAAATTCAATAAGTGATGAAAACAGCATAATTACAGATCAATACCAATTATGGAGCCTTCACGCCTTCCAAACGATAGCACTGTGTCTAAGCTATAGTGCTGCTTGTGACCTGTGTAAGAGCAGTTATATCCATAAATGTGCTTATGCATCATGTATGTGTGTATGTTATTTGACAGAATGAGGCAAGAAAAAAAGTAGTTTGTCAGTGTTTTCATTTTCAGTATTAAAAAGGTAGTTCCTGTCGTATTAGATTGTTTAACCTCCATTGACGAGGCAGCGTTTAGTCTGTTTTGGCCTGGATTGGCTGTGGATAGTTGCCCCACACATTATTAATGAAGCTGTTGAGATGGTGAGGCTACCACATGAAGTGCTAAAGTGAGAGAACCAAGTGGTGAGAGACAGTCCCAAACCTGTCTCACCTGAAATGATTTTGCCACTTAAACTCAAATTAAACATCACAAGCACCAAAATATGAGGAGACGGGTGGAATTTACCAGCAAATAACAAGGCATCTGCACGTGTACGTAAATTACCCTACAACTAGAAGCTATTCACTTCTCAAATTGGTTTAAGTTTGCAGCAATGTGATATGGCCTTGCTTGATTTTAGCTGGTCATCTAGTGCTTGTAATCACATACAGTATATTAGAGGCTTGTGCTTAAGTGTTTGAGCATGACTCTTGCAGTGAAAATATCCTTTGTGTCTGACCGTAGGCCAGACGTTTCACTTTGTGAGTCAGAGGCAGCATGTGTCTGTTTGCATGCATGCTTCAAGGTGTGTGCTGTTTCCAAACACCTTGCAAAAATAAATTACGTTTTAAAAATGCAGGCTTATTTAGTAAATGTGATTCTGCTCCAAACTGCAGTGCATAACTTCAATACTTGCTCACCATAAACAAAAAGAAGAGATTTACATGTCATCACTCAAGATTGGAAACTAGCTTAAGTATGTTAAACAGACAAAAAGCAGCTATATGTTACATCTTACGGATGAGTTTGCAGTATTTCAAAGTAAACCCTATGGTTGCAGTTTATCAAGACAAAAAGCCTTTGTGTTTTGTGTTTGCATTAAAAAATAAAAATCTTTATATAAAATACAACTTACACAACAAAGCCTAAACTATAAAAGTCAATGTGATGCAACCAGGCCGGGAGCTTTCATGCCTGATAAATTAACCTTTTCCGTTTGCCTTTTTTTCTGCCTTCTCTCTTTGTGTTCCTGTTTTTGTGTTTCAGCCTGCTACTGTATGTTTGTGTGCACACATCCTTAATTGCATTAAGAGGATGACGCACTTTCTTACTCTGTTTAAGCTCACTTTAATTGCCTCTGAATGGTGCACTAGGGAAGCAGGGACTGACGGTACAATGTGGACATGCAATTAGCTATCTTTCATAAGATGCTCCAGGGAAAAAAAAAAAAGAGAGCGCTCCAATTCATAAAAGAATTTCACACACAAGCCAACAAATGCTATTTTGTGTTACTGCTGCGGTGGCATCTTGATGGAATGGCATTTCATTCATTAAAGAATCAGACTTTTCAGAGACAGCAAGACAGAGAGATCCATTCAAAGAGGAAGAAGAGGGATAAAAATCTGATAAAAGGGAAAAGAAATGTGCAGTGGTAGCAGGAGACATGAAGATATAGGTGAGGTGCAAATAAAAAATGAAGAGAGAACGAAAGAAGGAGTTGGAGAGAGACGGGAGGAAGGGTGAGGAAAGAGTGATTGGGGTAGATTGCACTAGAGACACAGTGAGATATGTGTGCCCTGGTGAATTTTCACTTCAGTTTTGGAAAGAATGCACCACTGATGGCACAATGACAGAATGGCTCCAGAATCTGCCAGGCCTGAGGTGTAGTTTGAAATTACAGACACATTTTACATATATTCCATCTAGTCTGACATACCAAGTGGAATGAGAAGGAGGTGTCAAATGTTTTTTAAAGCAGGTGGGTGGTAAAACATACAGGTTATTTTACCTTCCACCTGCCAAAAAAATAGCATTGTTTTAAATGGAAATATATCATTGATCAAGCAGAGTGTAAAAGAAAATAATCAAGCATCCTAGTTTTATTCCATGAGAAATTAAACTGATTATCACCCCTTTGTCTTATTCTGACATAAACTTTTCACATTGCTTCATTGCTTCCCCGGTCATTATCATAAGGCGGCCTGCAGTCCATGAAACTGATATTTATTACAAATTTTACTTTATTTGTTTTATTTAGGAGGTATGTCTGATGGAGACTGACAATAATATGGTAAATGGCTCTTAAAACATGATATTAGTTTACAATCCTTTCTCTAAGTTGAGACGGGCTGCGCATGCATTTTTCATGTGTATAAATTTATAAGTGCAAGGCATTAAGTAAATTAGGTCATGCATTAGGTTAATGGCGTTGTTGCGACACATATGAGAAGCTTTTAATACCATACAGTGCAATAGGTAGCACAAATAGCACTGCTATCTCCTCCTGCTGCCCCTCCTTTCCTTCTCCCTCTGCTTGTACTCATTTTTCTGTGCTTTTCCCCCCATTTTTCATTTTTCTATGCCCCCCCCCCCCCTCCACTGCCCCAACCCTTATACCCCTTCCCCCATCTTGGACAATCTCTCCCTGTCTCTTGCTGTCTCTCCTGTTCTTCCTCTCTCTCTCATCCCAACTCCATTCTCCCTATCCCTCCCTCCACTCTTCTTCATTTAATAGTGGACCTCAGAGTGGTTGCCATGTCGACCAGCCGGCATATTACTATGGCAACCAGTCTGAGCGAGACGAGGCTGCTGATTAGGGAGAGATGTCTAGTGTAGCCTGGCCAGCGGAGGGTGGGGAAGAAAAGGGGGGAAATGGTGTTGGGGTGCTAGAGGGGGGTTGTATATTATAGGTCTGAACATTGTGTTTGTGTGTGTGCGTTGTGCATGTGTGCATCTCAAAAAAAGATTTTATTGAAGCTGGTCAGCTCTCTAGTAGTGAGCCAAAAGACATTTTACCTCAGATTTCAGATCAAACTGCTACCTGCAGCCATGTCCTGCTTGACTTGCTATTCCTTTCTTTACAGTAAACAAGAATCACGCAAGGCGCTCTTGATCACTCATTGTGCCAGCTGTTATCACATCGACTTCTAATGTGCATTTTCCATATTTTGCAAGCCACATTTCTTTCCTTAAAAGGTGAAATGTCCATGTTTATGTACAGAAACTTAATGTTTCCTTGAAGGCCCACAGTGCGGGGCTGCTTTGTTTTGGTAACATATAGGCAAAACTGAACCAGGCTGGAATTATGTTCTTATTGTATTTGGGCAGAAACATATCAAGTGTTATGACATGTGAGGGACGGAGCAAGCAGAGCTTTTAAAAAGCTGCACCCTCCTCCAAGAACACTAATGAACGCTGTAGAGGATGCCTCAGACCTCCCAGATCCATCAGAGAAACTAATTACAAGATCCAATTAAAGAGAGAGAGGGAGAAGAAGGGGAAGAGAGAAAAGGAGAGAGAGAAGATGGGGGGTCTCTCTTTGCCATTGACCCAGCCAAGCCGTCAGCTCATTCAAGACAGTAATTATAGCTTATTTATTATTCATCCTTGAGCTAAATAAGAGCGTGACATTTCAATAACAATAATAAGGGCAGAAAAAAAGGCAGCACAAACTACAGACTTACTAATTGCAGTGCTCAGAGATTAAACGACTGGAAAAATGTTGTTATTTACTTATTCATAACATCTAGACCAGTCATAAGAGCATAGCGATGCACTTTGCTGAAAATGAGTCTAAGGGCCTCTCTCATGAGATCTCCCTGCTGGACATAATCCTCGACAAACCCAGGATGCCATGCTTCCCTTAACAAGTGTTTTTTCGGGTTCTGTATCACGGGGCAAGCACTTAATGACTTACTGTTCTCATCGCGGCCATGTCTCATTAGAATGAGCTTACAATTTTAGCCGATTTGAAAATTTGTCAAGTAGTTTATTCAGGGAATAATTTACAAAACATCCTAAACATATTCTTAATGTTTATTATTAGTTCATCGAGCTTGCATAATACCTAAAAACCTTGCTCTTTCCATACACCAATCTTCCCTAAGCTGAACTTTGAGGCACCTCATTAAGACTGCCAGCTCTTGGTCTCATAGGCTATGGCAGAGGTGAGGAATATCACATAATCATGAAGTGGAGATGGCATTACACTCATCACAAATTATAGATGAGTTTTACTGTGTGGCAGACTGGTGCTTAACTTAAGTGACTGTTACAGGGCGTCTGCAGGAACTGTTTCACCTCCCCTCTGAAACGCTTCCCATCCCTTCCTGTTGGACGTAACATTTATTGAGGCTGTCTGTACTAACATAAGGAATTTGTACATTGTATTGCAATATTCCTCTTTTCTTCCTGGAACCTGCCCTTTTTCTGCTTTACCTTACGGCTGAGACAGATCAGAAGACAGAAACGGCGTACTGCATTAAAACTGAGCCTTACAAGATGAGGTGCTATTTTATCCGAATCGGCTCACGCTCACCTTCTGCTCATTAAACATGGACATTTGTAAAAGAAAAATGGCCGGACTCAAGCTCATAAAACTCCATAAACAAACCCCTTGGCAGTTGTAATTGATTGGTTGATGCATACCTATATATCTGCTTCTGCATACATTTGATCAAACAGAAAAAGACTGTTGTCTTCTGTCATTTACCTGCCAGGCACTAAGAATAACCATTTTTTGATCATGCAGTTCTGATGTTGGGCCTCATGGCTCGTCCATTATAAAATAGCAAAAAAAGAAGACAAACAGCAATCTGCGATTTCCCTTTGATATTATCTATTTGCATTTATATGTTCCTCCAAGCCACTCTAGAAGTCCTCCACCACTCCAGCAGAGTCATTTATAACACTACAATGCAAAGCAAGCCTGCAGTCCAGTGTTCAGTCCCTTGCTTCCTTTTTCTCTTAATGCCTTTGTCCTTGAATCTCAAAGGAGCCTTGTTAATATACATCTGTTAGGTGAATCAAGCAACCGCACGCATAGTCTAAATGAATAGTCAATATTTAGAGATGTGGTAAAGGCATGGCAAGAGACAAATTTTAATGTGTTAATTGGTGTTTTCATCGCAGAACGTTTCATCTCGTGAGTGTGCAGCCGTGGCGTGTTCGTTATATTTTCACATGAGTGTTGTTGCACACGTGCTTAGGCAAAAGCGCAGACAGGCAGGAACCTTGACCTTGCAGAATTGAAAGGATGGAATAGCCGCCCAGTGACCTGTGGAGAATGGGGGTTTTCATGCAGAGGGATGGAAAGCTTCTTCTCCCTCACTTCCTGATTTTCCTCCACTCCCTCCCCGAATAGCAGTTGTGTGACTTTTTGCACCGTCCCTGTGCCTGGCTAGAACAGGAGGGGGAGTTTATACCACTCATCAGCTGATGCGAGACATGTCCTCAGACAGAGCCATTGATTTTATTGATTGATTCATTTGTGGTTGTCCCATACAGTTGCCTGCGTGTAGTTTTTGTCACATGGGCTGAGCTTACACAGAGTTATGGAATGTGATCAGAGCAAGGGGTCACTGCTGTGGTACAGAAATACAAAAGGGCAGGACATTTTCTATTCCTTCTTTAAAGAGAGAACTATTCTCTCCTTCTACCTGTTTCTCATGCAGATGATGTGGAAGCTGTCCACACGATTGCACACATGGGCCATATTTACAGGTTCACCACAGGTACCTGGACAAATACATTGCCCTATTGCTCTCTCAGCACACTCGCAGAAACACATACACACTGACCAGATCGCACCCCCTCGGGGCTGCAGGGCAGTGCTTGAACGATGTCTCCCCAGGGGGCTGATATTTTATAGTTTGTGTCCATCAGTGCTGTAGCTTGGGGCGCAAGGGTTGACAGTAAGTGCTCTCAACACCGGTGACACTGATTCATCTGAGCCATGACACAGATGAGAGAGAAGTGGGAGGAGGGACTATCAGAAAAGAAGAACAAAACACCTACAGACTATAGGTTATGTTAACGGCTCCTATGTTTAAATGAGCGCAGCGCTTCTATTGTATACCTGACCATATTTCAGTGCATTACAATGTTAGTGGACTGCAATCTGTTTTCTCTTTTGTGGTGGCTGATTCAAGGTTGTTCACCATAACACACACGGCCGTACTATGATATTGTGGTGGACTAATATGGGCAAACCTAGAGAGACTGGCTTGAGGAAGGGACTCCAATCTAACATGGCATTTCAATTTCTCATTCCCCCTCATGGCTGTGCTGTGCACTGCTGCACCTCTTCTACATATATATAGGGAGGACGCCTCTGAACCCCAGCCTTCTGGATGCGCATACTAAGCAATCAATGTGTCACCTCTTCCTGACAATCCTATTTTTTTCATATGGGGGCCATGCTCATTTTTTCTTGTCAGCAGAAGGTAATTTGCTGTATTGTGATTCAGTCCTAAAACTTGGTGACGAGGTGTCCGATAAGTCGCCGCCTCCCCTCCGTCTGCCCCACTCCATCCCAGCACCCCCTGCATCACCCACGCTATGGAAAAACCAAAAGGAAGCACCCCAACCCCCATTCTATCTACACCCAACTGCACCCCCACACTCCTGTCCCTTCTTTCCACACCAAGCCCAGCGCAGTTGTATCTGAGGCGGGCTGCTAAATTAGATAAGCGGGGCTGTGGCGCAGCGCCCCTGATTAATAAAAGATGCAGTGCTCCCTGGGGATGGCCCCTCTGAGGGCCGAGCAGAATCTACCCACAGACAATAGAGTTTGCTCGCACACAATGAACAGGAAATGGAGAAAATGAACCAATCATGGAAATATAACATTTAAAGCTGGACTATCCTGTAACCCTCTGTAGCATTATGCATGACTCATAATAGATAATAACTAATGTTAGAAGTAAAAAAAATAATGAAAATATTAATATATTCATTTATTTGGGAAATCCTTTTGCTGATATACGTTGGATAGAACAGCTGATGTCCTGCTGCTTTATGACATTCAGGAAGGCATTTGAAAGTCCTTCAGCGCAGAAAAATCATTGTCAAGTTGGTATCGTTTGGTTTCAGACACCGCCTTGTGTGGTGATAATACTGCTCAATTTGTCTTGAGTATAAATATGGAAAGCCTCTTTTTCGGGATTTCAAACCTGAAACACTTCGGACAACTGGGAAAATTGTTATTGGCAGTCTTATCTTCTTTTAAATTCTGTGTGTGTGCTTTCTCTTTCAAAATAAAGGTTGTAATCTAAATAAAGCCAGTAAACACTTCTAATCTATACTGCTCAATGAGCTGGGTATGTTTCAGTGGAAGTTAAAACAAGCTAAATAACCACATGGTTATTTCTATATTTACCTGAAATATATTATGTTTTTCTATTTTCCTGAACATTCAAATGAGCCTCTGGTTATTTATTACTTTTAAGAAAAGCCAAGAGCAACAATATATATATATATATATATATATTTTTTTTTTTTTTTTTTTTTTTTTTTTTGTAGCCATTGTCATTCTGGTCTTTCTGTTTATTAAAACTGCAATCATGGACTAGCTACATCCCAAAGGATATATATGAGATTGTCAGTAAAGCTTGTGTTTAAATTAAATTATTGCATGTTCCTATTTAAACAGTAAGTGAATTATTTTTAACAGTCAAATGGAATAGCCTCAATCGAACATGTGTGCAGTCCTTATGGGTACATTTTCTGTAAAATTTCAGATTAAGTCCTTCAAATCAAATGAAGATTTCTCAAGTTACAGTGAACTGTCAGATATGCTGTAAATGCAGATGAGCCAAGACATTGCTAGCAGCTCTGCTGTTTAAGTTAACAAGCAACATATTAGAAATGAAACATGTTGGGTTTTGATCATAGTGTACAGCTGTTGCATGAGGATACTCCCGAAGCCTCCAGCTCCTTCTCTGGTAGCGATGGATGGTCACCGAATGTATTTAGGAAATTTGAAAGGAAGATGTGTGAACTCGTACTACAAGGACGTAGCTGAAGCCTTACTACGACTATTCAGATTTTTTTAAATGAAATACTCAAAATTCTATTATACCAGCTTTTCATTTTCACAACCATGGCGCACCACCTAACCGTTGAGTGTAGAAACTGTATGTCTGTGAAAATGAGACAAAGGTAAAAACTCCTGAATTCTTGTTTTGGATGTTGCTTGTGCACAAATTGTATGTTAACATATTGTTGTTAAGAGGTTAGAAGGTACATAGTTAAATTATTTTCCCCAGTGAATTTAGTGGTTTATTGTAAGCATGTTAATTTGATGAGTATTTATTTCCGAACCAGTCATTAATCCTGTTATGTAGTAGAGCTTTATGTAAATACAGCTGCAGAGAGACACACATAGTTTAGAGACAGATGCACGGTGAATGTTTAGCTGACATTAGTATTTAAGTGTACACACATACACAGTATAAATAACAGCTTGTGGGGTTTTATCATTTAAATATATTGTTGATTCTTGAAAACATTACTTAGAGTAACACGAAACAGATAGATTCATTTTTGTCTACCTACGTAGGAGAGTGTGCAAAAAGGCTAACGCATGCTCAGCTACTTTTCACACCCACAGCATCATGTTGTCATGTCATTTCAGTCCTACAGCAGTTCTATTCACATTTGTCACCTAATGGCTTTGTTACCAGGAGGACATTATCCCTCTTGCTACTCATGTTTATAAGACAGCCTGCAGTGATCCAGTTGCCTATGGAGACCGTTGAAATAAAAGCTATAACGGGGTTTCCTTTCAAAATTTGTGCCCTAAATTGTGCATTAAAGCTGTTCATTTGAGTACTCACATAATATTCCAAAAGCATCACGTGAAACCTGCCAACACTGACAGGCAGGTTTACAAGGCAGACTTAGAGCTACATTAGCACTAAACAATCAACATTAATCCATCCACGCACAGCCTTTTACTCGCGCATGTGCAGCCGCCAGGCTTTAGAAGACATGTTTCTCCTCTGCTCCGTGTTGGTGGCGTGCGATTGCCGCATGGATCATGAACACTAAAGCATTTATCTTTAAATAACCTCCACCCCCTGTCGCCATGGAACAATAGCGGGACGCTTCTAATTTTCTGCAAGATAATGGTAGTCATATTGAGATGAAAAAGGTCAGGGGTTGGCTTGTGAGGTTCTGATTGGTTCGGAGCGTCTCGCTGTCCCGAGAGATAAAATGGAACATGATATTTCGTTTAAAGCACCACCCTACCAGACTGCATAGCAATTTTGGGTGATGAGGAAGCCCAGTTCTGCGATGATTAGAGTGCATCTACCAGTCAAACACTAAATATAAAAATGGCTACTGTGATGTTTTGCATCAGCAGTTTTTTTTTTTTGCTGTTTTTTCAGATCAGAGACATACGCTGTATAGTTTTCCACATGCCGTTTTTAATATTTAGAGAGTCAATTTTACTCCCACCCCTTCCAACCACCAAGATTGATGGGTTTCGTTTATGAATATGTATTAGATGCGGATATGCAGTTGAACCTGCCTTTGACCTTCATTTGCTTGCATGTATTCACTGAGCTTCTGCTATAACACAATGTACTGTTTTAAGATGGAAAAACATTTCTTGTTCGCTGATGGTGCTGATTCTCCTCAAATCCCAAACTATATGCTGTAAACTGCTCTGACATAACTTTCACATTTATATCATGTGTGATATTATGTAAACACCCAAAAGCATAATGGATCAGCAGCTGCAGAGGATTTAGCATTTGTCCAGCAATATTTTTGTTTTGTTTTACCCCACTTGTCAGCTTTTGCATATCTATTTGGCCTTGTTTCTGCCTTTTTTTTTCTTTTTTTTTTTTAATTCCAGCCTGGGGGCCAAATGCATCACACATTATGCAGTGACCCAAGCTGCATTTTCCAAACATCAGTCCAGCCAGTAGGAGTGGCCTGAGCTTGTTGAGGAAACTGCCCTTTAAGGTCATTTCAATGGTCATGTGATAGGCCGGCGGAGCCCCCTGGGCCATATGACAAACCGAGCTGCCAGGCCGAGGTGTGTGTCAGGGGTGTTTTTCCACAAAGCATTCTATAAAAGTGTAACTGGGCTGTATTTGCCCTTTCCTCCTGCTCTACGTTCAGCCAACAGGCCCCTGAAGATCTCTTAAAAAGTGCTGATCCACAGAGCTGGGTTGGTGCTCTTGTAATCCTTCTAGCTCTGCTCCACCTCCCCTCATGTTCCCACCCTCTGTACCTCCTGCTTCTTCCTCCACATTCCCTCACTGTCTCCTGCTGACGCATTGCTCTAGTGTGAGCGACAAGGTGATGGGATGAAGAGGCTTGCTTGGGCCCCAAGCTAATTACCACACATTAGAGCATGACTAAATAAATCTTAAGTGCTGCTAATTGCTTGGCAGTGAAAACAATAACCGTGGTACTTGCCCAGAGGCTCTGGGGTAGCGAGGGGCTGGGGCATTGGGGACCAGGGGCCCTGGCACTGGGCCAGCAGAAGACCCCGGCGCCATCAGTCAACTGCTGCACCCGCTCTGCCTTCATGTTAAAGTCACACGCCACTTGGCACTGTCGCTACACGCACCATCTGCACGACACCCACCTCCCTGTCTAACACTAACACACTCCCTGCAGCCCCCATCAGCAAAGAATAAGCCGTACATGACAGGCACAGGCAAACTCAGTCTGTCTGTAGACCCATCATACATCACTGCATTAATAAACATGAATTAGTAATGGCACAATTAGATGGGGTTGTTCTGACATTTACTGGTACAATAATGGTGTTCTCCTCTCTGCACCCCCCTTCAGCCTGCAGTAGAGCACCATCAGAGCTTAGACATTTAGATGTGAAGGGTGGCAAGGGCAGAAAAGTCCTGCCCTGATCGCAATTTATTTATTTTTAAATCCAAAGGATCTGTATCAAGATTGTGTGTTTATATTTCATATTTTTTTTCCCCAGACAAACTCGCCAATATCAGCATTAGCTTTAAAATCCAGTGTCGGCCTGGCTTTACTCTTTATATTTGTATGTAAGTGTGTGCATCTCGTGTGTGTTTGTTTCCCTGGTAGGTTGCAGTCGGGTGTGTGTGGAGAAGACGTTTGAACAGCCTGTGCTGCCTACCAAGATCTCCTGTGGCCCAAAGGTACGTCCAACACAGACACCCTGGTAGCAGCACCACGCTGACAAAGCCTTTAACTCCGCCACAGCATTCACCAAAGATGAGTGACAGAGGGAATTCAACAAACTCATTGTTCTTTCTGAACATTATTTGTCAGATATTATGAGACTGTGTTTACAACTAGTCTGTCCACACAAAGAGACTCAACCAGCGCAGTCACTCCTCGGCATCATATTGAATCTGATCTGTAACGGTATACCTTTACCTGGTCTGACACATTTTCTTTAATCAAATTAAGTGATATTAAATTTATTAGCAGGCCTTGTCTTTGTGCCCAGTGTTTATTATCAGAGAAGCAGTCTCTGTATTTTAAGCAGATTTTTTAGCATGAAAACAGAAATTTTAACCTGAAAAGATTATGCCTATCAAACAATGAATTCCTATTTCAGTTTTTAATTATTTAATTTGTTTCCCCCAAAAATGTCCATGGTGAATGGCGATCTCATTGTCACATTTACCTTCTGCCACTTTCTGAACCTCCCTTCTCCCTCCTCCACCAGTAGCTTCTCATTTGCACCGTCTCTCTTCTGCAGTGTTTTACTGCTTTCCCGGGGGACTCGTGCGCTTTTGTTAGCTTTTCTGTGTACACACACGGCCTAATTGGTTGATTAGTTCAGGTTGACTGGCTTGTTAATTGAATAGTAATTTAGATTTGATGTGTCTAATGAAGACCCTAATTTATTGTTTGGCACTCATCCAAGGGTCTGTTTTTGGCAGTGGGACTCAAACATAAAGGATGAAAGGAAACAAGAACATGATTCAGTGCCCCAGTGCTGCTTTGATAGCACATGAATTAAATCTTTGTGTAAGGTGATAACGCTTCAGTGATGGGCTTCTTGAAATTAAGCAGATATATACAATAAGAGGGCACCAGTATGAGCAAAGGCCATTGGAAGACCAGTAACACTGTGCAGACTTTTGGTTATTTGTCTTAATGGGCAAAATAATGAGCCTGTTTTCCCTTTCCATTTTAACGTAGTGAGCTCATATGAAGACATTAAATAACATTAATGGTGACAACATTGTGCAGTGGACGACCAGCTCTAACTGATTTCAGTCACAAAGTAGTGAAAATGGTGTGCAATCCTATCACTGTTGAGACAGTTTGTGGAGCCAGATAAGGCTGCTGACGGACCAACTTTGGCTCTGCATGAGCAAACCCAGTCCTCTCGTTCATATGAATGGAGCCAGGATGCTTGCCAGCAAAACAATACAAGGGTTGTCTGGGAAACATTTACCGTGACTCAGCTTTAACTGACATGCAACGCGTCCTTCACCGAGACGCTGTGTTGGCCAGCACACATTCTTGTTAGATTACTTTGCAACATGAATGCTATATTTTTACTCTGACCTCATAATTGACACAGTTTGTGCTTACATAATAAGCTTTTAAAGACATATTCTGCTACACCAACTGGACTTCCTGCATTGTATTTCACCCAGACCTTAAACACCATGCCCCCACCAGTGCAGCCTCCTGCTATGTCATAACACAAGGCTGTTACACACAAAATCTGCCTGCACAGTAAGAAAATAAAGGTTCATCTTTAGAGAAGATAACCGTTTGGGTTTGCATAGTAACTTTTCCTTTCATCTATATATTCTGATCAGACACTGATTGCATATGAGGTCATTTGTTGCTGTTAATCCACTTGTCACCAGTGATCTTCTGCTTTTCTTATGTGTTGCTCTTGTCTGCACGACACCGCTGAGCTGTAACCATACTACTAATGAGCAATGCAGTTTACTCGTCAATGCCAATGAGTGTGCATTATGCACATTGAACACTTCCTCCCTGAACCTCCTGGTTGACCCCATTTGAATTCTAGCTTAAGTGTAGTACAAATATAGTTTGCTTACAATAATATACATATATGTATATATATGTATATATATATATATATATATATATATTAAACGTCTAGATTTCTTTTCTTTTCATGAATTATTAAATAGCACAGTTTAATTAAGTTATACTGGCAACCACCTTGTACATTCTCTTGTCTACTACCGCCACACACCTAGAGACATTTGCATTATACACTGCACAAATCTTTTTTTAATTTCTTTTACAGTTTATTCACAATATTGCATGCAGGTGCCTCATGTCCCTGGCACAGGACAGCCATTCATTTGGTCCAGCTGCTTGTTCACAGAGAGGTGAATTTATACAGTGTAGGCCCCTTTCTCTCAGTTTCTCACTCCAAAGCACCAGAGCAACAGTGCAATGAGCATCAAGGTTTTCCCCCACAATCTGTTTGAGGGATTTATCTTCTCTCCAATCCACAGTTATGCGCAAGAAAGTCACATTTAAAATCAATCAATGGAAACTTGATTTCCCTTTAGCTTTGGGGGATTATGCCAAAAGCTTTTTGACTCCTCTGTTTGTGGCCTTCAATCAACATTCATTGCTGTCGGTGAGCGGTCCAGTAGATTCCCACAAAATTCAAAATGTGCTAGAAATTATTTCCAATCCAATGAATCATAAAAATATCAAAAGAAGATCCCACAGCCAGCTGCTGTATGTCCACAGTAGTTCAAAACAGTAACAGTCTGCTATTTGCCATAGTTTACACTGTCTTCATGCAGCCAGGTGTTGAATTATACAACTTTGTCTGTATCGGAAATGTTCCCGTTTCTTCCTCTGTGGATGTTTGTATCCAGGGTGCAGACTATTCCATTCCACAAGATCCTGCATTTGTCAGGAATTTCCCATTTTGGTTATTACTGGAATGACTGAATCTATGACAGCGATATGTGCCAGGCCTTCTCTGTCCCATGTTGTCACCGAAGCAAAGTGTAGACCATGTCAACTACTTCTTTTCAGAGGAAGAGAAGACAGCATTTTGTCCTAAATGAAACAATCACAACACAGTTAGTAATAAACGAAGTAGGATCCTTTTCTTATTCTTTTCTGTGCAGAACATCTACTCCTCCCATGACCAGCCCCCCACCCACCCACCCACCTCCCCAAAAACGCAGTCCCTTTGAACCTCATGCAGTTATTCAGTCCTATGCACATGCAACAATGTTTCTAAGAGTTCAACATGCTACGGCAGGCCAAAGAAGTGCAGGCACTAGAAATCTCAGGTGTTGGAGTTGTCCCTTTTCGTGCACACATACACATTTCTTCACACCATTTCTACCGTCTGTCACTTACCCGCCGTACTCATTAGCCACCCTCCCCGCCCACCCCCCTACTTAATGAGAAAGCAATTACCATTGGCTTCTCCCACAGTGGCCTGGCAGCGTTTTCCGAAATCTGCCTCCCCACCTGCCTTCAGCTCTGCGTCTGCTTCTTTCTCAGATTCCCTTCTCTTCCCTTGTACCTCTTCTCCCTTTCACTGTGGCTGCAGACTCTCTCTCTTTCTCCATCCTCTCTGCAGCCTCTCTCTTTCGCTCCTCCCATCTCTGAGCTCTAGGCTGCTCTGGGTTTTAGACGGATCACTCTCACAATGGTTGATCAATACAGGTATTGATCCACTGGCAAAATGTTTATAAAATCATTCTGGGCAGCTGCGGTGCAGCGGAGTGGGTAGGCGGGGCGACGAGAGGGCCAGCATGCCATGCCATTCGCCTACCAGAGAGCCAGCGTGGACCTGATTGGCTGTCTGTCCGACGCCTTGCCAGGAAGAGGGCTGGCAAAGTCTGTATTTTGTCATTGGTGCTCGGTATACCACAGCCCTCCCTAGCTTACGCTAAACTTTCCAGACCCCCAAAGTAGAGAGCAGCATTTTAATCTTTTCGCAGTTCGATGTTGTCTGCTCACAAAGCCGTGCCACTCGCTCCCTCTCCTTTCGCATCAGCCAAGAAATTAATTTGCATAAATTAGCAAGCTGCAAGCAACCCCAGTCTAATGATCCGCCGTTGTTTCGATTATCATTCCTCTCATATCGTTCCCGGGAAAACACACTTTAGCCTTAATGCCACCCTGATACTTGCCTACGTATCCACAGTCTGGGAAATGTGCCGCCTAATAACCCTTAGGATACATTACATTATACACACACATTAGCAAACATAAGAAAACTCATAGGTTGGCAATGTGGAGCAACACCTATCCACAGCATGTCCCTGTTGTACTGTCATGAGAATAACATTGAGCAGTCTGGGGACAGGATTTCCCTCTGGCTCTCATCCTTGCTCCCGTCAGACTCTCACACTTTGAAGCTTACTGTAAATAAAAAGACTCCATTCCAGTCTTTGTTATTCCATTGTGGGGATCATTAGCAACATTAGCAGCAGTACACCAACCACAGCAGGCTGCTGTGCTCTGTCGACAGCAAAAACATGCTGTGGCTCCACTTGGGAACGCTGCTGACAGGCCAGTCAGCTGAAATGCTAGAATACTTCAGTGCTGTGCAGCTACATAGCAGTTTATCAGAGGCGTTGTAATCCTGGGAGCGGCTTTTGCTTATGTCTTGTTGAGTGATGATGTATGAGATGTTTCATTACACAGAAAAGATAATTGCAGTGTGGAACACAGTGTGGTGTAACTTTTTCCAGAATCACAACTCTTCTTGAACCAGACTAACATCTGTCAGCCATACGGCCAGGCAGTCACTGCGACCTAGAGTCAACCTCACCCCTCTGGCTTGTGCGGCTTTGTCTGTCCCCCTCCCTATCTGGCACGAACCCTAGACTCAGATGCCCAGACACTGGTCCAGACCACAATGTCTGGCCCAGGCCTTCTATTAAAAAACACTTTTAATCTAATTATGGGAGCTCATACAAATGACAGTAACTGTCTAAGTGTTACATCTTTTAATTAGCTCACTTCTGCTTGGTTCAATGTGGAAATGACCTCTTTGATGTTCTTCTGATTTCGGAGAATATACGGACACGTGGCTTCAGAAATACACTAGAAAGTGTCAGCAACACATACGCCGGAGAGTGGTGATTACTCCAACACATCTAGAGCTGGCCACAGCCCATTCATTACCATAACATGTTGTAATGAAGTTTAATCCCTCATCATGTTGTCTGTGGTTGGAGAGTGGTGTGTGGCTGCTATCCTCCTCTACTCCAGATGTCTTCCAGGCGGTGTCTGTTCAGTGCTGAACTAGGCTGAAGACATGACATTCGGTATCATACCACATTTCCTTCTGTTCTATCTCTGCTTCTTTCCCTTGTAAATTCATTTTGACCTCATCCATCTTTGTTTCTTCCCTCCTCCCTGAAACCATTTCTCACCTTCTGTTCCATCTTCCGCATAGCCTCCCGTCTCTACAAGAGTGTGTTATTTATTTCATCTGAATGCAGGGGCTCTTTGGTGCATGCTTCTCACAGAAATCAATTTCAGCTCAGACAGCATAACCAAACAAAGCACTGCACTCATTTCAGCACGGGCATAGATGTAACCCATCTCTCTCATTTTCACCCTCCTGCTCCTTTATTGGAAGACATTTTGTTCTCACTCTGATGCCATTATGTCAATCACTGCAGACATGTGGTGATGTGTGAATGCAGCTGCTAAATGAGTCATGGCAAGCAAATGATCATTAGAGACTGCAGAGTTTATATGTGTGTTAATGTATATGTCAGTTCTGTCGCATATGATTGTCATCTTTCAATCTGTGCGATGAATGAATGAACATTTTTCGGTTTTGCCTTTTAAGATACACAGGTGTGTGTGTATGTGCGGTGTGTCGTCTCTGCGTGTGACTGAATGTTTTTAATTCATCATGATTAGAATTTGATTTGTCTTAGTAGATTACAATAAAGTGAGTTTTCCCACTGTTCTAGCTGCCCGCTCTCCTGTATCCTTTTCTCTGCCCGCCATCCTCTTTGTACAGCAGTTGAGACCACCAGTTAATGTAGCTGCTGGATTGGCCTCTTTCCTTGCTCTGCTTTTATTGATTTCAGCCAGACACAGAGACAGACAGAAAGAAAGGGCCTTTTCAGGAAGAAGTTAAATGGTCAAGTAGCGGGTGGAGGGTGGCTTTCACCACTTTATTGACGAGGTGGAAAAATGTCACTATTATGGAGGCCCTTGCAGCAGATAGCGAGCTGATTGGATGAGTGCCCCCAGGTCAGAGTGGAGCACGTTCTCCCTGCAGCCAAACGAGAGCAAATAAAAGGGCAGAGGAATCCGCTTGAACTAGAGGTGAGGCTTCTCTCTACCAGGCCTCTCTTTAGGCAACATTTCTCTAGGTGTATAAGGCAAAGTGCTCGGAATTTGGAGCGAGAGCTGATCTCTGGTGGACTTCTTCGCTCTGAACTCTCTTCTCAAAGCAACATTTTATAGCTCTAGGGACTTCCATGTTTTATACGTTACACAAAACCACAATACACACAGATGTCAAACCCGCACTACACCGCCATGACTACAGCTTCATAGTTAGCATTCATAAGAGAAGGTGAGTGCTGATCACACAGATCCTGAGACATCCCGGGGCAACCACCTCGAGATCCCCAACGACAGACCGAAATTCGGCAAAATTGCTCATGGGACTCTAACTGGCCTCAGTATGATACCATCAGATGCGAGAAAATTAAAGGAGAAATGCATGATGGGATACTTGCAGAGAAAGGCTGAGTGTACTGTATAAAATGAAATTAAGCCTTGAATCTGACTTGCAAGGCTGAGGGCCCGTGACATAGAAGTGATTGTGAATGCTGACAAATGGCTGAAGGTTCAAATACGAGCCACTGTCCGGCCCTGCCTGCTGACGTCAATCAGTCTAATTAGCCCAGCATATCATCTGGTTTGCCCCTCCTAGCAGCACAAGACAGACCTCTGGAAAGGTCAGCATGCCACAGCAGAGACAGAGAAGTCCTTAATCAGAGGTGAAATGGTTTCTTTTCCAAATTGATTCTAGTACAGATCAGACAAGAGAGTATTGTGTTGAGCCCCTTAAAGAATTGAAGGAAAGGCGGCAGGCGCTTTTAAGGGGGCTTTTAAAACAAGACATTAACAAATAAAAACTGTTCTGGTGACATCTGGACGAGCGCCCAAAGAGCAATGGGCTGTATGAAAGATCTGTCTGCCTCTATCTCTGTGTCTTTCTGGTCCGCTTCCTCTGTTCTCTTTGTCTATCTTCTATCTCCTGCTCTGCATGATGCACAGTATACATTCAGTTGTGGACGCACATACTAAGATAAATGGAGAAAATGCATTCAGTCTCTACAGGAAACTTTGTTAAAACTTGGAAAAACACATTTCTAATGTTGACACAAAACAGAATGAAATAAATATTTTGTCTTCGTTCTCACAAAGTAAACGAAGTACCATTATTACTGGACCCCTGAGGCAGTATATCTTTTTACACCCTCTTTAAAACTCTTTTTACAACAGGCGTGTCACAGCCATGTATACATAGATGGAAACATCTGAGTCTGCCCACACCCGCACACGCGCGTCTACACACTGCTCATTCACTAACTCCCTTATGCTGAATGCATAATATATGTAATGAAATAATATTTCCAGTGGGGATGGTTGTGGCTGGGGGATGGAGATGTGTAGTGAATATCAATGTGACTCCCCCCAGACTCCCTGGTTCAATTGGTGTGATAGTGGGGGGTAAATGAACATGTGGGAGTGAGAGAAGCTTTATCCCTGCGCCCAAAGCTACAGTGAGGAGTCCACACAGATGTGGGGTTCTTCACTGGCTCACTCAGACGTTATGAACTTAAGATATATACGCCGATCAGCCACAAAATTATGACTGCTGACAGGACAAGTCAATAGATAGATAGACAATTTTATTGATCCCTTTGGGAGGTTCCCGCAGGGAAATTGACATTACAATGTTCTGCTGAGAAACTTTTCGATGTGGATGTTACTTAGACATGTGCCACCCACTTAGACCAGTCCAGGCACCCCCACCCCATAGCAATGACACTCCTTGATGGTAGCATCCATCCCCAACAGGATGTAGCCTGACACAGGCACACACACACAAAAACAGTTTATTCACTAGATCCCAAACTGATGAAGTATCTGTGGGTTGATCCACAGATGCCTCTCCCCTCAACCCACAGGACCCAAAGGCCCCCACTAACAACATTTGGAGGCACAAGGGAGACCTACACAATATTAGGCATGTGGTCATAATGTTACGCCTGATCGGTGTACTGTATAACTGATGGAGTGGCCTCTGTTGTCCCCTACATGTCATGTCCACTGGCTGAATTCAGCGTTTTTGTTTGAAACAAAGTAATGGCTCCTCCTTACTAACCCATGTCAGCTACCTTTAAAATGTTTAAATTTCCAAAGTATGACGTATTTGTGCCAAGTAGACCCATGACAGTGACAGAGAACAAGCACAGCCCTTTCTACAGTGGCCAGTTCTACTTTATAACACACGTGAGGTACATGGGTTTCACCTATTTTGAACCGCCGATTCTCCAGGAAATCTCAATGAAAATCAATGGAGAGACAAATTACATTTTCCCCCTGTGCCTCACCTTGACTGACTCAAGTGAGCTCATCTGTTCCATCTTGTCAGAGTGAAGATGCTGTGTCTCTGTCAGCCTAGGCTTTGATGTTTTAAACATTACCATTAATAATGTTTTCGGGATTGGAATTAATTGCTTTGCTTCTGTGTCCTGCTCTCTTCATCCTAAGCTGAACTGTGCATAAATCAAGACTAACTACCTTTGTCTTGAAATTTTTAGGTCAGGAATTTGGGATGAGACCCAACTGCGATGAGAATGTGACCAAGTAGAGTATGCACTGTTTGTGTATCTGAGTATCCGTGTGTGTGTGTGTGTGCTATGAATCTTACAGCTGCGTTATAAGAATCTCGTAGTAGAGCTTACAGTGCGATCAAGAATAACAAGTGAATCTATGTATGTATTTTTCACAAAGTAGTACAAAAGTTTGTGTGAGAACTCTGTGGGGTCTCAGGTACTTTCCCATGTTAGGGAAATCTGCGGAAAAGATGCTGCATGATCTGGAATCCGTGAACCTTTGCCCACATTACTAGAATATTCTTCAGAGATGCCTGCGTATTTTACAACAAGATTTGAAATATTGGAACTGTCACTGAGTTAGCTTTGGGATGTCGTTCATTACAGGATGTGGCAACGTTTGAATTAGTTTGGATTAGACGCTTGAGAAGTATTTTTGTGACTTCCAGATGTTCTGTTATCTATAATTCCCCAGCTGTGTTCTGAGAAGTTAAATGAGCTGGAAAGTTCCTGTCCAAGTTCTGTTATACTCATCAAACTCGGGGAAATGTAATTAGTGCCTTTTTGAGTTCACGTCGCCTAGCGACTCACTCCTAAATAAACACAAAAAAATTCCCTACTATTTTCATTTAGCCACACCTCTTATTTGCCAAGCACCTCCTCTTGACTGGCTCCGGCCATACCCATACTCTGGGGCCCTGCAATGTGAAGACAGGGTGAGGAATGTGTGAAGCATCCAAGGAAACATGAACTGCTATTTTCCCACAAGTATGAAAAAACAGAGGCTATGGCTGTGGAATCTTTCTGACGCAATCAACTAGTGGGATGGCTGCTGTACATTTGGGACTTGGACAGGGGCTCAGGTCAGGGTGTTGTTAAAGCTGTAGTCTTAGGGCTTAAAGATCTAAGCTGGACCTGGGTAGGTGAGAGAGCTGCTGACGAGAGTAAAACCTGATGAGCAAAAACTGGATGGAAAGATAGCACGAGCCGCTGGATGGCCCCTTTTGGGAGCACTCCATTCAGTTCCTGCTATTTCATTTTTAACAGGCATCTGTGGGGCAGCCTATTAATTGTTTGTTGGCCAAACCATCATTAAAAAAGCAGAGAGCAGGGTGGCTTTTACAGAGATGTGAGTCGGAGCAGAGAGCTAAAACAGGAGAGAGGATCACTGAAGAGCCCCCAAGAGGCCCTCCTAGAGACCCAGATGATTACCACACTACCGTTGGCTCTGTAATTCTTCATACATTAAGACACAAGGTTGAAAGGAATTCCCAAACACAAAAACAGAGCCAACTTCAATGAGTCTCTCTTTCTTTCCTGATCTAATTATCGCAGCCCCCATAATCGCTGTTATATTCATCATAGTGCTCCGTATTTATAGGGTCTGTTTTCATCATAGTAATAATGTCACTCTGGAATTCCCATGCAGAAAGAGAGAGAAGGGAGGGGGTGGTGGGGGGGAACATACATCACACAGTTTACAGAGAAAGCAGCCAGAAATCATTTGATGTTTAGGAGGACACAACAGCACTGCTCCGCCACATCTCTGCAAATGCCCCCTTGTTTTGTCTGGACTGTTTTCTGCCTCTCCATTTTGCAGTCGCCAGATGAGCTGAGTTCAGCTCGGCACTAACCTCTGATCTTTGCGTGGATCCTGGAACTGGCACTGAGCGTACCTCTCTGGCCTCTTTGTGCACTCATTCATCTTTTTTTTTTTTCTTTCACATTTGGCCATTTCACCGTATGTCTTTCTTTTTCTTTCTTTCTTTCTTTCTTTCTTTCTTTCTTTCTTTCTTTCTTTCTTTCTTTCGAATCTCCATCGCTCTCTGTTCCCCTCCACCCCCAACACACTCCTGTTCCACGGGAGCCCACTGCCTCCCATTCTCTGCCCCCACAATGTTGCTCCCAGTATTTGGATATATATTTAACACCCACATGTGAGGCCTGGTGAAAGTGCCTGGGGAATGGAAAGGAAAACAAGCATGCCCTCTCTCCCGGCCCTTTAGAGCTGGCCTGCTATAAATACCTCGGGGTGGCGCGCCAGTTCCAGCACCAGTGGCATGGGAACCTCTCTCCCTCCTCTGGTCCATTGCTTGGCCGCTCAAGTCCACTCTGGGAAGACTGTAGCCAGCAGGCTGGCCTAAGGGGTGGGTGTGTAAGTAGGTGTGTGCAGTGAGCGCAGCAGTGGAGGGGGAAAGTATAGAGGGCTGCGTATGGCAGTGATGGTCTTCCTGTTTGTTTTGTCTGCTTCTCCAAAGGAGCATCCCAGTGTTCTCCCTTCCCGTCATCTCCCCTTTCAAAAGACTTCATGTATACTGCATTTATGCTGTTTTGCCTTATGAAGATTGTATGAATATGTGCTTTTCAAACTGTTAAAAAAAAAAGAGATCCCCTTTTCTTCACTGCAGCGAAGCGTTTGTTATGTTACTCCCCCAAAAATTGATTTAGACTTTTCAAAGGTTTGTTCTTCACAGCGCTGTCTCCCTGTGTCGATGCACGACAGGCTCAGCTCATATTTTCAGGGTTTGAGGTAATAGTTTTAAACTGACAGACTAAACATCTTTCTCCCCGGCTGTTCCACTTCTACAGAGTAAATAGTTTTATGTGCACAAACACACACATGCACACACAAACTCGGGGACTCTCTTAGTCTAATGATTATTTCTTTTTGATTTGGGGGATTTCAGGAGAATTTGCACGGTTGTAAGTTAAAAGATATGGATGTAGGGCCTCTTAGGTCACTTTCTGATCTAGACTGCCTAGCCGTGTTTTGGAATTTAAGTAAGCCATCTGCGCAGTTGATCCAAGACTCTACATTTCAGTTGCAGGACATATTTTTGGTGTTTGCAACAGATCACGGCTTTTTGTTTGGTCATTTAACAAACTGAGTCTACAAATTAAATCTCTCTGCTGTTCCTTCCCCCCCCTCCTCACACCTCTTAGCATTCTGCCTATGTCTCTTTTTTTCTCCTTCTCTTAATACTCTTCTTTTCTCTCTCTCTCTCACCCCTACAAGGCTCACTTGTTATTTTTTCGTACAAGGTCCTGTAATTAAGTTTGACATAAGCACAGGGATTAAATATGCGGTTGAGGAGGGAGAGAAAGGAGCTCTGTTACAATCTCAAGGCCAGCTGTAAAATGGAACCAGATTGCGACACTTGGAGTTGGAAAGTTTGGGAAAGGAGCTTTAGAGCACAGCCAAAAGACTACCGAGGCTCCAGCCAAAAAAGCTAATATTAAAAATCCTTAGGCAGAAGACTAACACTCACTCAGATCCAATGATAATTTCTTTTTCACCTAAAAGGCCGCTGTGTCCTCCAGCTAAACGTTAACTGTTGTCTGTCTGTCCAACCAGATGACTGATGCCCTTAACCCAGCCCGAATCTGCTGCCAAAATAATACTCCAAAGCACAATGCTACCTAGTTAACTGCACATTTAGAGTCTATGCTAATGAATTGTTTCCCTTGACAAAAGGCAACTTCTGTTTTTTTTTCCTGGCAGTTTATATTAGTTATCAAACAAAATAAACTAAATATTTTGTATAAATCCAAATTCTAACTTAATAGTAGAAGTAAAACTCACATTGTTTTAGATGTTTACAGATAACTAAATCATTCTACAAGTGAAAGCAAAAGTGAAACCAAGCCCATTATCTTCTGATGGTACAAATGGAAAAGTGATTGTAACTCTAAACCGTAATGCAGCAGGGAAAACCATTTCACATGCTATCACTCAATCACTGACACCAAATATAGAAATATAGGCTAAGATCAGCCCCCAGTGCACCGAGCGTGTCAATAGGATTTTCTTCTGTTCTGAACTCTGAGAGGTCTCACATGGAACTTTGCATTCTTAAATAACTCTGGCAAAACGCTTTAATCTTAATGAGTCTGAACAGCAAATCTCTCATCTGCAGCAAAAAGGATTAGGAACGCAGAAAAAAAAGACTGCCGTTCCACTTTGATGAATTGTGTTTAGAAAATCCCTGGGCATGAAGTTCCCCCAATGAACAAAGCGTTAGGCGAGAAGGGATGCTTTTAAACAACACAACTTATCTGAGAAAAACAGAACATGCATTTAAGTGAAAATACAAAAGCGGAGCTGATTCGACTCCTCTGCAAATGATAAAAGTGACTAACTCTTTTTCCTCAATCCACTTAGCTACTTTTGGAATCAAACCTGCAGTAGCTTTGCACAAATTACTTGTATTGTGTTTTCAGTGCTTCATCGGTGTTTATTTATTCTGCATGATGCATTCTGCCATTGTTAAGAATAAATAAATGAATTCATTATTTTTTTTTTATTTTTATTTTTTTTTGCCCCTTGGTAAAAAGCACTTGAAGTAGGTGATGCGGTGATGAAAAGGAAAGCTGATGAGCACAGACAGTCAAGTGCCAAGAGGTGCTGCTTCCACTGTAGCCTGGTGTGCTTTTCCTTCGCTGCTTAAAGGAGACAAACTTTTTTTATTTCTTTTTTTTTTGTTCAATGGGAAAATATACTTACTTAACTATGCCATTATACAGGGGTGTTTATTTGTATTTGATTAATACATTATTGATCATATGTTAATGTAATCCAAATCAAAGCAGTTCAGCGTTTACTTGATTAATTATTACTCTGTGGTGTAATTTCCCCAAACAGTCTCTCTGAGTGGTAGGGGTTAGAGCAGCAAGCCTCTGGCTAGTTCAGACTGCTCATACTACAAAGGGCCTTACTGCACTGGGACCTGCTCTTGGTTCCCCCTTTCCAACCCCCCTCGTCCACCTCCCCAAATGCCCCCAGGCCTTTAAAAAACTATCCTGGCTGATTTTTGCTATATTTACTTTACCTTTCCTTCCAAATCACCACTTCCCTTTGTTTCCTGTAATGGACGTAGGGTGGAGATATTGTTGATGCAGGCTGGACTCAAGATACGTACTGATGAGAAAACACCATCATACTGTTTTGAAATGAATGCGCATATTACATATTTTTCCTCAGTATATACATATATATCATTTTCTCTTTGCTCATCACAAGTTTATGTGTTGTAAAGACATCAGTGTCCTGTGTGTGCAGTGTAGTGATAAATATTACCATGCACTTGACCTATATTGATCCCCCACTAGGAGGTATACCCACTCCACCACGTTGAGCCTAAACATCTGGTCAGCATAGTGTGCCTTTGAATGACAGATAACATCTGGGAAGACTGCCGCTATCACAGGAAACAATGTTCCTATCTCCCCTTCCCCGCCCCTCTATCTCTCCCCCCCCCTTGTCCCTCTTTCCTCGTGTCCTGCTCATAAGCACATCCCTCTCATTGATTTCCCATTAACCCCTTCCAGACTGTGAGTATCTGCCCACCCAGACACGCAGACACCAGTGGATTGATTAACAACATAATGGCATCACTATGGCTGCCCACTCTCATCAGTCTGACCAGGTCTGCAAACCGGTCCCGTCCATGTCCAGCTGTCTGCTTCCCTCCTCCGTATTTTTCAGTCATCCCTCCTTTATTCCTTTCCTTCCCTCTCTTCTTCCTTCCTCTTATTTGTTTTTTCTTTTATTCCCCTCCCTAACTTCTTCTTCTTGTCATCCTCTGTCCTCTGCATCTTCCGCCTCCTCTCAGTTTACTGTTAACATTCACCTGGCACCCAGCCTCAGGGCACATATGGAAGCTCCATTCAAAACACAGCGCTCAGCGTTCCTGTTTGCTTTCACAATACCGTGATAAAACATATGTGTGCATGAGTGTGCACCTGTGTATGAGATTGCAGTTACTTGCTGATTAGTGTCATTGAGGACAGAGGCCTGCGGTTCATTTTAGACAGGACCCTGGGATGAACTGCGGTGAACACATTTAGGTAGATCAAAATAGCTCCACAAGTTTAGCTTCAATTACTATGAAAACAGAATAATGTTTAAAAAATACTGGCTGATGCTATTACAATGGGTGGGAAAATTAAACTCGCCTCCGTGCGTGGGTGGGTGTTTTGACGTGTGCATATGTTTAGATTTTTTCTTCTGTTGTTGAACAGACTGTGTGTTAAAATATATACTTACATGAAAGGATGCCATATCTGTTTCAGTATGTATTTCCTCCCTCACTTTGGCAACTGCTTTGGTGGCAGAAATAAAGTAAATGTGTGTTTGTTAGGTTGTGTTTGTGAGCCACAACTGAGGCAAGTTAGAAAAAGCCCTTCATTTAAGCATGGCGTGCCTCCATCAGTCCTAGTCTCTGATGTACAAAGAGCCCAGAGGAAGGAGCTTCACAGCTGTTTGTAAACTATGAGAACAGGAAAGGTCAACAAAGTAATGCAGTGCGTTTTTTTGTAACGCATTTTCATCTCTCTCTGTTCCATAGTGAGACAGCAGGGCTGCGCCCTGCCTCAGTAGTACTGGTGCATTTAAATTACTGTTCTTGCCTGAAGAATAATGGTGAAAGCATAACCCCATTGTATTCTTTGATAAACTCTGGAAAATGCATGGTATAAGCTGAGGAAGAGGCGCTGTTTAAGGGCACAATTGCCTTGCAAATCTACCATGGCAAAGTTTTTCTGAGCGAGAGAGAGAGAGAGAGAGAGAGAGAGAGAGGGAGAGGAAGAGAGTGGTGAGGAGAAGGGGAAGTGTGAGCTGAGGGTTGAGGGAGAGAGAGAAGTGAGAAGGAGATGGAGGATCCAGGGTGTGGGTAGTAGGGGGTCTGTGTTGCAGGGACATGTGTTATCTCTGGGTGCAGAGGTCTTTGTTTGCAGGGCAGAGAGGTATAGATTTCCTCTCCATGTCAGTGCCTTTATTTAGGGCTCAGCACGGAGGGGACAATAGCAAACTAATCCACTACTGAATCAGGATTAATATTCAAGCTGCAAATATTAATTCACAACCAAAAGGAGGAAATGCAGAATGTGTCAAAATGCTCAAACAAATAAAGAACAAAAAAGCCAGAGATTCTTGACCAAAAATTCCATCCTGAGCCTTTCATATGAGTGTATTATTTTTGCTGGATCCTACAGTCTCGTCTCAGCATTCTGTTTGATTTCTGTATTAATCTTCATAATGATTTTCTATAGAGGAGCGAAAGCTGGGGGAAGCTGAAGAGCTGCATGTTGTTTTTGGCTATTCTCCTCACTAAGCTCGGGATTTAAGATCTGGATTTGAATATTTATGATAGAAAATAATGGAGGTTATAAAAATAAGTCCCTGCAGAGCTGGGCTGTAAGTTATAGGGGTAAGCAATGCCTCCCACATCAAAGAGCCCTGGAGATGTTGGCCAGTAGTCTGATGCCTATTAAAGCCTATAGCTCTTCATCCCGACCCAGCTGAGGGTGTAGTTCTGCCCAACGATCCAAAAGTGTCACTCACTGTCAGAGCACTCATGAGCACGCACAATTTAGGGGAATTTAATTTATTTAGTTTAATTTAGTGTTCCCTGTTTCAAAACAACAAGAGAAGTCAAACCTGCCATCAGGGTGAGATCATTTGACTTGTTTCAAATATAGTTTTTTACACGTTTTGAGATTGAAAAGTATGTCAACGTTTGTAACTGACAGGTGGGTTACTCCTCCGCTGATTTGCATTTAAAACAAGTGACCCTTTCCCCTCCTGTTTCCTGTTTTTCGATTTTTTTGTAGAACACTTACATGTTAACATTTCAATACCAGTTTTATGACAATAAAATATTGGCGCTGTGGAAATAAAATGTTCTCGGCTGTTCTCCTCTTGAATATCTTAGTCAGGTCAGGTTGACCTATCCCAACATCTTGAAAGGTTAACGTGGACATTCGGGAGGAGAGCCTGACTTTAAATAATTGACCTACCAGTCTGATGATGTGTCTTCTATTAATTTTGTCCCACATGACCGCCAAAAAGAGATAGAATAAAGTTTTTACACCATATTAGTATGGTGGTCTGAAAAAGCTACCGTGCGTGTGCACACCACACCATTTTCAGCCACCGCGCAGATACACACAAGCACAGTAATCCCACACCAGGGGGTAGAGGCCGGTTGTATACCAGCCTTAAAAACCATTGTGATGTTCAAAGAGGCTTCACAGAGGCTCTAACCATTGATAAGGTCTAATGTAATGAGGGACTGTAAACTTCATCTTTTATACATGGCAGCATAATGTGAAAGGTCATCTTATCTTAATCCTCAAATCTGCAGCATCCAGGCCCGTGGCCCCATTTCATGAAGTTAAAGAAATAATCTTAGAGAGCATTCTGAAGACGGCCCTTATTATCTTCTCCACAAGGCCCAATCAGAAGATGTCATTAGAGTGTACTATGAATGCACTGTAAGGAATGATTATTTCTCTTTTCTAATCGGCCCCAATCATACCATAGAATCAGCTGGACTATGTGCTCATGGTGAGAAGCTTTATTGTGTCCAGTGATTAATCATCAAGCACTACCTTATCCCTCTTAGACACACAGCACACTGCTGGCCCAGTTAACAGAGGGAAAACAGGAAAACATCACCTTCATCAGCACGGTGCTTACCTGATTTTCCATACTCTTTCGTTCAACCCTCTCCATTGGCCTTATACCGTGAATTGCTGTTGTGTATCATCTCAGGGATATGATCATGGTTTTAAGAGCCGTCATTCACTCAGGCTTCATGTAGAGTCTAATCAGTGCTGGAAAGCACCGGTTATTAACTAGCACACCGCTATGTTTTGTGCAATTCATCGTTTTTTAGCAAACATTGTTAAATGTGCCTCACTGTCCTGATTTGACTTTCTCTGGATTTTTGTTTGTTAACTTTTTGATCTGCTCCTTTCTGTAACTGCCAGGTGGAATTTCTTGCTGACTTAAAAATACTACTAATAAAAAAAAAAGACGTAGCAATGTGTCCTCATATTTGAGGACTTCATGAAGTGAAAGTCTCTGCCATATTTTGTGAATTAATGCAGGTCAAAAGGGTTATTGTCTCAAGACCAAGTTTGTTCAATTTGTTGTTTTGGATTCTTTTGTTTTCAAGTGAAAAGTGTGTCAAATGTAGACAGATAGTGAAATATTCATTCCTTGACGGCAGAACATATTAGAGTGTCATTGTTTGTTTCGTTTTGTATTCCACCCCTAATTTGCCAGTGGTACAGTTTTTCTGGAAGTCTAACAAACACACATCAACTTTAACAAAGGTACACCCTATCCTGCAGCCTTAATTAGAAAGAAATTGTAAACAGACGCATGGCTTTCTTTTACGGATTATCCATACTTTATGACTGAATGTTTGAAGTTATGAGGGATTCTGAATCAGCACTGCTTGACTGGTGCTCTTATAGGACATTGTTGTCTTCAATTATTTTCAGTTATTCCCGTTACATTCCCGTCTGTAAGAGGCAGAGGATCATTTATTATTTAAAGATGCAATCGTTGCTGTTTATCTGGGTTTTTTAAAACCGGGTTATCTTCTCACATAGTTTTTTTTGATTAAACGGAACAAAGTGTAATAAAATGCAGTTTCAAATAGATGCTTGTCTCTGTAGCGCAAGAGCTCATCTGCCATTATTGTGATTTAATACGAATGGTGCCAAGCTACTGCCGAGAGACGACATCTAACGAGCATCAGGGATGCTTTAGTATGTACATAAAGGGTCCCGCACAGACACAAACCGCCACAGACACACGCACACACAAATGCACATATAGGTGCAGACTAACAAGCTCATACATCCATATGTAGTAGCTAAAGACGCCTGACTGAAAGACTTGCAGCTTGCTTTTGCAGCTGGATTAATTTGTTTTCTTGGGAAAGTAGTAATGACTTGAACAAAGACTGATCAGTGGCGTTTTTGTTGAACTTAACCCTCCGGTGAACAAACAACAGTTTAAAGCAACTCGATTAATAGATAATGTTGTAGAATATATACAATAATAGAATAACGGTGAATTCATTAATATGAGCAGTTTTTTTGTGTGTGTCCTGTCTGTGGCTGTTTATTTAGAGCACTGCAAGAAGGAAAAGATTCCAAACAACTCAGAGTTCACTACTGCAGTTCGTCAATACATCTTGCTAAAACATCCTTTATTTTATTAGTCAATAAAATTGTCATGCACAGACGTTCATTCCCCAACTACACTTTTTTTTCCACTTTTAAAGGGCACTCATAGTTCCATCCCTGATACTACATCTCATACATACTGTGTTTTTTTGAATCCCAAATCCCCTCAGCTCTTGTTGCATTCCTCTTGTGGTCGCTAGTATCCACTGGTGGCACCATCACTCGTTACTTCCTATACTTAACTTTACACTGAAGCCTTTGCCCCTGAGATACTAGTGTTGGGAGATTAGTCCAGCTTCAGCTGAAGTAGACAAACTGCAATCAATACCTGATATAAGCGGCCCGCCTGGGTCAGGCGACCTTGCTGTATGGCACCCCCGGCAACTCTAGTAAAGTCCTTATAGATTCTGGGTGACTGACCCCTGACGACCTGGGCAGATAAGGTCAGTCTGGCCAGAGTGACCTGGAGCCAAGAGGCCAGTGTCCAGTCAGTCTAGCTGTCCTATAATGAAGTGGCCAGTATTGCCTTTCTGTCACTCAGCAATTACTGGGAGAGATATGGAGCCATAGATAGGTGCTGAATGCACACAGAGGCAGTAGCCACAGAATTACATTCACAAGGCAAAGGACCAGTAAAGTGACATGTAAACTACTCTAATGTGGGCCGGTAATGACTGAGAGCAAGACGGATCGAAGAGAGTCGGACAATTTCTGTACGACTGCATTACATGCGTATGCAGGCACAGGAAACACTATCGTATACCTTACAGTTAATAGCTGCTTTACGAAAACACCTGTAAGGCAGTCGTTGTCTCATGCACTGAGTGTAATGTTTTTTATGTTATAGATAAAATAATCCTTTTCAATTATTTCATTCAGATTAATTTACATATAAGGTAAACTTCAGTCACTACTAAAGACTAATTTATTCACAGTGAATGTTCAGTCTAGAGGTAGCTCCTGAGAGAATGTGTCAGTGACACAGGTGTAACTTGAGTGAGAAGTGACCACATTAAATGGCACAGACACACGCGTGTTACAGTGTTTCCGCCGTGGCCTTTTTTTGCCCTATGACACAGGTCAGGGGCGAGGAAATCCCCAAAGCCATCCACCTGCTGCCATCACAGACTCTGTGCATTCTTCTGTGCGCTAACTATTTAGTTGTCAGTGATTTGGTTAAGTGGAATTGACTTTTATCTGCGGTGTGCTGTGGGGCTGCCACTGGCAATTCAGAATCCCCCTTCCTCAGCTCCCATCTTAGCCTAGTGTCACATCCAGCACATTGCTATTGGCAGCTGAGCCAGGCCTAATCAATAGCCCAGGTCAGGGATGGCCCGCGGCTCTGCTGTGGGTGGGCTATTGATCCGACACACACACTCCCACAGGTCGCCCCGACAAAGCGGGAAGTCGTGGCTTTGGACAACGTGAAAGAGGGAGATGACAAATTAACAGCGCTGATTTCTGTCTGCTGTAACTGCTGACTAAACCCTGTCATAAAATTAATTTAGTTATTGATTAGCGAGTAATGTGGTTTCTGTTCTTTATTTAAAATATCTTAAAAGGATCATTATTCAAACCAATAATTCCAATGGAAGTGATTGGATTCAGAAAAGCTGAGCACACGTTAAAATCAAGACCAGGAGCGACTGATAAAACATTTCAAATACAAACCCGTCGCGAGCACACACGACCTGTGCTCCCGCCTGTCTCTCGTCCTCTACTCTTTGTACCTGTCTTTCTTTCTCTGTGCTTTGTGGATCCTCTGTTGTGACTGTATCAGACCTGTGGCCAATGAGCAGGAGTCTAGTTATTTTTGTTGCAGTTTTAAATGTTGCTCCCCAAGCTCCTTATCAGCACCACACTAAGAACTCTTGGGAACAATTAAACACGGGCTTTAACTCGAGTCTAACCACAGAGGTAAAAATAATCGCGCAATGTTTCCAAATGGAAGTGGCTTCAAAAGAGCTATTCAGTTATCACAAGCTGTCTGCCTCTCCTGCCTGTATTCCCAAACTAAATCTCTGTCGCTGTGGAACTATTGGAACATATGACAAGCATATTTACCCAGCCTCACAAACCAGGCCCATGTGGAATTCAAAGTCTTTTTTTACATGTTCTTTTTTTTCCCCCACAGCTGGAATTGACAGTTGAATAAATATGTATTGTCTATGAGACTTTGTTGTCGTATGCTGGAGATCCTGTGCAGAACAGGCAATTATATATGCTATTACAGGAATATGTCTTGTTCCGGTTACAGGGAAATTAAGTTTCTCCGGAAATCTTTTTCATTTTTCATTTTAAAAGTCTGCAGTGGTATGAGAAGAGAAATTACTCACAGCAGTTCATTTGCCGTTAAATGTAATCTTCAAATCAGAAGAGGCCGTCCTGCAGTAGTAGCATACAAATAATTATGGATTAATTTGGTTGGCTCTAAAAACAGCTGATTAATTTTGAAGTCTTGATGGAAGTCATACTGCTCTGGCTTGCCTCTCCTGAAAGACATTTATTATGTGCTCATATTTCCGGGATGGTGTACAGAGATTGTGGGTGCTCTTAGACGACTGCGATGGAACTCTATTTTTGCTGGTGGCTTGTGTCCAAACCTTATTTCTGACTGCTTTGTCTTTCTTTGTTTCTCATTCCAGATGATGGTGACATCCTGATGTGTTCTTCTTGTGACCCGGGAGTCCCTAAATCCCAAAACATATAGCTTTGGAAAACCCTGGAAATACCTGGAATTCTAGGAGTATATCACCAAAACTTCTTCAGGTGCCCAGGCACCGGATCAATAGCTTTACATTCCCCTTTATTATTTTTGTGTATACAAAGAAAGAAAGTCTGAACATTAGCAATAGCCGCTGGCCATCCATCATTGCTTTGACGAACCTGCTGCGACCGAGAGGGCGTGACCTTTCTGCCTGCTGACTTCAAACAGACACTTAAAAAGAAAACACGGTCAGAGAGGCTTCCGTGTGTTGGAAACGCAGACCAAAAACCCCATCAGGTAAGGCTGTGAAGTCCCCCTTGCTCCTGCTGTCCAAGCCTTAAGCCCTTTTACTTCTCCATGGCTTTGAAGCTAACTTGTCCCCAGTCTGTGTCCCCCCACATGGTTAGCACGCCTTCAGATTTGGTGTAAAGGAAGGTCTGGCTGATAAATGCCCCGCTTTCATGCTCTGCTCACCTGTTTGTTCCTCTCGGATTAGAGGCTCTGAATATGTTGGGGTTGCTGATAGATGCTCGCCCTCTTCACTTTTTCCCTTTTGGCACATTTGACATGTGACCGGCTAGAGCTTGGTGGGAGTGACCGGGAAGACGGCACTCCATATACACAAACATGTTTTCATTAGCTACTATATGTGTCACACATGCAGGCACATAAAGGTACAGACTAAGATATGTAAATGTACGAACACATGGACACGAAATACATTTAAGGTTTGACTCAATGACACAGCTACAGTATACACTCTGCTTTCTGTTAGGGTTTTCAGTATTCCTCTCAGTAATGGGATGTGTGAATGTTCCAAGGCGTGGGTGTTTCTAAGTTTAAAGGGACAAAAGTGATTTTCTCGCTGATAAAATGTCACCGCTATTTATGTGTGTGTTTACTTATGGGTGTATATTATGTCTTGCTGTGTGTGTGTGTGTGTGTCTGGGTGTGAGCAAGAATAGATATACAGTGCGTGTTTGGATCTTGTATCAGAAATTTTCAACAATGGCACATTTCTGATGCATGCATGCATGTTTGGGCTTCACATGGTTGTGAAATGAGCATTTCCATTCAGAGTGACTTTGAGATCAGCGGCACTCCTAGTTTTATTATGGTTCATTTTCCCAGTTGTTTTTCAGGAGACTGACAACACATTTTCAGTCAGTGATTAAGACCTGATCCCAGGTTATCCGGACTATATTAAATTATTCTGCTTGATAAGGGAACGTGTGTGATTTTAGTTTTTCTCAGGCAATGACTTGGAATCAAATAGCATCTGATATAAAGCCATAGACATTAGGCTTTACACCAGCTGCTTGTGGCAAAGCATATCTTCCACATTTTAGCATGTCAGCTACAAAGAAATTGATTATTTTATACCTTAAAACTAAGCCTAATTATAAATGAATTTGTTTATGCAATCAAGTGAATATTCTGTTACAAACAAGTAAGAGTGAAATCAGGAGGACATAATGAATGATATGAAGGGATTTGTTTGGTAAGTTTTAAGTAATTAGACAGAATTTCTGTCACTGAAATTTAGTACCCAGCAGCAAGTCCTTGCTCTGGAAATGAGAATGAAGGAAGAGAACAAATAAATAAATAAATAAACAACATTATTTTTTCTTCCTGCTGCATCTTTGGAGATTATTTTTAGGGTGGGTGAAAATAAAACACTTGAAAGCACAAGAAACAATATTTATCATTGTGGAGCTAATTAAGGACGTGATCTGAAATGTATTTTCTATAAAGTCTGATTGAGGACCCACAGGGTCAGCTGCTTCACAAATAGGGCAGCAATAATACAGCAGGAGTCAGGAGTGGAAAGGGCTCCAGTCTGGGGGAAAGCAGCTCCCCTCCCTGGCCTGTGTGCTGATGGAGCTGTGCTCCTTGCCCAGGGCTCCAGGGCTCCGACACTAGACCTTATTTTTCATGTGGGCTGCACAGTGTTCTGCTGCAGTCGGGGTTGCTCCCTTTGTGCCAGCCCTCCCCTTTTAGAGAAAAAGACATGCATGATTTCATACATGAAAGATATATGTAATTGGACAGCAGGGCCTATGCAATACATTTACAATTCTAAACAGAGAACGTTCAAACCAGTTTCCTTTTTCTCGCTCCCTTTCGTCCTGAGGAAATGCATTTCCACATATTCAGAAACATGAGATCAAAAAACAGACAAAGCACAGGTTATCATTCTTGTTACATGCTTTATATCTCATGTGAATGTACAAAATGCTCAAGCACTACCGATACATCCCATAATACCACTTTATTAGTATATGGTACAGACAGTTGTGTTGTAGCTTAAAGAGAAATACAGTGGATTTGGGCGTGCACTAAACATACAGTATGAAGTAAATATCTGTGTATTAAGACACTCAGAATGGTAATTCTAAAGCTGCCACGAATATCTCTGTCTTTTGGGTGGAGTTAGGGGAAAATATCAAGTTCTCTGGAGAATTCCGGACATAATGGATTAGTTTACAATTATGTCATTTTGCCTGTATTTCCTCGCAAGCTTTTTTTTTATTAAAGTAAAATAGAATTGGTTTTAATCTATAAATACAACCCATAAAATTCAGTGCATCTATAAAATACATGACAATCTGATGATTACACATTGTAAACATAGAGGTTCAAGGTTTTGATAAGGTTGGTAGTGTTTCTGGGTGCATTCTCAAATGGACACTGAAAAAAAAATAAATAAAAAAAAAGTAACAGTGCATTACATTTGAATGAATTATTTCCGACTAAGACATTAAAAGTTTTATAAAACACATTCACATTGTGCAGAAATCAGCGGTGTATTAGTGGTTGGACTTAGGGAAGCCTTTGAAAGGCTTTAAATTTAGCCAAAATAGGCTTGAAAAAAATAGCAAAATTATGCATTAAATCATTGCAAATTTGATTGTAAATCAAGTTAAGGTTAATTTACAAGCTGCCGTGAAGTGAATTAATGTGTGTCTGTGATTCAATGCGCACAGTTTATCCTCTGAGCTATGAAGGGGAATATCACGTCACTGTCGGTCATTTGACCACAGGGGAGGCGTGACCTTTTGGAATTCAAAGGCAGTTTTTCATGTTGATATCTCTTTGCCCTTATAAGCAGTAAAACAACTTGTTTAAGTGGATTAAATTCAGCTGATACACCACGGCCTTGTAGAGGTACACAGCAGTAGAAATTATTCAGCAACCACTAAACTGACGGAATTGGAAATGGTATTGCACTGTTCCTAAGTTGATCACCTGTGTGTATCTTAACACAGTAAAGTGAGGCCCTTTGCTGCAGTCATTCATTCTCTACAGTACCAAACACTCTGTGATGCATAGACAGCAAAAAATAAAAAGTGCTTGAATTTGGTGGAGGGTAGTATTTCTGCCTCAGGAATGAGGTCAGCTGACTGTTATAGTGTGCTGAAATTCAAAACACAAAAGGGATCTTGGCAGCACTGCAGGTCATGTGTGCAGCGTGAGCGGATAAAAGAGATGCAGGTGTCATTTGTCCCTGCACGTGATAATGCAAGGCCTCTGATTGTGACGGCACTCCGTCCAAGTTCAAAAGCCTGGTGTCGACCTCAGTATTGCATACATTTATGCGTATATGCAGCAGTACCACTGGTGAGGACTGCTCTGGTAGATCGTCTGGTGCAGCCCAACACTCCTGTAGCCTGTCATGCAAAAGTAAACACCTTTACTATGAGCTCCTTTAACAAGCTAACACCTAAAAAAGGAACAGCTCCACTAATCACTTGGTTTTATTGGCTCCGGGAACACTTACGGCTGTAGGGGGTCTCACCTCTGCTGAGTACAGAGGCCAAACTATTTGATGGGCAAGCAGTGCTTGTGACCCCTAACCCACCACACACAGCAAATGTGGGTGAGGTCGCCTGCCATGCACCTACACAAAGTTTAGCTGATATGGGTTAAGGATCCCCAATTCTACTTCAGTTGCTCTGGCAGCGCTCTCTGGGTTTGATCACACGGGCCTGGGATGAGCTCGTTGGGTTTGTTTCATGCTGTCTCTGCAACAGCAGGGCGTTGTTTTGGCATAGTGTGATATGTGCAGCTGATTTCCATGCATGTAAAATTCCCCGTGATCCTCGCCCGTGTCTGCATTCACTTGTCTCACTTGTCTGAATAGTAGCCCACTGAGTGAGCAGTTGTTAGTGCGTGAATGTGTGTAGTAACTGGATCCATGTCACTGTCAGACACTGAATAGCCACTAAGAAAACTCAAAAGCTGTCATTTTATTCATTGTGGATAGGCGACACTTGGCCATTATCATCACTATAAAGACTGTGCATCATTATGTCAATTGCCATCAATGTGCTTGTCGCATTATTGTCATTGATTTGAATATGAAAACTCTTTCTTCCATCTAATAGTCAGCTCTTGGTGTGTAATGTATTATATTTCAAACTTTGTGCGTGGATGTATAAAAGCCCTCACTTTTATACATGCAACATCTGGATGGATGTATTTTTTCTATGAATTAACAGAAGGTACTGCGGTTGTCTTACCCAAGCTATGCACTGTAGATAGAAGACGGCATCCAGAGGCAGTGTGTGTGACGCAGGATTTGGATTTGACCTCTGGCGATAATCCTAGATCTGTATTTGCCTTCTGTGTCGCTTCCACCTGTCATCTCTCATCTCGTCGCGTTGTTTGGGGGGGGGGCTCTCCTAGACATCAAGGAAAATCACTCTCTTTAAGTTTGTTACGTTCAAGTGCAAATGCAGCGAGCGCGGAGTGGCGTTTAAATAGGTTCGGCGTTGAAGGGATCTGTGATTCTGCCCCGCCACCGCCGCCGCCGTCACCACCACCACCACCTCCAGTTCTGTTTGGGTCGGTTTACCACCAGCTAGTTGCCTGCAGTGGTCATATGGCTCTGATTTGGGATCCCTCTGTTTCAGTGAGCCTCTCCAAAGCGCGTAAAACCCCACGAGTCCCGCCTGTCTCTCACCCAGAGTCTGTGACAACAGCTTTCAGGATTTCTCCATTATTCACTATATCCTCGACCTGAAATATGCATTATCAAAAGGCCTGGTCTGCTCTCACTCCCGTCTTCGTTTAGGGATACATTTAGTGTTTAATTCTCACAAATTCGAATACTGTTGGTAAAAAAAAGAAAAAAAAAAGAAAGAAAAGAAAAAAAAACACACTTGCCTTTATGTTTATCACCGTGGATTTTGTCTTCTTGCGCAGTGTTTTTGCTGTTTATGGGATCTCATATTGACATCTGACGGCTGCCAGGCATATCCACCGAATATACATTCACAAAAAATAGCATTTTAATAACATTCTCGAGAGTTTTTGAGGGATCACACAGCTAATCGCAGCAGTAATTATTAGATTTTGGGGGAAGAAAATAAAAAATGATTTTCGCACAAAAATGTGGACATGGAGGAGTGGAGGTGTGACGAGGCTCATATGATGTTGTTGTTGTGTGTATTTTTACGTTTGTTTGCGGCCATTTTATGTAAAAATAATAATAACAATAATAATACTTTATTTGTCGTCTTAAAAATATGATGTGGCTCCGAGATGTAGACCCCACTCACACACCGTAGCACACACACACACACATGCTCACAAGACAAGGGGGAGAGAGACAGAAAGAGAGTCACGCTGGCTGGTTTTTTATTTATTTATTTTTTTGGGGGGGGGGGGGGGGGGGGGGTCTGATCGTGTGTGTGTTCTTTATTCGATTCAATCGCAGTGGTCAGGGTGGAACAGTCGGTACAGTCAAGTAAAGACAGCAAAACATCGGTAATTTTCGGATGTTTGACGACATTTTGCCGAATATTGACAGAGTAATTATGAGCTAACACGGCTATTTTTTTTTTCACCCCCTAAAAATTCAATCGTCAAAACTGTTTCTGAATAATGCATAGGATCATTAATAAGGTAGTACTGGCAGGGCGAGTAAATGGATGAGAGAGAGGAATTGATATGCCTTCTTGTTTCTCATGTAAATGAGGCAGACTGACCAGACGGCCGCTCGTCATTTATGCTGTTCCAAACTCTAAAAATCACAACAACAGCAACAGAGAGAAGGTCCCGTTCCCCCCCTCTCCCACCACCTTACTCCGTGTTGCGTTCAGAAATATGATGTCATGTTTACCCCATGTGTTGCTGGCTTGCAAGCGATCTATCCTGAACAATTTGACATTTCCATCGAGATGCAATACTAAAAGATGGAAAACAAGATGGAGCATTGCATTTGATTCCAGGAGCATATTTATTTTAATATTTTTATTTCAGGATTTAGCAGGATCATCAAACAAAAAATAAATGAATAAAAAAAAGGGCAATATCAAAATTCAAATCCTGTTATTTGAACATATTGACGAGAAACAATCAGTCACAAAATCAAGCAGTAATGATAAGACATACAGGATATCCGGGATAAACAACAACAAAAACAAACAAATAACCACAGATATGAACAGGACAGCAAAACATTAAGATTTTATTTTATTTTACTGTGCATATGTGTACAGTATCTTTAATAAAGTTAAACAAAGCTGAATGATTAACATTAATGTTCTAGTAGCATATGTGATATAATAAAGGCGAGTCTGTATGTAAATTACAACTATAAACGCTGCATTTCGGTGAAATTCACATGAAATTCACTGCACTCAGGAACAGTGTCCGTCTGCCAGACATGTCACAAGAAAAAAATAAACAAAAATAAAAATAAATAAAAAGTGAGGCGAATATTTGCAAAAACGGGTTTAAAATATAAAAGCTGAGGAGATATAAGGTTGCCAGTGAGGGTGTCCAGAAGGAATACGCTTTAGGCTCCATGGTGGAAAAGCATCTCGAGTGCAGACGTGCTGCATCCGCACTCACAAATTATAAGACTCTAAAAAAGTTCATTTAAAGTGTTTACTTAATTTGGGTGCATCTGTGCAGGACGCTCCGCTAATTTGGCCAAGTTCAAGTTTGGTCTGTGCTGCTGTTTTTGTTCCCTGTCACTCTCTGGCAGTCAAAGGTAGAAATGGTGGCAGTTTCGGGCGCACTGTCATCAGTATTTTTGGTAAAAAATCTGTATCTGAAATATTTCCGCCGTGGTAAGCCTTCGCCTCTTTTGTCCACCATATAACTCGACCATGTTGGTTTAAATCATTTACATGCGAGGCAGTTTAATGATAACCCGAAAGGCAAAGGTGCGCTTTTTCTTTCTTTCTTTTTTTTTTTTCTTCCTTTTTTTCTCTTTGCAAGGACCGGTTGGTCCGCAGGCGCTTGGCTCCTGTGAAAGAGTTGATGCGCTGCTTGATCCTACTGGTCAGGCTGAACATAAGAGGGCGCTCCCATTGCACCTGGCTGTGCTGCCCTATCCAACCTAGACGCACGGAGAGCCGGACACCAAGCTCTCATGTGTGATGTAGTGGTAAACAGCGCACCCTTTACTGTTTCATTCAATCGCGCATTATGAAAACTGCAAATATTAAAATAAGCATAAACAAATTTCCCCATGATTATAATAAACTTGTTTTTTTCTCGCAGCTTCATGGAAAATCACTTTAGTCGTGTGAAAAACTTCCTTAACGTATCTATTTCGCGAACTTAAAACGAATATTGAAAACTTCTTCGAGGCTTATTTATATCAGTGGCGATCACTGTGAAGCATCCAACGGACAGGTTCTGCATGTCACATATTTAAGGTATCACCATAACGAAAGAAAAACACCGATTTCATTTGGATTTGAAAAACCAGCCATGTGTTTTTGTTTGGTGCTCCAACCTTGTGCTTCCAGTCCACCTGCAATATAGTTTTTATTATTATTATTTAGAAATGTTTCCATGACATAAACTCACTCTGACTGTTTCCTAAAGAAAGTCTGATGCCCTTTTCATCTCTGTTTACCAAGCCTGAACACATGACTGACACCCTCCTTGTTAATATTGCAACCTATGAACACCTTAAATCCCCAAATCCTAAGGAATATAATGGTCGTCATCTCTTTATAAAGTTTTATGACTTTTTCTGGATAGCAGCTTTTATCTTTAAATACTTTCACCCCTGCTCATTTCCTCTGTTTCCGTTTGTGCTTTGTCTGGGGGTTTTGCGCGTGCGTGCGTAAATACGCGTGCACCCGGGTAAGCGCGCACAGCAGCTGATAAAATAACCTCAATTTGAATCAATTTGATTTGAATGCATTAAAATAAATATTTCTAAAAGTTGACGAGTGGAGCACGTGGGTCTGCGACAGCCCCGTCACAGGGCAACGGTTCAAGCGATTATGGGGCTCTGCCCTCTGTCTGAATACACTGTTTTGTTCATGGCAGCTCTGGCGATGGTCAAGCACTTCCGTGCGCCCCACATCTACGGAGCATTTTGCATTTTAAGCTACTCTCCCTTTCTTTGTCATATCCACGGGCTGTCATAGCCACAGGTTGTGTTGAATTTGCAATGCCACTCATCGATGTATGCCTATTGAGGCTGGCACGTGGACAGTTATCCTTCCCACTGAGAGGCGCAATTGAATGCTGGTAACACAAAAGCGTCAGACCCTGTCAGTTCCCCCCTTTTCTCTTTTCACTGGTGCATAGGCCCTAAAAGCATCAAGGCCTCCGTCTGGCTGGTCTTCTTTTGACTTAGCCAACACTATACTCAATATGGCCACTGATGGAGTAATGTCAATCAGGCCTTTGCATAAATTTGTAAACTGAAGTTTGCATTGTTAGGCTTTAGGCCACTGACTGGCTCAAAGCTGCCTCCTACAAGCCTCAAATTACACCACACTCTTTTATTATCTCGTCGCCCCTTTAACTCCTCTCGCACGCTATTTTCAACCTATTCATTTTTACAATCTCTTCATCCCGGGAGAGCAGACACGTCGCAAATCCTCGAGATTCCTGCAGCCTGCCTCTCACACTGCAAAGGGGGGGGAAAAAACGCGAAAAAGCTTCTCGACGGGCCGATGCAGTTTTCTTGTTTTTTTTTTTTCTGAGAGGGGCATACTATACAACAGATGCTGCATTGCTTGAAAACAGGTATCAGTGCCTGCCGCGGCTTGTGGAAGGCAAGTGCTGAGGAAATGCCGTGTTACAGCACACCATATATTTTACCAGCAGTGAGAGATTGGGAGAGAGAGAGGGAATGACTGAGGGAGAGAGAGAGAGAGAGAGAGAGAGAGAGAGAGAGAGAGAGAGAGAGAGAGAGAGAGAGAGAGAGAGAGAGCGATGGAAGGGGGGAGTTGGGTCCCGGCCATATAGGCTACAATGTAAGAAGTTTGATTTTCATAGGCTCTTCAAAGGAATATGTGCTATTGGATCTGTAGTAACGCCGCGTCCCGTGAGGGTTTCATAACCTTTCTAACCTTTAAGTCAGAGGCCCCTGGAAAATATAAAATATAGTCTATATATCTCATCAGCCATCTTCACAACGTCACATCTAAACATATCAGCTGCGTGCGACCCTCGAAAATAAAAACACATTACATGTATCTCTGCGTTTCTATTCATCTGAAGAAATCCACATCTCAGGCCGTTTTTATTAACCCACATGTGTTTATTTTGATAACGTCGCGCTGTGATGGCTACTTTAAGTTGTGCAGAATGCATGGGCGACGTTTGGATTCGAGTATTGCCATTTGTCTACCACGTCTGCATCGGAATTCGACGTATAGACGCGTATCCGTATTGTTTCAGTATACACAGCAGGTTGTGTGATCAGTGAAAGCCGCAGCTTGTATTCAGTGGACCAGGGCTCTATATGGAGCTGTTTGCGCAGAAAGTGTGCATACTGAGAGTGAGGGATTGTCCATTTCCTCGGAGAATCAACAATACAATTATCATAACAAAGAGCACTGAGAGACTCAAAGGTTGATTTTTAGCAATACAGTCCTTTCATTCGGGGGAAACGATGGGACATAAGTTACAGAGTGCTATATGCGGGAGGCTTATTGAGAAAAACAAACAACAAATTTATGTTGATCATAAAGGGCGTTTAGAAATGTCTAATCACGAGACACCTCAAAATGAAGGCTGACATTGACCATCTGGGCTTCCTGTCATAATATCAGCAAATTTATTGCATTCAGACCGGAGCTGACCAAACCTCCTGCTACATCTGTATCCCACATTTATAGTGGCATTGTTATTATTTAAGAGGACCTATTGACAACGTCTCCCCATCAGTTTGGCATTTCATGCCACGATTGCCTGTTTCCCCATCACCCTCCTGTGTCACAGCTACACATTTAATGCTGGGTAAGAATTACACCTATTCATATTTTCTAAATACCTCTCCACATTGTACATATGGTAAAATTTTAAATTGAGCCTCGCACCCAGATGCAGCGAGACTTCAACAAGTATTTATATATAAAAAAAGGAGCAGAACTTGCTTTGCATGCTACTGTACTTCACTCAGGAGTTGTCCAATTTCATTGCGAGAAAAAAAATACATTAAACCCCTGTGTTAGACGTGTTCCCTCATATATTTAAAACAATACACTTCTTTAATGCTATATTGCAATAAAATATTAGTCTGAATTGAGCTTAGGACGATACTTTGGAGCTGACAGCTACTATTAAAAACGACACGTCTTTCATATCCCCTCCGTCACATCCATATTTTGTCCATGCCATATTTTGCAAAGCTGGATTTTAAATTTCGTTAGGAGCCTTATTTTTTGCAGTTTTATTCCAAATAAATTAATCTGTGCATTCACATGATGTGTGAGCTGAGGAGCACATATTGCAAGTTTACTTCAATCTCATCTTGTCAGTAAATTTTTATATTAAATATACAGCATATATATTTTTTCTAATTTAAAGCATAATAAAATATACTGAGATTTCTCTAAATGTTCTGCACAAGTCGCATTGCATGAAATTTATTAAAGTTAAAATTTTGAAGCTACGCCCGAGGAGTGTTTCATGTCAACTTCTGACTCTGAGCAAGTGGTATTTCTCTTAAAGCTTAAAATACATATTTACCGGTGCAAATAGATTGTTGGCTCTGATAATATCCATGTGTCAACTGTACTTACGATAAGCTCTGTTCTTTGCAGATTACAATAGTGCACCGTGGCAGCATATATGTTGCTGCTACAGTACAGCTCTGCATAGATGCACAATTCGCTTTAAACGTGCTTTAATTTCTGACAAGTGCTTGTTTCACTTGCTTACAAACTGTTTTCTCGCGTGCGTGCAAGCAGGATGCCTTCAGCTTCTGCTGCACATTTCCATTTTAGACATTTCTGCCGCCGGAACTCAGTTATGTTTTTCAATAAGTTGTTCAAACGTGTAAAACTCACGAGAAACAGCTCTGAGTGAACAGCCTGGACACGACTAAAATGACAGACAGAGGCTGAAAGAAGCGGGGGAAAATAGAGCACGATCGCTTGTGTACTTTTAGTGGCCGCGGTATGTGCATATCTTTTATTTTTTTTTAAAAAGCAAAAAGCAAAAAACAAAACAAAACCGTTTTTAAAAGTGTGGAAAAGAGCGGAGGAAAAAAGCTGCGCCCGTAGTCGGGCTTTGCCTGCTGCGGCTGCCTGCTCCAGTATTAACTTTCACTGTCTTCCGTCTAATCAAACTCTTACTTTCCGCTGTTCTTAATTCCATATTTTCAATTCCTGATCATTACTTTCCTCCTTTTTCTATTTGTATCTATCCATCCATCCCTCCCTCCCTCCTCTTTCTCCCTCCCTCCCTCCCTCTCTCTCCCGAGCTCTCTCCTTTGCTGAATCTTATTGATCCAGAAGGCGGCTAATTAGCCCTTCCCTTCGTGCCTGTGTAATGAAGCACATGCGCACTGAATTAATCACAGCCATTTTTTGCAGGAAACTAATTAGCAGGAATAAAGATCCAAAGAGTTTTTTCTTTTCAATCATCAGATCTCACTTTCACCTCTTCCTCGCTCCCTCTAACACAAGACTCATCGCCTGCTTTGCATCCAAATTATTTTTATATTGCCTTTAACAACTAATAGTACCTACTTCGTTTTTTACACTCCGCAACAACAATGATCTTTCTTTTGCCACCCTAAGCGCAAACTGACCAAAAGGGGACTGCCTTGATGGGATCTTTAGCTAAATCATCTCAATACTGGATTAAAAAGCGAGGATCACAAAGCGGCAGCGAGAAATTGTAAGTTTCAACTTTGCGTTTGTCTCTTTTCCTCTCTGTTTCCACGATCCTATTCTTTTCGCTGTGTGACTTATCTGAATCTCCTCTCTATCTAGCTCGTAGTTTACGTGTAGCGGAGCTGGCTTTTCTCACATCGTGAGAAATGCCCGGCGATCACAAGTTCATTTCATGCAAGTAGTTTGGTTTATTCTCGATTATTTTTTTTTCTTATTCGTATCGTTACCTGTGTTTACATCAGCGTTCGTCCTCTCCTCCTCATGAATGGAAGATAAGAAACGGGCAAGACAGCGATCCACTCCGAGCAGTTGAACGTAGAAAAGCACGATTTTCGAACAAATATGTGCTTTTTTGCGGGGTCGTGAAAAGGTGTAGAGGGCTTATGGTTGTCGAGAGTCGTGTTTTGAGGCACAAATGCAGTAAGAAAGGGGGCTGTGTTGAGCGGACGAAGGGCAGCGGCAGCTCCACATGAGCGCAGCCCAGAAAAGGAGCTCCAAGTCCAGCCTGTGGGTCCGTGTGCGTCCGGCAAAAGGGAGCCGTCTCTCGCTTTCTGATTTTGACACATTTGACACTTGCCACATCCGAGGGGTTTCGGGAACGTCGTATTCTCCCCAAATCCTCTTCTGGATAAAGACATTTTTGTTCTTCTCCGACACGTCTCTGTCTGAAATGTGCAATCCCTCCGCCCTGCCTTTGGTTCCTCTAGCTACACTTTCCCCTCTTTACCCCACTTTGTCCATCTTTCCTATTTTTATTTTTCATAGCTGTTTGCCTCTTTGAAGCGTTGTTTTTGAGTCGATTCTCGCTCATTCACTGACGGAGTCACATGCAAATCGATCGGCGAGTGTGTATGTGTGTGTGTGTTTGCGCGCGCGCGCGTGTGTGCGTGCTTGAGGGGTTTGTGTTTGCGAGCTCGTGTCTGTCTGCGTGTGTGTTTTATGTGAATGTGGAGTGTTGAGGAAAAACGGAGCCCCGGGTCTCCTCCATGACAAGAAGCGGATCAGCAGGACCTTGTACGCGGACAGCCTGAGATTTCTGAGCTGCGTTACAGAGAGCAGACATGTGGCTTATAGGGAAGACGGAGACAGGCTCCTGCCTCGAACTACTTGGCTACCGTATCCGACTTTCAAGAGAACATTTTTTTTTTTTTTCCCTGAGAAACGCTGACCGGAAAGAAAACAAAACATTGCCCTATTAGTCTGACCTTAGCAGATATAATCATTCCAAAGTTACTGCCGGAAAGTATAGTCCAGCCTAAACCTGTAGGTCACCGCTTGCGTTTAGTAGCCTCTTAACCAGTTAACATTTGCATGATGTTTCTTCTTCTTTTTTTTAAAGTCAAGATATCTTCCACATACCAAAAATAGAACACTTTATGTGGAAACGGCTTGCAAAGAGACAGTCAATCAAAGCGAAAGGGCCTTTTTTAAGAAAGGAGGGAAAAAAATGCGCATAGTTTGCCTGTAACTGTAGTCTACTGATAAACTACTAATCTCACCAGAAATGGATCTGCTCGGGAAAAAAAATAAAAAATAAAGAAATTAAATGCACACGGCTTCTTCGCGTTCGTGCGTAAGAACAGGACGAAAATCTCCAGAAATAACATCAAAAAATAGAGACTGCTTTCGGAAGGGATGGAACTGGGTGCGATCAGAAATAAGACGGCGAGAATTATGAGTCGGTCTTGGATATTTTTACGCGACAGAGACCGGGGGAAAGAGGGGAAAAAACAGGTTTTGCGAGCGAGCAGAGGCAATGATAGGATATGTGTGCCGTTGGGGGGGGAAACCGAGAGGGGGGCGAGAGCCTGTGTGGGTGGGGGGGCTAGGTCAGACAGCAAGAAACAGGGGGAACAGGGGTCATGGAGTGAGTGCAGAGATAAAAAAGAAAGAGAGGAAACCCCCTCGCAAACAGCCGAAGGATAATGGAGGGAAAGTGGGTTCTGGCTGGGAGAGAGGGGTGATGGTAGTTGTTGGTATGTTTTGGGAGCCACACAAAAGCGCTTAGCATCTGCAGGATTAGGGCCCTGGTTTTATTTTAGGAAGGGCCAAACTAAAATAGAATGGTAACAGGTTTGATAAAACTGGAACAGGGAGAGAAACTCCCTGTAAAAAGAGGTGGGTGAGGGTATGGGAGTGTAGAGGGGTCAGATAGCCATGGGCCATGGAGGAGCAATCAGGGGAAGGGTCAGGTAAACAGATCCCTATACCGTTCAGCCTTGAGAGGAGCAGGAAGAGATTAGCACTGTGAGAAAAAGAGGAAGCTGTCTTTTTTTTTTTTTCTAATTTTATTAGTGATCTCTTTTTTTTTGTTCTGTAGATTTTATTGCAGCTTTTGTGTATGTTACTGGAACTTTTGTGTGTTCATATTCCGGCGATTAGAAACTTAAAGGTGTTATATAGGACAGGTAGGCTGCTGTGCCAAAACACGCGTGATCTCCCTTCCTCCCCTGTCTGACAGTAACACTCCTCTCCTCGTCGTCCTCCTCCTCCCTCGCTCCCTCTTCTGTTACAAAACAAAGACAGCAGAAATGTTTACTGTCATCTCACCTGTCTGATTTTCCCGTCTCGTCTCATTGTCATATTTATGTTTAATTATAACAGTTCCTGGGGAAAAAAAAAAAAAAAGCTATAGGAATGTCATCGGCTTTCTTTCTATGTATTCGATTTCAAAAATTGTCAGGTGTTGTGTTTTGGTGTCGCTAACTGTAGTATCTCAGGCTCATCTCTCGCCTGTGATACTGGAAGCGTTCCGTTCACGTTAAAGTGAGTGATGGTTTCACCACAGACAGCGTTTTTAGAGGATAATTGAAAACGGGCCCTTTTTATTTTGAAATCACTACTTCTGGTTAGTTTTTCCCTTCCCTTTTGGTGAACACATTTTGTTTTGCTTTTATGCCAAAAACATTTTAATATTCACAGCTATATTATTTACCACCACTGAAGGAAAATGCCATATTACTCTGTCGACAATAAATGAAAAATGGTCTCGTTCAAGTGTTTCCCTCATCAGTTTATCTAAATTAATTTTATTACAATTAGTTTTAATTTATTTGGACCTGGTGTGTAACGTCAAGTAGCTGTTTTAAACCATCATATACATGGTGACAAAAATTAAATTGGAATTTTAAACACCTCACATGAATATGTTGGGCATAATACAGAATCATTAGAAAGGCTTTGTTTGGGATTGTAGTGTTGTGCATTTAGTGGTAAAATGGGATTCTAGTTGTTAAATGGTGCAAGGGCTATCTGTGTTCTGCACAGCAACAAAACAGTTGTCCACTGTTTGCACTAGGTGACCCTCGATTAGAATATTTGATGACAGGTATATTCAGAGAATTCAGATGTCATCCGACTGTACGAGGGGGAACAGCACGTCCAGTTGGTTAAACGAGATAAAGGGAGCAGGAGCAGTCGTCATGGATAGGCTTGTTTTGTGGTTTGGGGGTAATGCAGAGAAAGGGGAGACAGCGCCTCTGGCTGTCATAACCCCTTCTCCTCCTCCTCCTCCTCCTCCTCCTCCTCCTCACCGTGCCTCTCCCTCTCTTCATCTCTCTCCCTCTCTTTCGCTCTCCATCTCATTCTCTGTGTCTCTGCATGGCTCCCTCCTTAACTCCCACCTTTCCGTGCTCGGTCACTGGCACTGTGGGGGAGCTCGCTGCCATGTCCTCGGTCGGAGAGAGCCCTCTTTGGGTGAACCGTAGTGTAGGGCCATACACGGGAGATTCGGCACAGTTTCACTGATGTACCAAGTGTATGCATACAGAAAAGAAAGATATTAGATTTTTTTAAAATATAACAATAATAAAAAATATTATTATTATTATGATTTCTTCATTCCCCTTTATTTTACTAAAGACACACCAGTCTGTTCATATTTCTTCCACATATTTTTTTATCTATATAAGCGGCAGAGCCCTGCACATAGGAACAGGTCTGTCTTTGTGTGAATATATTTCCTCTGAAATCTGAAAGGAATGTTAAGTGTCTGTCTCTAACATTAGCTTCATGGATGTGTAGATGAGGGCCGCTGACACAGATGACGGCTTTCAGTCTGATGTGTGGTTTTGAATATGCAAGGTCGCGCAGCGAAGACCAATTCTTCCAGTTGTCCTGCAGTGGAGGCCAGTGTACGTGTCATGCTATCATAAAGGAGCAGGCAGTGAGGGGAGGGTGGGGGCGAGATCTTGGCTCAATACAGAGGAGAGCGAGAAGGTGGGAAGGGAGAGTGGAAGAGATGTCATGCTCAGGTGTGTGTGTGTGTGTGTGTGTGTGTGTGTATAAGCATCCAGACGGTGTGCATGAACGCTGTACCTGGTCTTTAATCCCAGCAGCCCCCAGTGTCCAAAGGGGCTCCTCTTTAGCCGCTGAAGGCACCCCGTTTTCTTTAAAATTCACCTCCCTGTCTTCTTTTCAGCTTCTCTTTTTCTTCAATGTCATCCTTTTATCTTTTTTTGAAGTGAAGTTGGCGGGGTGTTTTGTGGTTTGCTCTTTCACAATATGTTATCGTGTTAACAATCTTGGTTAAATCATTGTGGTAGACTAGATTTATGACTGAGAAGATGTGTCTCTGCGTGTGTGTGTGTGCGCGCACACCAGCATTCAGATTTGTGGGCATACTGAAAATGTAATTTCTTTTGAATGTGCCGCGTCAAGGCCTGGTTATGATACAATTCAGTTATTATAGTCTCTATTTTTATAAATTTTGCACTGTTTTTGGGGAAAAAAAAAAAAAAACCTAAGCATGTGTTCAGATTCACACAGGATGGCACACCCATGTTGTGATAAACAACATTACTGTCTTACCATACAGATAATAGAAAGATAGGTGGGGGGTCTCTTCAATAATATGTTTAAAAGCAAAGTATTGGTTATGTTTTGGCTTCAGTGAAGGATATTCACAGGCTGTCATAGCATAGAGAGCAATAAAGTGTGACACAAATTTATACATATTTGTGTTCCATTTCTAACTGTAAATTAATGCTGTTGTAGTCATGGAAAGGGATTGTAATGTGCTGTGGATTTGCGTCCTTGACAAAATCTTAATATTGCTTCTGTAACAAATGTGCAAAATCAGTTTTGTAGCAAACAAGGCTGTTTGCGAAATTGCAGTGGTGTAACAGTGATGAAGATTGTTTTATATCTGGGGTGCTCTATCGACTGCGAGTGGAAGACCTGTGTGATGCATGCGTGTCCGGGACTGGCAGTATCGTACAAGCTGAGCGTGTGTGGGGCATAGTGGCTATGACTAATTGTGTATATATCCTATCTGAGGCAGCAGCAGCAGCTAGCTCCTGTGTGCAGGGATGGGAGGAACAACGGTTTCGTGTCTGTGTAAGCTGCATATGCCTACACGCGGGCAAGGCAGGGATGACAGGGAGCACTCCAAGGGCTGCAAAATTGAACTGAGCTGCACCCCAGCCCCCTATAAACCCACCCTTCTCTTGGACCCTGGAGGCCAGCATTCCACCCTCCGTGCTGGCGCTTATCATCACAAAGGACAGAATGCATAAAACATGGAGGACGCTTAGACAGGTCGCCTTTCTCTCCCTACACTGAGCCCGGGAACAATACATGGGCCCCTCTGGCCTGTGACTCTGACGACACACACGCCGTCTTTTTGTCCTCTCTTATTTCTTTGTCATCCTCTTCCTCTTCCTCTATGTTACTGTGCTCTGTGGAGTGATAACTGCCCTCGCATTGTTTATCTGTGTCTGTGAAATCTGCATTGTGTAACCGAAATGTAAGTGCGTGTGGGTGTTTGAGGGAAAGAGAGCGACGGGCTTAAAATATTGACAGTCGGCTGCATAGCTCCTGCTTCCATATTCCTTGTTATCCATTGCATTATGTATTTTTAAAATACAATTCCGTATCGGTTATAGAAAATTCTTGGTGTACTCACTCATTGACAGAATAAACAATTGAAATCACTTTCATACGAAGACATTTTTATTCTGTTTTAAAAGAATCCGTGATTTGTACATCAGACCGTGAGCGTGTCATTTTTCTCGTGACAAATGTACAGCTAGGTCATCCACTGACACAATATTGTGGCTTATATTGGCACCAGACACAGGGCTGTGTGTGTTTGTGTAATCAGTCTCTGTCGCTTTTCTGTCGGTCAGTGGGCTGAAGCTGGTTTGAAAGGCCCGTTTTTTGTTATTTTTTTTTTTTAAAAGCAAAAAAAAAAAGGAAAGTTATATTAATATTTGTTTTCTTCATACCTGTTATTCTCCTCTGCTACGATGAAAACATGCTTAGTATAAAGAATGAGGCAAATGCATAAACAGATTGCGTTTGAGAGTTTTCGTGCCTGTATGCAATGACATGCACTCTGAGTATGAGGATTTCAGTTTTTTTTATTTTTTTTTCCAATCCTGGTTGAAGCCTCTGTTTTGATTTTAGATTTAGGTCATACTGATTTTAATTCCATTTTCTCTGTTCACTACGTTCACTCCGCTGCTGACAAACTGTAGTTACATGCGACTGAGAGGGGTTTCACTCAGTATCTGTCTACATGCGCGTCTGATAGCGGGGCTGTTGGAATGTACTGCAGGGATGTGCTGGACCCCAGCAGGTCTATGGCACTTCCTCTCTGTGTACCTCACAGCTTATCCTCCTCAGGATTAAAGAGAGAAGAAAAGAAAAGAGCGATGGCAGGAGCACCCTTTCCCTCTCGGCGCCCTCTTCCCCGTTTTTACAGGCACAAACGCACACGTACAAAAAGTGCGATTCACTTGCAAATGTGTAGTATCCCGTCCGTGTTCCCTGTTGAGGAGGGGGAGAGGGACAGAGAGAGAGAGAGAGAGAGAGAGAGAGAGAGAGGGAGAACGGGAGGGGCGGAGATGGAAAGACGTAGAGAGAAGGCTGCAGTATATTTCAGTGGGAGACGGGGCTGAGGTGAAGCGAACGGCTGCTTCTTCTTGGTCAGGAAAAGCAGCCTAATCCATCTGCCCACAGATAGATTATTTTGCGGTTTGTGTGCATTTATTGTTTTTTACTGAGCAAATAAAAGCGTGCCTGCATTCTGAGCTGTTGTCATAACAGTTGGTGTAGAAAGTTGGGCCTCTGCATGTTGTCGTTCCCCTAGCTGCTTCTGAGGTGGCCTGGTGCTGTTCGCTCACTGCCCCGGGCGACTGATCCCCCGGTAGTGAAGGGGTTAAGAAGCAGGGATAGCCCTCTTTTGTCTCTGCGGCCCTCTTTGCCATTGTTGTGGTGGAATTGAGCTCGGTGCACCTCACTTGACCACAGCAAAGCAATAAAATGGCCTCTAAGTGCTGTAGCCTCTGTAGTCTTCTGATGTCAGCTCTCTTTCGGCTTCTGATGCTATATATTCCTTTTTGTCTGTATATGTACTTTGCACCGTTGTGTTCTTGTACTAGAGAGAGGACACTTTACAGTTTCATTACTCCTTCATAGCTGGCCTTTTTTTTTTTTAGAATAAGAATAAGTAAGGTTAGGCTCGCATATCTTTTCTTTTGGCTTGTGTTGTTGCTTTGCATGCAAACACAAAATGCAGATTAGATTAGAATACATAAACGGGGTAAAAGGTCCTGTTACAAATGTCTGATGAAGTGCTAACTTTTTAAAAAGTGCATCACCACATGTTACACGCAAGTGCTAACCCCAACCCATTTTTTCTGATCTATAAAAACCGCTTTAAGTATTGAAGCTTTGCATGCAGAAGATAGGTGATAGAATATATATATATATATATATATATATATTTTTTTTTTACAATGCCTTGTGTCTGGGTCTGTGAATGCCAGTAAATCTCTCCACTGATCTGACCATCACCATCTGATTATTCATTATTAAATCAAACAAAGACGTCTTGCTGTTGTAGCAGCTGAATGAATGATATAAGGTTGAATAGTTTAGGTCATCGTCTTTGCTTTCTTCTAGTATTTTACATTTTTCAGTTCTATCAGAAGCAATAATGGTGCAAATACTGTGCATAATAATTTCATTTTTCAATTTGATAATGTATTATTATAATGCATAGTGCCGGTGTTATTGTGTTTGATTGCACAGATGATTGTTTATAGCCGAGTCCCACCTCTGCAGACATTGTAATTAAAAAGAAGATATACCGCATGTGCGTCTGTCGCCATCCCACCTCATCTCCTCAAATAAGCATCTAGCTGCTGCTGTGAGCATGTCAGCGGATTTATGAAAGATTTCTGATTGGCTGAATTGTAATTGGCACTGTCCTGAGTGTAAACCATTTATTCCAGGTGTCATACAATGTTGCACCAAACTGCAGTTAAAACAACATTTCCTCAAAGCTACAATATTACACCTCTGTATTATTCTGAGGGGTGTCTCTGCCTTGTGTGCCTTTGCCTCACCCTTCTGCTCTGTAGCCTTCCTGAAGCGTGCGGTTTTCAGCCTGGGTCTGACTGTACCTAAAACAAATGCTTTTTCTCATTTTCCCTGTATTAGATGAACAAACATAAGGACTTCAGTGCCTCATAATAAATTGATTAGAGAGCTCTCACACAGCCAAAACCTAGAGATGTACAATGTGTGTGTGTTTTGGCCTGAGAGGAGGAGACCTACTCTCTTCTTCTCCCTAACATACGTGCATGCACCGACATAACAAATATGTATATTTATCCAGCTAGTGGCGGTTCTTTTCTACTAGTCTTCCTAGTAGAAAAGTACCTATCTGGCAGGCTATGCTACTGCTGATGTCTCGTGACGACGACAGCACCATGGCATTAACGTATTTGAAATGGATTCCTCTGTGACTGTTTGGTTTTCATTCTGATGTTCAGTGTCACAGAGCTGAGATTTGGCCTAGGCTGGAGGGGGTGGGGCAGGTCCCAAGGGGCTGACACAGGGCTAGACGGCCGTAACAGACTGGTGACCTCGGCTTTGTGACGTCATTCGCCTCGTCTGGTCGCCATGGCATTAATTTTCCCTACTGTTTAATGAATGAAGATGGCGGCCCTGGCTCGTGTATGTAGCTTTTGGTTGTTCTGCCAAATGTGGACACTAACACAAGCGTAAGAAACCACTGTGCTCATTTATAATGACATGAGTTTAACACGTCACTTCTATCAGATTGTCATGCTGTATGTCTGCAAGTCTGTTATGCTTTTAATTTAATTAAAGGTGACTTTTTCTCTTTCTAGCAGGGCTTTTTTGTTTTACTCAGGTGGTAACAAATGGCAAGCATTGTTGTGTGAAACAAAACACACCCTGACCACATATAGGAAGTCAGCCTGAGGTAAGAGCTAGGCTCAAAACGGATACAGACGGTTACAACTGTTTTTCTTCTCTTTACTCACCAAAATCCAGATCTTTGTTAAGAGATGCTCTTCTCTCCCCCCTCTCCTCTAGTTTGCTCTCTCTCATAGCAACATTAAAGCATGTTTTCCCCTAGAGCCATTCTCGATCGTCTACTTTTTATAGAGATTTTTTAAAAGTCTTATTTGGACAGCATCTCGTCTGTACATCTAGTTTTGTTCCTGCAAATTAGATGGCTCCTCTTACTGACTGCTTTTTGTTAGAGCCAGGTGTTTCCTCGTGTTGGGTCATGCCCTGATGGGGAACAACAGGCCACATGGCAGGTGAGAACCAGGGATTTAATGCAAGTGGATAGCTATTCGCTCCGTGGTCTTCGTATGCCACAAGCAAAGCTCAGAAAGCTCATGCAAGCAAGCAGAGTAGACTGATAAAATAGCACTCTGTGCTGAGGATTAACACAGGAAGTAGCCCCTGTATGGTGCAGGAGGTGTGTGGATAAACTCTTTCCCTCGTAGCAGCACCATGACCAGGACAAGTGTGTAGATGACACAGCCTTTGTTTACACTGGAGAGAACATAGGTTTGGAAAAATGAGAGAAAAGCGAGCGGCGGTGGTCAGGGCAGGGGGAGGGCAGACACCAGTCTCATCACTTCCTTCCTTTCTATAGTTTTCAGTTTTTTTCACAAATTGCCATTGTCAAAACAACAGCAGACAGAAGAGGAAGTGTGAAACACAGGCACAGGTCGTGTTGTAACATTGTGTATAACAAAAATACGTGCATTGCTGGAACGTGAGTTTCAGCGCTATTTTAAAGAATGTTTCTGTCCTTCCAGACTGGTCTACCCTGCTACAGCTGGAACATTTGTCTTTTTTTCTGGCAGAAAGGCTACATTAAATAAGCCTGTATGTTTTGACCCTTTGCTCTACACGTGTGTTTATGTGCGTGTGCAGATTTCCATGGATGTTTGACTCAAAATGAACATATTTGTAGAATTTTTATATAACCACACAGCAGACCGACACCTGCGCCCTCTGTCTCGTTGAGTCCTGTGGTCAGGGGAAAATATACTTTCACATGACAGATGGGTATGTGGGCCTTCAACAGGAAGCCTGGCTACAGTGTTTCACAATCTCTAGAAACAAGAACCGAGTACCCGCACTATGGAGCGCTGTGCTGTTTTGTGTAATGGATGCCAGCTTGCCTGTAGTGGGTACAAGCACAAGGCAGAGGGAGGGGGCAACCCTACATAAGTGGACCCCTGAGACCTCCTGGAGGGGTAGAGGTGTGGCGAACGTCTGTTTTGGGCATGGCTTGTGTCAGCGTGTTTAGCGTTCGTCTGTGAGGGCATTTATATGCAAATGCTAAACAACCTATTGGGGTGGCTAATTACAGCAGGGCCTTTGTGTGTGCCAGGCAGTGAGAAGCAGGGAGTTTCTTGCACGCCAGGCCTGGACTTCCCCTGCTTGTTTACTCATTGTCTTTCCTTATTACCCCCTCATTGACACTCCCCTTTTGTGTGGCTGTGCCGTTTGCCTGCTTGCTAGCTCCTCCCCTTGTGGTGCTGGAGTTAATGTAGCAGATTAAAGAGGCAGCACTCTGGCCCTGTTTACTTCCTCTTTCATCTGGTGGCCCAGCTCTGCTTTACTCTGTTGCCATCCCTCCTGTAGCTTTTGTCTCGCCACCACCCATTCAGGAAGGATTCAGCCTCATAGTATTCTGTCTGTCGTCTCCCTCTCCTACAACTAATGCTCGGCTAATTACTTTGGGTGATAAAAATGCATTTAGGTCAGGTTCTAATGCAATGCAAATTTATGAGCAGGCAGAAGCAAATATTAACTTGTAGAGTCACCGATAGTCATTGGTTGGGGACAAAGGTATACCTCTGCTATATATGAAGGCTTTTGTCTACTTTCAGTGCCGCTGCACCACCCCCCACCCCCCTTAAAGACAATGACTGCGGGATTCACTGAGAACGCTCCAACTGTGTTGTATCCTATTAGAGACCTGTGCAAAGAAACGCCTGCAAGCTGTAGCACTGTAAAGCCTACACACACTCTAAAGTATAAATACACTTTCTATTCCTTTACAGTTTCTGCCAATAATGGTCATATTTATTGGTAATGAAACCAGTCCTTGAGTTTGAAGGTATGTGGAAGTGTTTCAGAATTTAAGAGAAATATTGTGAACGTTACAACGGAGAAAACTCATAAATCTGTAAAAATGTTGTGCTTGCGAGTGCACCCTTTATAATTGTCAGTGTTCATAGGATCTACTGGTCTTGTGTTCGAGTTGTTTGGACAGAGACAGGCCAGGTTTCTCTTGTTTTATAGATCCTTGAACCTGTATTAGTTGTGGTTTAATGCTGTTGTTTGCCTCTGCAGTTATTTATATTTAAGTCTGCTTTTATGCCTCGTCCAGCAAACATCAGCTGCAGCTTTACCTACGTTAGGATCCGTGAATGTTCACTCGCTGTAGGAGCTAGTTTTTGTCTCAAAATGTGTGTGTTCGGTCTTATCATTCGCTGATCGTCGCCAAATTCTAAAATCTCTGCTGTATACACAGTCGTATCAAACTGGCCCTGCTGCATTCCAGTAAAATTATTTGTCTTGTGCTAAAACAGAGGGAGAGGAGGAGAGCACAAGCCCTGCTTTAGTGCTGCCTCTCACTTCATTTTACCACTTATGTTTCACCGTTTGTTCCGTGGTTTGCCACCACTTGTGGACCTTACTGCGCTAATTACGCCCCCACTTTGATGTGCTCGTAGTATTTGATGTGACATAAATGTACAATTACATGCAGTACATGCGTACATACACTTTCCAGGGTAGTGGTATGGCAACTTGTTTGGCCAAGGAAGCCAAACTGGATCAAAGAGTGTGAGTGACTGAGCCAGGCTACCTCATAGAAAACAGCTGCCCCTTGCTGTCTCTGCCTCTCACCCCGGCCTGACAGCAGCCAGAAATATGAGGCCTCTCCAGACCTCTGTCCTGGGAAAAAGGGACAGGACAGCACACATACACTCTGAAAAGCTTTTGTCTCTGCTCTCTCTCTCACTCACCCTCGCTCACTCAGACATACAAAGAAGAAAGAAAGCCGTTTGTCTATGCTCATTCACTCGTTCAGCCACAAATAGAAATCTTCGTTTCATATATACACTCCCTCTGCCACCCTCACAAAACCATTAAATTATCACATGCTTGATTTCTCTTTATTGTCTGTTTGTTAAACTGTTTCATTAGCTGTTTTAGTCAATTTGCCGCAATTTGTCTGTCAATCTTACTCTGCATTTGCCTTTCTCCCCACTTCTCTCCTTCCCTCAACATTGTGCCTGTTTTTTCTATGAGCAGGGCCTTCCTCAGAACTGTCTGTGGGTGCCTTTCTTCTCCCATACTCTTGTCTCCACCTTTCCTCGCCACATTTCTGGGATTTCTCTCGCTCTTCTCTGCTTCTGTGGCATGTTCAAACTCTGACAGAGTTGAGAAAGGCATTCAGCTCCCTAATCCGGGCTCCCTCTATCAGGAATGCTAATACGTGTGATTGTGTGACCCGCCGAAGCCCGGCAACATCTGCAGGAGCCTATGGCGAGCCCCCGCCCTCCCACACCCACCGTGCCCCCTGCCTTTGAGCGTTCACTCACTGCCATTATTTCATTGTTTCACTTCACGCCTGTGACTGGGCAGTGCAGTTAACCCTCTGCTGCACAGGCCGGGCTAGCTGCAGGCCTGCACACGGGGCCAGAGGGGAGCTGAGGAGGGGTGCATGGGTTTGGGACAGCCCTTTCCCAGGACAAGCTTCCCTGCCAGCCCATCTGGACCATACAGCCCTACCCCTCATACTGTTTACTTATGCATTTCACTACTAATCACAGTGCATTTCTGTGTTCACACTGTGATCACTTGTGAGTTAAGCTATAATTGCGGGAGTTACCATTTGTCACTCACCAGACATTCTACATGAGTAGCTTTTGTTTTCTCAGGGTCATCAGAAAAAAGGAAACTTACCCTTGATAGGATGAGAACTGAAGGCACTGTGGTGTTAGCCAATAAAAGCCTGTTATTAGATTTTCACGCACCTCTGTGCCAGGTATCAGAGTTGAAAGAAATTATTGTTGAGAGAGTGTCTGTTTTCAGAAAGATGAATTACTGGTAAAGCACAACTGACAAAGTGAATCTGTGTCATGCTGGAATGCTGCTGATTGAATTACCCTTCTCCACAGCCCAGGCTTTTTCCTCCTGCATATGTATGCATGCTTCACCATACGGCAAAAAAAAACAATAAGTACACTGGATACAGTGCTTCATTCACATCCAAACATTAGAACTATGCGATCGTTAGACTGAGCTGAATTCTTTGGAGTAGGTGAGTTGAAAACCTTTTTTGGTAGCTGTGTTATACTTTTTGTTTTTAGTGTAAAATAAGTCTACGTGTACAGTGATAGGAAATGAATGTCGCATTTTGTGTCTACACAAAATAAGAAGGTGTAATTGTGTAAGTTTACACAGATGGACTGTGTCTGCTGAGTGTCTCTAGTGCATTACTGCTTTGTACCTAGCTGCAATGTCTGTGGTAGCCACCAGGGATCTGTATTCAGTGACCATGTTTCCATCCCTGACCCTGGAAAACACACACGCACATTCCATTAATGGTGGACTAATGATTTCGTCTGTTGTTATCAGAACCATGATTAATAATTACATCTTTGCAAAGCAAGAGTAGGATTACCATAGGGACATAAAATGATCCACGCTGCTTTGCATGTCAACTGAAAAGTTTACAGTTGCTGTACAGCCCTGTGTGGTGTGTCTAGAGCAGCTAAAGGCCTGGGTGGCTTTTGGGATCTCTTCCTCTAGTGCACCGAAACCGATTATTGAATAGTTCAGCTTTGGGAAAAAAAGTTTTAATCATTCCCCGGTGCTGCCTATTACCGTGTATTTTTTAACACTGTTTTTATAAAACTGTGACAAGTTCTTCATGATATGACTCACTCTCCAACTAAAGCTGTGTTAGTCAACTGTTTAGTTTAACTTAATGTCCGGCCTGTCTTTCTTTGCAAAGCCTAACACAACAGAAAATTCAAATGAAAGCACTGGTTTTGTTTTCTATCAGATGTACTTTAATAATGATGTTAAGACCAGAGCTGCATAATTTTACGCTTCGATTCAAATGAGACCGTCTACAATCTGCCTGTGTACTTTTTATTTTAATGTTCCCCTCCACTGTTTTTGGTCCCTGCAAAAATGATTTAGGCAAAAAATGAGCCATAAGGGAATAAGACTGGGCCCGTCGCTCCGGTTCCCATGATGGCTCATTGAAACCAAGGATTGAAGGATGTCCTCCATTTGTAAGATCAGACTTCACAGAAACCCACACCATAAGCTTCACGTACATCTAACACACTGCTCTGCATACACTTTCTTGTGACCTGTACATTCTACATACTTTGTGTCTCCTACCAATATAGTATATAAATGTTTGATTGGAATAATTGCAGATTACAGCTCCCTCATTCCTTTGTTTATGAACATGTTTCAGGGTTTCGAGATGATTTAAAAGGAATGGGCTGTGCAGAGCCAAATTGGATCTGGGTATGTAAATACTGCTCTGATGTTTAATGAGAAACAAAGTTAGCTAATTATAGCAGCTCTGAGAAACATGAGGAGGACAGTGGGAAATGTTTCCATCACTCCCTAGCTCTATAGATTACTGCCTAATTGCCTCAATCGAATCAGGCGGAGACATTAGCCAGAGAGGGAGAGAGTGAGAGAGAAACATGGGGATGGGGCTGATTACACATATCCGTCGGTGGCTCTTTAGATAATCCAGCAGTAGACCAGCAAGTCGGGCTCTCTTAGTTGGAACAAGCCTGTCTGTCTTCTTTAGTCTGCACGTCTCCCGTGTCATGCTCTCCTCCCCCACCGCCGTTATGAAGGTGAGGATAGCAGGGTACTGTAGTCTCTCCTGCCACGCCAGCCAGCTGCAGAGGTGATTCATACTCCTATGCGGAAGTTTTTCTACTATAATTACATGTAATTCTGACACATGTTTATGCCTGATTTTACCAGTCAGCTTCTCCACTAATGACAAAGTAGTACATGACATCCGCCCGGACACTTGTTACAACAATATTTTTCTACCTTATTATTGTATGTTGTAATTTTAGGTGCTAGTCAGAAAACATGCAGTGTTACTTTGGCTGACCTGTTGACAGACTGCGAGAGTAGCGTCTTACTTTTTACAACAAATGCTGCTCAGTCCAAATTTCTATATAAGAGAGTGAGGCTCGAGCCAAATAGCAAAAGGAAATTTGAGCGTTTTAAGAATGTCCTGCTGTTGGGAAGCCCAGTTAGTCTGTTCTCTTGTTTGTTTATGTCTCACTGGAAATGGTGAGAAAGAAGGAAACCGACTTGTTCCCTTTATTTCTGTTCATTCCTGTAATTCCTGTCCGCGGTGGCGCAGGAATAAAACTGAGACTTTTGTGTATGGCCGTGAAGCGTGTGTCCCACTTATGTTTTCGAGGCAGGGTGTGGGGAATAAGAAGCTCCACTGGATCTGTTTCATCCTCAGAGCACAGTGATATTGAGGTCAGCTGTCCAAAATGATCTCATGTTAAGGAATCGGCGAGTCAGCAGGGTCAGAGCAGAACCGCCATGACGACACTTTCTCCACGGTGATAACGCTGCCCTCCTTTCCCTCCCCTTCACTTCCTCTGCATGGGAACAGCAGAGACGAAGCCGAACTGTATCTGTGCCCTTTAACTCTGGACCAGAATGATACTGCCTCAGTTTTATTCCAAAAACGAGGTTACGATGGTTAAGATTAATTGGCCCTTTATTTTTCTGTATAGTCAGAGCTGCATGGCTAATATTCCCATATTTTTACATTGTCAACAAACATCTGAACAGCTGAAAATAGCCAACAGAAAAATAGTTATTTCCTCTGTGTCACAGCAGTGTAAACGGGTGCCTGAAAAATCCTTCCCTGAGTTTCCCAGGCAGGATGCTGTGGAGCATGGCGTAGGAACCGCGTGTAGGAATTCTGTGTGGGGAACCCAGACCCCAGCAGATTCCTTTTTAACGGTTCCTTTGGGAAAGTAGGCACTATAAACAGATAATGGCACTCATGCAGAAAGGGCCGGAAGTGGGAGGTCTCACTTGTCCAGACGTTTAGCATGGTCACTCTGGGTGTGAATCTTTGGAAAGTCATGTGGGAACAAGTAAAGCTCCGCTTCAGTATTACTGCTCATTTACATTCCGCGCACCCCCGCCACTGGGTTTGCTGTAGAGAGACTTCATGTTAAGCCCAATCTTGTTGCAGCATATAAAGCAGGGTTTCAGGTGTGTTTGTGTGGATCTTGGGTCACAGATCTCGAGTGAGTGTTTGTAAGTAGGCTACAGCTCATATCTCTATTCTATCTTAAAATCAGTCAAATATAACCAAGCTGTTTCAATTTCTCACCCTCACACTACTTTCTCACCCTCTCTCTCCGTCCACCCCCCCCTCTCTCATTCCCTCACACACACACATGTTCCCATAATTTATGGCTGCCGGGTCCTTGATCAATTGATAGCAGGGAATCCTTTGGTAAATAGAGTTTTAGACACATTGCCAATAGACCTGTGCTATTGATTGGAGTGTAAATTAAAAACTTAATCAGGTCTCTGAGATAAGATTTATCTCCGCTCCAAGCAAATTACAGGGTTGACTTGGAGACATGAAGGCAGGCCCGTGGGCAGATGTACACTGCCCCTTCGTAGGTGCCAATTCTGGCCACGATTCTCTTTTCCATCTGGCCTCAGTGCCACCCTCGACACTTGCAGGCTAACTTCTGTCTTGTAGAATAGACCATGCAGACTTTTAGTGTTGACACAGTGGTTAAAGGCTTTTCTTGTAGTTATTAGTTCGAACACGACTGGCTTAGACTTACACAGTTTAAAGCATCTGGTGGACATATTTATCCAATATGTCTTATTATTCCATGATACACTTTTAGTATGGCTGACCCAAGTGGGAAGTAGTTTTATTTCTTTATCATTTTGTTCTGTTTAGCAGTTTGTCTTGTTCAGTCTTGTCAATATTCTCTCTCCCCCTTCTTCCTCTCTCTCTCTCTCTCTCTCTCTCTCTCTCTCTCTCTCTCTCTCTCTCTCTCTCTCTCTCTCTCTCTCTCTCTCTCTCTCTCTCTCTCTCTCTCTCTCTCTCTCTCTCTCTCTCTCTCTCTCTCTCTCTCTCTCTCTCTCTCTCTCTCTCTCTCTCTCTCTCTCTCACCCCCTTTCTCGCTGTGTGTTTAATCACTTACTTTCACTGCTGCCTGTGATGAAATATGTAAATCATTACACCCGGCTTTTATTCCTTCAATAATATTCTCATCTTGTTGAGGTCATTTTACGCCACAATAAATTCATGCACATTCATACGCACATGTGGTGTTGTCTATATTTTATATGTATTAAGACAATCCTTGGGATTGCACATTGATCAGTGTATGGATTTCCACAGTAATTGCTGAGGGAAATTTTCTCTGTCTCTACTCTTGTTCATTATTAATATTGGGAAATGGGTATACATTCAAAATGTCTCTGAGTATAATTTCATCTTAAAATAACGAGAGCACTTTTAATTCGCGCCGGCTGCTACAGAGCAGCATGGATACTGAGATCACGACTTTCTTCAGGTTTCACAGATAAGAAAGACATGCTCATTTAGGATCCTGGGATAGGTCCCTTACAGGTATCTGTGTAGATCTCTTCGTGTAATTAAAACACATACTTTTTTCCCCTGTGATTAAGGCTGGTATTAGGCTCCTCTCTGGGATTATAGCACTTCCCATTATCTCTGGTTATAGTCCTCAACTACAGAAGCCATAGAAATGACATTGACCTAGAGAGAGAGAGAGACTGACAGACAGTGAGAAAAGATGGAGAGTAGATAGTTGAGGAGGTCACAAGTCCATTAGCAGATAGCTGTAAATATACATAAATATAATAAATTGTACAGTATCCCTGAGGAGTATTATATTGGTGGTGAATATATGAACATCATTTTGGGTTTGTGAAGTGCTGGGTAAGTGTTAGAGGTCCCCAAAAGTGCGAGGCAACCTAACCCATCCAGTGGCTACACAGTGGTGGCCAACCTTTCTCTTTGTCTAGTTGTGGGGGAGGCTGAGACCATCAGTAATAGGCTTTTTGTCTGATAAGCCCGGAAAATACTCGTTTAGTTAGTGAAAGTGCAGAGGGATCCTGGCCTGATAAACCCGCTGTTTCCTTCTGTAATACCCAACAGCTAAAATCAATAGTTGGGATAATTCTCCTGCTAGTCGTCCAGTCTCCTTTATCTGCAGCCTCCTTCAACCCATGTACATGGGGGTGGTGGTTAGCTGGAGCATGCCTATGTGTATATAATAGATTATATAGTTACACTTAAATATAACTCTTGCATTTGACTCAACTTCCATATTGCAAGCCACCATTTCGTAGTAGTGATACAGATGATTGGGAGACTGCTGCCAAATGCTTAACTTAAAAACTGTTCATTGCGAGGTATGACAGGTATGACACTGGCACACTGGGTGCCTTATTTTGTCATTTTATTGGTTTAGAAGTTCTCACGAAATGGGTCCAACTCGAGGCAATCTGCTCAGGTATTGTCTCAGAGTAAGTGCACGTATAAATCTGATGGGAGGAAGTGGCTGTCAGCACTAATTCAGCCCTGAAAAGAGCCCTGTGCTCCGTCAACACAAGCACTGTTCTGACACAGGTGCTTGATTAGACCTAAAAATACAGCACAGGTAGCACCTCTGACAAAGCCTCAAGAATGGGAGGTTCCGACAAGAGGCAAGAGAAATCTGTCGTAGTTTTTGAACAAGGGGTGTTCATGACCCTGATGACGGTTCTTAGTCGTAGCAAGTTTAGGAAATGTACATCGACATCTTGATCTCTAAGATTGGCGCTCTTCTCCATGCACTTAGCTGGGAAGTGAAGTTGTGCCTGAACGCTTGATCAGAATGCAGGATTCCTCACGCATTACAACTCCACTGCCCCGCTTTAGCCAGTGTTATCATTTTGCTGGCAGGCTCTCCCAGAGTTAGTTTCTCTGTAATCTTTCTGGCCATCGCAGTGCCTCTGTAAAATACGGCCTCAGGTGTTAGTAGCTAGGGTGGTTAGCCTGCGACACCGTTACCTAAAGTGCAGTGTATTAAAAAGCAGTCAGGGCCCTGGATCACAGTATATCACAAGGGAGAGGCAGTGATAAGGCCTGCCTGCCCGCCCGCAGATCAATGAAGGTTACTGACATCATATCACAAAGTGAAAGCAAGTGCTGCACCCCTAGCTATTTATCAGCAGTGGATCGGACATGAAAAGGGTGGAGGGAAGAGAGGATGAGACGGCTCTTCCCCAATGTTGGGGGCTCAAGTGCTGACTCCTCCTTTCCACTGTCACTGACTCCTCTCCTGGACACTGGTAGCTCTCATATGGCTAAGAGTGCCTATGGAGGAGGTGGACTGGTGACTGTCCTGAAATGTCAGACTTTCCTGTCTTGGGTGTTTCATCTTCTTGATTTCTAATTTAGCTGCACAAAACTGCTTCCAGGTCCTTGAATTTCAATTACATTCATTTTTATTTGATAATTTTGATCAATATTCTAGATGATGGTCCTTACTCACTGTTCTAATCTTGTAATCTGCAGCCTCCTGAGACACCACAGGCTCATGGATTTTAGTTGTTGCATGATAGCTTAGAATAACACAGTGTTGGCACTGAAACAGAAACACAATGTGGCTTAAACTCCTATACGCTTACCTGTAATCCCACCTCCCTCTTCTATTTATCTTTCCAAACATTTATGGGTCCATCATATCATGTATCATAAAGCCCCGCATTCTCCTTGCTTATGTCTGCATTAGTAAGGTAGTATTGAGCTGTGTGTATGCGCAAATGCACTTTTTCCTTTCCATGCGAAGGAGATCATGCTTACAGGTACTGTATGAGTTCCATTTATCAGCTGCCTGGGGCACAATGTGGAGGATTTCCCCCAATGGGTTAGTGTGTAACTGCTCTGTCAATACATGCTTGTCAAGGCTGGGAGAGTGTGGAGGAAAAAAGGCCCCTCACTCCAACGCACTGAAGCCACTTATTGAGCAGCCAATAGCTATTTACCTCTCAATGGTGGCAGGCAGAGAGGGGCCCGGCTCGGCAAGCGGAACTCTGTGGCTCATTCCCCACTCCCAGGGCTTCATTGCTACTAGCTAGCTCTGAACCATGCCCATCCTGAGCGAGGAAGCAGAACCAGTGGCTCAGACAGGAGACAGGGAGGTCTGTGTTTATATGGAGCAGGTTGTCCTCTCCTGGCTCCTGGTCTTTGCAGGTCCTGGCTGTGTGTACAGCTTGCTGCTGTAAAGCCCTGCTTCCTCTCTGGAATCTTGGTGTTGACAGAGAGCATCTGGGCCCTGGGAGAGCTTCCAGCCTGCTGGGTCCTCACATGTACACACACACAGAGGGAGGGACGGTGGGGTAGTAAGAGAGGTTGAGCAGAGGTTCCAATTAATACTCTGTATACATTTCTGAATATTCCAGCTTTTCTTTGCCTATTGACCTGCTCATTGACATATCACTCAATCTGCCCCCCTCCCTCCACCACAACCACCTCAAGGTGGTATGTTTTATGAATGGGTATTTTGATGGGGTTTTCTTTTATCCTTGTCTTACTTTGATTCAACAAAGGAAAGAATGTTGTCAAGGTGGTGTTCATCTTTCCTCTTCTCATTTTGTTTTCTTAGACCTTCTTGCTCCGGTGAAAATCACCCTTTTTGTGGGCTGTGCAGATCCCTGTATTGTGTGTTTGAGTTGTCGATCGCTTGTTAGGACATGTTCTATGTACCTGAGTCACTGAGGGATATGTTAACCCTCTCACTACTATTTAGGAAAAGTCTGCCAAACCACTCACAGCTGGGGCTTAGCAAAGAAAAGGAAGGAAAGAAGTTAGCCCTTACAGGTTAAAGTGTGCCACATACACACACTGATTTGATTTTACAGTCTTAATGAGAGAGGTCCCTACTCACAGGCAGCCTGTAATGTATTTCTTGTATATTCAACTGAAATGAGATGTCAGTTTTGTACAAAGTAAGCCATACAAGAGCAGAACAGTGAGATGACCCGCTGTTAAAGAACAGCTGTACAAACAAAGAGAGGTGGAAAAAGAACAAGAAAAACACATTATATCAACATTTAACAACAGTTGCTCTGTAATCTGGTATTACTTCCACAAGCAAAGGAGGGGCCTGTGTCAGGCCAAAATGTACTTGGATACTGTTGTAGCAGGAGGAAGCCAAGTGTTTTTGAGAGGTTAACCCAAGATGTGAAGGTCTACAGACTCATCTTAATCCAGGAGGCTTGTACTTAATCGCTTTTGATGTGCATGTGAACATGACCTGCTTCAACATTCCAGCCCTGACCATACCAAGTTCAGAAGAGCAGGGCAAGGCTGAGCAGAGGGGAGGTGGTGAGTGGAGTGGGGGTAGTCGGGGTAGTGGGGTGGGTTCTAACACTAATTGGCTGCCAAGCTTGTCTATACTGCCTGGGGCAAAAGGACTACCCTGTCCTCAACCCCCAGTGCCTTCCAACTGTCCCCTTCCAAACTCTTTCTTTCAGGGCCTCATGTGTCCCCACTATTTAGTATGTGTCTGTGTGCACGATAATGTGTGCACATGCTACACTGTGTAAGCTGGCACATTATTAAGGGGAATTCCAGTGAAAGAAAGAAGTTGAACAGAGAAGGGTCTGTCCCATTGGTTTGTGGTGGGTGGCATCCCAACATTCTTCTTTGTGTCTGATTGCTGCCCACAGTGACCCTGTGCATTTCTCTGGTCGAGTCAGTGTTATATTACTGGCTGATGGCACATAGGACTCTTACATGGAGCATGAGAACTCCCATCTGTCTTGTGTTCGCTGAACATATTGTTGAGGTTTGAGCAGACTTGAAACTGTTGTCAAGCCAGGCTTCGGGCGACTAAGTTAGAAAGATTTGGCTGAGGCAGGCTAGGGCTTTGCAGCCAGGCAGTCATCCAGAGTGACAGAGCACAAAGATGGAAAGGGAAAGACGAGGGTAATAGGAGCAACGGGGGATTAACAAATGAGAAGTCATGACTTGGCATCTGCAAGTGTAGTTCTCACACACGTGCGCGCACACACACACACACACACTTTGGAATGGAGAGGAGAAAAGGCTGGTGCACAGCAATGTCTTGCCAAAGCATTGGAGTAGAGTGTAGGCTGTGCGCATGCCTCTTCCTGTTTTGTCCGTGTTTGTGTGTGTGTGTTTGTGTGTGTGCGCGCTGTAGAGTGGTTCAGGTGCGGTTAATGTTGGCACCAGATCTTCACGCCAGCGGCAATAAACAACAGAGCAGGCAGGAGGCCAGATGCAACTCCACAAACTTTTAACCTCTCCCTCAGCTAATCCCTCGCCACACTAGTAACTCTTTCTTTTTTTTAACTCATTCTTTCACCTCTCACTCTCTCTCTCTCTGTTCTTTATTTCTCCTCCCACTGCCTTCTCCCCCCTCCTCTCCCTCTCTCTCTCTCTCTCTGTCTATCTCTCTTTCTCTTTCTCCCCCTCTCTCTCCCCTTTAGTCCCACTCTCCTTTTAAGTGAAGTCAGTGTGCTGACCTCTAAATAAAGGCTGGAACACTACAGCTGTTACCAACTTCAAACAGCCAGTGGCTCAAAGTGGAGCCTGTGCGGGTGTAAGGGGTAGAAATAATGTGCCTATTAAAACTAACTTAGAGTCCTCTTTACTCTTAAGGCTCCCTGGGTCTACGCTAACCACACCAAACTAGGCCTTATACTTACATCAGCTCATGCGAGACAATCTCTGTGCGGCCAGCCCCACCTCAGCCCAGAAAAGTATGAGATAAGACAGACGCACTGTTCATTTGGAGTCCACAGTACCTGTATGATTTCAAATCTTCGATAAGATCTTTCCATGGTGGAGGGCTGTAACAAAGGGTCACCAACGCTTCCTTACATTAGGCGCCAGTTGCATCATTTGACTGGACATCATCTAATCTACCCTCATGCAAAACCATTTAGTGTTTAGTTCACTGTTCAACCCTGTGCGTTCATAGTGCTGGCACACAGAACAAGTCTACTCAAAAGACATAACAGACAGAAAAGTTCACCGGCGTACACAAAACTGATAGTGTACTGGTTGTAACTGTTAGTCAGATCTACTGTACATCGGTGGAAAAAGTTAAACTCAGTATTCACGGAACAATTTACGCTGACAAAACCCAGGTCTGGTTCCCAATGAATCACCCACCTCAAGCTCGTATTAATAGAACTTGTAAAAATGGAAGCTGCCGTTTATCCAAACACTCACAGAACGTCTTTATGATAGAAACACTGAGCCAGAACTGAAATGGAAAGCGTCAGGATTAGTCACCCCCGCTCCCATGCTTGTTGTATCTTGTTATAGAGGAAAGGGTTTTGTGATTAGTTATGTGCCCAGATTGTTTTTTGTACCTTAGCCTAACCCTCCAACATAAGTAACATTTAAATTTAGGTTTTCTGTCTTGCAGATAGAGATCTGCTAACTTGGTCTGTAGTGCTAACTTACCTTTACTATGTAATTGCCTACCAAAGCCTCTTACTTACTCAGGGCACACACTGCTTTTAAAAATAAGCAATCACAAGGCAGTTCAGTAAATGTGCATAAAGTACACTTGCAATCTGTTTAAAACTGGGCTTGAAGTGTAATTCAATAATGAAATGACTATATAGAACTTTTTGAAGTAAACATTAGCCCCAAACACCAAAATACTGTTCAGTGCTTGATTTAATTATGCAGTAATCTTTCCCTGAAATAAAACGTCGCCTTTCAGACTAAATTAGATGTTATAAGCTAGTTGTTATGACATTTGTATGTCACCCTTGTTGCCTATTAGTTACAACTCACCTTTTTCGTGAATGTGTGTTTAAAGGCATCATATTTTGCACTTCCTCTCCTTTCTGAGTGCATGTTTTGTGCATACATGTGCCTGTGTTTGTCCTTTGGGGAAAAAAATAATTACTAGTTGTGTGGGTTGTCATTACGAAGCTGGCTGTCCAGCCTTCTCCCTGGCTGCTAGACTGCAATAGGTTAATTGCATGTCTGATGTTGATGATGTCACAGTGTTGGCCACTTTTTCCATGATTGTGGACACGGACGTTCTTAAGCTGGGCTGGACAGGTTCTTGATGCTCCGTAAGTTGTGACAGCCACCGCAGGTTTCTCCATTTTTCTGTCGTTTTTATTGAAAAAGCACTTGTTTCAACGAGAGGTTATCATTTCAGTACTGTCCTAGTCGTGTAATTCAGAGAATCATCTCTAATTATAGCCCTCATCCTCCTCCTGTCTCAGATTTAATTTATTAGTACTGTGCATGTTGTTATCTAACTTAGCCGTTGAAAAATTATACAAGGAGTTTTATAACTCTAACAAAAATGGACTAGAGGAAAAAATGTGTGCTTGTTTTGTGTGACTAATATTATGAAAATATATTATATTTTCTGACTGGTGACAGTTAATCGAAGGAAGAGTTTCTTAAGTAGAAGGAGATATTAAAATGTTTCTTTTGTTTGTGAACTGGTTGGGTAGTATTATTAAAGCAGCCAAAGCGCACGTACAATGCATTCCAGCCTGAAGCCAGTGAATGAACAAGTATAGGAATGGACGTAACATTCCTACTGGTGCACCTGAGAGGTTAGGCAGATGGTGACTGCAAGCTAAGAGAATGCTGAATGCAAATCTCTGTCGACAAGTTGTGCCTCCTGCTCGGCTCCACCTGGGGAATGTGTTACTTAATGGGCCACAAAACTGCCTGGAGACCACAGCTCTCTTATCGCTGATATTAGATGACCCTGCAGGAAAAAAAAAAAACAGGAATCCATCCTGAAGAATAAGATCCTGGCAGAAAAGTAGGATTGAAGGCTTTTCTCTTTTTCTGTGGACACAAGGAAAGAATGGTAGGTAATGTTATCTTGTTCACAGTTACAAGAATCCTGCTTGCAGAGGCTATGGGTTTCAAGTTTCTAATATGTATATAAAGTTTCACTGCACAATGGATCTTTTGTCTAGAGCAAACTGAACACTCCCCCTCCTTCTTTTCCTCCCTTCTCTTGTAAAAAAAATGCATTCATGTGCTAGTGGGGCTGTGAGGACTCAGGTTTCTGCTATCTTTGTGTGCCATGTCGTCACTCGCCCCCGCGAGCTGAAATGTGCATCTTGCACAGACAGGCGCACTGCCAGGGCTGCTTCCAGCCATGGATTAAGGAGAATCCAGGAAACAAGGAACTCCTGACAAAACAGCAGCATGACAGGTAACTGAAGTTACACTGGGGAGAGAGGAGGCAGACGATAATTACAGAGCTTTTTGTTTTCTGGGCACTCTTAGCTGGCTACTTAAGTGCCTGATCTGAAATCTGTGCCTTGTAATTACAGTAGTGGGCCCCATTAGGGCAGAGGTCTTGGTGGGGATTATTCTCCTTCTCTTCTTTCCACTGTATGTGTATGTGAGAGAGAGACCTCTCCACCTCCTAATGCGTCATGTGCAAACCACAGCAGCCAGGGCAGAAGGAGGAGCAGGAATTAGCCGTCCCCTTGTCTGACTGTCCTGTGTGCACACTCGGATTCACACTTGCTGCGTGATCCCACAGCCACTAAGATTGTATCATGACCTGTACTTAGTGTGTCTACCTTTCCTTCTCCCTCCTCTCCCTCTCTTTCCCCTGCTTCATAATACATTTGCTCTCTGTGCTGACGCCGAAAGATTTGTGTTGATTATGACAGGGTTGTCACAGTGATGAGTGTGCACCGTGGCGCGTGTCATGTCGAGTTGACAGGGACTTTTGGCATTGCGTCTGTGGAGATGGGTAGTGGCTCTAGGTGTAGCTGGCCTAAACACCACCAGAACTGTGTCACCAGGTTGATGGAAGAATGCCAAGAGATTTGCTTGTGAAGTTCAGAGGATAAACATGGGCACATGAATGTTTTACTCTACCAGCAGAGAGAGAAATACAGAAACAACTTGAGCCAAAAAATAAATAAATAAAAAAAAAAAAGCAGACCAGTCGGTGGGGCTTAAAGTGGGTCACCATAGAAGGGGTCATCAAATGCCTTCAACCTCTAGGCACATAAACGCAGATCTAGCAGTCAACATTAGATAGATCCTGCCTCTTTAAGCTGCTAGCTCTCATAATAGTTTCTTAAGCACTGGCTTTAGTGCATGTTAAACCAGGATTACCCAATCAATTATGGTCAGTACAAACAAGGATTACTTAAAACAGTACATTTTTCATGTTGAGAGGCTAAAAGCAGAGTAAATGGAAGAAGCAGCGCTGCTGTTGATGCAAAGAGCACTCACGATGGGGTCACGGGGACCCCAGATGTGGGCACCACATGGAGGAGATGTATCCTCACTTTTAGTTTATAGATTCGGAGGAATTTGTAGAGGATCCCCTCAAATTGTTACACACGTTTCTGTTTTTTTTTTATTTTTTTTTTTTTATTATTATTACCTGCAATGGAAATTAAAATTACACTTTGGACTGGACGGATATTTTCCAGTATTCTGTAAATATAATGTGGTATGTGTTTCTAATGTTGCCCGGCCTTGTGGGTTATGTGAAGAGCAAGAGGAGTTTTTCAGAGGGTGTGGAGGTTGATCAACCCTCAAACTCACATACTCGCCCTTTCTCTGAACTCAGCCTTTGTTTACATTTTAATCACAATCAACAGCTGTAACCTCCTTCACAATACCTAGCAAGTAAGGACATATATAGTTGCCAAACCAGATCCCTGCACTCATGTGTGTCTGTGTTTACACATTGGTCTCTCCTGCTGAACCACCACACACCCTTTAAATACAGAATATACATGACCTTAGAAGCAAGTGTTTTATAACACTGGTTTACGTTTGATTGGTTTACTAGCTACCTGTGATCTGTGAGCCAGGGTTGCTCTCTAGGAGTCTTGAGACAGTAGTAAGTATGTACTATTTGAAGGATATGCAGGCTTTGGCGTTGAATGGGCTTTGGTGTCATCTTTACCCTTGCACGTGTGTTCGTCCGTCTTCAGAGACCAGCCAAGGATGTGGAGAATTCAGCAGGATCCTGCACAGCCACAACTGTCTGACCTCCCTACCTCTGTCTCTCTCACTGCCACATGTACACACATCTCTCCCTCATCCAGTTTTCCCCATGTTGTCAGTCAGTGCTGAGTGACTGGTGACTAACAGCCCTCTCCTGTGTAAAAAGGTCAGCAGGCTCCTTGGAAAGAAAGAGTCAGCTGTCTTTTTGGAAAGCAACTGTTCCCACACTAGTCAAGTCAGTCAGTCAGTCAGTCAGCGAGTCCTAATCAGAATATGTTTTAATGGTGCAGAAGAACAGGGAAACAAAAGGTGTTTGTGACAGGAGAAGCTCGAGCCTTGTAGTCGCTGAGGTTTCGCAAAAATAACCACATCAAAACAGGAAAAGCAAGGTGTGCAGACATTCTGGCATCGCTGCCGATATTGAAAGCTGCTGTTTAATAGGGCTTCTTTCACTGATGTTTGTGCTCAAGTTTAGCTGTTATAGTTCCCTTTGTGTGGCTGCACGACGGCCACACAAAGGGTATGAAACAGTTTATTTCACTATGAAGCAAATTTCAGTTAAGTGCATTGCTGCTAAGTGGTAGTTGTTTGGTCATATTAAAAGAGAAAACTCACTAAATTAGTGAATTCAAGCAACCTTCAAAAAAGTGACTGTTTGTTCCCGTTTTGAGATGAATCTTACTTAATTAAGAAGCAATGAGAGTCCACAGATAGCGTTCGTTAATTAGCTTAAGCGGGCTGCTGTAACCAGATCCACTGCATTAATGACAACACAGCCCCTGTGAAAAGCATCATTGTTCTCAAGATAATTGTCCTTTTAGTTAACGTGGCCCAGGAAGGGCTCTTCTTGTTAGAGGAGCTGGCAGGGACCAAGGACAGCCAGAGGCAGGGAGGGGATAGGGACTGATACTGGCCCAGTGCCCATTGCAACAAGCCCACTTGTGCCCTCTGCTGAAATCCCCTTGGTATGCAGTGGAATTAGCTGTCCCCAGGGTGTGGCACCAGGGGGTTGGTCATTAATTATATACCCTGAATCTTAACGAATGAGGAGCAATCAATAAAATAAAGCAGATGTATGCAAATAGGATGCTGATTATACTGCCTAATGACATGTCATGTTGTTGGCAGGAGAGAGCTGAGGGGAAAGGAAGGAGATGGAGATGCAAAATGAATCAAGATACCAGTCATGTCTCCTTATAAAAATATCCATGTGCTGAGACATAAAGATCATATATTAATTCACTTCATTTCTGTATTAGGGGATAGGACTAGTGGTTTGGGCTATCAACCTGCGCTCTTTCATTAGCCTGTTAGATTCTATTTCAGATCTTATCATTGTAGTTTTATGTTTCTCACTGAGACAGGGTGCAGTGACTGTCAGCCAGGAAACGGTGTAAGACTTGAGGGTTGGGTCGACTGGAATTTGAGCGAGATAGGGTAAACCCTGGTGGAGGTGTAGGGGTGTTAGTAGCACGGCTGTTGGAAGACTGATAAGAGCTATAAGGGAAAGGAGGAGAGGTTAGTTCACCTGCTTGGAACTCTGCCCCTGCACTGAGATCTCCATTGTATCAAGCCAGCTGGAGCTGTTGGAAACTCTATACCTGCCTTTAAGCAGAGAGGGAGGGCAGCCAAGAATTAACTGCTGCCTCATCCTGGCAGCCGCCGAGGATGCTGTCTGTCTCCATTCATGGCGAGCGTGAGAGGGCAAAGTGGGAAGAACGGAAAGGGGAGGGGAAAAGACAATGCAATGTTTTACAAAAAAAAAGAAAGAAATTGGGATTAAAGTGGGATTAACAGCATTAAGAACAATGCATCCTGCTTGGACACTATACAGTGTGTGTCAGTGCAATCGAAGGGCAGTAGAAAGATGCATGTCTGCATTTTCTCTAAAAAGATTACAGCTCATATTGGTGAGCAGTGTCAGTTTCATAGCCCAGCTGCATCTCGGTTTAGACTGTTCTCTGATAAATGTTACATTAACCTTTTTTGAAACAGCTTAACATAGTGCAGATTTGTTACCAAATCGATATTAACTGGCAGCAGAATTAACTATATTCTAGTCTACATTATAGCAAAGTCCAACTCTTCCAGTCACTGTCTCCTAATAACTTGTACATAATATCTGTCATGGTTTATTGCCATAGTGTCTTAGTGGATGCAGGGTTCGATTACGCTCTTCCATAGACTTCCAGTTTCAGAGCCATGAAATCCAAGACCTAGGCACTTCAGGAGGCCAGGACAGTCCAAGGAGAGGCCAGGGAACAGGTGTTGACCCTGTGCAGGCTGAGAGTATATTATTGACCAGGGTCCAGCGTCCAGATTGATTACTTTATTGTATTGCCATGAACCTCAGTGGACAGAGACCTCTGGTTGACCCTGGTCGGACAGAGCATCGCAGTGACCCTCACCTTAGCTAAAGAGTTATGTGGCTTTGACCTGCTCCCTAATGGGGAGGTCTTGACCTGCTCAGCCACTGGCCTGAGTACAGAGCTAAAGTGGGCCCATGTCTCTCCCCCCTGTTGTCAGCCCAGGTAATTTAGAGGCTGGGGGTAGGCCAGGGTCTTGCGGGGGCCGCCTTGTTTTTGGACCGATAGTGTCCTGACATTAGACCTTCCTCTGACCCACCCGTGTTCATTGTGTCAGCAAGATGGGCCGAGTGAGGGAAAATGTTAATTAATCTTCACCAAATTACACCAAAATGGTGGAAAATCAATATGTCACTATCAGATGTCCGCACTTCCACCTAATAGTTCAGATAAATGACTCATGGTGGTGAAACGTGAGAGGTTTTTATACATATGTTATTATTTTGCAAAACTAGAGAGTTTATTTCCATTAAGACTAATAATGTTAAAAGTGTTTAAAGAAATGGTTACGGTAATTTTGATTGTCTGCATGTTGAACTTTCACATAGCAAGTGTTACTTCATGGTGCCTTTTGTGGTGCAGCAGTTTTCTGGGCTGGATGCCATGTTGACTAAACTCGTTGACAACAGCCAACACAGGGGAAACAGCCTTTACTCTGGTAGAGGCCGTTTCCCCTACCATCACTTCCTACTTCCATTTAGCTGACAGACAGAATATCTGTCAGGCAGGTTTTTCCTGTGCTCTACATACTTTTTTAGTTGTCAGCTGTAGCTTCTCATCAGAAATAAACAGCCAAGCACCAAACAAGCTGGGTAAACAGTTGACTCTGTAATGCCTCTTCTTCCTCCGCTCACCGTCTCTCTTCATGCGTCTCTTTTGTTTAATTTGTTCTTTTCTTCCGTAGAAGTTTCCCAAGATTTCCATCAAGAGGTGCATGTTGCGGAAAAGCATGCTTAAATGTTTCAATAAGGCAGTTTCAGTTTAAGCCCTGTTTGAAGAACTACATTTTCCCACTTTACGACGCAGATTTATTTTTCATCAGAATCTTTGGCACTTGCTTCCTCCCAGTAAATTGGAGGCATGGCCGTTGAGTGAAGAGGAGATGATCTGCTTTCCGTTTGAAGTGGATACTGTAGTCCTGTTTACAGCAGGATGTTAAGGCCACTTTTCCTTAAAGCAAGTATCACCTCATGACTGGGCTCTTTGTCATGTAAACCCTCTCATTGCATTACGTTTTGGAAAATAAACATTTGTGTAAGAGAACAGTCACTTTTCGACCATATTCAAACTTTTCATAATTGTATTCTCAACCTCTTTGCAGTGCATGATTCATTTTGAGGTAGTGTAAGTTTCTATGGTGATCATTATACAGAGGGCGATTGCAACAGGAGACCAGAGGTAGGTTGTGTGTTTTTATGGATGCTTCCGTTACCTGCCCAAAAAGGGGAATGCATGACCGCACCTACACAACTGCAGGTGTCATGGCTAATTACTGCTAATCATATGGTGCGTAGTAGGACAAACAGATGTTCCCTCAAATACCTCCTTCTCTGTACTGCGTACTACCTCCGCAGGCGCTGTCTGGCTCTGCATCTTCGCAAAACATTTCTTATCCGGGCAATTAAACAAGCCTACTGACAACATTAAGCAGCTTTCATCACGAACCCGTACTGCATTTCTGATGCTTCTGCAAAAAGAGCATTGTGCTCCATCACCCTCCCTCCATTTACTCTGTCCCAATTAACACTCAGCCCCCATTACATTGATTGGGAGAGGTGTAGGTGTAGTATTGGCTAGGTGGACCATGAACACATTGATCACATTGACCCACCATGTGAACCATGAGAAAATGTTGAGCTGCAGATTTCTTACCACCAACAGCAGATTAATAATATATATATAAATAATGGCGAGTGGACTTGAGGCTGTGTTCTTACTTGTGTGAATATACAATATTGTTTGAATAAATGTATATATGCATGTGTCCCTATTTGCATTGGGCGTAATTGTGCTGTGTTTCAGGTTTCATTACATGTGCTTTCATGTGGTTTTAAGGAGCCAGTAGGCACACGCCACACCTAAAACTATATTCTTTGGGGACCCTTCCTGTAGAAGCTTTTTGTTCCCCATGCATCTAATCCTTGCCCAGCCCATTGGGTGCACATACACACACCAACACGCACTCTCTAGCAAGTCAAAGGGCAAACCACTGCCCCACCTCCTGAAGGTGCACCTGGCATCTGCGAGTCCACTCCAATTACTTCTCCCCTATTACAGGTTATGAACCAATTAGTCACCCTCTCATTTTACACTGCCCCTATCTCTCTCCTTCTTCTCAGCTCAAGTATGGGGGCATCTGTTAGACATGGGGCAGGGGATCCCATCGAGAATGAGATTATTGGTCTGGGGCATTTGCTTTTCAGTGTTGTTTGAAGGATACTATATACAGTCTTGTTATATACAGTTGTTTTCATGGAAGAGATCACGATGACATGTAAATACCTCATCCAGAACAGCTGTCTGTAGACGGTCACCTTTTGCAAACTCCGACATGCACATACATTGCAAGAAACACATACCAGGGACAGTTAAAGCTGTCAACTTGTAATTTGTAGTGGCACTCAGCTTGAACTTTCAGGGTGAGCCAGTTGGCCCTGCACTAATTCTCACCTCCTTGCTAGCATGTTTTTGTGCGCATGTGTATGTGTAAGTAGTAACACAAATATGAATAAGCAAGTTGTCTCATGCAGACATGAATGAGCGCATATGTTTCATTTGTTTGTGTGTGTGTTTTTACTTATATGCGTTTCTCCTCCCAGCCTCATGGCTTCATTGACAGTTCTTAGCTAAATTCAGTATGCCTGAGTGAAAATTTACTATCTATCTGTGTGACCTTATACAGGGGTGCTTGTGTGCTGTGTTTAAAATATTGTCTCATTGTATGGAGGATTGAATGGAGTCGTCTAAGCGCCCAGGGTTAAGATTTAAAGTGCTTCGGATGTGATCGCCCCGGCTTTCTGTTTCCTTCAGTATTCTGATAGCGTTCTTCCCAGAGCTAGATCTTGTTTATCTTGTTTGCTGGCGTGCTCTTTCAATGTCAAAACAATGACATCATTAATTAAATGTGTATTAAATGTGCAGTTCGGACGGCAGTACTGAATCTGCTGCCACAGAGTGACGTTTTTCACTGGAAAAAAAAAGTCACGTTGTTTGCCACTGTATTAATATTATGCGAGTATCATGCAAATGTGTTTTACCCATATTTGTATGTGGCCACTCCTGTCCAGTCTCTTGTGGTCTGAAGTCCTAAATTGTAACGTGATTGTGTGCTTTTTATTTTTATATGTGTGTACATCAATTCTAAATTAAATCTTCGCTTAGCATATCAACCCTGCAGATACTCTGGTGCTTTACTCAGCAGCAGCAGCATGATCCATGAACTGTTGTGCACCGTTCACACAGCAGTTTTTTTGCCCTTGACACATGCTCCGACAGACCAAATCAATGACAGTTGTGTGTCATAAAAGTAATGTTGTTTCAGCTCTCCGCATGGTTGTCTTTTCCCCTCTGAGATACATCTGTCATTGGTTCGAACCCACTGATCCTGAAGCTAATTACCGAGTAATATAAATAATAATGCAGTAGGTAGTAATGTCAGTGTAATAATGTGGAACCTGGCTACTTGCACAGTCGCCTTATCTCCTTTTCCTTCAGTCTCTTCTTTGTACTTTTTTTTTATTCTGCCCTCTGCTCCGCTTGAGCTCTCCATTGTGACTTCTTGCTAGGAGGAACAGGACATATACCATCTGTAAAAGCCCACAACCAAATCCCCTAGCAGAAGATCACTTTTTTTCTTGCTCATTAGCCCCTTGTCACTTTTACTCTTCATTTCTCTCTCTTGAGCAGTCTGTCTTTGGGCCTTTCGAGCCTTGTGCATTTGTTTCAGGAGTCATTCCATACATCTAAAGCTCAGTGGAGAATATATTTAGCATTCACGTATCAAGCTTTGGGGTACATGAGTGGAGTAGCGCGAAAACTACTTGAGCAAGTGTGATATGCTCACACATGCATGTATCCCAGTTGATGCAAACCTACAAACACTCGTGCACTAAAGATGCATGCCTGTCCTCTGAGGAATGTGTGGGTTCTCTTGCAGTGTTTGACCTTCAGACCCCAGGCTCACGTGACTGAAATTCCACTCACACACACGCACATAGACTACATAGAGTTTGCTTGCTCAACACGCAGGCGCTCAGCTACTTTTATCTCCTTGCTCAGAAATAGAACCCATGCCACTTAAAAACTGTAATAATACCCACAAGCCCTCACAGATAAGAGAGCCCAAAGATAAATGGATGCAAACGACGGCCATTAAAATTGTCAAACTGTTTTCAGGTTATTGATCTCAGAAAAGGGATTCTTACCATGAGTCTGTGTAGAAAGGGTGCCAAAGTGTTTCCCTACCTACCCTTCCCAGTCGGGCTTCGCTGTGCTCAGCTGGCGGCCCAGCTGGGGCCCAGATGTGGCAGCCATGTCATGCAGAGCTGGGAGGCAGAAGATAAGAGGCTGATGGTAGGCCTGCTCCTTGGTCTTGGGTCTGTTCCGCAGCGGTTCAACTAGATGTTGCGGTCGGTGCGATCTGAACTTTGACAGCCCATGTCATGCTTAATGCCTCACTTCCCAAATACAGCTCAGTAGGGCTGATTTATATCTACCAGGTGCTACAGTGTGCAAGCAACTCTGGGATGAGAGGAGGCATGTGGCCATTTCATTACGGCAGATGAACAAGGGCTGCAGTGTGTGTGGAGATGAGGGGCAGGAGGCTGGTCTTTCTCAAATATAGCTCCGCAGCTCTGTAGCTGTCACAACACTCAGACCAAGCCAGGAGAGGAGAGGAAGAGGATGAACTTATTAACACGCTCCACGTTTCTTAAAATATCACTGCAGTTTTTGCTTCTCCCTACCTCTCATTTGTCTGTTTCCTCTGTCTTTGGCCCCTATTCACAGAGAGTATTTTCAGCTCCAAGTGCCAGGACACTTGTAGATATCCCCGTGCTAAGCTTTGGTGCAATCACTGAACTGCCAACGGCTTTACTGCTTAGATATTTGTTGATTTTCTTTCAGCTGCTGTGTAGTCGAGATGCTTTGACTGGCCAGTCTGCACAGCTTCTCATGGAGGGCCATGGTTACTACCTCAAGTCTCTGAAGCACAAACCTTTCTAGCGATACGACTCGGGGGCAGACATTATTTGCTAAGATCCGCTTAAGTGTTTGCATTTTCATTTTAGAAATGGGCTATTCACGTTCTGTTTTGTGTTTTGCTGGCATTAGGTTCCCCTGGTGTTAGAAAGGTCTCCCTGGAGGTCTGTGGCTCAGATTTAGTGCATATGAACACTTATTATGATTAATGCAGAAGGAGCTGTTGTCTTTTAGTCACATTTTTCCTGTTTATTTCCTGCCAAACTGTAGTGTTTCTCTTCACACAAGGGCCTCTGAACGCTGTGGTCGTCTCTGTCAGTGCTCAACGTAGCTACAGAAATGCTGTTTGATGTTCCTTGCACACTTCAGAGTCAAGTGCTGAGGTGTCTTTCAGCATTGCCCTCCAGGCCACCTTGTTACACACTTAACAAGTTGTTTTTCTTTTGTTTTTCTTCCCCCTTCCTCTGTTGACAGTTCCTCATCACAGCTTTACTCAGAAGGAATGCACATCACCTTCCAAGGTTTGCCTTGGAAATTGTCCTTGTAAACTGTAGGGCAAGCTGTGCTCTCCTTTTAAGATGACAATTGCATCAAGACCTGATTTATGTGTGTTATGTTTATAAACTGCCAGTGTAAAGATAAGGCGTCTCATTGGCATGTAAACTAGCTCTCGGTGGGCTATTCTTCCTTACCTTGGCTCAATGAATTACCCGAAGATATTCCAGCTGAATCTAAAATACGCTTTGGTGAGTGTGTTTTCCTCTGCTGGAAAATCTCCTTGATTCCCCCATGCTCTGATTGATCCAATAAATTGAAGAAGCGACACATGCAGTGACTAAGTGTGAGCTGTAGCTGGGCACACAAAAATAGCCATAGTAAAGAAGTCAGCGATGCCCGTTAAGGCAGGGTTCCTTTTAATATTCATGGAACGGCTGTTATCACACTCTTTTCCATGCTCAAATATAAATGAGTTGTTGTTTTTAGAGTTTGAGAATATAGTCTGTGTGTTTCCTTTTGTCTTCTGATTTCCAGTGTCCCAACGTGTATTGTCCACTTCCCCTTTTAAAACACAAGACACATTATTCTTTAAACTTAATTAACTCTCATAATTCAGTGGGGGAAGGGGGCAATAGAAAACACTTTTCCCTTGGGTTTTATTGTTTAAAATGGGTGCAGTTCTTTCCCAGGATAAGGCCTTCAGCTAAGCAGAGAGGAATTTGGCCCAGGCCTCGTAAAAAAAAAAAAAAAAAAAAAGTATTTGTGTACCAGAAAGATTTTCTCTTTTCCTTTCTAAATCTTTGTCATTAATGACTTTAGCAAATGTGAAGTGGGGAGTGAATGGTTCAGCTGTGCAAGGTCTTCAAAGCAACCCTCTAATTATTTATCCAGGATATCCTACTCTAGAATTAGAGGCCAGGTCACCATTGGCTTTCATGCCTTTTTTCTGCAAAGAAATAATTTCCACAGAATGGTTTCAGTGGGACACTCTCTAATCCTTGCTTTATGTGCATGTCGTGTGTGTGTGTGTATGTCTGGATATGTGCTCACACACATGATAGGGTGTATGCACACAGCAGCCTATGTGGATGGGACTGCTCCTCAGTATGGTGGTGTGTAAAAGAGATAGTACGTTTCCATTTTCCACACATAACATTGCATGACTTTCCACATCTCTGCTCTCACCCTAGACAGCTTTCACCCACATTACTCAGGTTTCCTGGTCATTTGGCCTTCCCATGCCTTCTAAAAGGGATCTTATCACCCTACTCAGGTTTAAACACTTAACCGAACACTGGCCCTAACTCAGAGGCTTGTCGCGCTGCCTCACTGTTTTGCTTCTGAGCCTCAGAACTATGTCTGTGTGTCCCACCGTAGCAACTTAGTCGTTGATATTTTATAGATTTGCTGTTTTTATCTTTCCTGTACATTTGTTTGTGTTGATTCCCCTTTTGCATTTTGGATCGTGTCCCTTTAAGAATGCGCTGCACTGGATATTTGTCTAATTCCAGGTGCCAGTGAAGCCTGTGTTTTACCAGGTGCAAGACTGGGTCATTACTAAGGTATTTGTTTTCCAGATTACGCAGAAAGGCCCTGCATTAGAGACATGTCATCCATGTCCCTGATCTGTCTGTCGGGGCATGATCCTTGTGTGGAGCCTGAGTCCTGCTCACCTTTTCTTCTCCCGTTTAATGTAATGCCTGCTTGAGATCCCTTAGGTCAGATCCCAGAGCTACCAGGTTGTAGGTTGGGCCAGATCCCTCCTCTCCTCTCCGGGTCAGCAGGGGCTCAGTATTCTGATCAGTGTCAGCTATCCTTAATGGATGTAGAAGTAGTGGTAATGACATCTCCCTGTCCACCCCAATCCTTCCAATCCCTCAGGTTTTGGATGGCAGGGTAAGGGAGCAAAGCTGAGTGGTTTGTGGGGTATGCATGCATGCATGCGTGTGTGTGTGTGCGTGTGGTTGGAGGGGTCATATTTAGCCACAGCCCATGGTGAACAGACAGCTGATGGTCTCTCCAAAACATTTACATAAAGGCCCACAATTGTGATAATAAACCGTTTTATCATTGGGCTCCAAATCAATACTGCGGCTTCTTAAGGTTTAATATTTCAATGGTATTGATCATTTTAACAACTGTGTTTGCGGTTGCCTTGCCTTAGCTGAGATGCTGCAAGAAGGTGTACACATGTGCGAGAGCGTGCGCGTGTGTGTATGGCATGCAATATTTCCTTGCAGTCTTCTAAAAAGACACAAATGAGTTTCCCACCTCCAAAAAGTAGGCTGGTGAAATATTTCACATTTTACTCAGCCTTGCAGTCTTCTGTACACAGTGGTCTATCCTTTTATAACATCATTCCCAGATAAGTTGTAGTCATGGGTTCTCTCAACCCCCTCTTCTACCCCCACCCTGTTACTGAACAAATGAAATGGAGTGAGTGCAAAGAGAACCTCTGAAAGCACTGTAGTTAGCAGATTTCACTTCCATCCTCTCTTGAGAGAACGTCTGCTTCCCGCAGTTATAAATAGGGGCAGATTTGATAATTAGTAGAAATGAAGGTCCTGGGGCTCAAAGACTTTGATCAGCACATTTCCCCCTTGTCCGTGACCTTTCATTGGACACGTGTCTTGAGCGTCTCTCTCGTCCCATATCTAAAGCTCACTTTTTCTATCTCTCCATCTCCCGCTTCTCTTTCATGCTAATCTGCAAACACAACAGAAACATAACAACACAAACCATATGCATACTAATATTTTTCTGGGTTTTCCAAATGTTGTACATTTAGAAATCTCCTCAGTGTGTTGTTTTCTGATTGATTAGTCTCAGACAGAGCGATGTACAAAGTATCAACTATCCTCTCAGCCTTTCTGCATTCCACACTATGGGTATGTCAGCACTGCATGCTAAAGGACGTGTGGTTCAGTGTCAGACTATTGCAAATCATTCAATATCCATGTCTGCTGGCCTAAAATTGAGCAGAGATGGAGGATGTGTATCTAACTAATCTGATAAGTATTTGAAAGACACGGCTAGAACCGTTCACTTTCTGTCTCTCTTGCTCTCTTCCTCTCACTCTCTGTCTGTCTTGCAATTTTGCAGACACCCTACAGTGTACGAATGTATACCAGTGCTCCGTGCACTGGGTTGCCTGGGGGCAAACGTTAGTTTGTGCCCAATAGCCCTTCTCTGATTATACATCAATACCTTAATTCCGAGGATAATTTATGCGCTTATAAATTACAAAGCTTTCTAAACAAACCACTTGGGACATAACAGGAAAATAATACAGCGCAGTCTTTTTAGAATGAAGAATGATTGTGCTCGTGGAAGTTGCTTTTGTAGTAATTGCAACATTTCCTGCTCACTTTTTGTATTCTTAATTCAGATTCAGATGCCTGGGTGTCAATTTGTTCATCATTAAAAATTTCTCTGACTTCTTGGTAAATACTTTATTTTCCCTTTCAAAACAGTGGTAAAAATCCCATTTTGCCTGCTCTTTCTTGATCTCTTCCTCTGTACTGTGCTTGAATGGGATGATATGAGGCATCTCACATTTGTACATGCACCAGAGAAGCCCCCCCATGCTGCTTGCTAATTGGCGGGAGACTGGGAGCTTCCTGCTGTGTGTTCGCTGCTTCCCTTTGCTTTGCCACCCCACCAGGTCTTTCACCAACGCTCTGCAGAACCCAGTAATTAACCCACAGCTAATTAACTACTTCTAATTACACCAGCACGCTGTTTCTATCACACCCTCCAAAACTGAGGAAACACTCTAGTGCCATGTGTAAATCCCTTCTGGAGGTTTTTGGTAGTGAACTGAGCTCCGGTCTGATCGTTTAATCAGACTTTGGGTGATACCCTGTGAATAAGTGTCACACAGACCTGTAGTTGTGATTGCTCTGCTGCTTTGTCTTATATAACTTTTCTTCCGTTCTGCAACATGGAATGGATTAGCGCAATTTCATGGTGTTGTGTAAAGGGTAAAATCATTCTCAAGGTTCTATTTCAAGTCTATTAACAAAGGAGGCAATTGATACTACAAACAAATCAATTTAGCCTTCGTTGGCCAGTATAGCTAGTGCAAATATTCTTACTAAAACTGAGTGCCGTGAAACTAAAGCGATCAGTATGTTGCTTTCCGGGTATTTACACTAGTTTGATGCATAAAGTAAACATACCAAACTATATGATTGAAATCAGTAAGCTGTAGTCTCTATAGTGTGTACATGCTGCGTGCATGACAGAAGCTGCCTGCCTCAGTTCAGCTATCTTTGAGACTTACTCCCAGACATGCCAGTGACCAATCTCCTATACTCACACACACTCATGTAAACACACAGCACTGCTCTTCCCTGCCTTAGACGCAACACAGCCATGGCTATTTCTGTTCCACAGACTGATAGCTCCTACTGAAGATCATTGATTTTACGGGAAGCCCTGTTTACAGGCTGAGTGCCATCGACCTGAGGTGACTTTTTGCCTCCTGCAGTTGGAGCAATACTGGAGCACCCTATGTCTGCATTAGCAGAGTATTAGAGTGAATATACAATAAACAATGTTGAACATGGTTAATTGTCTGAGATGCAGTGTCAGGCATCAAAGAGAACAAGAACTACATATACCTAAAATAATTATTATGGTTTACCGTGTATAGCAGTGGTTAACAAACTTTTTTGGCTCGCACTTCTGAGACAAACTGTCTGTCTAAATGTTATCTTGACTTTGAAACGCTAAACTCAGATTATGTGAATTACTGGCACTGTTTATTATTTCATAGTACTAACAAAGAAGAATGAGTAATAAACGCTAGTTTTGGAAGGGAACACACAATACAGTAGAGAAAGTGCAGTGTAGTGTAAATTCTCTCACTGTAAGAGCACATTGGTAACACCAGAATTTACTAAGCTATGTCAGGCATTAAAGTGGACTTATGTCAAAGGGTGCAATGCATGCATGTCTTTATTGGTGATTAATAGGAACAAACCTAGGAGATAAACCCAGGCCTCACTCCGCCTGAGGACTACAATGGTTCCCCCATCAATGAGCATGTCCCTAGTGCAACATCAAAAGCCTTCCCCTGCTTTATCAATAAGAATCCTTCCTTCCCACATCTTCCTGTAACTTGCTTAGCGTTCACGCCATTGATTTTCCAATAAGCGCCCCTTACCCTGCGGTGGCTGCCCAGGCTCTGTGATGGCTCAGAGACCAGACACAGACAAGCAGCATCACTGAGAAACAATTGAAAATCAGATCTAGTGTATTGTTAACGGTCCTGTAGGCATATTAAGAAACTGTGTTTTTCCATTTTAAAGTGGTATTCTCTCACTGCTTATGTTTATGTGGATAGGAGTAAGGGCCAGGGCTGCATTCAGCGGTATTCAGTGTTTGGACTGAGACGGAGTTAATTCCCTCAGGAAACCCTGGAGAGCAGGTTCCTCTGAAGGCAAGGCCAGGCCTTCAGGCAGGTGATCAGGCATGCTTATAATCAGATGGTTCCTTAGCCTTTAATTCCTCCCTCAGTTGGCTGGTAAATCCCACCTAATGAAAGGAGCCATAATTTAAAACTTATCTTATTCTGGATCCCTACCAAATGACATCCAGACCTATTCTCTGACATTGTTCATTAGAACCAAAACCTTTTCACAAGGTTCAACCTTATCTGCTTTGTGGTTGGGACAGGGTGGGGTATGTTTTTTTTTTTTGTTTTTTTTTCTTTTTCTTTTTTCTGCAAGAGTAGAGGAAAGAGAGTAAGTAGACCCTGGCACAAAGTCTTTGAAGGCAGGTGGCAGCAGAGGGTGAGCGCTATAGTCAGGATCTGTGCATCGGCATGCTGTCCCTCAGATCAACTCAGGAATCCAGCCTTTTCTTCTCCATGATTATCTCTTATTGTCAGCTAAGGCTTGTTTTGGCTGCACACTGCCTGCTTATTGTCAACTCAGTGGGCCCACATTCAGAACCAAAATACTACACAAGGCTAGAGGCCATGACAGAATAACTTATTGTAGTGCCAGTGTGCAGAAGAATTTTTTTCTTTTCTACATTTTACAGTATATAACCATACATAATAACTCTACCAGTAGTAGTCACCTTTAGTAGGCCGCTTTATCATTTTGATTTGTGGTTATTAACACAGTCAGCATACAGAGACACCGGCCTCCTCCACTTCCCCTCAGCTTCGACCGCGTCTCTTTGTCTGTCTCCCGGACTTGTTTAGTGCCTCCCAGAGATTAAAGCTTTTCCTGCTTTAAACAGGTGTCACTGAGCCAGGCAGACCTCCAAGAGACAAACAGCGTTATATCAGTTGGCCCATCTGCGACTTTCCGACTCCAGACAATCCCATTGCTCATCAGTAACCACCGCAGGTTATTGAATTACACCATCTTGATTTTAAAGGACAATCCTGTTTTCTGTAAGCAGTGGACACACCAAGCTGGCTCAGAGCTCCAGCACTGATCAAGAGTCATCGTGTTATCCTGTCTACTGCTAATTGCTTGAGGTATCTTCAAGCAGTAATGGGAATTGATGGGTACATAGCTTCAGTACAGTACACTGTACTCACCTTGTTGTTCAGACTCATCAAGGCAAAGAGGACAGAACTTTAGAGGTCATCGTTAACCAGCAATCTTAACTACTAGTTGTGCATGTAGGCCCAGTGTTCCCAGGCCTGGTTGAGACAGGCAGTGGAATCTGGAGGAGGGGCGGATAGATTATAGGAACAAAGTGTGAAACACTCCATGTTCAGACAAGACATATGGAGATGTTTTCCTCAGAGACAGTTCACATTTTCTGCTTTTTTTTTTTCATTTCATTTTGTTCAGTTTATCCATGTGCTTTTAGTTTGAAGAATCACTGTCTGTTTGACATGTGGCATATTTTTTTTCTTGCATTAGTCTCGCTGCCCTCAGTCCATTTGTGTGAAATGGCTGTTGAGCTCATAGCCTCTTATTAATGGAGCAGATAATAAATACAGACCAGTAGGGCTGGTATCCCCTCACTCAATATGGCAGCCATCTCTAAATCATGTCTATCTGTATAAAGCAATCTTGTTAATAAGCCAGCCAGTCTAATATCTTTAATTTTATATGCAAAGTAATTCAGAGGCCATCATGGTTAGTTTCTGTAGCAACAAAACTAGCAGGTGGACCATACTAGAAAATGTGTGTGTACATGTGTAAATTCTTTAACCAAAGCCATCGCTTTATCATAATGCTTCTTTCTTTATTGTTATGTAGACCACAATTTGCAGTTCTAGCCTGTTATTTTTTTTTTATTCTGGGGCCCAGAGGAAAAAAGCACATTTTAAAAATTGGAGTCCATTATATTTGTAGCTTGAGTGCATATAGGCTGGAGAGGTCTCAGGTATGTTGTGTGGGAGGCAAGCTTCATCAGACATTCATGAAGAGCCAGACAGACATTATCAATCTCTCCTTTCCCTCAGTGGTTAATATGTTAGGGTGTGGGGGTAGACTCCATTCTGATCACAGCTGAAATTTGCATCCCTAAGTAAATAAGTAAATAAATCAAGTGCAAGCACTGAATGTGCTAATCAACTGGGACATGGCAGCGAGCTTGGTGCCGGGAAACTTTACTCATGTAATATTCAGGACTAGTGGGTTAAAGGGCAGCCCAGAGTTATTGGTTTCAGCCCGATTGCCCCCTTTAATCAATGTTGGCTGCATCCCTTTAATAAAATTATTAGCTCAGCAGTATCTTGCGCTATCATTTTATCTCTTCTGCGCTCTAAATTGCAGCCTGTGTAGGGCCTCTCAGATGCTCGGGGCATGGCCAGCTCCCGAAAGCTCAGCTCCCATTTATTATTTCAGAGGCGGAGGATGGCTGAAGTGTTTGAAACCAGGCTAAGCGTAGAGGTTATTGGATGCAAGATCTAAACACAGCTGCAGTGAAGTCTCAACCGTGCTTATGTATTTTGGGCTCACAGAAAGTACTGCCTTTTATTGCTCATCTTAGGATTCAGACATATCTATCTCAATAATGCACATTTATTATATGTGCACAACTCAAGATGGAGCTACAATGGTGATATTTTTTTAAAATGGCTCTTTAGAGGCAGTTTTCCCCTTTCCTTCTAGTTATGTAAATGTACAATGTGCTGATGGGTGGCTTCTCGGTGTCTAATTATCTCACAAGGAATCTATTTGATCCATTAAGTTAGTCTGTTGCTCCTTTTTTTCCTGACTGCAAGTTAATTAAAAACGGATGTAGGATTTGCAGAATATAAGATTAGGGGTGTTGTTTGGAAGGTGAAGATAAAAGATGGTACCTTTGTGATATGGCAGGAAGATGAATCATGGACGGCTTATTAGTGCTTGTCTCAGGTATTGTGTTTAAGTGCCTAATCTAGCGTAATGAGGATGGTGTCATTTTTCCAATTATATCTCAGACTTTTGTCTCTCATCCAGTGTGCCATACATTTGATGTTCTTTTAAGCCTCCTATATATATATATAGTCTTCATCTCATATTTTCTATGTCTGATATTTCCTTAATAGGCACAGTTTTAATGTTTTGGAAAATATATTTCCAGCATTGTCATGGTATATGATGAGTTGCGTTTGTTGTTCTTGTGTGCCTACATTAAATAAATCTCAAATACAACACTAACCTATTATTCCAACATTTCTGTGTCTCTGCAGGCCTGGATGCGATGAACGCCTCATGTAGGCATCAGCATGGACAGCTGTGAGTCTCCCGTGGTTTCTGGGACAGACGATGGGCTCGGCTCCTCCCAGCAGCAGCAACCACCACAGCCCTGGAACGATCACTCTAGCTCACAGGTCTCTTGCACCAACCAGGCTCCTTCCCTGGACCCCCTGTCTCTCACTGCTCCCTACCCTTCTCAACCCCAAAACTCCATTGCACCTCATGACGGGGTGAGAGAACTACAGTCCCAGCAGCCAAAACAGACATCACCCCAGGCCCAACGTGACAGCTCTGCCACAAGCCAGCTGCATCCTAGAGGAGAGGGTCTTGAGGAAGAAGAGCAAGAAGGAGTGAGCTGTGGAGAAGAGGAAGAATCTGAGGACTTGGATGAAATGGAGATAGACAGCTGTTTTCCGAGTCTTCAACACTTCCCTGGGGTGCCAATAGCTTCAGGCGGAGGGGGTATGCCCACTCTTCTACGACATCAGCCCACACAACAGCAGGGACCACCTGAGAGCGGGAGTGAGGAAGGCGATGAGGAAGAGGAAGAGGAGAGCAGTGATGTGGAGAATCTGGCTGGAGAGATAGTCTACCAGCCAGATGGCTCAGCCTACATCGTGGAGAGTCTCAGTCAGTTGATCCAAAGTAGTGGAGGCATGGTACCCGGCCTGCTTCCCACAAACTCTCTCACGAGTGGGGGGAAACCAGGGGAACCTGCTGGGACTTCCTCTTCGGTGTACCCACAGATCATCAACACGTTCCACATAGCCTCGTCCTTTGGGAAGTGGTTTGGCAATTCAGACCAAGGTTTTCCCAATACCTCAACAATGGCAGGTCTCAGCCCTGTCCTGCACAGTTTCCGTGTCTTCGATGTGCGGCACAAAAGCAACAAGGATTACCTGAACAGCGATGGGTCTGCCAAGAAGTCCTGTGTATCCAAAGATGTTCCTAACAATGTGGATTTCTCCAAATTCGATGGGCTAGCCCTGTATGGCAAGGGTAAGCCCATTCTCATGTGTTTTCTCTGCAAGCTGTCCTTTGGCTATGCCCGTTCCTTTGCCACTCACGCTGTCCATGATCACCGCATGACACTGAGTGAGGACGAGCGGCGGCTGCTAGGGGACAAGCATGCATCTGCCATTATCCAGGGCATTGGGAAGGACAAAGAGCCCCTCATTAGTTTCCTGGAACCAAAAAATAAGAGCACCCCTCTGCCTCCTACCCTGCTCCCCATTAACTCTGGACAGAGCTTCTATGGCACATTTAGTGGTGTCCATCTGGAGCCTGGAAATAGCAGCGGGGGCAGTGAGACCCTCTTAAACAAAGACTCTGACTCTGGCCTCCAGCAACAGCAGCAGCAACAAACCCCACTAGGCTCCGTCCTCTCTCTTGGAGGGTTGAGCATTCCCAAAGCATCCACTCTTACCTCATCCCCAGGCTCTGCCAAAGACTCCAGTGCCCTGCCCAAACAGGGAGGGAGAACAGAGGAGCCTTCTGGGAAAGAGTTGGCATGTAAGGATGAGGATGGGAGCGATGAAAGACATGAAACCAAGGCACATCTATCTAGCCAGATGGGGGGCTCTGAAGAAGAGGAGGAGTTGTTATTAGGGGAGGATGAAGATGAGGTGGAGGCAGAAAGCACTGCAGTGGCCTGTGGTGGTACCAGTAGCAGCGGCGGGGGTGAAGTGGGGGAACCAGCTGTCTCAAACCAAAGCATTTCAAAATCTCCTTTATTAATGCCTAGTAGCACTCTCCAGCCTTCTGCCTGCACCTCTGCAGTCAGTTCCACACTCAACAGCAAAGCCCTTGCTTCCATTTCCTCCTCTGTCAAGGAAGAGGGTTCAGCTGCAGATGGTGGGGGGAGGACCTCAGAGCTCCCTCTGAGCTTTAACTGCCAGGGACCCACTGTTCCCATGGCAATGGCGGCAGCCGCCGTCAGAAGGAGCGAGGATGACACTGCTGGCACTTCTTCCTCGCCTCTGTCCTCCAATGCTGCTGCTGATGAAAGTGCCAATCGAGATAGTGCCACAGCTCCAGAACCAAATGATTGCCAGGCAGAGGGAGAGGAGGAAAACGGAGCCCTTCTGCATCATCACCACATGCACCACCATCATCATCACCTCCTCACTTCATCTCATGGCCACTCCCACCCCCTTCCAGGGGGTTCCTGTGACATAACAGGAATGGGCGAGTGTTCGCAGAACCATGGGCATGGTGGCGGCGGAGGAAGTGGGGTAGAATGCCCTAAATGTGACACCATTCTAGGTTCCTCACGCTCTTTGGGTGGTCATATGACCATGATGCATTCACGCAACTCATGCAAGACACTTAAGTGTCCCAAATGCAACTGGCATTATAAGTACCAGCAGACGTTGGAGGCCCACATGAAAGAGAAGCACCCAGACTCTGGAGGCTCTTGTGCGTATTGCAGCAGTGGTCAGAGTCACCCTCGCTTAGCTCGTGGAGAAAGCTATACCTGTGGATACAAGCCCTTCCGGTGTGAGGTATGTAGTAAACAAATGAACTACAGTTAAATTTTTTAAGTGATTTCCTGATTTAAGTTTGTTGAAGATGTAAACTGATATTTAAATGCATGTCCATATGTCCATGTTATATTCCCTAGGTATGTAACTACTCCACCACCACAAAGGGCAACCTAAGCATCCACATGCAGTCGGATAAGCATCTGAACAACATGCAGACACTGCAGAATGGAGGCTCAATTGGCTCTGCGCAGGAGCAGGTATTTGGACATACCCCAGGAGGTGTGGTGGCCGTCCCGTCAGTGACACAGGCCAGTAGCCATCACCCTCCCCACCACCATCCTACACAGTCCTCTACCCATATGTCTGGACCGTGTGGGGCCCCCTCCCCTACCAAGCCGAAGAGCAAACCTACTTGGCGGTGTGAGGTGTGTGACTACGAGACCAATGTGGCACGGAACCTGCGTATCCACATGACCAGTGAGAAGCACATGCACAACATGATGCTACTCCAGCAGAATGTGACTCAAATGCAGCATGGACGACTTGGATTGGGAGCCATGCCTTCACCCTCTGAGGCTGAACTCTACCAATATTACCTGACCCAGAACATGAGCCTTCCACCAGGCCTCAAGATAGACCCAGCTGGAGCTGAGGCCCAGTTCTTGATGGGGAGCTTTCACCTGGATCCCAACATGGCTGCCCTGGCCCCTGCACTTGGTGAGTTTTGTTTTGCCTCTCTTCCTCTCAGGAAGGCCCCTTGTTTCTAACAACATCACAAGGCAAAGTTTTATATATTTTTTTTTATCAACGTTTCCCCTATTTGCTGCTTTGTATACTAACTACAGTATATCGCCGCTCTGTAGTTTTCATGCCTTTGAATGATGTGCTTTGCTGAATAATTTAATTACACATCTTTAGCTTATAAAGTGCCATGTGCCACATCGAACCCCTGAGAGGAAAATAATTAGTCAAATATGTAATTTGACAGATTTTCTGAAGTTAGGTTTTTGATGCCTATAAAATGTGAGTTAGAGGAGCAAACATCTATGTACTCTGCTTGCCCTTCCTGCAGGCAGCCAACCTCCTCTTTGTTATGTCAGTATTCCCAGACTGCTGCTAAACTTCACCACTGGAGTTCTCCATTTTTTTCCAACTTTGTAATTGCAGCTGTAAATTTTATCTTGGTCAAAGAAGGGAGGTTGGAAGGCTCAGCAAGGGTAATTCAGAAGCATAGTGAAGCATTTGGAGGACCAGTTACAACCACACAGTTTGTACAGACTTGTCTCCAGCTGTCACCAGTTTGAAGACACAAACAAGAATTGATTGCTGTGACTAATTCTTTTCCCCACTTCTGCCATCTGGTTCATGTTTCTCGGAGGTGATTTGTAATAAGCATATTACAAGGGAGGCAATGATTACACAGTCTGGGCCTATAAACTGCAGTGGCGTTATCCTTGGTCACACCTTGAAGAACTCTTAAAGCCATCATACACAGATACTCTAATATTAATTTTACAGTATAATATAGGCTCAGTAAACCTCTTAAGATCTCAGACCAAACAGCTACAGTGAGAGGTGCACTTTTCTGCACTCACTACAGATCTTTGAGTGTTTTGCTCTAAAGATATTTAACAAATTTTGACCTCACGTGATTTCATTGTAATCCTCATTCCCAAGACTGTTGCTGCTCTAATGAAAGGACATAATGAGATGAAGAGCAAGAGACTTAAAGGGGAGATGTGACTTTTAGCTATTGCACGATTTTGTTGTCTAACTTACACCGTGATGAAAGCCAAGGAACTCTTTATCTAATTCTTACATCTGAAAAGAGAACAGCAAAAATTGTCCTGTGTAAAGATTGAAACCGGCAATCTATCATTGTGTAAATGTGGACAGAGTGGCATGGATAACCTCACAATATAATGGGTTCTATTTAATATAGGTTAAGTGAAAACAAGTGCAAAGTCTAATGATATACAACCAGAATTTAGTATGGCCCACATCCAACCATATGGTAAATCACTGAATCTGCATAGTAATGAGAGCTGGGTCATAGGTAAGGTGCACAAAATGCGCTGTTACAGTGAGTGGGCATGTGTGTGTTTATATGAGTGAGCTTGAGGAGGCATGACAGGTTGGGTCTGCAAGTGATTTCAGGGGGCTTCGCAAAGATCTCCCTCTCCTAGCTATAAAAACTCAGGTAATGAAGAAAAGTCCAAGAACGGGCCGCATACTGCAGCAATAAATAAAAAAGAGAGCTGCTGGAATTAATTTAGTGTAAAGCCAGCCGGGGTCAAGCCTCCGTGCTCAGTCTGGGCAGTGAAAGATTAAAGATCAGCAAGTAAAGGCAAAAACGCCGACTCTTACCTCATTTTTTTAGCATTCATTTTTTATGTTCATTCCCAGACCGTATAGACATCAGTGATGTGGTTTGTGTCAAAGGATATGTGCCTGCAGTGTTTTTTTCCCTCTCCTCTCCGGTACCAAACAGACTAAATCTTTTAGGTGTCCATATTGATTGAGAGCCTAATCTATTTATATATGATTCTGTGAACAATGGCAATGAGTTTGATTTACTGTAATATGGGGTTGGAAACTCCTTAGTTCTTCAGTAGTTTTAAAAAAATAAAATAAATACTACGTTTCTGTGGACCTCATGGCCTCTGGAGTTGATTTGCAGACAGGCCATGGAGGTGCATTAGCCCAGACAGGGAGATGTGTATGTTCATTCTTTGGCAGCGTGAGTTTTTTTGTCCTGATCAAAAAGTCCAGGCTCTCTTCTTTCTCAGGCAAGCAAGGACAGCTATCGACCTGGAATGAAGAGTCTCATGCAACATCATACTAAAAGACCTGGTTTTTCTAAGCTGAAGGTCTTTTCCTTACTTGAAACGTTATTCATGATGAGAGTGGCACAAACTATAACCTTAGTTATTAGCTAAATTACTGAGGGATACATGTAATAATAACTGTTTATATGCAACCATTGAAATCCACCTCTGTACCTTTTCCTCTTTCTTTCTGTCTGTCGTCTTGTTCCCTGCGTACTAGTAGGTGGGGAAATCCCTATGGATGTGCGGCTGGGCGGTGGGCAGTTGGTGTCTGAAGAACTGATGACCCTGGGAGAAAGTCTATCACAAACTACAGATCCCTCCCTCAAGCTCTTTCAGTGTGCTGTGTGCAACCGCTTCACCACTGACAACCTGGATGTGCTTGGCATGCATATGGGAGCTGAACGCAGCCTACCAGAGGAGGAGTGGCGTGCTGTGGTGGGAGATTCTCATCAGTGCAAGTTGTGCCACTACACCACTCAGCTCAAGGCCAACTTCCAGCTGCACTGTAAAACAGACAAGCATGTGCAAAAGTACCAGCTTGTGGCCCACATCAAAGAAGGGGGCAAAGGCAATGAATGGCGCCTGAAATGTGTGGCCATAGGTAATCCGGTGCACCTGAAGTGCAATGCCTGCGACTACTACACTAACAGCCTGGAGAAGCTGAGGATGCACACTGTCAATTCCCGCCACGAGGCTAGCCTCAAACTATACAAGGTTGGTGGCCCTCACGTTTCTTTATCACACCTATCACTCAGTCTTGTCTTAACAGTGTGTCACAATTTGAATACTATTAATTATTATAAACATAAATTGGGCGTCGGAGCGTGTAAGTTTCTAAGATGTCAGTAGCAGATGCATTTACAAGCAAAAGTCAGAACATTTTGGGCAACACAAAAACCAGCCTGCAGTGTATTAATGCTATCAGTATTACTGCACTGTTAGAGGTGTCATGACTGGACCAGGAGAACAAGTTTTAGATTTGTCAGTGTTCATGGCCTCTGATAAGGAGCTCTGGCGCTTAAACGAGCTGTGCAAAAATGGTAAAATCTTTAATCATCTTCTTGCTAACACATTACACAATAAATGCATTGAAGTGCTGCCCACAAAACTGCCCTCCCAAGGCATGAATGATAGCCTTGTTGTGTAACTGTGGCCGTCCGAGTAGTCATATGGAAGTGGGGCCACACTGCTGCCATGAAAAGAACATGGCAGGCGAAGCTGGTTTGGAAGCTTAGGGCTGAATCAGTTGGAGACGAATGAAGAAGTGTTAGGAGACAGAGGTTTGGTGCTAATACTCCTCGGAGCGGGAAAGGCTGAATTGTTCTCGACAGCCGTATTGATTTTTGCTGGACTTGGAGCTTCACCTTCTCCTCTAATCATTCCATAATAGCCAGTGGATGAACACTCTCCGAACAAATGGCCATAAATCTAACAGGCCTGATTCCACTTAGGTACCTATCCTGTGTGTCTGCGGCTTTGGCCACTTTGCGCTTAACCCAAACTGGCATAGTTGCACATGCACACGGAACAGAACACATACAAACGCCGACAACACATGCGTGCTGTATCATGCACTGCACACAGATAATCTTGCATACAACGCGTCATTGTTTAGTGTCTAGTAGTAGATGGTGCTTTTATTTATAAGAAGTTCACTCCAGTATCCAGTGTTTGATTCCTAAAAAGTAAACTAAAGGATCTATTTAAGCAACTGTATTACTCAACACTTGTGGCCTCTTTTGCAGACAAGCTATTAAAAGCCATGAGAAAAATGTGCTGCTTCCAGCATAGTGTTTTCATCACATAAAAAAACTTAGGTGAAGTGGTCAATTTAAGCCCCCTCAAATATCCCAACTATTTGAAATTGATCCAGCTTTATGAATGGTTTCTCCAAGCCGCTGGCATGACTGACATACTTTCTGTCCACAGGGTTTTTGTATCGAAATACCAGTAAAATGGAGAAATCAGTTTTCAGTGTTTTTATAAAGGGACAGGTGTGATCCAGTGCTCTTACTACTAAAGAAGACATGGGGGATCAGGAGGTGATTGGTTCGTTAGTCTGTTAGTAGCACCCAGACAAGAGTGAGGATCATCGAGTATTTTCAGATGCATGTGGTATTTATAGATCCATACAATCCTCCTCTCTTGGTCTTAACTGCTGGACTTACTGGCCCATGTTCCAATGAGAGTCTCAAAACAGACAGGATGTGTCACGTTCTCTCTTGTTCTCACACCTTGGAAAAGAGGAACTAGTTTTGTCTTGCAGAAGAGGGTAGAATTTATATTCCATTATCTTAGTTCTTTCTACTTTAGCATGTGCCCAAAAGGCAAAAGCAAAACATTTTGTTCCTACCCTTCCTCTTTTTCTGTGCAAGATTTTAGGAGAGAAGAGACGTATGTCATACTGCTTTCCGGGCTGTGGGGGATTAAATATGTACAACACATCCAGGCATGATCATTTTTTATGACTTAAGCCTCTTAAGATGGCTCCATATTTCTTAAAACCAATTGATCTTCCGACTAAGAGTGTGCATTTGTCCAGAAATTACCTGCTCTCCCAACCAAAGAACACTGTGGTTCTTATAAGCTCTTCTCATCCCAGACACTACTCAAAAACAGAGATGTTCACAAGTCGACAAGGATTATTACAGTATGTTCTGTCTCACCAGTGTAATTAGCGGACAGCAAGTACATGTCTGTGAGGCCTTTTGGCTTCACTGGCTCCCTACTTGACAATGTCACAGTTTTCTTGCTATGTTAGATTTACTGTCCTGGTAGGAATACTGACAGACAGAAACCCACAGAGCTCCACAAGCCTGTAAACCCCACTTGGTGTATTTTGCATGGACGAAAAAAGGAAAATCACCCTTCATTTATTCCTCCCCAAAGAAATCTGATGCAAATGGCACCATTTCTAACCTTTTTGGGGAGAAAATAAATCATCAAGTCAGCATAAACAGGCTGTAAGATGTGGGAGATGCTTGGGACACTTCACCCAAATCAAACTGGTTTGCATTAAACAGGGCCTTTGTGTGCACAGCTCCATATAAATTGGAGCCTGTAATTACTGGAATTAAAAAGGAAGGTTTAAACTGAGGGCTATGCTGGATGGGATAATTTGAGAGTCTGTGGTATGCGGCCCATATTAGGGCTTTCTAAAAATATCACCCCCACCACCCCATGTATTGGAATGTTCCAAAAGACCACAGAACGATCCAGCAAGTCATCCTGCCCACTGGACCACCACACAGTGGGGGGTGATGCTGTCTTCCCCTGTGTACTGTGTTCTCAGTTGAGACACCCATTCCCTAGTGCTGTGAAGCGAACTTTCACCTTCTCTTTTTCACATGGACCACGGGGATTTTAAGTGGCTCCGATGGTAACTTGATGGTCACCCATCTGCTTTTAGAATGGTCAGTCCTAAACACAAACACATGAGCTCTGTTGCAGTGCAGAGCCACTGCTGGCTCGTGAAATATGTTTTTGAGAATATTGAGCGTCTCTTTTCTTTATATTTGAAAGAAATATACATAATACTGCCTTTGCGTTTGCTGTAGCGCGCACACACATACACACACACACACACACACACACACACACACACACACACACACACACACACACACACACATACACATATATATGCATAAACACTATAACCATTACACTTAACCCCAACAGTATGCCTGAAAGCTTGGCTATGTGTGGAGTGTTGAGGTGAGAGACTTATCCAGCTCTCAGGCCCTGGCTGCTCTGGCCAGACAGAATGGGTGGGGCCTAGCCGGGCCCAGCCACAGGCCTCAGCTTCCAGTCAAGGGTTGGGGGAAAGGGGAGGAGCATAGGGGGGTTAGCTGGCTACCTTCCTTGTCTCGGGGGCCGGTGCAATCGGCGGTAATTGAGATTGATTGGATGTTATTTTTCCTCTTGCAAATGTAGTCCATTAGCTTGGCACATGCATAATCAGTTTAGAGCGCAGTTAGCCGAATGTAATCATGTTCCTCGGTGTCTGCTAGCACAAAATCCACTCCAGATGCCGCTTGGCCATGGAAAGACAGGGAGAAAGTGCCGTCACTATCAGATGGGGAATCTTTAACCAAGAAAGTCCTAACATCCTTTCCCCTGTCCTGGTCCTGCTCTACTGAGCACACACAAATGTGAAAATGTTCACCTCCCTCTCTCTGCCTTACACACCCAGCCCCATCCACAGTCCGTTCATTAACTTTAAGATCATATGTTCTTCCCATTAACAAACACAGTACCTTGGTATCTTGGGTAGTGCCACTGCTCTTATCTTACCCCTCGGTGCAATCCAAAAGAACCACTGAACACCAAGGAAAGAAAATATCCACACTTGGCAATAATCACAATGAAATACAATTGAACAAAAGAGGCAATAATGAAGGGATTAGTGGTTACATTAAATGTCATTAAGGTGTGTCACTGATGATCCTACTTGGCAGAAACACTGGCTTCTCAGACTTAGGAATGCAAGCCATGATAACTTCTCCTCACTAATGACAAGAACTACAAGGATCGACTCTGGACTTCTTGGACTGTACCGTAGAATGTAGTTTCAGAGCAGATATCAGTATTAAAGTGTATTTTGGACTCAGTCAGGAGATCATGTCATGGTATGGCTGATCGATGTCCTGGGTGAGTTTTCAGATTTTATTCATTATTATGTTTGCTGCTATGACGGACTTGGCATGTCCATCTTAAAATTTTCCACCAATCTCCTAAACTTTTCTTGGCTTCATATTATTTGCTTGGCGGTCTGTAGTGTGGGTAGGCAAATGTGCTCAAATTGTCGCTCTGGCCCCCGTCAAGACAGAAATTACAGCAGGTAGTGTGAGATGTCCACAAAGTGATGTCTAGTGGGCGCCTCGCCTTACCCACTCACACAACAGACATTTCTTAGTGGAGGAGGGGTAAGAGGAGGATGGAGAGACAGACAGGAGAGAAGGGATGGGGGGGCGACAGGAGGGTAGGAAGGATAGATACTCTGCTAATTATCATGGCTAGCCTATGATTGTTCAGTAATAGTGCTCAGTGGGAAAGGTTGCAGCAGTTCCAGGAAGAGCTGAGCTCTGATTTACTGGTACTACCGCTCTAATAAAGCGCTTGCTGCACATCCTGGGAGACAGCCCATTCTCTCCTTTCACATGCAGAAGAGTGTGAATGCACACACAAACAGACAGACTGACAGGCGCACACACACTCACACAGCAATTCTTAAATGCCGTAGGGCTCATGAAAAATATCATTTTAATTGCTCATAGAGAATTATTTCAAACATGTGGTGGCTGTTGTCCCTGTAGCCCTTCTTCTGTCGGCGAAGAACCCCATCCAGAACCCCATTTACCCTCTTTTGTGTGAGTAGTCACCTGCAGGGTGTTGAACTGGAGCATCGTACCTTAGACAAATCTCAGTTACTCAGTAGTGGGAGGAACAAGCAAGAGGTGGCACACAATAGAGAATCAGGGTGGGTTGGAGAGAGCGGCTGTCAGGCAAGTAAGGGGGGCTAGTAGGGCTTAGTGTTTGGCAGTGCGCAAGAATTTCACAACTCCTCTAGCTCCCACCCCTTGAGAAGGCCGAGGAAAGGGTCGGGCTTTGACCCGTGGCACAGCTGTTGCTGCTGGTGGTGTTGATTGTAGAGGCAAAGGGCCCTACTGTGGGTGCTGCTGTAACTTACAAAGTGACAGTGAATGAAAGCGAAGCAGAGGAAACAGAAAGCTGTTTAGAGGGAGGGGGGGCTTAGGACTGGTCTTTCACCTTCTCCCAGCTTTTTTTCAGTGGCTTTTTACCACAATTCCCAGAGTTAAGAGCCTAGTGCATTATAGACCAGGTTCTCTGTCCTGGATCTGTGGTAAAGATAGAGATGCATTTTGTGTTCTATGACAGAGAGCCTCAAGAGGATCAGAGTCCTTATAGAGATGATTTGTTACATTGCGAGTTGGAAATGCTGCGTCATTATATGAAGGATTTTTTTGTTTTTGTTTTTGAACAACAACATCGGTGCTCATTCCTCCTGATGTGCAAGGAAGCTGGTGATTCTGTTATCCTCAGTGATTGTCAGAATAGACGGATTGTCGTTTGAGGAAGAAAAAGGAATAGGATGAAAGGGTGAATCAGTTTTTGTGACCGGGTTCATCACCGTTCAAGTTAGAGATAAGCTCCATTTGAAGTGGGCGATATCACTATAGGCAATAATGTATGGTGTAGGGTTCTCGGACAATAAATCATTTTTAAATGATAATCCATACATTTATGTTTTTCTTTTTTTCCCAGTTTAAAATTAATTACATTTAATTCAACCCTGCTTGAAAACTAAACATGTTCCTCAGCTAAATCCACTTCCTTCACCTCCACATCCTCTTAATGTTTACTTTTAGTCTTTTTAGAATTTCCTTGCTCCTCACTGAGGAGCAAATTACTCTTAACAACATTATAAACATACTGATTTGCTTATTCAGTCAACAGGCCTAGCTCTCATAACAAAGGACACATATGAAGCTTTCCAGGCTTAAGCTTGTCTTCTTTTATAATTATAACAAACATTTAAGTTCTTCCCTTTTAGTGATTTTAGGAGCGACGTTATTGAGAGGACAATTACATGTTGGAGAAACTTCTTCCTCCACCAGTCAGAGTGTATCTCTATCTAATCTTGTGCTCTGGCTCTGCCTTCTATCTTGTAAAGATGATTTTGCAGAGATATCACTCATGGGTCTGTCTTTTTACCACCCGAAAAAAGATGCAAAGATGCCAAAAAGACAGTATCAGTTTTTTTCCTTCAAAAAGACCTCTTTAAGGTTCCATGTAATCGGCTGCCACTGCAATTTCCCTGAACCTATTATGTATTTGGTAGTCAAACTGCAGTAAAATGAGTTACCATGTAGACTGACTGTCACCTCCAAATAACTAAATTACTGTACATCCTCAGATTGAAGTGACTGGTAAAGGTCATTTTCAGTTTAAAAAAAATCAGTCTAGTTACAGGGCTTATTTAATGACCATGTTAATGCCTGGATTTATTTGTGGTTGACTACAGGTTTCCACAAAACACTTACGTTAATAGTAGCACTAATGCTGATCCATATAGTAAGATGATGATGATGGTGATGATGATAAGCAGACATGTGGTTCAGAAACCAGACTTACCTGCTCCTATACATGTGATGTTATGTAAGTATTTTGAGTTTATGCAAACATATCATTTGGCTACCATGGCTTGATTGAAGTATCTCCCAGTTCATCAATACATCTAGTCGACTTTCAGCCACTGCACCTGAAAGACTAACAGTGGCAATTGGCAGGTAAATTCCGCTCTGATGAGGCCAGATGGGGGCTCTTGTGAATCTATATAGCTCCTAAGCTGAGGGGATGGAGAGAGTGAGGCAGGCAAGCTTACCGGCTCTGTACCATCAATACATCAGTGGCTTAGCCACCAGATTAATGGCCTCCGAGTGGTCAGGGCCACAAAACTACTCAGTTCTGAGGTCTGTGTTCAGTGGAGCTGTACATGAAAGTATGGCAGGGGGAGAGACAAATGAGGAGAAGGGAGGAGGTCTTGGGTACCAGGATGAGCACACAGGGACCTCTATATTGTTTGGGTTAGGCCTACAAGTCAGAGTCATGGGACAGATAAATTTCACAGAAGGATGGATATGTGCCTCTGGCTGTTGTTTCATTCCCATTTTTGTTAGTCAAAGAAAGACGCTTGACTAGCTAAATGCAATATTATAAATATATAATATATATAATATATAATATAATATATGTGTATTATAATTAAGAGAATGCGGTTCCTATAGATAACATACTGTGAATTTGACAGTTCATTGTGTGACTTGTCAGCTTTGTAGTCTTTTTAGAAAGCAGTTAGACTAAAAACCCTGCTTAAATTGCTCCTAAATACACATGGCATCTACGTCTTTTCTTTTTGTCCGTATTTGCCTTTACGGTCTTTCTCTTTTCTGATGCAATCATAACTGTTGGATTGCTGAACTTTAGCAGTGTCTCATCAGGATTTCATTTACAGTCTGTTTTCAGTGATGGGTTAGGTTTAGGGTCATGTTGCACAAAATGGGCCTCTATGCATTGGTACGTCCTCTTCACCTCTCTGTGACCACTATCGAGGCTGAAATAAAAATTAACGGTCCTCCAGTTTCCTGAGACTAGAATTTTTATTTGAACTTGTGGGACCTCAGGGGCATTTTTTATTTTGCCAAGAGAGTATAGCCATCTCTGACTGAACTTCATGGCGCTGGTTGTCCATCCATGTTTTGCCTAATTGCTTTGTGCTGGAGTCCAGGGTTAGGACTGGGAGCTGTAAATCTCTCAGTGTTATGCAGACAATGTTTTCTCCAGATGTAGAAGAAAAGATTTCATCCTTTTGTAATTAAGCGGTGCAGCCCAGGGTGTCATGCGGTTTTTATTAGGGGCTCTGGAAAAGATCATTTTGCACCTTGTTTTCTCATTATGCCTTTTATTCGCGAATACAAAAGATGGATAAAATGGAATGATGAAAACGAAAGAAGCAGCAGAGAATAGAATCCCTTGTTTAAATTATTATATGGAAATTACAAGGTAGTGATGTAAGGGGTAGAGCCGGGGAGCGGGGGTGGAGGCAAAGAAGGGGACAAAGGCATAGTTGGAACCAAATTACATAGTTCTTAGAAGAGGTTCTTTTTTAATCTGAGGAATGTTCCCAAATGTTATCATTCCCACAGGTGCCATCTCCTACGTCTGTGTTCTACTTTAAACTTCCTACTGGAATAAGAGAGGAAGGTAGTGAGCTGGGGAAAGTGATAGTAGTGAGGGAAAGAGAGAGAGAGAAAAAAGGCTTTAGGAGTTGGGGACAAGAATCCTCCTCAGCTTCTCAAGGGCACTGATACTTTATGGCCATCACATGCCTTCTTGACACACTGATACCCAGAATAGACAGAGTGGTGTTGGAAGAGAAAGAAAGTTTAACTACCGTGCCTCTAAGCCCCACCCCGACATATCATCTCTCCGCCTTACTCACCTTCACCTCACCCTGCTCCGTTTATGTGGCGCACACTGACACTTTTCTTTTACTGGTGAAAGCAGGGGAATGAAGTACAGGCTTTTGTTCAAGATACGCAGTTTCACACATTCGTGATTTAATAAAGTCCTTTTCTGTCTTGTGTTTAGTTACAGAGGCCTTTTTCCTCTGAGATCTCTTCAGAGATGTAGACAGCAAAGGAAGTCTCAAAGCCACTGAACGCTTAGACTCCCAGATCATATGCTATCATTCCCCAAAGCCAGACCCACAAACTAATTTTTTTTTTCGTATAATGTCACCACATTCAATCAACAGTGCTCCTAAAATTAAGGTCTGCTGAATAATGCAGACTTGGATTCTTCCTACACAAAGCCCATCCCTGTCACCAGATAGGAATTTCCTTAATTTATGCTTGTTAGGTTGGAATAGTCATGTTAAAATAATTTGAACCATAAGGACTGTCTGTGCAGCTGCTGTTAAAATGAGAACTCCGGGAGCCGTTAAAGTTTGGACATGAAATTGTGAGATCTGGAATGCAAATGATTATTCAAATGATCAGTGTATTAATTTGCATGCTCAAAAGCGTGAGGGACAGAGAGCATCTTAATAATTTCTGTGAAGCAAAGTATTTTATTATTTGTTGATGTTTCAGGAGTGAGGGCAAATGAATTTTACAGTTTTAAGTCTCGGTGTGACCCAAATCTCCCCTCTCCCTCTCTATCTCATAACCTAATTACCTTCATCATCATCATTATACACACACACACACTATTTTTTCTAATTTATTTACTCCCTACTCTAATCAACAGAAACACCAAGCAACCAAAAAAGTAGCATCTCCTAGTTTTGTGCAATCATCTCCTTTTGAACTTATGGAGGGATGAAATTGCAAAATGTCTGGACATTACATTGACGTGAACCATATAGGGTTATGCCTTAAGCAGCTGAAACCGGTTCAGTGAGGAGCCAAATAAAGACCGAACCCATCAGGACATGAAATTACTGTGAAAAATCTGAAAAATCTTCAGTACCTGCTGTTTGTACTCTCTTTCCATCTTCTCTTACACATCAAATGGAGCTTATCATTCAATTTTCGTCCACTTACAACCATTACTTCTTTTTTACGCGAGGCTCCGTTTCGAGTCTGCGCTGTCATTACTGACTGGTTGGGTGAAAAGGATGGGATCATTTGGTAATAGACCTTTTGGTATTTAGGATTATCTTTGATTCTTGGAGTCATCACAGTAGATCAGGAGTTTGTGACTGAGCAGGCGGTGAGGGTGTATATTGTAAAATGAGACCCGAGTCTGAAATGTCTGGATGACATAAAATAGCGGAAAGCATATGTGTTGTAAATTTATTTCTCATGATTTATCATCGAAGGACAGAGTGGCTTATACCAGAACACTAACCACAAGTGGTGCATGTAGTTAAGAGAGATCAGCCCTTACATCTGGAAGGGAGTTCAGGGCTTTTTAAATGAGAGATCCAGCATTGGAGTATTCCCAGTATTCAACTTAACTTTTAAATCATTAAACATGATGAAGCCATCTCCACAAAGTCAGAGGTTTATATACGAAAATCAAACACCATCTGCCATCTCTGATCAGAAGCAACAGCCATCAGGCCAGGGTTACCAAGGCAGAACAGGAAAAGCCATTAACTGCCAATCACTGCATCGATCGACAAGCCAGTCCACCACTACCACCCCCTCTCTGCCCCCACCCACCCCTGCCCACAGACACACACATCAGCTGTTTACTGTACAGCGGACACATGCACAGACCTAACTTTTTGTGCACTACGCAGTGGAAACATTTGATCTGCTGTGTCTCTTTCCTGCTCAAATTGCGTTATCTTTTAAATGATCTCCAGTGTAGATTGCAGGATCACCGTTCTGTTCAGTTTAGATCAGTAAACCTGATGTGTTACTTGAAGGACAGTCGAGATGCTGTTCAAAAGATATTTCTCTCTGACCGTAGGTTTGTAATCTCCTCATTACTGAAAATGCATCTCGGTAAAGTCCATTGCCCTGTCAGAATGAGAGGAGAGATTCCATTCTGCCCGATCTCCCTCCACATTTTTGGAGTGAACCCTCAGATAAAAAGGGAACTAATAGAGTCAGTGAAGGGCAAAAAGGAAAGTAGAAGATTGATTTTTTTTCCCCACTACATTTTCAACAGCGTCGCTAGAACTCTGGGTCATTAGAAGAATATTTACCTACTTCCCAATTTAATAGAGATGCTGTATATCAGAGTGATCTGGATCAGAGGTCAGGGCAGGGGGGAGCAATTAAAGCATATGGATCCAGAAGCTTGGGGCCTGTCCCATTGTGTGTGTGTGTTGAAGCCAGAAACAGATAGGTGAGTTAAAAGGGACGCGGAGGCAGTGTGTATTGAACATGGCTGTATTAATTTATTGAACTTTGTTGCTGATGAACTAGCAACGCATTAGTCAGGGGCACGAACGCATGTGTGTGTCCACACGCCTCACACATTTGTGGTGTTATTGTTGATTGTGCGAGCACACAATGCGCTCCCACTTCGCTAGTTCAGCTGGTTTTCATCATTTCTAAACCCGTGCTGAGTGATGTACGCTGTTCTTAACCGTTTTCTCTTTTATTTGTAAAAGTGGCATCTTTAGCATTACTTGGTCTTTTTGGGTCAGCCTTCTCTGGGGCCACACAATAGCCAGAGACAGAACAGATATGATGGATGTGGCCTGGGGCCTATGTGCTTGCTCTGCGTCTGCGGTGGCCTCATCCACACATCAGCCACAGGGGGAGGGAGGGAACGCAGTAGGGAGGAAGGGAGGGAAGGAGGGCAGAGATACAAACCAGACCAGCCATTTTCCTCGTTCCGCTCATAAATATTTGTGTGGCTGATTTATAAACAGTGGAGCAAGAGAAGAGATCAAAGTGAACTGTAACGCTTATATATAAAACTGGGGCTTTTTCACGACACTGCTCTACACACCACGCTCGTACCTATTAAAGACAAAGCTATATATCACAAGGTATATTGGCAAGAGTACTGAATGGCCACTCACTCTTTAGGGCTCAGGCTTCCCCCAGTTGAGAGTCTGGTTCTTACAGCGCTACCCTCCGAGCTTCTCAAACACTAGTCAAAAGCCATCAGTCTACAGTGTGTTATAGCTAAAACTCAACCTGATCTCAGCCGGTATAAACTCCCCTGAGGTCAGGGCCCCTTAGATGGATTTTAAAAGGCTGTAGTAATGCTAGGCAGCTATATTAAACATAGCAATGCAGTGAAGAGTCGCAATGTCCTGGTCATGGTAATGTAGCCTTCATCGCAGTAGACAGCTGCATGTGCTGAATCAGGCAACCAGCTGGTCGGATGCAACACAAAGGCCAAGTGGTCTATAAGGCAGAGAACTCGGGCACTATGTGTACATACAGCCTATATGGTATGCACTGGGGTAGAGTACAGACTTTGCATAACTTCATTTGTTCAAGCAATGGTAGAGACAGACCACCATCATACACTAATATATCTCCCGTCCTGGCCCTGTATCCACCCCCACCATTCAGTCTTGGCCTAGTGCAAATGTGAGGCAGCAAGGGGTGCTCTCTTCTCCCTCTGGCCCTCTCCCTGATTAATAACTCTTATAGCTGGCAGATGTAGAAGAGGGCCATGAAAATGGCTGTCCGCTGACCTCTGTGGGAGGAAGAATAGCATGGGTAATGGGATAGAAGAGAAGGCCTTTTTTTTTTCAATGGAGATTCCCCCCTTTGTCCGCTCGCTGGACAGGGTGTGCTCAGTGTGGCGAGGCCTGGGAGAGTTGCTTTGAAACAGCCTGTCTCTCTGTCTGTCAGTCAGTCTGTCTGTGCACGAGTGTTTGAAGACATCTGGTTCTTCACGTAGCTGTGGGAACATTTTTTTTATGCACGTCACTTTGCGATTGCATAACACACCGATTCAGGTATGCACATGTTCTTAAAGGCGACTGCTGGGATAGTTTTATGATTGGCTGGTAAGTTGTGTAGCTAGTAGTATTTTTCTGCATGTATCACATGTACATGTCATAGGGGAAATACATAATCCAAATTTGTTTCCATAGCCTTCCACTGTAGCATAACGGTATGCTGCTATCTTTAACAGCAGTTGGACGAGACACACTTTGTCCTATATGTTGCCATCTGTCAATTCATTGTACAGTGTATAGCAGTTGATTCTGATCAAATAGGCAGGCATAGTAGGAGGGCTTTAGAGAGAATAGACTGCAGATAGTTTTACCCCTAGTGTGTCTGAGTTTCTGTGCAGGGAGTTCAAAGTCCTGCTGAACATCAGAGGGCTGATGCTGAGTGAGGCTGACTAGCTGCAGCCTGTGGTCTGGGAAGGGTTACTGAATTATTACTGATGGTTTCAGGGGTAACTGTCCGACCACAGGACTGGAGAATATTAATCATTTATTTGATTGTCCGCATGTGCTGATTAATCAATTTGAGTAGGATCTGCAGGATTAACTACCTTATTATTCCCCCGTAAGAACAGATAAGAGATAAGACTTTAAAATATCATATTCCATTTATCATTTATTTTTAGATCCCTGCTGATGAGGGTGAAATAAAAACTGAGGTGATATTAGGCAGAACAGCAACAAGGGGAAACTGTTGGGGGAGGAGGAAAAGAGGAAGAGGCATGAGGGGGAGAAAAAAAATCTCTTAACTGCAGAGCCGAGTATTTCAGAAGATGAGGAAGAGATACAGCTTTGTATTACTTCAAAAATGGCACAGGAAAAAAAGTTGTGCAGCTGGGAGTGAGAGAGTGGAGAGAAAAGGGGGGCGGAGAGACAAGAGGAACAGGAAGTTGATGGGAAAGTGATAGCTGTCTCCACCTGGAGTATAGCCTGAGCCGTGTGTTAAGAGAAGCGCAAAGCAAGGGAAAGGAGAGAGCTGCTGCAGTTGACTCCTATACTATACTCTGGTTTAGGTAAGTTTGTCTCTCATACCAAGTATAGCTAGCTAAACTGATCCAACAAGGGCACTATTCCTGTTTACCCCACTCACTATCTATTCAGTATATAAATTCTCAATCTGCCAACTGTTTAATGTGTTGTGTCATGTGGTAATGCCTTTGATTCCAACATGCCTCCGTTTGTAAATACAAGAGGCACTCAAAAGGCTGTGGTTTCTTTACAAGCATGGCGCCCCCGGCGCTTTGGTTGGGAATGCACTGAGAGGGAGAAGGATTGAAAGAGTAAGGGAGGGAGCGAGAGGTGGTTAGAAACTGTATACACTTCCCGTTGCTCTTCTGCCAACCCCTCTCCCTGCTGCCTCTGGTTGCGCAGGCAGGCAGTGAGTGAGAAATGTGAGAGGGAGGAGTATGTCCTCTCTGCTGGCTGAACACAGCGCCATAATTATGCACTTTTCAGCAGGTTTTACCTTTAACACTTTCCTCCCAGGGTTGAGATTAGTGCTCACCATGCTTGATTTACTGCACAATTACTGAACAAGAGCTCTATCTAATCAATAAACAGGAAGGGGAAAAGTGGTAGGCTTTGAAGTATAGTTTGAGATTTTTTGCACGATTGAGCAGTGTATATGGTGTAGCAAGTAAGGCCTGCTTGGCTGCAATGCCAGCCTGTGAAAATATCTGTTATATCAGCCATACCTCTTTGCTTTACCCACTCTCTAAGCGTCCTTACAGTGCTTAGCCACTACAGTGAAAATGACTTATTTTTTCCTGGCTACAGCTTAACACAGAGGTCAGCAGCAAATTATATCTATTAACAATATTCCTCCAAAACAGTATATTAAAATAAAGATGTCTCGTAAGTGTGGAGGTGAATGCAGCGTTATAACCTATCTGCACAAGTTGCATGAAAAGAGATATTAAGCTTTTGTGTGGTAACTTGCTATGTCCTGTGTTAGATGTCCCCAAATAGGCAGCCTGCACAATGACCTCCATGATGACACTTGCTAATGGCATGAGAAGTTATTTTGGGAAGCGCCAATGACCGTTCATCATTAAGTCTTTCTGGGGCTTATAAAGCTTTTTGCCAGCATGACCAAAGCAATAGTCTCTCTTCCAATTAGTCTGGCCTGTGTTTGATTTTTAGTGATGACAACTATATCTCAGCTGCAATTATGCTGCACTGGGAATGATGAAGGTTTAGGTTATTGATCCTCAATTGATCACCCTGATCAATGAGCACTTTTGTTTCTTTTTTATGGAAAATGGACTTATGTTTTTCCCCCCTTTGGCTAATGAGCAGGCCCAACAATGACCCTGTAAAGAAATCTGTGTTAGCAAGGCCATATGTATTACTGATAGAGTTGGCTATGCTCATGGGAAAGGAGGGGCACTGCGCAGAGCACCATTTTTCAGCAAAGGGAAGTGCTCTACTTCCCTGTGGGCATAGGTCAGGGGTTATGATGGATCTGCTGAAAATTTGTCCTCCATTCAATTTTTGGGTTCGAATTTAAGAAAAAAACAAGTAATAGCCTAGCAGCAGTAACTGTATTTTAACTGTGCAAAGGCCCCGGCACTCTAAATAATCTACATTGAAAGCAATGGTATTGTTTGTACCTCTTAAAATGTCAAGCATTTTATGTCTAGTTTATAGTCTACAGTAAAAGTGAAATGTCAATTTAAGTTGCAGCTTTTCAGTTGGCAGGCATGGGAGAGTTGACAGGTGAAGCTGGTGGGTGTTTGGTGTACAAACTGCTTGAAGAACTCTCAACAGCAGTTTCACTCCAACAAGGTACTTCATGCTCCATGCAAATAAGCCCACATATAGATCTACTCTGTTTAGTCACCTCCACTCAACCCCACTCATTAATTTTCATTTTTAAGAAGAGGACCTCTCAAAGGCCACATTGCTCCCTTTGTCAGCGCAGTGCTGCTAATAAAGATAGCTGCATAAGACCGGGTTAAATATTGACACAGGCTGAGCACATCATCACTGTTCTTAATTAGCTGGTGTCTCTTGCAAGCATGTGTGAGGGCAGTGCATGAACAACTAAACATTTCCCCTTATGAGAGCTCAAATACTCGCTCCCCAGAACACATTTCTATGAATTTTACATAAAAAAGGATACGGGATATTCAGAAAACATACAGTGTTACAGCTATCACAGCCTTATTGCGTAGCCTGAAGCTGCAACCAATTATGTGTTAATGAAATATTTACACTACCAAACTGAGAACGCCAGGGGTGAAAGCTAGGCTAGATCATACAAGCCTGAGGAGACTGGATTCTGTGTCTTCTCTCTGCCATTACGTCAGCGAAAAGGTGGAACAGGAGATCGGCTAATGACAATAGGCTTAAAAGGAAGAATGTGGGCACACCTGCAGTTCAGTAAGCCGGGCTTTTGGTCACCTCCACTGCTGGGGGTATGGTTAAAGCAGTTATTGGGCCACAGCAGCCGACTAGGTGCGAAGGAGATGCTTAATTGGAAGAGTGACTCTCTAGATGTCCACGTCAGACAATTTTACCGCCAGTCTCCTTGATTTCTGCTGACTACCCCCTCACAATAATATGACAGTGGATCTGCATTCACTGCAGAGTGTGATGTTTGTTCTTGAGGACTAATTGTGTTTGGGTAATGTTCCTGCTCTGAATTTAATTCTCACTGACTGCATTAGTCATTACAAGTGGTGTTTGTCTGCATCTTAGTCCAACTCCCCCCCCCCCGTCTGTCCTGGGACACACTCTTACTCATAGGGCTCATTCCCCTCCGCCCGCTCCAAACTCTTTTTCTTCCGTCATTTCCATCGAGCAATCTTTTTGCTTCTCACATTCAGAGCAGCTCCGCAAGGCCATGCTGGCATTGTCTGGCTGGCAAGTGACAAATGAGAGGCAGGGAGGTGTTGGAGACTCTTGTCAGCTGTGTGGGTGCAGCAGTGCCTCTGTCTTTACCCCACTGACACCTCAGTGACCTACAGTACAGCTGAGTCCAGATCTAGGTAGTCGGTTATCTCGTTCCTATCCTGTGTAGTATGCACCACTTAGATCCCTTAACAGCCTTTCTGCAGCCATATGTAGACTTTCCTCTAAATCACATGGAACGCATGCTGTGGATGTACAAGTTGATCCAATTTGATTGATAGCTTTAGTTGTCTGTGGCCTCACTTCATCAGGTATTCCTGTGGTTTGCATTGCAAACACTAACTACTCGCAGGAGGCATATTGCACAGAAGTACAAGCCTCTTGTCATTCTAGATGTGATTCATATTTACGGCTTTTGTGTTGGCCCAATTTCTTAGCCGGAAGACAGGGAGTGGTTTTTCGTTTAATATCAGTGGCTTCTGGGTGCTATCATCATCTCTTATTAAGAACGCTGTAAGGTTTTGGTGGAGCATTAGCCTGCAACTTTGGGTGTTGAAAAATATTTTTTTTGCAGAGCTTCTTCTTTTCTATATCTTCTATCAAAATCACACTTTAGCCTTACAGGTTTAGAGATCTACATATATCTGGTTTGAATTAGCCATTTCCTTCCCAGTACCATCTCAGTCAAATGAAGTGTTACAAGACAAAACTACCTCTTTTCTTCTCTAATGTCACAAATTATTATTGCGTTAAACGTGCCAGTAAAACAGATGTAGTATACAATTAATCAAACTCAAAATCTGAACATCTCAGCCTCCTGTGGTATGTTGCCCTCCGGTTTTGCTTAAATGAAAATCCCCCCCAAAAATGTTCTTCCCCTGTCCTGCACTTGTAATTATTGTCGCTGCTGTCCAAAATGGAGGATTGTTGTGTCGACACAGTACTCTGGGTAATGGAGAGAAGGGCCAGGGCAGGTCCTGATTTGCCCCATTCAGCTTCCAGATGGTACCTTGCCAGCACACATGTCATCAAGTGGCTGTAACAGTTGTTTGGGTACCCCCATGACTCCACCCTGCTCTCGCCTCCTGCAGGCAGACTTATTGTACTGCAATTTTGGCAAGCTCCTCCCAGCGTGGCTTTCATAAAAGCACCAGGAGGTTAAGCTGTTAATTAGCTACTGAAAGAGGAGGCCAACAGCTTGCTGTTAATTTGCTTTACCCTTTTTTTTTTGTCTTATTTGGGGATTGACATCATTTCCTGCCTGTTTTGGAGTCATTGCTTTGTGTCACAAAAGCAGACCCCAGCTCATTAAGAAGAGGAGAAATGTGTTTATCTGGCTATGATTAGAAGTGCACATTATGTATGTATAGCCATGCTTATCCAAATGTTCTTAATGAGAGAGACCCTGGACGCTAGTGTGGGGCTCCTGTGGGCATAGGCCCAGGCTCGTTATCACCACACAGGGCATTGATCTCTCTACCGCCTGCTTGCTTATCCTCCTCCTCCTCCCCTTTCAAAGACAGTGAGTCGCACATGAATTATGTGGACACATTGATCAGCTGATTGAGAGCTATTGTTTAGAGCCCTGGGTCATTATTGAAGGAGGGATTACCCAACTCTTGTTTTGTGCGTGCATGTGGAAGAGTGTATTACTCAGCTCCTTGTCACAGCACATACTCCCCTTGGCTCACCTTAGATTTGCAATGGCCGCGCAGAAGTGCTCACGCTTACACACACAGAGCACATACGGCAGCCTACACAATCAACATGGCCCAAATGACTGCTTGCATTGATTGCCTTCCCTCTGCAATTATGTTCCCATTGTTTACTTTCTAGCATCTTACTCATTCAAACGGAATTCAATAATTATTGCTTTATTTAATGTTAAAGTAAGTAGGAGTGGTGGGTGTGGAGCAATAGTAGCCATATTCTCTTTAAGTGTCTCCATGACCCCTCCCAAGCTACTTTGTTTCATAGGTCTATGTTAAGTCATCCTCTCCAAGGACACCTACAGCGATCCATCTTTACCTTGCTGCCTTCCCTCACGACACAGAGGCCCGTTTTGTTTCTTCCCTCCCAGAGACAAATATGCAGCCTGTTTTTATTCACCGGTAGTGATGGATCATTTCTACAGCAAAGCAGTAGGGGAAGCAACGTAGCACATTATGGGCTTTGAGACAGAGGGACAGGATGCAGTGGAGGGGTGGCAGGGATTAAAGAGTAAAGAAAAGAAAGGACAGGGGCGGGGATGAGGTTCAGGAAGCAGTAGGTACGCACTTTGGGCCTAGAACACACAGTCCCCTTAAGCCACTACCTAACTTTTAGGCATGTTGCAACTTGCAGTGGCTAATTCAAAGCAGCCACCACACTTGGCACCCAGTGGGGGCCTCAGCGGTTGGAGCTGTTGTTCATGCTGCTGGCAGAAAGGGAATCACAGGCCAAATTGCAAGCACTCAGTGACTCCAGTCACTCTGATTTTGCTTTGCTAAATAACCTGCTTATGTTCCAGGGGAATCCCAGAGTGCAGATTTATGAGAATCATGTTCCTAACAAAACGCTCCACATGTACAGAGATGACTGCTGCTGGGAAGAAATGGATCATTACATTGAATTATTTTCACTCTCTTGATCGTAACCCCAAAACTTAATCCTCATCATTAAAATAAGATGTTATAAAAAATTACCTTAATTTTGATTTATAACCTTTAGAATTAGATAGTAATTGGACAACTAACTTTTGAAATATTCTCTTTTGGGTGACGTATAAATATGTTCAGCATTATATATTATAGACACGGTCGTCATACCGTGACCCACACAAGGGTATTTTCTACTACCTTTGGCAAGAGTATGTTTTTCAACCCAGCAGGCACATTACATTGTCTCCCTTCAGAGTGAAATACAGTTACCTCATTGGTTATAATTGCTGCCATGACCTCACTGTGTTTGAATAACAAAGGTGCTGCTTGACTTGTTGTAACACTCGTCCAGCCAGGGAGCCAAAACCTGACTGACTTCAGAGGATATAATCTCAGATCAGCTCAGATCTGCTCTATTGCAGTGCATTGCATGGCTTCAGGTGCGAATAGCAGATTTCTAAACCATGTAAGCCTCCCATGAAGTACGCATACGCATGTGCACGCACACAGACAAGAGCTTTCAGTACCGAGAATCGGGAGACGATTACAAAGCAATATCCAAGCAGATACTCACTGGCTCTCTCACAGAGGGAATTTGGCAGCTCTCTTAGAATTGATAGCTATTTAGCTCACAGATAGTCATCTGTTTTAATGCATTAATTTTGTATTAACAGCACTGCCAAATTTAATGGTGGAAATTAGGGTATGATCATAATGGTATGTGGCTATGTGTGTGTGTGTGCATTTGTGCATGTTTGTGTGTGTACATTTCTGATGTTCTTTTTGTCTATACTTTTGTATGTGTTTGTTGCGTGTACATGGTGTATTATACAGCTCCTTTGGGAGCCATTCTTTGGAATTACCGGCTCTCTGTCTCCCTTCCACACTTCCAGTAATACCCACCTCCATCTTGCGTTAGCTGGACTCGCACAGCAACCACACTGTTTTGTGTTAAAGGTGCACTTTTACTTTGCATTTAAGTGGATGGAAATGCAGATGTATGCAGTGCTCTGGGTGGGTGGTGAAACTGATACAGGCACGTATTGCCCACTCAGAGGGCAAGGTGCACTGTAGAGTTGTGAGAGAGAGGATGGGGTGGTGCCCACACCGCCCCTGTCCCTCTTTACCTGAAAAAGCACGAAGCACTGCTTCAGCCTCCACAGCAACAGACAAGGTGCTCTATCGAAGAGAGAGGCTTGAAAAACCGTGACTGCATTTTTAAACTATAAAAACCACCACCGTATAAAACAATGCTCAGAATGGGTCTTTTCAAAAGAAATTATTTTATGATTTAAAATAAAGGTAGTTAACTATGATGGAGCATCATTTAATTAAATATACGATTAAAATGTCTTTGTATTATTTTAAAAAACGCAACAGTACTGCAATATGACTTGTCTTAAAAATGGCCCGCTATCAATGGGCCTTTGTAACTTATCTGTAAAATCATATAACATATTTAATGTACTGTATATTCCTATGCATATAGCATGCCTCCCAGCTGTTGCTGAGGGCATCGCTGCATTACAGGCGCACAGTTGCTCAGTTGAATCTCCTATATAACTGCTGTAAATCCGCCCCTACCACCACCACCACCATTATGCTCCACAGCTCCCCTCCTGTTGGGGCCTTGATAGGGTGGTTAGAAACCCCAGAGTCAGGCAGACCGACTCCTCCCGGCCCAACATGACTTTTTCATTAAGCCGCCAAATTCCTGCACTCCAGTTGGAGGTGATTTATCAACTAGGGGCTTCATTGCAGGTTCATAGGAAACAGACATAGGCCCTGTCTCATGCATTATTATGTTTCACATTCAAAGTGTGTATGTGTGTGAACCAGAGAAGGAGCTGGCCCCCGAGTGTACTGTGTCCAAACCGTGTTTGTGCTTTTAGATATGATCCGAGGAGTCTCTCACATGGATAGCTCAAGCATTGATTCCAGGGAGAATCAATGTTAGAGAAAGTTTGTGCGTTTGATGATCAGATGGTTGTTGTTCTTATGGATGAAGCAATGCGGTTCTTCTGTGCGCCATGCAATTTTGCCTCAGTCCTCTCTGGCATACTAAATGAGCAAGGACCACCTCACATTTCATTAGTTTGATCTCCTCCCTCTTTCACTGACTCACAAATGCCCCAGACTGCTTTGGGTCATGGCCAGTGCAGGGATGGTGAAAGTGTTGGTTTACAGGTGTAACCGTTTGACATTGTAGACAGAGCTACAAGCACTGGGGCAGACCAGTTTTGGCCCCACCGAGGCCATCTTCCTAGCCAGTCAGGTTTATAGTGAATTACGGCCTATTCTGGGGCATGCAGGCTCAGGTTCACTCCTATATAAACCCTGTGCTTTTTATGGGGAACTATAAAACTCTCAGGATTTTTTTTTTCTACCTCATGAGACATGCTTTGAAGTTTCGGTCAGGTGCTGTCGTTTTTTTTTTAACTCGTCTTGTAGATTTTTGGAGACTTGAGTCATTTGCGGCAAGAACTTCTTTCTTTTTTTTAATTCAAGACATCTGCTATGACTAAAAGCAATTTGATTGATTCGGTGTCATCTATAACTGAATATGTCTCTCAGATTTCTCTCTGCCTTAGTTCTGATGCAATATTTGTGCTCAGTGGAAAAGGAGGAGAGGGAGGGGGGGGCTCCCACAATATCCAACAACACCTATTCATGACATCATGGATGGCTTAAAACGAGGCGAGAAAGGAGAGCACACAGAGCTTTTTACAATCACCTAATAACTCTATTACACCGAGCTGTGGGGCTCACAAAGAGGAAAAAAAAAAAAAACTCCCATTCCTTTTCCTGGAAGCGGTGTCTTAATGCACATTTTAGGTGTAGAAGTGAGAAATATGAAACCAAAGAGAATGAAACACAATAGCTCAGAAAACCCCATAGCAATATTACAATATTGCCAGAAAATTAAACATTAGGAGAAAGGGACAAGAGCATTTTAGGGAGGCATAATATTGTTACGACTTTTTTTTCACCAGCCTGTCAACACCTGATTTAGATGTAATGTGGTTAAATGTGTAATGTTTCCATCGCTTTTACATCCTCCAGCCAGCCAGCCAGCCAGCCCAACAGGCCATCTAGAGCAGGACAGGATAGTTCAGTTTCTTCATGATGAATGGTTCAGTTTTCTGATCCTTTAGCAGAAGTGTAAGTCTGGTGTCTAAGGCAAAAAGAAGGCACATACTGTACGTTTGCACTCTCTTTAAATGTGGACTTATAAAAAAATCCTCCTTTTTTATTTAATTACAAACTTTTATCATTATTGTTAAATTGAGTAATGCGCTCTTACTGCAGATTATTTTTTATCAGTGCATTTTACCTTATTAAAAATGTTATCCTTATTAATTATTTACACTATTATTAAATGTATTCAGTTGTGTTTTATCTGTACTTTTGGCCTAAGTTGATCAATTTATCTACATAAAATTATGAAAAGTTGCTAGAGTATATCTATATTTAACCAAAATCTACAACAGTACAGTTTATTGTAATTTTTTTCTGTCTGTCTCGGCATGCGTCACAGGGGACATGTGGGCCAACACGATTAGGGGGGAAAAGAGGAAAACTTTTGCTGATTGACATTGATTGCAGCCATAGAAACCCACAGCGAGACTCCAGAGTTTGATATAAGAGCAGCACACGACAGGCATGACACCAGTGGCCATACCGAGTCTGGGGCTTTTATTGTAAACATACAGCAACAATCAGTGTGATGCATAAGGATAATGGTCAATAACTCTGTTGCTCACACCAGGCCCAGCCATATTGTGCCGGCCTTGCATCATTGATTGAGCCATGCAGGAGGTAATTAGACTGGAGCTTGGTGGTGTGACGAGAGGCTGTGGTGGCATGGTGTCACTACGGGGTTTTACGCATGTTGTGACACTAGGGAGGGTGGGCTGCAGTCTGGACTAGGCATGCTGTTGAGCATTGGAGGAAGTGCTGGGGTTGACAGGTCAATACTGGTGCTGATTTCCTGTCCTCTGAAGGTTGTCCTCCTGTTGTGGAATGTTCCATTTTCTCTCAGAATGCACTCAGTCGCCCTCCTGCCTCACCACCGGCTGCCTTTGCCTCTCTTTCTCTATGAGAGAGCGAGGATTTAACTCACCATGATCAATATTTAGTATCCCATGCGTGAAACAGGCAGATGTTTGGAGTTTCCTTTTCAGAGACGGGAAGCTTCTGTTGAGTGAAGGGGATCAATGCTTCCTTCCGTCTGTGAGGCTGCAGACCCACGGCTTCTGAAGGGTGGCTGATGCGATTCCTGCCTGCCCTCAGGCCCCTGAGATTTGCGTGCCTCCCAGGCCTCTCCTGTCCTGTTAGCCTACTGATACAGACACTCACGCAGACAAGTGTGCAGTCCAAACAGTTGTCCTGAAGGGGAAGAGGTCTGGATGTTAAACAACAGGGCTGTGATTGGGAATTGATTTGTTCATTTGCCAACTGTGTGAGTGAAAGTGAGTCGGTGGTGCCTAGCCAGCTATCTGCCATCTACAATAACTTCTTTCTCTCTCTGTTCCTCTCTCTCTTTCTCCGTATTCCTTTCTTTCTCCTTCTCTTCCTCTCTCTCTCTCTCTCGATCCCCTCCCACAGCACCTGCAGCAGCACGAAAACGCGGTGGAGGGTGATGCCTGCTACTACCACTGTGTGCTTTGCAACTACTCGACCAAGGCCAAGCTCAACCTGATCCAGCATGTGCGCTCCATGAAGCACCAACGCAGCGAGAGCCTCAGGAAGCTTCAGCGCTTGCAGAAGGGCCTGCCAGAGGAGGACGACGACCTCAGCTCCATCTTCACCATTCGCAAATGCCCTTCTTCAGATACAGGTCAGAACGCAGCCCTGTGGCTCTGAGATATTTATATATATGTCTGTCTGACTTTGTTTTTCTCTCATGGTCTCGCCACCTATGCAGCTCCGTCTCTTGCACACATCCATTTAAGCTATATATGCATGACTTGCAGACATTTGCATTTGCAGTTGTTCAGTGTCTTCCCACTTTCACGTTTACTTCCTCATAGAATTGTCATTAAGATTAATGGGTAACTTCTGTTTTTAAAATGACAACAAAAACAATGTAACAGACGAAGCAGAGGTCCCTGTTAGTGGGAGCTGTCCTTTGTCATTAAAGACATATTGAGACAGAGCAATAAGCCTAGAGGAGGAGGAGCTGAACAACAGCAGCAGCTGCAACAACAATAAGAACACCAAAAAACAGACACAGCCACAACAACAGTAGCATGGCTGAAACAAAGTGCCTAAACTGCCCATTCATTACGGGCTGATTAGGAAGAGTGAGCTGTGGTCAATTAACACTCTTTCTTAGTAGAGATTTGGTTTTCTAATCACTTTAACTCCTGTGCCCCGACAAAGGGGCTCTATTGTGCGTCCTTCCAAGAGGGAACCATTACTTCCCTCGCACACATACTCGCTGTCTGTGTTATGTAGGAGAGAAGAAAAAAAAAAAAGGCCAGCCTGTGAAGACGCTTTGTTCCAAGGAGGCAGGGATAATGAAGCCAGCGGCCGGGAAATTGCGCAAAAGGCAGTCACAGATCTGAAGCAAATCATTAGAGAACATATTTAGCTGAGCAATTAGGGACAATTAAGCTTTCTGCTCACTGCACTCCAAATATGTTAATGACTACAGTACACTGGACAAGCGAACATGCAAAGGCAAGAGGAAGGGCCATTTAGGTTAAAAGGGATGGGGGTTGGGAATTTATTTATTTTTTTAGTTCACACAGGAGTAGTAGTTTTGCTGTTTGCAAATAAATGTTTTTTTCTCTCTTTTTTTCCTCTTTTAATAGATGCCATGTTTGTCAGTCCTAATTTCTTTTTGAACCTTTTATGTGTTAGATGCCCATGTTTGTGCCTGGATGGGGGGTGCAAGCAGGGGGGCTGTGTGTGGGCAGCGTCATTATACACACACACACACACACACACGCACGCACACACATCACCAGGGCTCACAGTCTTGCTGAGCTTCATGAAATTACAGCAACCCTCACTTACTTGAACCGACTACTGGTATCTCACAGAATGTTTTTACATTTAATGTCTTTGCAGTCTGCTCGTGCATTTTAATGATGATGCTTGATCGTCGGATTAGTGTTGATGCCATTTCTCATTTCATGTAATTTAGGGTCTGCTTTTCTGCTGTATAATAGACTTTGTTTGACTAATTATAAAATTCATTAGAAAAACACCCTTCTGTTTCTTTAAACTTTGACTACCATATAAAAACAACGTCAGTGATTTTAATCCATTATATTTTTAGTCACCTTAGGATTTTTAGTGACCTGTTAAACTAAGTTTTAAGTTAAATGACAATAATGATCCAGCCTCTTCGCCCGTAATCATCAACTCTAAAATTGCTGACTCCGCACGCCCAACTTTACTTCTCACACCAAAAGCCTCCTCTATGCTTCTTCACCTCATAGCCCCACCCCTCAGCTAGGGCTGAACCAATCCCTCCCTGTGTAATATTTAATTTCCTCTTCTCTAGCTCTGCTGTGGCACATGGCTCGGTTTTGTGGTCAAGGCATAGCTGCTAAAGTGCTGGAACATTCCCTGGTTTGTTAAAACAAAGTTGCCCCTGGATTTCTGGGTCACCTACACAGTAATTCCCTCGCCTGCTGCTGTTCTGTGATCCTGCGAGTGTTTCTTTGCTGGTTTAGGTGCAGGCCTTGGATTTTTTATTTTTTTGCCCCAAAACATGAAATCTGCGTTTCCTCTCAAATAGCTCACACATATTACACAGAGAGCTAGTGTCAAAGGGTAACGTGACATAATTCTTACAAAAACGACAATGTCTTTGAGTCCTGATCTTATACATGTAGTTGCTGTGTGAGCAGTGGAATATGTTGTGATCCGGCTCACGCATAACATGGTATGTTTTGCAATTCACATATTAATATTCCTTATGAGGATGCAGCAAACAGACTGCAGGGACATGGTGCCACAAATCTCTTCTGGGCTGGAAGTCCGAGGAGAGCAAGGGCAGCAGAAATTACGTTTCTTTTTAATTAGACTAACGCAGGGATAAAAGGCCTGCATTGTTTTAATTCTTGCTCATACTATAAATGTGCTGCTTAGGCATGTTGCTCCGTGGCCCCACCTCCATTTGTCTTCTTTAACCCTTTATCTATGGGGAAACAAAGGAGGTCTCAGAGGGATCCCAGTCCCACACAGCTGCCCTGTGTGCAGAGATCCTTGAACAAAGCTCAGCACTGACTTGAACCGATGCACCAGTGCCAGCTTCTAGTTTTAACAACAGCAGCTCATTACTGGTGGCAGATATCCACACAAAATAGACAAGCAAAATGTATGTGACAGGAAAGGCAAGCAGGAAATCTTTAAAACTCCCTTAAGGAGTTCACTTGTGATGACAGTTGGTTTGGCAGCACGAGAACGAAATATATTTTAGGTTTAGGTATTCCTGGGGGAAAGGTGAAACCAAGTGTCATGTACGGGGGTTAATGGTGACTGCTGACACCTTTCAGTGTTAAGCATCAAGTTGTATGTGTACAAGAGAGGCCAATATATAAGAGGAAAACAGTCAGAAATGGATGGAGGAGAACAAGGCAAAATGGGTTTGGGGAGCTCACATGTGAGAGCCAGTGTGACACTTGAGCATATGATGACCCTATTTCATATGAATGATGTTCACCAGGGCATATAACTCAATGACACATTGAGGTTTCTCATTTCTTAACATTTAATCGAGCAAAGTTATTTTTTGAGTGTAGAACAGAATGAGATCATGTTTTAAAAAGGCCAAAGTTAAATTGCACTGAAGGGTGAATGCTGCTCTGCAAGGAAAAAAAAAAATGTTTTCTTTGTGTCTTTGCATTTATGAGAGAAAAAGGAGAGAGATGCGGAAGAGAGCATTTAATAAGGATAAAATATATATTTTATTCTGTGGTGGTGCATGTGTGTGAGTGCGTGTCTGTGTATGAAGGAGGCAGAGATGGAGAACAAACGTGGCTGACAGTGTGGATTAGCTCCTGCTGTAAATCTGCCTCAGTCACAGATGGCAGGCCCTTGATCGCTGGGCTGTGACGGCTTGGCTCTCATCGCAGGAGGAAATCCCTGTCTGTGAGCCTAGGAGGCTGGGAAGGAGAAGACTGGGGCTGGGGCCACCTGGGCTGCCACCAGTCATTGTCTCCTGTCTGTGTGGACATAGAGGCCTGGTGTACAATGGCTGTTTTGGGGAGTGGTTATCTTACTTTGACTTGTTTCATCTTCCATTTTGTGACTGCTTGTAAGTGGAACTTGAGCCTCTAGTTTAGATCAGCGTTACTTTTAATGACCAGTTTGAGAAACTGGGCAAGGGAACTGTGTGCATTATTAAATGGAAATGAGACGAAAGGGTGCATACAAATTACTGCATAATAGTGGTATCCAGTATGAGATCCATTGCTTGTTTCGCTAAAAGGGGTGCACTTTCAGGGTCACGCACCTAATAGCAAGGCCTGTCCTGACAACAGAGGCATTTCTCTTCCCTCCCCTCATTTCTGCCTCATGCATAATTCTTCACATGCTCTGAAAAAGCTGGGAAATACACAGTGACACGGAAAAAGCACTAATAAAGCAAACAGAACAAAGTCACTGTTATTTTAGGGTTGGTACATCACCTCGCTACTCACGTTGAAATTTAATGATGATAGATAGGATGTGTCGACATCCAGTCCGTCAAAATTACTTTACCACACGTCTAATATGCATAATATTGATCCTATTGTTTCATCCTCTGCTTCTCATAGATTTTTGGCAACATATTAACAGGGTGTTACTCTCCCCTGCTTTCATAGTCTAACTATTTGCAGGACCAGTGGCTAGGCTGCAGCTGTTAAAGCCAGGTAAAATCAGAGGTGAGCCAGGCCACGCTCTGATGGCATGCAAGGGCCATAGCCTGAGCTTATGCTCCCCACAGGCAAGAACAAAACAGACGGTAGCCATTTCTGGAATGTCCTCCCTTATTCATGCTTGTTAAGATGCAAAGTAAACCTTTCCAGAAACAGGATATTGTAGCCCCTAACCACCAGACCCTTTCTACATGCCACATTATGGCCGATCCGAAAGTGAGTTGTATAGACAGACACTGGTGCAATGCGCTTTTAATAAAGGCTGTTATTGCCCTGGTGATGCAGAGTGGATATGAGGATGAGGACTGTGCAGGCCTGGATGAGCAGGGCCCCAGAGGGCCCGCAGCTCAGTCAGGCCTCTGTCAGTCGCCTGCCTTCTAATCCCTGTCCGAAGGGCATCTAGGCAGCATAGGAAATTGTTTGCTGTCTGCAGAACGTGCCAGGAAATTCATAAATACATTACTTTTCATTTTGAAAATATTACAAACGACTAGACATTTATTAAAAAGCCAAAATGATGGCTTTATAGATTTTCCAGTTGTGTTTGAGCATTTACACAATCCTGCTGCTGAAACTAACACAAGCAAGTCTTTTCTGTCCCTGTGCCCCCCCGCTTTACATGCTTGCTATGAATTCCTCTCCTGGCCCATCCTGTAATAGCAAATTGACCAGAAAGCCGCCACTCTATTCTGGGATAGACTGTGAATAAAAAATATCTGGTGTCCAGATTTTTTACCAGCCTTCCTGACTGAAGCTTCGTTCTGTAAATACTGGCTAGCTTTGCCCTCTGGCTGGATAGTGGGTAAAGTCTGACTCCTGGTGTGCCACCCTATCCAATACATTAGAGCAAAAGAGATTAGAGGCAGCATAAATGTCAGTGATGAGTGTTTATATTAAAGAAAAAGAAAGTGATGGTCAGAAAAGTGATGAATTCATTGAATTGTTGAGTCATGTTAACAAAAGCAATAAGTCCTCTGCATGAGTCTTGCTCTGTGTGTGATTTCGCTGTCATTTGTGCCACGTGGGTGCAAATATACACCAGACTTCATTTTGCAAACTTGCATGCCCGTAAATGAGCACATACATGGGTGTCTGCAACGAAAATCAGGCCGTGCGTGGGTGCTCCCTGTCATCAAGCCCATTTTCAGAGGAGGCCGGCAGCACATTATAATATTGGTTTCCCTCTCTCTTGTCATTACCACACACTCTCCTTGAAAGCTGATCCAAAAGATAGACAGTCCATCAAGAGACAGTCATCTCATTTGTACTTACTAAACGTGTTAATGAGTTCTATTTCAGGCCTAGGGGCTTTGCTGCTGGATATTGGAGCAGAGGTGGCTATCGGTGGTGTGAGGTGCCGGATTGCGGGATCAGGAGGAGCTCACAGGGAGGGGAAGGAGGAAATGCAGTAACCCTGCTGCTCCTCATGTCGCTCACGCAGAGTGACCACGGCCTGTCAGTCAGGACTGAGGGCGGGAAGTCTGTGGTTACAGACAGACACCGACAGAGGAGGAGGGAATAGATTAGGTGCCAGAGACATAATGGTTGTGATGGGTTTAATTATAGCACCAGTCATGTAGCTACCATAGGTAGATGAGATGAAGGAGAAAAGCATTTCTACTCTTTAATGACAGATTCGTATGAAATGTGTTTGATAGAGCATATAATGTATAGTTTGGTGTTTATATAAATATTATTTTAGTGTAGCCACAGGTATTTGTGAAAGTGGTTGAGTGCTCTTACACGAGAAAGTGATGCTGGGCTCTGTCGACATTTACTCAGACAAATGCATCTCAACGAGTATAACCAACATGTCCACACTGACTTTTAATGTGATCACAATTACAAAATGCCAGTCCCTCATTATCAAACCCACTTGGGTTTGACATCTTTCTCAAAGAATACATAACCAGCCCATATTCTACAATACATATTTAAAAAAATGATTTCCTTGTGGATGCAATACAGTCACTTCTTCTTTTGTTAGGCTTTTCTTTACTGGTAATATGTAGTTGTTGTAATATTTCATTTTCTCATAAGTTTCCTAGGCACTCCTTTCTTGAACTTTCCCCCTAAGGCTCGCATTATCATCTTACATCCACCATGTTCTCGTCTGTGATATTGATTGTAGTGCAAGTGTATACCAGGTAGTCTAGAAGTGGAAACAATAAATTGTTAAACACTTAGATTGCTTCATTTGTTTCTGTGTTTCGGTATTGGGTGAACAGTGCTGCTCCCTGTCAGAATTAGGCAGCTCAATTTGACCATAGGCAGCATCAGAGAAGAAGCAGGGGTAAAGTTTGGGAACTATCGAGTCGAGGCTAGGAAAGTTTTATTTAGCCATTTTTAATAAGGCTGTTTGTGCCCCCCAGAGAGAGCTGGTGGATCAAAGGGCATGATCTGTGCTATGGATGAGTTCATTCTGGGTCCAGCACAGACGATCAGCCTTGCTGACAGCAAAACAAAACCAGAGAGTGAAGGATGCCCTATCCAGCAGCATGTTGCCCTCACTCTCCGAGGCCTCCATTAGAATAAAGGCAGATGAAACAAAGACTGGCTGAAAGCACAGATGTTGTGATTCATTATCCACTGTCTGATAGATAGTAGGGAACAGAGTGTGTAAGTCTGCGTGTGTGGACACATGTGCATGCTCCCGAATGTGCAAATTCCTCTAATGTTTGTTGCGTTTGAAGAAAACATACAGGGTACACACAAAGCACACGCGTGCACTCGTGTGTTGAGTGCATTAGCCAAACGAGTCCCCTCCAGTGCCTCAACCACATCAGCTAAAAGCGGCTAGGTAGATGGCAGCAATGAGAGAAGTGCAGAAATAATTCAATAGTGAACCTTTCTAACCTTTACCTGTAGGCGTGAGCACCAGTCATTGATTCACGCTGTGCTTGACAGTACACTACACTACACCACCACCTGAGGAGGGTGAGAGGAGGGTGGATGAAGAGAAATGGATGATTTTGGTGGAAAACACAAAAGGATAATATGAGTGGGAGGAAGGCTCAACTCAATGTTGGTGATGGTGTGTGTGACATTAGAGGGAACTTTCCACGGGTGGATTTTGGGAATTATTCTGGATTTCTGTAGTTTCCGTAAATATTACCCCCCCCCCCAACACACACACACACACACACACACACACACAGGTAAATATCGGCAGCAAACAGAAATTGTAGTCACCAGTGACGCCATAGCAGGATGCCACTGATTACAAAGCTCCCTCAGGTCTAGGGCCTGTGCCTACTTCCATGAAATTTTCCCATAATCCTGACACAGAGTAAGACAGCGGTTAAGTGAGGGTGAAGAACAATGTGGTTGATTAGCAGGATGCATACAAAAATGTGTCTGTTGTTGGGTGGTGGCTACTGACTAGACGGCAATTATTCAGTGAAGGACATGTTTGTTAAAGAAAGATGTCTAGATTTTGAGGGAGTCGCGCTCACAGGCCGACTCTGTCTAAGCAGATGTGATCATCTGCCCAGTGGCAATCCAGGACAAAATAGTTTTTGTTTGACTCAGGCAAATTTATGGTGTTCCTCCTGGTCCAGCGGATGGCCTATCCCTCACAGTTTCTCTTTGTCTGGCTGGAAATGCTGCTCTGTCGCTGTTGTTTTATTAGTTGGCTGTAGATGCGTTCTTCCCGCTGCCCATTTGGAGCAAAGGAGCTTGGATGAGCGTAGTGATGGATGATATTTAAGTAAGGGAATGTGAACAAAAAGCCAGGCATTTACACTGTAAATGCACACTGATGAGATAAAGTTCCACCATTGCCACTGTGAGGGGAAAAATGTTCTAAATATTTATTAATTAATTGGCAGAAAATAACAAGAATAGATGTTTGTACCAGAAATATAGTTTTAGTACTTAATCCCTGCTCGGCAGGCATGCATCCTGTGCATTCTTAAATATTTGGTTGACAGACTTAACACTTCTATGTAGACACGTATTTTTTTTATTGTTATTATTATTAAAAATAATGCAGCACAGGAAGTCGAGCTATAGGCTTCCAGTAATAGCAAAAGTGTTAGTGTTTACGGAATTAGCAATTAGTAACTGTCGCAGAAAAGTGTGTCTGTTTCCTGAATTTCTCGTTGCCTCACACGTTGCCTTTGCGTGAGTACTGTATATTAAGCCATTTGAAGCATTAAGAAGAAAAATCAATTGTTTCGAAAGCAAGCAAAGGTCAATTTTAGAAAGTGAGCAAAGGTCAATTTTCATGCTGCTTGCTCAGTAAGCATACAGGAGGACATATTAAGTCAGTTCATCTGTGAAACGAAATTGACCATGGACAGGTAGAGGGGCAATTTTGTATTTTTTTTCTTTCTTTTTGCATTAATATCATACGTTAAATCAAATCTTGTTTTTCCATTTTCTAATCAGGAGGCAGTTTGTTTTTTTTTGTTTTTGTTTTACTATTGCAATGATACTGTGTCTATATATGCACTTTAATTGTTGGTTTGAAAGAATTATATGTGTGTAATTGTAAATTACTAGATAGAGCAACAGCCATTGCAAAAGAACAGGAGCGTCATTGTTGGTGTTATTTTCCTGGATAATTAGTGGCGGTTGATGAATCATTCATCATAAGTAGCAATTAAAATCATTACCCATAAATGTGAGGAAAGAAGTGAAAAATATTAGTTCCATATTCATTTTATGTAACATAATTCTGTTTGCTAATTACACTGTGCTGAACCTTGACTATCCATCAGTTTTAGGCAATGATGGTGTGGACACGTTATGGATTTACAAACGTACAGATCAATAATAGTGTGGCATCTGTTCATTTTTGTCATTATAAAAATGACCTCATACATCTTATTTAGCCTAGCGTGGTTTAGCACTTTGTCACAAAAGATAATTATTTAGCACAAGTAAGCCGTGCTACGGGCTCAGTAGTTTTTGGTCTTTATTTCCATGATAATTTAACAGGGTTTATATTGAGTGAAACAAACAAACAAAAAGAATAATTCAGTCAATAGTACCGGTGTGAAACAGAATAGAATAACATTAGCAGTACAAACACTGTACTGTAACTGTTTTTAAATTGCTTTGAGGACCACATGATCATCAGCTCATTTGGGTTTTTACCCCATTTTTCTCTTCACTTTTAAGCATAAGCTGAGCTGTGATTGTCTCAAGAGGACCACATTTACTGTAATCTGTAGAGAACTGTGTCTTTTTGCTGCAGGAAACACTTCAACTTTTGATTGCACAGGGACATAAAATCTGGTTGAAGATCTGTTCTTTTGTAATAAAAAAAAAAAGAAGAGAAAAGAAAAAGGAAAAATCCAGGTATTTTCTTCTAAAATCTGCATAAACCTTAAAAATTATTAACCTTCACAGTGCTTGGTGTGTGGGCTTTCCGTGGAAACGGGTCTCTCATGTATATGTTGAATATTTCAAGGACTTGGGAAAGCTCAGATGCACATATTTGTGTGTGAGCTGTAGAATGGAGAACACAGTGGATGTGTTTGAATCCATGTCACAAGTCGTTGTCAGTCTAGCAGACAGGCATTCGGAGGCTTACTCGATTTAAGGTGGCACGGGGGCCAGTATGGCAGCCAGAATTAGGAAAAATGGGCTGTTTTTTGTCATGGTAAACTCGGCAAAAGAATCTAATTGGGTGGGGGAGAGCGAATGGCAATGCCTCCTTTGTTTAAGGGCACCTCTGCAGTCACTTTTCAGGACCATTGTGCATTGACCACAATAGCATTAGTTTGTGCTCTTGTTCTGGGCTCCTCTTTTCTCTGACTCTCTGCAGTCAGCTCCTGTCCGTTCCACTCTGTCTCCACGCTTCACTTCTGTGCCCCACCAGAACTCAAGAAAGGACCTGCAAACATACAACCTAACGTGACCACCTCAGCCTTGCTCTCTTCCTCCACCTCAACCTGCCAGCAACTGGCTTTCTTATCCACATAATTAAAAGGAAAAGTGCACTATTTCCTGATTTGTTTATTTGTTTTTTGTCATCAGTCTTAAATAATCAAATTGAGAAGTAATGAGAAAATGATTAAAATCAGCTGCCCAGTTACTACACAGGCAGTCCTGCCACAGGGTCCTAAAAATGTGCAATGAATGAGTTCATAGCCATAAAAGTACTTTCTTTTTTTTTTTTTTTTTATCACACAATAGAGCCATACTTTAAGTATTTTTTCTTGTCATGTGTCACTTTCAAGCCAATAGAAATTTGCTGCACATCTAACATTCTGATTATTCAATTAACCTTAAACGCAGTGTAATATTGAAAATGGCTTTGAATGGGCAACAGTTTCAACATAAGCCAACACTTAAAATGTTTCTTATTTCATAATCTTCTATCCAAAGACTGGGTCCATCTTTAAATTAGAGTTTGAGCCACAATACAAAGGGGAGCACTTACCTTTCATGATGTGTTCTCAGAGCAAGCCAAAGCCATTCTCATGTTGCTTGGTGACCAAGTGTGTGACTTACAGTGGATTATAAAGCGGTATGTAAAAACACATTTGTGGCCTTGGTGTGATATAGAAAAGTGGATTTAAACTTGGAGGAAATCTTTCTAAAGTCTTGAAGGGTATGCTGTAATCATCAGCAGCGAGTGAATAAATGAGCCTTTCCAATAAAGGAACTTGGGTTTTCACGATGTCTAGCAAATTCATGTGCAAATTGTATAACAACTAACCTCAGTATATTTAGCGCACTGTTAACGCCCTCCTGCCTTGTGAAGGTGTAATCATGCGTGTTAAAAACCGAGCGCTAGTTACTAACCTAGGAGCAATCTTGTGTGCATTTAAGTGTCCTTTTTTGTTGCAAAGGTCATTCATAACTTGGTCGCGTTGTTGATGTACAGTGAGAGATATTGATTGATTAATGCATTAAGTGCTCACAATCCATTAGGTTCTGTGAAAGGGACTAGAGAAAAGACTTCTCTCACTCTGTATTTTCACCTCTCCCTGTTGTTCAAAGGGCATGATTTTTGCTGGCATAGTTTAAGGGACAAAAGCCAGAATATCTGCCAAGTAATGCATTTAAAAGAACATTGGTTCTCATAAGTGTCAGTTCAATTACTCTGAAAAGCTTGACAAGGAATTGCTCTTACATTAGCCCTCTGCTCATCCTGACCCAGAAAGAATATGTTGTTCATAGGCTTCACATGCAGTAAAGCAAGCATACATCAGCATCTGAACGTATTAGAAGGAGTCACTGTGTTCTGTGTAATTCAAGGAAAGTGTAATGTTTATTTTCACCATACAGTAGCTTCACCAAATTTATGCTGCCTGCCACTTCTCATTGCTATCATAGTGGGCGCTATTTATTTAAGACCATAAGTCAAATTCAGTGATGACAAGAAATATTATTATCAACCTTGCTACTGTTTTGAACTGATTATGTCAATCCATTGACTAAATACGTGTGGACACATCCGTTTTCTTTTTTGTGTGTGTGTGTTTGTTTTCTCTCTGTACCTTCTCAGAATACTTTCCACTGCCAGTGAGAGCAAGAGCCGTGGGGTTTCTACCTTACTGCTTAGTGACAAGGAATAGGAGACCTTTATCGCATGGGCCCTAAGCAGAGAAGCCTGTGAAAGAGGCCTGAGAGTCAGTCATTACCTTAGAAACATGGGCTGCATTAGAGATTCATAACAGTGTGCCATCTCTGCACCTTTCATCTCCACTAGGGCCAGCTCCATTAGGATCTTTTATCTTTGTGCTGATGGCTGCGCTTGATAATGGGGCTGCCGAGAAATCCCAAAAAGTAAAGACTCAACTCTGACACTATCGGCCCTCCCTTTCTTCAAGTAGAGCAGTACATCAGCGTACAGTTGAAGATATACGTACTCTCTTATTTGCAGTCTTAAAACCAGATTTGCTAGATGTTTTCCCTAAAAAGCTTATATCCATTACTGAACTTCATTCAATGCTTTGAAACTGCACCGTAGCATCTGCTATCCCTCTCATTTTCCACCACTTTTGGAACTGCAATCTGATCATGGTGATGACGATGCAGCCAAAAATGTAAAAAACAAACAAAAAAAATCATTTTCTTTTCATGCATCCTTTCAATTGGCATGCCTCTGCTTCCCATATAACTGGCAAAGCTTTGTATGGTTAAGGTTTAGTAAAATATTGTCATTATTCCCACTGATGCCCCCATGAAAATGCATTAATGATATCCCATGCAAAGCCTCATTGGAAACTTTGCTTTTGGGCAGACAAACACAACTTCATAATGGTATAGTAATTCATACAAGCCAATGTTTTTCAAATGTTACAGTAATTATGAAAAATATTCGTACTTTTCCCCTACATAACCGCAGCAGTGAAAATCTCATTTCCAAGGCAAAGCGGAGAAGGAGCACACTGAATAATCATTGTGTTTAATGCTCTGGTCATAATCCCAGGTTTTATGATGGTTTTCTAATGATTTTCTAATGATGTTAAATATTAGTAGAGAGTACAGCCATAATTTGAACACAGCGGTCGTTTTTTCAATGCTCTATCAGCACACCCGATTGCAACTACAATGAATATTGCGCTGGGAATGAGATTTAAGAGCCATCCCTTTTGGTGTTTTATTTTGCCGTCTCCCCGTCTGCCATAAATCCTCATTGCTGTGCTCTTGAAGCCTCCGCCCTTGCCTGCCTTCCCCAGGTGGGAATACAATTAGGTGCTGGGGCCATTTCATTCAGTGCCACTGTCTGTCCACCGCAGTCATTCGTAAAAAAACGCTGTAGCTGTCCCAGTGGAGAAAACAGTGGACTCCTGGGAAATATAAAAAAAAACTGGGAAAGAAGAGGGAATGAAACAGAGAAGAAAATACTGGAGAGGTGAATACAAAGACGGGACAAATCTCCAGAATTGTTGTCAGAGGAGATACAAACTTGGCCTTTGATGAGTGACAGTATTGTGAAAAATATGTATTGCAGACAAAGGCTTTGTCTCCTTCCTGTGCCTTTTCAATGAATTACACCTCTCCACCCCCTACCCCCAGCTTTTTAATTAAATGGCTGCAGCTCCATCTCTCTATCCGTAGCTCCCCATTACAGAGGCTAGATAAGGGATTGCTATCTGTAGCATGTTAAGAAAGGCTGCTGGGCAGCCAAGCCTCATGAAATTTGTCACAAGATCTCATTTTCCTCATTGCCAGACGTGATGCTTATAATTGATGTGGAGGCAGCAGTAATTTATTGGCCGTCCGCAATTATCATCCCCTTCTAGCAGGGGGATGTGACTGCAATTTATAAGTGAGTGCGTGTGTGTTGTTGTGTGTCTGGGGTGTTGGGGGGGGGAGTGACATTATATCGTATAAATTAACACAAAAACATGTTTCTCCTTATCGTGTGATAAGTGTGTGTGAGCGTGTGTGTGTGTGTTTGCTCCTTCAGAATGTAAATTAATGCCATGCTCCATATCATAAACAATATGGGGAGTATAATGCAGCTATGTTCAGTTGAGGTGTCGAGGCTGTCAGCACGCCAGCTGGACTTTCACACTCAGCCGGGGGGTGGAAAGGCAACCAGAAGCCTGGGAGGTGAGGGGGGGTCAGAGAGGGCGGGCCAGGGGGGCAGAGGGGGCTGGTGCCGCAACCCTTTGTCCACAGCTCCTCCTTATGTCTTTAAGGTTTGTTTTCACATAGTAAAATGTGACCCTCGGGGTGGATTGTTAATAATGGCCTTCTGAATACTGAGATGGAGAATACTGAGATGTAATGCAGTCAGTCATATAGTAGTGTATTTTGATAAAATCACATTTAGTTTTTTGACTTTTCACGGGTATGCACAGAAAGGCACATTACACATTGTGTTGAGGGGGCATTTGCCACTATAGTAGTGAATACAGTTGAGTAATGGTGGCCAATAAAAAGCTGCTACATGTGTAATAGACTCCTAAAACAACATGTCTTTAAAAGTAACTTCTCTTGGTACATGAATATCTATGCTGTTCATGTAGTCCAAAACATTTTAATACTGCCTGTGTGATGGTGAAAGTGCTGCACTAATAAAATGTGAGATTATTGACAGGAACGTGGTGGTGGTAGTGGTATTAAGGCTAAAAAATAAAACACATTGTGGCTTCTTGGTGCTGGTACTGATAATTTGAGCTCACCAGGCATGTGTACTATGATCAGTGTTGTCCACAATTGGCAATGGTGGCTGGGGTTTTGTTTGCTCTATGTAAATTCTTCATGCACAGTGCACTTTATTATAGGTTGACAATAAAAAACAACACCAAATCTTATTGAAGAGACTACGAAATAATTTTTCCGAGAGCATATCATTTTTTTATTTTTTTTTAATTTCAACAAAAATTAGCTATTGCCCTTCCCTTCACAGACAAGATCGCGGTATGAGGCTCACATAACTACTAATGTACTGTCTCATGTTCTCTGCCATGTTCTTGCAGCGTTTTGCACTCTTTTATGTGCTCTGCTCTGCACACGAATTGCAGGTTGAGTGGTGCACAGATTTTCCTGTTGCACAGCGGTGAGCTCCATGGTCAGAGTGTATTGCTGTCATGCCATGGTGGGGAAGAGAATGAAGAAGATGGGGGCTGTCACCAGCTACCACTCTGAGCATGCTCTGTTTGTCTGGGGGAATGGAACCTGTTTGTTTTGTCTACCTGCACGCCTGTTGTGTGCAGTTGCCAAATTAGACTTTCAAATCAAGAAGCCAGTGGGAGACCAAGCCTCTAGTTTTCTCTTTCCCTTTAATAATCATCCCTGTTTACTCTTCAGGGAGTCATCTTTATATATTTTTTTTTCTTAAATGCGCCCTCTAAGCAGGGAGAGTGTCTTTAATAAAGCAAGCAGGCAGAGCGCCATTCCAACATGTGAATTGCACAGGAGAGAATTGAGAGATGGAAGCAATAGAGGAACACCGGAGGAGAGGGAGTGGGGGCTGCTGCCGCTGCACCCTTCATGCTATTATCTTTATGGCATAGCAAAACATGCTTCAGGCAATCAGCATGAAATTGTTAATTGCTCAGCCCACTTGTGTGCTGCTCAGGGGACGGGGGCCTTCAGGAGGTCCCGCATCGAGCGAGCGAGGGCTGTCCGACTCGCTGTCTGCACATGTGGTCTCCCGCTCGGCACATAACACTGTCCGAAACGCACGTTTTCTCCTTTCACTCTTGCGGAACTTCACAGAATTGTATTGGCAATCACCAGAGGCCCATTGTGCGTAGTGTATTTAAGAAACAATGATGGCTACAATAGAACATGTGCTTGTTACAGTGGAGAAGGCTAAGACTACTTCACCTAGATTATCACAATGATGTTGAGTTGAGGAATTGAGGCTTTAATGACTGAACCATTAATTCTGTGTCTTAAACTTACTTACATCTATGTTCTCCCCACTCACACACACAGCCTTTTTAGTTGGTTTTCTGCAGTATTTTCCATAAGGAGTCATTCGTCTTTGTACGTCGAGCTATGTCTGGTTATTGTTGTGTGTAATGTGTGATGCACATTGGTCAGGGAGCCACAGATGTAGTGAAGACCATGTGAAATATAACTGAGAACCCTGTGCAAAACCCATGTATTTGGACTGATGTACAAAACACCATGCACTTCTCTCAACTTCGAAGAGGTGGCTCAGACGAGGATATGCAAGACATCTTTTTAAAATGAACACCAGCCCTCCCGTTACATGCTCAGTCAGAACACAATGCCCCTCCTTCCTGGCTATCAGTTTTGTTCCTGTTGCAAGAGACGGAGAAAGAGCAAGGTTACACGGGGCGTCATATTAATGGGGCCTGTCATGCGCGTTGATCGTCTTAGGCGTGGAGGAGGATGAGCGCTCCAAAAGGTGTTGTCTTCAAATAGGATTTCTGCAAGTGAGACATCCTCGTTGGGTGATATCCCCCTCCGAGCAGCCACTTTCTTATAGAATGATCTGTTATTAAGCAAATGAAGTGCTGCGGGCCCAACGGTAAATCCCTCCACTTTGTCATGGTGTGCTCTCAGTTATCACACCCTACTCCCTCATTCATTCCCGATGTTCTACCCATTTCACCGTGTTATACCAGGGCACAGCCGCCTTGTATTTGAAGTCAGTCACCCCTTTGGAGCACACATGACACAGAGGATTCCAAGTTGTAATCAATGACTCCTTAAAAGGTGCATTGATCTTAAATCTTAAAAGAAAAAAGAAACGGAGTAGTCTTTTTCTCCGGAGCAGGATGAAGTGAAGGGTTGATCACATTTTTCCATCGCTTTCAAGTTTGTCTTTAATTGAAGGACTGCAAGACAGCCAAACCTCCTGAGAAGCGCTCAATATTTGTATTGTTTATATGTATTTTTTATCTTATTATATACTGTATTTTTGTTTATAAAATTTGCATTTACACTTATGAACGTATCAATTTCATTTTAGTTACGGCTTGTATGTCCGATCAATTAAACCATCGTTCATGTACGTACTTTGAATGTTTCACCTCTCAGTTGTAATTTCAAGTCCTCTTTAACTACTCACTCTAGTGGCCAATTAGAGCAATAGTTTGCCCGGCCCAAACATCTGCTCAGTAAGCCTACTGTGCAATGATCTCAACTGAAGGAACCGTTTGGAAATCACTTAATAAACTTTTGTTTGACATGGGCCTTTTGTCCCGGCCTTCCAGATTCATGATAGAGGAAGAAGAAGGAGCGATAGGAAACGGGCGGGGTAGACAAGCGGAATGGCAACTACTAGACAGGAATTGATTGCATTAATTGATATGCCAATATGTAAGCTTGTTACATCCACCATTGCTTAGGATGATGGCTAACAGGTCCCGCTGATCAATGGGACCAATAAAGGCTTCATCCATTAATGAGCAATGTGGTAATTAATGTTATCCCTAAACCAATTACCTCGGGCAGTGCATCTACAGGAAAGCGCAGCAAATAGTCCAACCAGGTTATCTCTGTTTTACTCTTAGCAATTTTCTCATGCAGCCTCTTTACTGCTTTGTGAGTTAACATGGCTGTAAAGCTCAGTATTCACAGCCCATAAACAAATAAAGAAATAACTGTATAGTTATTCTAGAGGCTATCAAACAAATTGAAAATACATTTTGAAAAGGGTCATATTTAATATTGTATTTAAATTACGTTATTGTTTCTTCAACCTTAAAGTTGTAGAATGAGCCGAAGTAGTGAGGTTCACATTGTCTCCTCGTCCATTTCATCTTGTTTCTGTCTATGGGGATTTAAGCTCCTCAGAGCTGGAACTTATTGTTCTTTTTAGGATCCTTCTTCTTTCTCTCTGTCTCCTAAATATCCAGGTCCTTCATCTGCTCTCTACTGCGGACCCAGAGGTTCTGAGTCGAGTTTCAAACTCACCACATTATTCTGGCAACAAAAATTATAAACGATGGTATTATAACCAAACATTGGTTGGCCAATAACTGTAGAGCCATGTAATTATTAGACCTCTAATTATGTGCATTACGTGCATTGTAGTTAATGTGGTAAAGAATATGTCTATAGTGCGTGTAAATAGCCACAAAAGCCTGATTGTCTTGACAGTTATAACAAAGAGCAAGCCGGAGAGTCAAGTAACAAACCACAGCTTTCTCTGAAAGACACACTGTCTGTACATGAATAATAGGAGACTTCTGAATCAATAGTTTTTATGTTTTTAAGTAAGAATTGTCTTACCTGGAACACATTACCTCATTCATTGTTCAGCATTTGACTTCATCTCATATTCATATGCTGTAAATAAAACAGTTTTTTTTTTTTTTTGCATTTTTCTGCATAGTTATTGTTAAGGAACAAAAGAGAAAGTATAGTGTGACAATGGGTGCCTTATTGTAAGTCTGACTTTGGAAACAATGAAGTGTTAAGTAAATGACAGTCACGCTGAATGGACAGTCCCACCCTCTATGTCTTCTCTTCCCCATTTACAGTAAATGCTTTTCACTCACAAAGTATTACATGGCGGCATGTAGCCGGCTTCAATTAATTATGGAAGTGTCTGAAAAATGTGTTTGCTTAGTCTTGTGAGGAACAAGTACAAAATCACTTTAATGTTTGATTTGTTGTGAATGTAAGTAAAACCAAAACGTGAGGACTGTACTGTGCCTGTACAGAGACATGTTAAACACCTACAGTACATTCATATATAGAGCTGGGTGGGCTGTTATGACCACATAAAGGCCAATAAGATAATGCAAAAGTTTATTTAAATAGTCTAGGCATTCTGCCTGAACAGACTCAACAAAATAAGAAACCAAACTAAGTGTGAGATGATGACTTATTAGTTGGGACAAGCCCTTTAGACCAAAATCCAGTTTATGTAATGAGTGTTGTAGAAGTGTAGAAAGGCCCATCTGTCTCTCTGCCTATTATCCGAAGCCTTAATCGGGACTTACAGCAGGGCAGGCTAAATAAACAGTAAGTAAGTTGTCTTGGGTAGAGGAACGTCAATGCCTGCAACTTGCTCAAGCCTTTCCTCTGAATGGTTCTGTATTGACCCCTCAGGACCCCCTGAGAATTCCCTAATTGAAAATTAATATTGAATCAATGCCGCGGGCCATTTGCATATTGATTATAAACATCCAGGAAGGCACCAAGTATGTCTGGGATCAATAGGGCCCTTCTGCAGCAGGCCGAGTGCACTACATCACATGGCAGCTGCCTGCTCCTGAGGTTAATGACTGCTGCTTGTTAAGGAGCTCTTGTCAGGTAGAATCCAGCTGCAGGGTCTTTCTGCCAAATCGGGCAGCAGGTGAACGGGGGAAAGTGGAAGAGGAAGTACACATGAAGGGGAAGTAAGGGATTTTGGCAACCCCTTGTGTTTGAAAAGGCAGAGTTTGACTCTGCTGTAAATGTGTTGCTGACTTCATTGTTGCTAACAAAGTTTGTAACCTCTTTATTATTTCTATACCCCATCAGTGAACAATAACTACTCCATAAAACATGCCACAGAATATGTACAGTTTGTGCTGTATATGTGTGTGTCCAACGGAGGATAGGGAAGGGAGGCTGATCAAAGATAACACTATCCATTTTCAGCCCCTTAAGGTTAGAGAAAACAATATTGGGTAGATCAAAAAGGTCCCCTTTAATTTGAAATGAAACTTTCACAGCACTGAAAGACAAAGGAGGCCCAGAATCTTCTACTTTAAGGCACAGATTAAGATTCAACACATGTATTCCTCTGCCAAACGTCCCATAATTGTTTCCACATGTTGAAGAGATGTTAAGAGGTGGAGGCAGGAGAGAAGGGATGACAGAGGAGGCTGTGGAGCAAAAAGGCTTCGATGCACAGCGAGAAAGTTAAGGAAAGATGTCCTTTACTGATAGCATAGTGTAGAATCCAACAGAATCCAGGCTGGCTGGTTTAGAGTCAGTACTGAGGCCTAGTTAAACTAATGGAGCTCTCTAAAACTGGATGACTCTCTAAACCCACAGGAGACAGCAGACCTGGTGTGAAGCACATGTTAGAGCAGCTTATCCTCCAGTCTATGAAAGACAAGGTCTTGAATTAATGCCTCTGTGTAGTTTATGTCCATTCTCCCCCGCCCCAACCCACACCCTGCACTGGGAGCTAGGGTCTGGGAGCCAAGAGTGGAGGGCCGGGGCCCAGAGAACCAGGCTGCATCTGATTGCTTCATTACAGGCCCTTTCATTGACTTGGTTGCACTGAACTGATGAACTGAGGCAGTGGACAAGAGCACATAATAGGAAGAAATGAATTCTTATCACAGCCTTCTCGGGAGGCCACTGGTCGTGGCTGGAGCTAACAGAAGCCGTGGCTGAATGAAGAGGAGGGGGCTGTATCTGGGCCCATTCATGAGCCAGGAGCAGGATCTAGACAGAGGACATGATGGAGCTTTAGGATGCTGGATCAGTACAGAGAGGAGGAACCACAAATCCACAGAGAGCTATATTATTGTAGGCAGCTTGTTTTAATGATTAGTTTGGTGATTAGTGTTTGCTTTCTCTGGGTAACTGACACCCACGGCATAACATTTTTTCAATTGTTTACTCCAGCAGTCCTCCAGAGGCAGACCTCTGCTAGTTAGAGTCCCTGCTTTAGGCCCCATAGCTGCACCCAAACACCGACCACTGAGATGAATAATTAATTTTTCTACCTTATTGGGCTCTCACCCCTAACTCTCCAACCTCTGGCTAATGAGTGAGAAGAGTCTTCTGCAGCGAGGACAATAACGGCCCCCATTATACAAACAACAGCAACACTAACAACCTCACATGCATACAATAGAATGCAAGATGTGGTATAGCATAGTACCAATTTAGCAGCAGGCTAGGTCTCCATAGGGGAGAGGTTGTTAATCCCTGACCAACCGTGCCTTAGAGAGAGACAAGGGACTCCACTAACTAGACCTGCTCATTTCCATAACTAGATGCACAGTCTGCATTAAATACATGAGGAGGAGGGACGGAAGCCCCAATGTTTTACAAATGTTGCACTTAACAGTTACCTGTAAAAATAAAATAAATTGTTATATCATCCAAATATTGTACAGATGTACAGAAGAGTGGAGTCGGCTGGCAGGCTGACCAGGTACCACACCTTCATGCCAGTCTGCTCGGCTTCCGCCTCTTAATCCCCACTGCCATCCAGTTCTCCCTCTCCTCATTCATACCTGTTCACTTGTCACGAAATGGATGCTGCAAAGCCGTTTAATTGGCCTCCTCTTTGGGATCCAAGGACTTTTGAAATGTCTCTTTAGTAATATCTCTTCCCCCACAGAGCTGACAGTGTTTGGAAAGAATGTACCTTTTGGTAATGCTGTGTCTTGTAGCCTCTGGACATCACACAATCGTGCTTCACATGCTTAAGATCTTTTGACTTAAGTGATTCCTACTGGGGTGTTGTGGCTTTTCTTTTTTTTAGCATGGGGTAGATGTTACAAGAACAGTATCAGACACTACTAGTCATTTTAGAACATCTGGCCCATGTTTTAGCCACATCATCAGTTCCATTTTTTTTCCCCCCTTTCCTGTCTCGTCTTCTCCCTCTCCTGTGGCTGAGCCAAAGATAACCGAGTAGCAGTGTTTGACTGTAATCACTCCAAGTCTCCTTCTCTGGGGAGCAGCACAGCGGGCAGCACAGTTCCACCCCTCCAGGAGCTTTCAGCCCACTTTCTCAGCGTATGACGTGTTCATGAACTATCAGACAAAACCCAAGTTTGCTTACATGCGCATTGAACAAGTACTCCCATTTAATCTATAGATTTGTGTGCTGCTTCTATGTTCTAATAGTCAACAGTAGTCAAACTGTGGTTAAGAAGAAAGAGAATCTGACCCACTCCAAGAGGGTGCACTCATCTGAACGAGCCATAGAGGCAGTCATTTGAAATAAGCTTTACAGTAAAAAAAGAAGCTCTCATCCAGGATGAACTGTGTAGGCCTGCTCTGTCAAGTGTCATTCTGCACCGCACGTTTGAATCTTAGATAAAATTGAAAGCATAAAGCAATTTGGCATACTGATTAGGCTCCGATTAATGCAGACTGGACGTACCACTGAGATTAGAGGGATAACTAGTTTGAATGATGGTTGGTGCCGTGCTACCCATCATCTGGCCCGAAGTCTATTTTGTAATTAAGGCTGCAAGGTGTGCTCATAATCAAATAAATAAATAATGCTGCCAGAATTAGGTGATAATAAATTAATACATTACAAGTAGTGAATAAAGAAGCAGCTAATTGCATGAGATGAGTCTTTTTCATTAGCTTCTTTTGAAAGGAAATTTCATTATATGCATCACGAGCTGCACCGCCAGATGAAATCCAGTTTTAAACGTATGCAAATAAGGATAACGTGTTGTGTGGGAAACAACATAAGAGTCATAACACTTCATTTGAAGAGACATCTAGTTGTGATTTTGTTATTTAGTTTTGTTGTAGTCTTCATTTAACCTCCCTTTACGGGAACATCATTGGATCTTTAAAGACAAACACCTCATTATCCGGTAAAAGATGCAGACCTATGCTAGTAGTCTCTGTGACATTTGAGGGTTTGTAGCTTTTCACAGGAATTTAGTGTCGGCCTTTTTGGGAAATATATTAAAAAAAAAAATATTAGTAGTACTTTAAGATTGGACTGAGTAATAATCCCATAGTAACGAAGCAATGAAGGCCATCCATAATAATACTTTTGCTCACATTTATATGTTTACAATACATCTTGCACTATTGATACCCACTTTTGTTTGACTTCTCTATCAACTTGTTTAAATGCATCTCCCATAATTGCACTACAAATTTGGTTGATTATTTTGTACATAATTACAGTGGAAAACAACCTGCCTATTAAGCATTTAATGGCAGTAATACAGAAAGCAATTACCATTACTTTGCTGCACACACTGAAAATAAAGATTTCTCTAAATTAAAAGGATCCTCAGACTACAGCTAAGCCTAATTGTATGGGGTCTTGTACAGACATCTAGTTGTACATCATTTGTAACGGCTAAATGCTGATCAGTTAGGAAGGCCTTTACAAGCTGTGTCCTGAGTGTGTGTTTTTGGGACTGCTCTGCTGCCAGGGAGTCTGATAGCTCTTGAATTATTTATCTATCAGGCTGCTGGACGGTAGTCACGGCGACCTAGGCCCCGTAGTGGTTGTCTGGCGACATCTCCCTTCAACAGTAGCCATTAACAGACAGGCACAGGGGTGCTAATGAGCAGGGTGCAGTGTGCATGGGACCAGAGTTTTCTAACCCTCCAACTCTTTATAACACGCAGACCCTGCGTGCTGAATAAAGACGCAGGAAAGATTTACGAAGATCTGGGTGCAGAACTTTTTAATTAGGTAAAAAAAAAAAAAAAAAAAAAGAGGTTAGAAAAAGAAAAAGATTGAAAAAGAAAGATAGAAACAACCACCCTGTTTTCCTATTAAGGAGAAATGTCAAGCGCGGTGGTGAAGCAATAGTCTGTGTGCATCCCTTTGTTGTCCTCCCTGACATTGAAGGCTAATTTTTCATGGTTATTTGAACTGGAAAATGAAAGAGAGGTTTGTGATTATTTCCTATAAATGACAACACAATCGCATTACGCTTCAGTACAAACACAGAGAGGATATTGCCTTTTCATATTTCATGTGAAAGTAATGGATGGGCTATGCAAAGAGGAACAGAAAGAAAGACAAATGGTGAAAGAAAGCTCCCTATGTTTGATTTGTATTAGAAACTGAATGGATGGAGGTAGAGAGAGCTTTTTTTTCAATAAGTGGTAGCACTCTCATGGATGTTTTAAAGTGGCTGTGTTGTGTAATCATTGGATTTCTTTAGCAATTAGCTATGAGCAACCTGCCGGATGGTTGTTAGAACAAAAGTTGCCCAGCGTATCCATTGCAGTCTCTACTAGAAATATATATCCATAGTGAGGTCCCCTCACACACACTGTCTGAGTGTGTATCTGCACAGCTGTATGATGTAATAAATAAAAATAAGTGTATTAAATAAATAAGATAAAACACCAGCACACCATCCTCCATCTCTCCTCTCAACTATCCTGAAACATCTGAACTTAGCGGGCTGTTAAACCTTTGAGAGCAAACACGCATCAATGATACCCTATATTGTATATTTTAAATAAAATTGATTAGCAAAATTGATATTCATAACCTTGTCCGATTCTGTTTTATCTCTGCGTACGCTTTCATAAACAAACACACGGTCGAGCCCAGGGCTGTGGATGGAGACAGGGAGATAGAATGACCATAGAGGAGGATGGCAAACCAGCCCGCTCTGGAGGGGAATTCTGAGAAATGTGTTTGTGTACTTTAACTTTATAAAGATTGAAGAACTGGCAGGAAAGCCTCTGCCGGCAGGACTCATGTAAATAGGACCCATGTGGGAGCTACGAGCTGGACTCCTAACACGCGCCGAGGTAGGGGCTACATACATCCAGCCATGGCAACATTGATTTTCTGAGCTAATACCTCCACAGAACAGTCCACAGGCAGATGGAAGCACTACAAAGATATGCAAATGGTGCATTCAATAAATCGACAGACAGAGATCTTTTTCAGACAGTCCACTGTACTGGTCTGCAGTGCCTAAAAGGAGAGATAAACAGATAAGTACCTGTTAATGGGCACACACATGCACACGTGTGCGCACTCAGACAAACATACAAGCACCTGCCTGTTACCTGGGAAAACTTGGGTCGATAACAGAGTCTCATGTTAACCAGAAGTGCTTCAGAAAAGCACATCAAATAAATGCCCGGACTATCAAGAATGAGATTTTAATATGAAAGAACTATTTTAAATGTGGCACGCCATACTTTTTTAATTTTCAAGGTTTTCTTCAAGAAGGCTTCTTTTGCACTGTACCTTGTGTATAATAACAAAACAAACTGTGGGTATAGTCCTCTTCAGTGCGCTTATTAGTCAGATATGAAACAAAAGCTGCTGGGTGTATGTCATATATAATAGATGTGGGCTGTCTTGTTAAGCCCAGCAGGCTGTATGTGGCTATGTCTCTGTGGAGAAGGGCTCTGAAGCTCACTGTACCTGGTAATTAAAGAGAGTTTGTGGCAAAAGCCAAACATCAGGAGAGATGAGCTATGAACAAAAGAGCTGTGACAGTTTCAGGTTATGTGATTTTTTGTGTCCCTTTTTGCCAAATGAAAAATCAATACATTTTCCGGGTTATACATATTCAGAGTGTCCGCCATGCTTCCGCCTTGATGGAGAGAGGGGCGGGGGACTGTGGGCTAGAGTGGGGGGAGTCGCCTGTTCGCCTGTCATAACTGTACCATCGCATTTTCCAAGCCACTGGTGAATATTTCAGAGTTGATGTGATTGCCCTTCATGACAGCAGTGATGCTTTTTTCTTTTTTTTTTTTTCTCCGGTCACCCCTTCAGCCACCCCCCACACTCTGTCCACCCACGCCAGTTCTGTTTGGTCCCTTTGAATAGCGGCAAATAGGTGAAGGCATTGTAGTGTGAGCTGGAGGAAAAAGAAAAAGATGCATTAATAAAAGGAGGTTGATTTAAGGGCAGGCAGCAGTGGAGGACGATAACCATAAATGCATGGCAGGGGGTGGCAGTAACAGAGAGGCAGAGTGACTCTTTGTGCAGGACAATGTCCCTCAGGCGGAGGAGATGGAAGAGCACGGCCCAGTGATGCTTTTGCCCCCTATCCGAGCTTTTAGCCCAGTGTTCTAGCAGGGAAAAGTACAGCCTGCATCTTCCATTGTGGACATAATACGTGTTAGTTAGCAACCATCATCTTGGGCATTCAAGGAACTCAGTGCGGTGTGTGTGTGTGTGTGTGTTAGATGGGGCAGAAGAGTGAGCAGTCCCTGAATGCTCAGTCCCTGTGTAGCCACATTAACCTAGATCCTCCTCTCCTTCATCACTCAAGTAAAACACAAAGAGAAAAGAACTAGAGCAGCACTCACTTTATCCCCTTTATTTGTAATGTATCTAAACATGCCATTATCATTGAGAAGTATTTCTAATTAGTATGATTTCCCAGGAGATAACACATTAGGGAAAATATTTAATACGTTACACGGGCCTCAATAACAGTTCCTAATTTGTTAGAACGAAAAAACTGTGAAATTCTCCATATTTTTTTTCGTACATCCTTTTTTCCTGTCAAAAAATACTGTTGAAAACACTCTGACCTGAATAAACCGAGCATCCTTTAAAATGGCCAGTGTCTTTGAAATGCAAGTGGGATCAAATTAAGTGTTGTGTGGCGGACCTATGGGCTGGTTTGATGAACGGGCACCACCAGGAGAGCCGTGGGGCGTTGGAGGAGGGGTTCCTGCGATATTGTTCTAAGGCGGTATGAGCTATCACTTCTGTTTGTGATTAACTTGCTGCTTAAAGTTTTTTTTAGTTATTAGCTCTCCTACCCCTTGCACCCCTCCTCCATCTCCTGCGCCTCCTCCTCCTCTTCTGCCAACCCCCCCCCGCCATCCTACCCTCAGCCCCTTGGAGACACAAAGTATTCATTCACATTTAGATCCTGAGGTCACAGCAGGGCCAGCAGGGAGAGGCCAGCGAGTCCCCCCATAGACAGGTCAGGAATCTAACACGTAACTCCGACCAGCAGCGCTGAGGTAGCTTGCTCTTCTTTCCTTTCAAAATGTGAAAGTGTGTGGGAGAGAGTGAGTGAGAGCATGAGTGTGAAAACAAGAGTGCAGAGACAGTTTTGCTTTCATTTTGTGTGTATGTGGCACATCTTTGTGTTTGGAGCGTTTGCTGACATCTTTCTATTCTCTTACATCGACTCTTACTTTCGTTTAAATAGTATTGATATTTAAATGAAAACAATTAATTGTAATGAGTACATTTCTTAGTATAATCTGTATATATATGGATTTCATTGTTTTGTCATTTAAAAAGATTTTTTTATGTTTTATCCCAGCTTCATTTATTGTAGTATAGTTACTGATAATGCCATGTTGTGGTTTATTGGTTGTTCATTAGCAAAAGCCCTCCTTGTCTCTGGCAGGGTTGTGGGCATGTTTTGCTCACTTGTGGTTTTTATGAGGTGTAGCCTGTGAGGACCTAAGGAGAGACCTTCTGTGTGTGTCGAGAGGGGGGTTACAAAGGGTGGGAGTGTTTTCCTGTGTGTTGTTCTTTTAAAGGGGGTCTTGCGTACGGGGCGCAGAGGTGCTGATATGAGGAGCTGACAATGCATGAAAGCCCTCAGCATGGGTCCTGTGTCTCATTGTCCCATGGTACCCTCCTGTCACTTTCATTTTGCGCCCTCTAGTCCAGAGTCAGGCCAACTTTGATATGAGGAAGGGGTGCAAGGGATGACGGGGGAGCTAGAGGGGGATTTTTAAAAGAAGAAGTAGGGGAGAAAGATAGAGTCTGTGAAGTGTGAAATAAGATTGCTTTTTATCCGACAGTGCAGCGCTAAAGAAAAGGAAGCTGTCCGGCCCTGGATAAAGCAGGGGAAGCACACCTCTCTGATTTACAGCGCGGTCCTGTGACACCTGGTTAAAATGATAACAACGGCCTCAATAATCATAATGAGAGTAATGAGAGCCTAGACTCACAGCTCCACACAAGAGCCCAGAGAGAGGCAGAGCTCAACCCTCGCTCCCAGTACTCGAGAGCCGGGGAGAGGGAGAAGCTCAGCTCAGCCCCCGCGCTGGTTCTCCATGACTTACGAAAGCCAAGAGAGATAGATAAGACAGCGTTGTTGACTGAGATACTGTATATGCAACAAAAAAAGAGCAGGCTGTCACTGCTGTAAGAGGAACACTGGAGCCATTCTCAGGTAGGACCGGAATTCTGTACTTTAAGAAAGACAGTTATCATCATCACAGCAGTATATTGTGCTGAGGCCGAGGATGGAGGAGGAGCCTGACCTAGTGAAAGATATCTACAGTGACTATTATTACTTGCTACTTGCTCTTCTCTACAGTCTGGGAAGGAATACTGGAAAGTGCAGTGGTTACCATCAATTATTTATTAGGCCGTTTGTGCTTGTCAGTCTGATTAGCATTAGTGTAATCACTGCTCTTCAGGGGAAAGGAAGGCTGCTCTCTCTCATCTGAAGGTAATCTCACCATTTTCAGTGTCTCATCTTCACCGGACGGCTCTTGCATAGCATCTGCTTTTGTCATCTCCACATATTTCTTCCCTTTCCCCTTCTCCGTGTGTTTCTGTCTGTTGCTGCTCGGCCCCTTCCCCCCCGCACCTCATTAATGTGTGTGAGCAAGTTGCTCTCTCCCAGCTTGTATAGAGTGACACCTATGGGTCTGATTAAGCCTCTGCACTCCCTGGCAAAGCACAAGCGGGGAAAGACCGCTGAGAGCCTAGATGGTGTGCATGGGTGTATGAGTGCGCGTGTGCATCTGTGTGTGAGATGCTGGAACAGAGAGCCCATGAACTGTCCCCACTGAGTGACTGGCAGAGCAAAGCTGATATTTATGTGCTCAGAACAGATGAGTGTAATCTCTGTGTCGGGAATGGGCTTACTCAGCTTGCATGATTAGATTAATGGAACTGTTTCATATCATTGTATTAGGATTGTTAATGAAGACAATTAATTAGAAGACAGCCTTCAGGCTATTGTCCTTTACATGTCTCAGATTTGGGTTAGAAATGGCCTGCTGCCATAGCTTTGAGTGTTTCTCCTAATCTATTTTCAGAGTTAATCTATGGCTTCAGTTTTAGTGTCTCTTCCATTTGCATCCTACTCTTAGGCCACTCGTGACCTTTCATTAATTATAGTTGGCCTAGCTTTAATCATTCTGTAATGCTGCTGTAGATGAGACGAGAAATAGCTAAAGCCATTTGCCACTTAAAGCTGTAACGGTGCTCCTGGAATTAAATGTCTGCATTTCTGCATAAATTATGGATGGAGCTGTGTTTTGCGTGTGCTCAAAGTGTCATATATGTTGATTAAACATCTAAAGAAAGAACTATGGAAACACAATGAGGGGAAAAAACTATCAGTGCACGTGTGCATGTAGCGCAGGAAGTTGGGGGTGGGTACAGGGAAGCTGAATAGCATTAACATGTTGCCTGCCTGTCACAGTAATGTTTAAGCACAAAGTGTGTATTAATGTGTAGGAGGGGAATTAGTCCCACTACAAGTGTCACATAGCTAAGAAATGACACCTTGGCCCGTTTTTAAAGGTGAAAAAATTTACCTGGGGATTATTTTGTAATCTGAGCACCTATGCAGCTGTACAGTATTCTAATTCTTGCACAGTTGTGGAGATTTGCGCAGGCAGGAGTTAGATGGGATTTCGGGACTCTGCAGCAAGATCTCTGGTTTTCTGGGAATGTTTAAGATCCGCCTCACCAGCACGGGATGGGCTGCACTGGATTGAATTCATAGGTTGCCTTGGAAACATAATAGAAACACGGTTAAAAATAAAAGAATAAAATGTATTCATGTGTGGGATCTAAAGAACTCTTAAATATGTTTTTTTTTTTTTTTTTTTTTTACTCAGCGCTAGTCATCCTTTTTGAACACCTTTATTTAAAAACAGGATCATTGGATCACAGGATTAGCTTTTAACAGTAATGTGTAACAACAAAATCCATACACCTATCACTCTGCTCAGACAGCTGTTTCCTCCAACATCAGTCAGCAGGAAATGGAGGATACTGCTCTGGTCCTGATAGTAATAGAAAGTTGTTTTCCATGGAATTATAGCCATAACGTACATTCAGTCAACTTCAAGCAAAGAAAATAATTGGAGAGATGATGGCAAAATATGTTTAAACATCCAGACTTTTTCTTTTAAGCCACTGAGAAAAGACACATACACAGCACAGGATGAAATGTCAAATAACAAAACAATAGTTTCCCTTTAATGTATTTTTCATTTAGAAACATTATTTTTATTTGCATAAAGCACTTCTGTTTACCAATTCAGCAGAAAAATTGAGATGCTCGTGAATACTTTATTTCTGTTTAATAACTGTCATCCTCAGAGGTACTGTGAGAATAGCCATCATGTGGTTCGTAGATGTAGGATTGTTCAAAGTGCATCTGTGATAATGACATGTGCCAGAGAGGATATACAGTGTGTGCAGTATTTCACAACTGACGGGATAAACGGCAAGTGTTGGGCGTAATGTAACATCATAAAAGTGGTTTTGGCTGTGTGTAGTCATGTGGCGAGCTAAGATTGGATGTGTGATGACTGCAGGGCTGAATACTTGAACAGGATATTCCGTAGCTGTTGTAGCTTTGTCAATATATCAATAGCTCATAGAGTAGAGACCTAAGCATGAAAGCATTTTCAAAAGAGCATTTAAGTACATTTGCTGAGAATTAGCTGACTTGTGTAATAACTGATAGGACCTATTGACTGCGGCCTAGTTTACTGTTGTCAAATCGATGCTGTTGCATGCAAGTCCCTCTACTTTTAAACAAACTTAACAGGCAGAGGGGATGTTCAGGGGGCACTGGAGGGAAATAAACAAGATTGATGCCCTTTTTATTATCTGTTTTTGCTATCTTTTCCTCTGTGTGTTACTTACAAATGGCGTTATTGGATATCCATTGTTTGGACTTCGACGCTCCTAAATGGCCTGATATATCGAGCCGAGGCTTTTAAGGTGGTTACAGGGGATTTCTGCCTTTGACTTGGCATAAAAATAAAATGAATTGTGGCTCTGAAAGTTTTAAATATTTATGACTTTTTTTTTTTTTTTTTTGCCATAGTAGGATAGCAGAAGTGAAATGAGGTTTGTATTGGTAAGTAACCTAGCACATTGCAGCAGGGGACACTAAAGTGTGTGTGTGTGTGTGTGTGTGTGAGAGAGAGAGAGAGAGAGAGAGAGAGAGAGAGAAAAAGAGAGAGAGAAAGAAAATAGGGGCTTGTCTTATATCAGGTCTTTCTTTTGAAGGATACTGCTCACAATTATTTTTCCATCTGCCCACTTGAGGCCACATGTGTGGATTTTTCTGCACTTTTATATCCAGATTGAAACGGAGGAAACCATATTTGTGTCCTAGTTTTGACAATACTGAATAATAATAATAATAATAACAACGGCAACAATGAGAAGATGGATTAGAAGAGTGACAATTTGCTTTTCCTCAGCCTTATAATCCAACTCTGATTTTATAATTCAAAGTCAGAATAAATTTCACAGTGATGATCGGACAGCACAGGACAGAAAAGCAGAAAGCAGATTCTGCCCTCTTTGTCTGCTAGCCTTGCAGCTGTGTGTCAGCAAATGTAATTGTTGCAAGCTCCTATAGAAAAAAACGCTGCCGTCCCTTTAAGTGCTTCCACCAATTCTGATGGCGTGGTGATTTACATATCCCGTTCTCCCTCCCCCTTCAGGAGAGCTGAGCGAGGATGTGGAGGCTGCTAGTGAGACCACCACAGACCAGGAGGACCAAACCAAAGACAGAGAAAGTGGGGGGGAGAAGGAGCTCACCAAAGGGACAGGTAAGGCCAATATTTAAAGCATATTTGGGGAATACTATTCACGGGAATCACATGGCCATGCAGCTGAAAGGTGCTGAACAACAGGCCTTTTGTCTAACTAAATTAAACATATTTTAACAAGCCACAGACAGCCTTGTTAAGCATTTAACAAACTCTCTCCAAACTCCTTAATCTATTTTTAAAATGCTGCTGTTTCCTGCTGCATGTTTCCATGCATTAAATCTCATCAGACACAGTTAGAATAAACTGTCAATTTAGGGAATATGCTCAGGTGACATGTGACCCTTGTTTTGTCTTTGATCAATGGGTGATGTGAAGAGCAGGGCCTGTGTGTAATTCCAACTGTGCCATGTGTACATGCGCACATGTGGTAGCACAACCCCCTTCTCAACTTTGCTGAACACACAGAGGAACGCAGACAACACTCACCTGCGGTGAACGTTATCAGAACAGGATGGTTTTATCTGTGGGTCCTCTTTATTGATAGGTGTGTCTGGTGACTTCTAAACAAGGGGGTTGGGCTTAGTGTAAAGGGGAGGGGTTTTAGCCCTAAACAGTCTCTCATCAAGGGCTAGCTGCATTCATTTTAGCATTTTAGGAAACATTTCAGGTTCTGATATTATTTATTTTCAAATTATTTGTGTTGTATATATCAGATTGAAATATGTTGTGGATGAATGCATGTGCAGTTAGTAGTTTTCTTTGTTTGATGGTGCAGTTTTGATCATGAGAACATCACACAGTGAGATGGTTTATTGTCAAACCATAAACTTATCATAATTTTGGTATTGTTAAGGGCTGTCTGGAAAGCCCTATCTCATTTTAAGAGAAGGACTGTTACAGTGAAAGGTCACAGTAGTGAAATCAGAAACCGATCAAAAACTGATTTCTGGTGATGATGGTTCAGTTGTTGATGCTGCTGTCACTTATGTACTAGATCTACACAAGCAGTGTAGATATTTTTTGTATAGTATAGGATGACAAACGAGTTTAAAAAGAACACACATTTTGTGCCACATATTATACTGCAGCACGGGATGTACATAGGTATATTTATATATCTGATTTTTATTTAGATTCCTGAAACGGTGTAAATGCAATACAGTTTCATTTTTCACTTTTTATGTTACACATAATTTACTTTATATGCCTGTATTAGAAAAACAACACTGGCAGTTAAGACGCGTCTTATTCAATAGAAGAGACTTCTGATAATGATGACACTAAGCAGTAAGAGCCCTCGATAGATGCTTTTCACTTGTCTAACTTCTTGTGTTACTGCGGGATGTTTTGATTTACACTAGTCAGGTTAAAAGCTGGAAAACAATTCAGACCTTTTGCATACCTAAGTTTTTATAAAGTGCAGCGGGAAAAAAAAACTTCATCACAGTGTTTGAAGCCCAGCCTTTGTAAAATGTCTTTGATATTCGAACTTCTATTTTAAATGAGGCTGAGTTGTTTGTGCTCTTTGAAAGGGCGACACTCTTCTTTGATGGAAGAAATAATGATATGCATGCCTGACTGAATATGGCTAAAAGTATGTTTTAGCACATCAAAATAAAGCACTTTAAAAAGCATTAAAATGAGCTGGCCGATTAATAATTCACTCATACCTGTGGTGCACAGGAAGACGACTCCTCGCATTAGGATTCCTCCTTTTTGAAAGGCATGCAATATGATACAAGCATATTCAGTTCCTTTCCTCCCCTCTGTCAGTCGCTAATCACCAAATAAGTGTGTTTCTGTGTTTTCACAAAGGAAATATGTGCTTGCATATGAAAAATTTACAGCTTCCCAGCAGCTTATTAGAAACGCTTAGTTAAAAATAGCATTGCATTAGGGAATCAGGTCTGAGGTTCTGTTTGATGTCAGTGAAAAGGTGGGTGGGTAGGTTGGGGTGGTGGGTTCAAGGCTGTGTTGTCAGCGAAAGGTAGACAGCTGTAGTTTAATGGAAGGTTTTTTTTTGTACTTCCAACTTTTTCCTATTGATGAATACAATGCCCATTCCAAGCGGGTGCAGAAAACACATCATGTAGCGGAAAAGCAAGGAAGACCTCACAATGCATTTGGTAAACGGAGGAGCATTTGTTCGGGCTGGTGATTACAGTAGCTACACGGCTGGTGTGTATGTTAAAATATGGTGCATGAGCATGTTGGCCAACCTGTTATTTAGACAAAGGTGCTCAGTCTCCCACTGTCTGAGGCTGAGCTGTTTCTAAGGTCCATCATTAGAACTACTGAAGTGTTTTCTTCTCATCGTTGTCATGTAGCTGTTGGAAGAGAGCACAACATTGTTCCTTTACAAATGACAGTCACTGTCAGACAGATGGCATTAGCGAACGCAGAAAAAAGGCTTCCTCTTTTTTAAAGCCACTGTCAATCTTATTTTCTCTTTCTTGTTCCACAGCTCCTCAGTATTCATTAAAATCATTTAGAGGTACATCAGAAGCCTTTGTAAAATGCATATGTATTCGACATGTCATCTCTTGAAAGATGCCTTCATTATTCTGTTTTTTTTTTTTATTTATCTCGGAGATAATACACATATGTACTTGTAAAGGAATTCAGACACATGTACCGTATATGTCATACGCTCCCAACAATGCACATGATATATGGTGCAACTTTTTGTCATTATGCAGTGTGCTGTCATACGCATAGATTCTGAAAGAAAGAATACTTTCAATTTAGAAATACTAAAGCCATAATATATGTGGGCATTGACGTTTATGTTGGCGGGGGCTGCGACTGAATCATCCACCATGGTTAGTAATTCAAAGGGTCATTTTTAATGTTAGGTATGAAATATGTATAAACGGGCAGCCATCATCCTCTTTCCTCTCTCCTCACACTTTCCTCACCTAGCTGAGACAGCACAGGCTAAAGAGCTTCTGCATGGGAACGGGATCCTTACCTTCATTAAAGCAGGTGGTGTATTTACGCCGCAGCTGAATGCATGGGAATGCAGGAAGGAGCAAGGCAAATCTACGGGAGAGAGGAAGGTGTAGAGAGGCAGAAGTCAAAGGCCTCTTAATGAGTAATTATTTTCATACCTTTCCTTCTATTCGAGTTATAGGAGCTGGAGGAAGCAAGGTGGTGAAAAATGATAGCCTGGGTCATCCACATTCTGGGCCCCGTAACATCTCAGACACCAGACAGACAGATAATAGACAAAAACAAATGATTAACGGGGGGTGGGGCACATTTACATATACAGTATTCCACTGACATTTTGAAATCCATAATTTGAAAAATCCTGTCTAATTCAGACCATTAACAGGTAAATGAAATGCACTGGTTAAATACCATTTGTGAATGTGTGCCTATTTGGGGATTTTTGCGTGTTACTGTTTTTAAGCTAAGTGTGTAGGAGTGTTTTGACTGATAGTTTTGTGGAGCACCAATTAAAGGTGACGAGCGGGTTGCAGTTTAGCTTTCGATTAGATGCTGCACACTGTGTTTACACCCCCTGTGTACAAAGAGGTATGGTATTTTTCGACTTCATCATGCCCATAATCATGACTGTACTTCTCAAATGTTGATCTCAGTCAATGAAATCTGCATTTGGAGCCAGTTGAGACCTGCTGTTTTAAATGAACACCCGTTGCAGACACAAAGAACGCCAAGTAAATTTAGTTTTTCCCCATAGATGTTTAGTTTATTTACCGCACCAGAACACCTCACACTCTGGAGGATGTGCCAAACCTGTGCTGTGTTTCTTTCACTTATCATGCCCCTGTTATAAGTTCCATTATAGCTTTTTTAGGTTAAAAAGTTGCCTGTAAAACACTGACACAAAACCTGTGAAAGTAACTTAAAGAAAACTGAGCATCTGGATGTTTTTATAAGGTGTGTGTGTGCCCACCTGTGTGTGTTCCTTGACTCCACATCCACCTGTTTTTGTGTAAGTGTGCTTCACTGATGCCCATGTGCGCATTCAGGTGTGCTGTGTGTTAAGAGAAGCAGATGTTGTTTTGTGCGCTGTAGCTGCTGCATTTAATTTGTATAACGAAGCAGATGATTAGCATCCCCTAGACGCAGCAGTGTGGCATTGCAGTCTGCTCCCTTTTTTCACTGCGCTCTGTGCTCTGCTGTGACTCTCCTGGCGTTTCTCCTTGAAACACAGACACACCAAACGTTGTGAGCCGTTCTCCATATACAACAGCGCAGATAGATATAATATTAACTGTGGTTGAAAGTTAAAATTGCACATTTATGGTTGGTTACAATGCAATTATTCAAGTCTATGTTATTGTTGCTCCAAGCTGGGAGACATTCAGTGCAGTGGTGATTTGTTGTCGCTTTTAAACACTAAGTAGGATGAGAAATCAGGAGACGGAGCAGTGAAAATGTTTACATATTCATATCACGTCCTTTCAGTGTTTGTCATCCCTCAAATTATAATTCCTTTTGTCTTTGAAGATAATAGGCCATAAATTGTCCTTGTTTGCGACGCACCTCCCTGAAAGCTGAGTGTTTATGAGTTTTACCACAGGATGTCTAATAGCCGAGCACTAGGGCTGTGTCCTGTAAAGGTGAACAGCTCGTCATCCTGTTGTTCAGTGGCCTATAGATTAATATCTCCTCTCAATTTAGACTGCAAAACACTCATATTTACCCTCCCTTTATGCAGTTCAATGTTTTGTTCTGTGGTGAGCATTTGGATACGTGATAGGAAATGATTTCATGTGTAGCGTCAGTGTCAGCTTTTTAGTTGAAGGTTTCTGTGTGTTCTTTTTTTTTTTTTATTAATGCAGAATAATTGCTTTAGAAATATAAAATGAAACGGGACACTGCCCTTTATTGCTGTGGGCTCTGACACAGGCTGTAGATTAAAAACCCTGGCTAGAAATGGGAAAAAGAAAAGACAATATTCAGGTATTGTTAGCATAGCACTGAAAGAAAATGACTTGTAGCACTGGGGGAGTTGAATCATCTCCATATTAATGGCCAACTCGCTGAGGGAATAGAGGTGAGGATTTTCTGTGCCGCAAGAAGCGAAGGGGTGTCGGAAGGTCTCAGCAATGTGAAGGTGAAAGGTTTTTAGGAAGTTGGGGATCAGAAGACACACTTTTCAGAAAGTGTACCAGGGAGGATCATTGAGCTTAAGTTTAACGTGATTGGCAGACTGTGGCTTTTCTCGGCATAGTGACAGTTATACAGCCTCGCTGGCGTGGACAGAATGGATGATAGGTTATGTTTTTTTTTTACAGCCAGAGCCTGAAGCTGCCACGGTGAGACAGGGGCTGTAGTTCAGTAGATGATGAGTAGGAGGGGAATTCCCCTCCAAAACACCAGAAATATATTTTTTCCCATCCTCCTCTACATGTTATTTACTATAACTCTCGTCTTAGAATATGGACGACTTTTCCCAAGGACAAAGATTAATGGCAGCCGTGATTGCCCTCCTTGAAGATTTCAATGGCATATGACCTGTTGTAGTTTATTCGGTCTGTGCTGTGTCAGTCACTCTGTCCAGCAGCCATCTTTTTTTTTTTTTCTTTTTCCCTGTGAAAGCACAACAAGGCTGTGATTGCTCCAGAGACCGGTGCAGTGTGCTGACAGGCCCTTTGCTGCTTGAATAATACAGTCCAGCTATGGGGGAGAGACAAGGTGCCAAAGTCCAATTCACTTACGGGACTCGACAGCACAAAAGCCTCTGGTTTACGGAAAAGGGGCATGAATTAATAATCACCTAATTGACTCTTAGTTTTTTTCTTCACCCCTCCTCTGCTTTTTGTGCTTTCAAACAAAAGCCCACCCTGTGTATCTGTCAAAAGGCATTTGGTGTGGACTGGGGCTCTGTGCCTAAAGACCGGGCAGGAGAGACTCCAGACAGACAGACAGACGGACATTAAGGTCGCTGACAGAGAGGGACCCAGTAGTCATCTCTGCAGAAAAGGCTCCGTGTGGATGAGATAGGTGTTGTTGATCTAATCAAGCACTGAGGTTCAAATATATAAATATGCTCTAGTTTTAGGTCTTTTTAAAGCTCTCAACAATTATACTACAGCAGCTCCCGGTGATGAAAATGTAACTTCAAGAGTAACTTTACACACAATCTGCAGTATTATATATTAAAGAGAAGACAGCAGGGAGTCTTCTTCTTCTCACTACTTTTTCTGGCTCTATCTATTCTGTGTTCTCTCAATATCCCCCAAAGGTATAACATCAGAAAGTAAAACTAAGCTATACCTCTAATTGTTGTCAGCTATTTTTGACATACACAGCATATCTCACCAGAGACTGTTCTTTTCTGTTCTTTCTTGACAGTGCATCGTTCATGTAATAGTCCCGTAGCTATCAGGACACAATGTTTCGGTCATTGGTTCTGATCACCTGTTCATATTGCAGGTCCATGTGTCAGATGTGCACGCATCCATGCTTGTACAACAGTATCCAATCTGCCGTGTTAGACACCTTTTTTTTTTTTATCTATTTCATTCCTGGTTTTTCAGTGTCTCAGTCTTTTGTTTCATCACCTTTGACAAAGAAAAAAAAATAGGGTACAGTGGTCAGATGTTAGTCACGGTGCCAGTCATGGTGTATGGTGTCTTCTATTCTTGAGAGAATGCGATTGATCAGATTTATGGAGTCCTAATTGGCCGTGACGAGAGAGACTGCATCAGAGTACGCCTCCCCAGCCCTCCATCTGTCCTCCTCTCTTTCACTTTCTATATCATAAACAATACAGCACCTGAACTATCCACTCCCTCAGTACACACAGCCACCTGTTTTAGCTCTCTGGTGCTAATTGAGCAGTTGTGTAAGTGGAATATACTCATAACGTTTATCCTCTTAATCATGCGGCAGAGAGTATGCTTGATACGTAATCTATGCATATTTTCTGTACTCTGCGTAGGCTTTATAGCTGAGAATTATGCCCGCAAAGCGTATGCTTAAATTGCAAGTAGACATGCTGAAGTTGTATTAGCTGTAATATTCGTTTCTTTTTCTTGTCCTTCTACAGAGAAAAGTTATACTTACCTATGTTGTAGGAATATATTGTAACTAAACAGCCTGAGCAGCCTATTATACAAATGTTTCTTAACTATGAACTTTGCTCATAGACAGCAAAGAAATATGGTTTACCATTATTGAACGGAAGTAGGACTTCTAAACCTTAGCCACAAAGCGATCAGATTGTTGAAATGTGAAGGTGACCAAGATGACCGCTCAAGAGATGAGTTCAGGGGAAGTAGGAGTGGACTGAAGTGGAGTTGAGTAGGAGGACAGTGCCATGACGGAGAGGTTAATGTCAGGGAATGGGAGGTTCCTTTTGTTTAACATTCCCTTTGTTTATTGGCGGATGTGTTTAATAGGATTGACTGTGACTGGACCCTAATAGGGCCTCCCTGGCTGATCCCGGTGTCTCTGGGAGATCTTGCAGGCTGCTCTGTCCAAAGCCAGGTCCCCCACTGGGTAATCAGCTCAACTGCCCTCGTCCTGATTGGAGCTGACATTTTAATGTCTGGAGCAGGAGCGTGGTCAGCCCTGCTTAACCTGACCCCCTGCCAAACCACCCCTCCTCTACCAATGCCCTCTGTTCTCAATTTGCCCTTCCAGGACTGTACAAATCAGGGCAATTTTAACTCTTTATGGTCTCATTAGGGGCTGGCAAGACACCTCCTTAAGCTTCGTAGTGGATTCTTTCCTTGGGTGACAAAGTGAGGTGCTACAGCAGCTCCCTCATACAGGCTCTATGTGGATTTATCTCCTCCGTAAGCCCCTGTTTAACTGCTTGACTACTGTTACGCCTCTCTGTGTGCCACGTCTAGTTTCTCGACTCCTTTGTAAAGTGGAGTAGTTTTAAAGTGTTTTGCTGGGGCTCTTGTGTGAGGCCTTGATCCGCAGACACGGAAAGAAAGAGACATGCTATTTTGTTAATATTAGTATTGTTTGCATTGAGGAGGATCAGCCGTCTGATTTGCCACGTGAGCTTGTGAAACACTTGAAGTAACTATATACAGTGGATAAGATTGGCAGGGACCTGACAATGACTGTAGCCCTTTTTTAGATCTCCACAGAGTCAGTGTGGAGCACTGTTGCTCTCCTGTAAATGTGCATGGGTATGACTAATGATCAGCCTGCCGCCATCATCGAGCCCAATGGCATGTTTCTATGTCTCAGAGTTAAATTAAAGCATGTCGTTGTTTGAAGCCCAGCTTTGGGGAAGTATCTAAATTTGCTCAGGGGTTTGTGGAAAGGATTTCTCATCTTGCTGCCCTATTTTTCTCTTTATCACAGACCACTTGCACAAAACGACAACACACTGAAGACATCTGGTTCAAGAAATGCAAAATTTTACTAGCTGTCGCTTTCTTATTGAAACAAAGAGCTAAAAAAATATATATATATATAAAATATTCCACGCTGGGTCAAAATTGCCTCATCGCTCTTTAAAATTTTGTTAAATGATTGAAATCCTTTGGTTCAAGTGTTAGCTTTGTTGTCGTATTTGTTTTTTAATATGCTGGCCTTGCAACATCTGGGTTGTTTTACCAGTTCAGAGTGTTGCTCAGGAATGCAAAGCAATAGCTTGCTTATTGTGCATTAGACGGCATTTAAACATCAAGTATATGAAACTCATATAAAGCAAAAATATAAATATGAAGAGCAATTACAGAAATCAGTCAAGTTTAAAGTAGTTTGACCGTAATGTGGAGATATTCAACCTTCCTTACTGTATGAGCAGATTGCAAGACATTTGTGTACCTTGTCTCGAGTTTAGAAACTCATGTGGACTTAAATATGTGGTGGTGTGAAACCTAAATCTGCACCCTGTGGCAAACTAATATTTTTATTAGCTATTTCTTGCGTTGTATGATATCCTGACGAGGCAGTATTGAAAGAGACAGCCCATCAGATCACATTGGCTCTGTGTCCATCAGCAGCAGCAGCAGCAGCATGGGAAGACAAGTAAAGAGTGTGTGTGTTTCGTTTTTATGCAAGGACATGAGGTGTGTAACAACACTTTCTCTGCCCAATTCCCATTAAATGCACTTATATCACATTTAAGAAAGACATTCCAAAGCCCTTTATCCACATTGTTATTGATTGACCTGCTCCCAGGCTGCCAAGTCGTCTCCCTGTCTTGACATGTCTGCTCTCCTCTCTTTATCCCTCGTTTGTGTGTGTCTGCGTGAATGTGTGCATGTTCAGCTCTGTCCGGCCACTTGGAACGGCACCAGTCAGATTCCCCGATTCCTTCTAAAAGGCCCTCTTCACGGTCGGAGACCACAGAGAGCCCACTCTCCTCGAAACGTCCCAGGACAGCGGAGAAGGGTGCTGCAGAGCAGGTGAGAGTTACAGAGTTTGATGTCTGCAGATGTTCATAAAACAGTTTCTTTTAGATTATTTTAATTAACAGTTTCTTGCTATAGGTTATCTCCAAGCCCTCATTAGAAGCATGAAACATCAATTAAAAAAAAAAAAAACGAGTAAAAAAAAAAAAAATACTTATACTTTTCACCTAGTTAGTCATTTTCACCAAGACTGACCCTTTTTATATTAATCAGATTTTATTTTTCTAATTATTTCAGCCTTTCTGCTGCAGTTGCACTGCTAATTGTGTATAAGGTGGAAAATCAATATGGTATTTGACAGATGAGAGCACTTTGAAGTGGGTGCCAAGACTCGGTGGTGCTCAGTATTACGCACTTGTCTGTGATCAGAGGGATCTGCCTGCTTGAGGGAAGGGGGCCACACTCGTACCCTGATCTCCAGCTTCGCTTCAAGCAGGCCCACCTTGCTTAGTGCCCCCATTTCACCCTATTAACCCTTGGTCTCCCTCTCTTTCTGTCTCTCCCTTCACCCAGATGTACCAGTGCCCCTACTGCAAGTTCACCAACACGGACCTGAATCGCCTCAGAATGCACGTGATGACGCAGCACTCTGTCCAACCCATGTTACGCTGCCCTTTATGCCAGGACATGCTCAACAACAAGATCCACTTGCAGTTCCACCTTACACACCTCCACAGTGTGGCGCCTGACTGTGTTGATAAGCTTATTGCCACAGTAAGTATGTGCTTAACATGTGATTGGATACAGGGTGGTTGGAAAAGCTGGGGATAAGATGTCCATTTTAATTTTTGTATTTCTCAGTCAGGAATGCTTTTTAAATTATTTTTTACTTTACCAAGTTGCATAACTAGAAGTTGTCCTCTGTTTTGCATGGCAACTATTATTTATTCTGGTCATCTAGAACCAAGAGAATATCTTTTTATGCAAGTGAATGTGCACTAGAGGAGTGGTTTTCCTATACTTGCAGTCCCACATCTTATAGTATTATTACCTTCTTCAACCGTTGTTTGTATTTTGTGTTGGAGGCAAGAAAACCACAGCTGGCCCATGCTCTGCTGTGTTGTACAGGCTCAGCATATTACTGCTTAAACACTTTGGCCAATCAGGTCAAAGTTCAGTAAGGATTCAGCAATGCCAAGAAGATAAGTAACCGCCCTTAATGAATCCCTCACCCCAGAGTGGCTGCCTAGCTGTGAGAACAATTGTCATTCCTGCCTTCACTGGTCTAAATTGCAACATTCAGTCCTTTATGAAACACAAAGAATGCTGTTAATTGTGAAATGGCTGCAGGCAATCCCGTTGGCTTGTTGGAAATGATTAGACCTTTTAAGATGCATATTTTCATCCTCTTTTTCATTGTCTTAATGCAAGCCATCATCAGAGAGACTTTTCCCGGTCTCCTCTAATCAGTCATTTGGGGAGTGGAACTCATAATCTGTTTTTGTATTTTTCTATTATGATTTCAAGATGAGTAGGTCTCTTGGCTCCCAGTGCATTTATTAACCTCACTGACGTTGTTGCCACATCTATGATCACCTGTGTGCCAGTCATAACAAAGCCTATTTATTATGAATGTTACGATAATTATGGCAAAGATTATTCAAAATTTAATGAACACTTGCACTTTCAATTAAAACGGATAGTGATGTTATTGTTCACTTCCCTTCAGCCAAAATCAAATCATATCGATAAAAAAAGATACATATAGAAAACAAACTGTCTAAAATTAAAACTTCATTCCTACAATATACGAGATGCTAATTTTGCAGTATTTCTAGCGAGGGTCAAACTTTCCCTGCTTCCTTTAATGCTCATCAAGGGGAAATCAAATTTTATTTTCCGTTTTCTTATAAATCACTGAGCAAATCTTTGTTCTGTTCTATCCAGCGAAGCGAAATAGCTTGCCGTGCAATCACCAAATAAAACATTGCTCTGTCTGCTGCCTAACCATCTTCATCCCCCATCTAAAAAGTAAATGGCAAGCACATTAGTATGGTAGACGGCAATATTTATTTCTTTTATAGAGGTAGTAATGTACTGAAGCACTACAAGAGGAGATAGAACAGAGGTAATATAACACACATTAAAAGCCAGCACCTTTTTTATAACCGTTGAATGCAGATGGAAAGGTACTTTATTCTTTTCACATGTCTACGGAAAGCAGCCTAATTAATTCTGAAACTGGTGACTTTTATTTCTTGCCAAGCATGCATAATGATGCGTTCACTCTCCCACCCTTCCTCCCTTCGTCCACCTATCATCTTTGTACTACCTTCTTCTCCTTTTCTTTCCACCCCATGTCTCTCCTCTGTCTCATATACAATACATATATGTACAAGAGAGTATGTGTGTGTGTATATATCTATAGACACATTCCTACAGCCCTCTCTCTCTTTCTCCATCATTCCTTCTGTGTCTCATTTTCTGTCTGTGTAAGATAGGGGTAATGAAAATAATTGTGCTTCATTAATTCTGAGTCTGGCTGGATGATAGCCATTTTGAACTATGTTTGCCAATTAGGCGGTCCAAATTAAAAGTGACCTTGGGATACTCTGCTCTTCCCTCTAATCGCCTAATGAAGCAGTTGTCTAGAAACAGTCCACTTTGTAATGTAAATCGTTGCTTTTTTTTCGGTTCGAGTTTCCCCGCATTCATTTCCTGCTTTTTTTATTTTGAAGCGATAAAGAAGAAACGCAAACAAAGAACAGAATGGCTGGTGAATTTGTGACCAGACTTATCATATAGTGCTGGACTTGGTGGTATGC